>NC_133451.1:88271875-88879583 GCF_048565385.1 Saimiri boliviensis
TCCATTAAAACCTGTGTTTACAGACCATGGTACTTGCAGACATAATGTGTAACATTTGTTTAATTCTTCCTGCCTATATCTCATTTTTCTCTTATTTTCCATTGCCCTAATTGTCTGTGACCTCTGACTTTGAAATAACATAGTTTACCATCTTTCTTACATTTTGCTTAAAAGTCAATATTGGCAGAGACTGTCTTAGCAACTATACTGGAAGTCACACTTTACGCTTCAATGAAGTCTAGGATGTCAGAAAAGTTTGTTAATAGGTGGAGGGTCTAACCTAGGAAATTAAGAAAAAGTTCTACCATTTTCTTACTCCCTATTTATGATTAGAGCTACATACCCCGTACTAGTATTATGAACCTCAGAAATTTGAAGAATAAAAAAAGATTACCCATAGAAATATTGTAGAAATTAAATAATCATTGACAGATAAATAGGACAACATGAAATAGGGCTAAGCCTTACTAACTAATAAGAATGATTTATAATATAGGATAATTTAATAAAGATTAAAAATTCATTATTACAATATAGTCACATGACATATGCTATCTTTTCTGGAAAAATCTCTGTGATGGTCAATTACATGGGTCAACTTGGCCAGGCCCCAGTTCTCTGTTTTTCAGTCAAACATTAATTTAGGTGTTTCTGTGAAGGTATTTTGTAGATGTGGTTAAGACCACAATTAGTGATCTTAAGTAAGGGAGCTTATTTTAGGTAATCTGGACGTGTCTGATTCAATCAGTTGGAAGGCCTTAAGAGCAGAGCTGAAGCTTCTCAGAGCAACATCTAGATTAGTGTTTGGTTGAATAACTGGGGACCATAGTCTGGACAGGCAGATACTGTTAGATTCTCCTCTCCACAATTTCATCCCCACCATTTCTCAGAATTCTTACACATTTCTCAGATATTAGTTTAAATGCCCCTTCACCTGAAGGCCGCCCCACACCTGGACATAAGCCCTTGCTAACTTCTCCCTTTGCTCTCTGTTCTTTCCCTTATTCACATTTCTTTCCCACTAGATGGCAAGTTTAGAGGGTGAAGGCAGTGACTATCTTACTCATTGCTGTATAACCAATGTCTACTTGAGGGTCAGGCAGTAAACCTTACTTGAGGGTTTGGTTTTTTAGTGTTTTTAATTTGCACTGTTGTTCCTAAAGAGGTTCTATAAGATAAGACAGACATTTATAGGAATTACTCTACTAAACAAATTACTGAATCTTTGGAAGAAATCCTTGTACAAAATAAAACAGAAATGCGCATACTTAAAAACTGTTCATTTAGGGTTTGCAAGTACAGATACAGTTCCCACATCTAAAAAATTACACGTGGCCAGGCACAGTGGCTCATCCCTGTAATCCCAGAGCTTTCGGAGACAGAAGAAGGAGGATTGCTTGAGCCTAGGGGTTTGAGACTGCGGTGAGCTATGATCATGCCACTGCACTGCTACTGGGGTGACAGAGCTAGATTATGTCTCTAAAAAAAATAGTTTGTTCTATGCAATTGCTAATGCCATCTTGCAAGAGATGTGTGGAAGCTTGGACTCAATGTATTCCTTCACTAGATAATTAAAGTTGACTCTAAAACGTGTTGTGAATGAGAAATAAGATGATACCTCTGAATACAGTGCCTTTTTAACCTCTTGTTCTCATCTGACATTTGACCTGACTGCACTACTCTCTCCTTTTGCAAACTTCCTCCTCTTCTGGTGACTGTGCATTAGCATCCGTTGCTTCCTGTCCTACATCTTCAACCTTTCCCTTTCTTCACTGCTGCCTGAATACAGTCAGATAGATACTCCCCAAGCTTTCTCCTTTAGTTTGTCCCTCAGGCATCTCATCCCAACAATGGCTTCAGTTATCAGGTCAGGTCACATACACAACCTTCTACTCTATTCTTCTGCTTCTTAAAACCCTTCAATGCCTTTGTATTGACCAAGAATGAAATCAGTTCCTTACCAAGGCTGAAAGTGCTCCCCTGATCTGATTGCGGCCAGCCTCTATGTCCCATTTTCAAGGCTTCTGATCTGTTGTCACCATTCTCCAGACAGACAGACTGGTGTTTGTATCTTTGAACACACCAAACTCATTTCCACCTTGGAGCCGTCACACTTGCCCTTCGCTTCTCTAGGAAGGGTATTTCCTCACCTCATTGCCATTTCGGTTTCAGCTCAGGATGTCCCCTGGACAAAGACATTCTTGACCACTGTATCTCAAGTCTATTTCTCCATCCAACACTTCATTCTATCCGATTATTTCTTACTACCTAACACTTTCTCAAATTTGCTTTTTTACTAAGTTAGTTGTTTATTTTCTTTCCCTTCCCATAAAACTCCAAGCTTTATGGTATCAGAAACTTTGTCCATTTTGTTCAACACTCGACATCAGATCAACTTATCTTTCTTCTCAAACTACCTTCCCTGTTGACTCAACTCCCCAGTCTAGACTACAGGATCATTCAAAAGCTTGGAATTCCTTCTCCCTGTCAAGTCTAATCCATTGACAATTACAGTGCATACCAGCTTTCTGATATCTCACTCATCCTCAACTCCTCTTTTCCTTTTCATCATCAGGACTCAAGGTGAGGTCCTTATCATTTTTATTTGAATTGTAACAAGGGCCTTGATACTGATTTGTCTTGTTCTAGATTTGCTTCTTTCAATTGCATTTATACTACATCATTACATCGGCATTCCCAAATGAATGTGGAATTATAACAGCTTCTGCTGGAAACTTTCAGTGTTCCACACAACATGATCCAAAGCTTATTTAATTTCCATTTCACTTAATACCATTCCACCAAAGCCAAATTTGGCAATTCTATATTCCATAAATGTGGACTTTCAACTTTTTTCCACTTTCACCTATTTATTCTGCACTTAATGCCTTATTCCTTATTGACTTCGAGTTCATTCAAAAATCTATTCATAATCTTCCCAGATAAAACCATTACTTGCTCTTCAACTGTAAAAATCCTTTAATGCAATTTGGGGTCTCAATCATTTTTACTGCAGCCAGCTCTACCATACACCAAAGTGGGTTCTAAAACTTTTCAATTTACCTGAACGCATCTAAAAGTGACGATTTGTTGAAAGAACTATGAAGAAAATTAATGTCATCCACATGGATAGATTATGTATTATAATTTAAATTATCTAACTATAATGAATGTAATCTAACTGCATGTCAAAAATCTGCATGCATTATATATTTCTTTCTTTTTTTTTTTTTTTTTTTGAGACAGAGTTTTGCTCGTTACCCAGGCTGGAGTGCAATGGTGCAATCTCGGCTCACTGTAACCTCCGCCTCCTGGGTTCAGGCAATTCTCCTGCCTCAGCCTCCTGAGTAGCTGGGATTACAGGCACGCGCCACCATGCCCAGCTAATTTTTTGTATTTTTAGTAGAGACAGGGTTTCACCATGTTGACCAGGAGGGTCTTGATCTCTTGACCTCGTGATCCACCCGCCTCGGCCTCCCAAAGTGCTGGGATTACAGGCGTGAGCCACTGCACCCAGCCACGCATTATATATTTCATAATGATTATAAATTTCACAATTAAGTATATGCAAAATGATAGACAAAGAACCTCAAGTACCTATAACCCATCTTCAAAAAATTTCAACATTGTGCCAATTTTGCTTCAAAGAAAAACTTTTATAAATATTAAGAGGTTACAAGCATGGAAAATGATATCAGAATGTTAGGCTGAGATAGTGAAGGAGACTAACATCACCAAATTGAAAACAAGAATTAAATTCATGATATTGGAAGCTATGAAAAGAAAATAGAAATATGTTGAAAATAAGAATATTTGGCTTATTTAAGAAAAGAAAACTTGGTTGTTGTGGTACATGTTTGTCATTGAAATTATTATGACACTAAAAATAGTTATGATCAATGGTAAGACCATACGGTTGAAACCATTTAAAAACTCTAATTTGAGATTTTCTATAAAAATTAGAAATGCTTTTTAGTGACTATGGAGTGTAAAATTTATTACTTCAGTTTAGTGAAATGATTTGTTAACAATACAAATGAAAAATATGGTAGTTCATAAGTCCTAATGAAGTTCATGAGCAAAAGAAAAGCTTCAAAATCATAGTATTGCCCCAGTCTAGAAATCTAAGAATTATCTTTGACTCTTTCCTCTCCCTCATTTCCAACATAAAAACAACCAAGTCCTACTCATTGCATGAGCTACATAGTTTTTGAATCTGGTTCTGTTTCTGATTCCACTACAACCATCATTTTTTGCCTGAACGTTTATTTCTGTTTTTTTGTTTTGTTTTGTTTTGTTTTGTTGTTTTTTTGAGACAGAGTCTCGCTCTGTTGCCCAGGCTGGAGTGCCATGGTGTGATCTCCACTCACTGCAACCTCCACCTCCCTGGTTCAAGCAATTCCCCTGCCTCAGCCTCCTGAGTAGCTGGAATTACAGGCATGAGCCACCACACCTGGCTAATTACTGTATTTTTAGTAGAGATTGAGTTTCGCCATGTTGGCCAGGCTGGTCTTGAACTCCCGACCTTAGGTAATCCACCCACCTTGGCCTCCCAAAGTGCTAGGATTACAGGTGTGAGCCACCACGCCCAGGCTTTTTCAAAGCTTCATAACTGCTGTTGTTTGTCTAAAGGTAAGCTCTGACTAAGCCCCTCTTTGGTTTAAATTCCTGTATCTCCTTGTTTCCTATAAGCTGAATCAAGCTTGCCCACATGGTCTGCAGGGCCTCCACAGCTTGCTGACCACTGCAACCTCATCTTTCACCACTCCCCGCCTTGCTTTCCACATTCCAAAAACACAGACCCTATATCATCCTTGACACAACACGCAGTTTCTACACTTTTTGTCTTGAATGACTTTTCTATCCTATTTTACCTAACTCTTCCTCTTTTTTTTTTTTTTTTTGAGACGGAGGTTCGCTCTTGTTACCCAGGCTGGAGTGCAATGGAGCAATCTCAGCTCACCACAACCTCCACCTCCTGGGTTCAAGCAATTCTCCTGTCTCAGCCTCCTGAGTAGCTGGGATTACAGGCACGTGCCACCATGCCCAGCTAATTTTTTGTATTTTTAGTAGAGACGGGGTTTCACCATGTTGACCAGGATGGTCTCGATCTCTTGACCTCGTGATCCACCCTCCTCGGCCTCCCAAAGGGCTGGGATTACAGGCGTGAGCCACTGTGCCCGGCCTTTTTTTTTTTTTTTTTTTTTTTTTAAGAGACAGCATCTTGCTCTGTCACCCAGGCTGGAGTGCAATGGTGTAATCATGGTTCACAGTAACCTCAAATGCCTGGGCTCAAGCCATCCTCCCACCTCAGCTTCATGAGTGCTTGAGACTACAGGCATGGACCACTACACCTGGCTAATTTTTATATTTTTTGTAGAGATGGGGTCTTGCTATGTTGCCCAGGGTAGTCTCGAACTCCTGGGTTCAAGTGATTCTCTCGCCTTTGCTTCCCAAAGTGCTATCTGGGATTATAGGCATGAGTCACCATGCCCAGCTGGCATCATCTCTTTTAGGAAGTTTTATCTGACCCTCTTTTCCTATGCCAGCTTAGAACCATTTTCTAACTCTCTCCCATCCCTATCTTCAACTCGTTAGGGGCTGATATATATTTCTAGCACTACCTTTTATAATTAGCGTCATAGCTAACTAGCTGGCTCTTACCCATCTTTTCATACTTGGTGCTTATTATGTTCATTGAGTTGAATTTGTATTTTTTGAATAACTGATTGCAGAGCTGTCTCTATCTAGGAAAGAATATAGATTTTGGGTTCTTGTAGGTTAAGAATCGTGAATTGCAATAAAATCAGGCTTTGAGAGTCATAGACCTAGTAATATCAGTACCACTGCTTCCTAGGTATGTGACTTCTGACATTTCACGTAATCTCATTTTCTGTGGCTGTAACATCTATAGATGTGGCAATGTGGTGACAGTGTGTGGGTTACATGATATAAGGGAATGTAAATGACTTAGCATAGAGATGACCACAAGATAACATATGAAAGTATTCTACTTGTGTTATTTTCTTGTTGAATATCTACTGTGGCATCAAGCTTCTCTTACTTTTCCTAAACACACCTGATGTCCAGTACTCTTTAATCCCTCCACTGGTAATGTCCTTCCTCTCCTGTGCCTGGTGAACTCCTAGTCTTCTAAGTTCACCTGAAGCCTTATCTCCTCCAGCAAGTCATTCTGGGCCCTTCCAGCATGGGGTTGTTGCCGTGTCGCCTTGATACTGTTGCACAACAGGCATCACTGCACCATTGCATCTATCACACAGTAATATGTCACATCGATCTTTTTTGCACACTTCCCCACTGTGAAACAGAGTTTATCTGCACAAGTTTATGTGCATTTCATTTATGAATCTGTAGTACCCAGCCATGTTTGGTACATAGTAAAACCGAAGGCAAATAAAAGACAAAGTTTGTTGAGTAAATTAATGAATACACAGAGATTCCTAAAACTATGTTTCCCCCAATTTTTAAAATAAAAAATCAATACTCTTCATTTTACCACTTTTAAAAAATAAGTTTTTGTGTTATTGCCTTGTTAAGACACCTTATTACTGGTTGGGTGCACACTTGTTAGTTCAGTAGTCTGTCGGACTGAGGCGGGAAGATCACTTGAGGCCAGGAGTTTGAGACCAGCCTGGGAAATAGAGTAAGACCCTGTATCTACAAAAAATTTAAAAATTTGTTGGGTGTGGTGGCACCCACCTGTAGTTCCAGCTACTCAGGAGGCTGAGGCGGGAAGATCAGTTGAGCCCAGGAGTCTGAAGCTGCAGTAAGCTATGATTGCACCACTGCACTTCAGCCTCGGTGAAAGAGCAAGACCCTGCTGCAAAGAAAGAAAAAAATTCCTTGTTCTTCTTCATTCTTTCCTATGGTATACAAAATTGTTTTTGTCTTACCTTAGTTCTCCCCCTATTAACATTTAGGATGTAATTTATAAACAAAGTTTTAGAATTTGCTCATTAAAAATCTCCCTATATAGAAATTCCAGTCACCAAAATATGTTTATTTTCAAGTACTGCTTTGGAGGCACCAGCAGGTGGTGAAAGAAACACTGAACTGTGAGTTTGAGGATGTTGGTTCTAGCCACATTCCTAACGATCTTTCGCCTTCTCTAAGTGTGTTTAAGTGAGCTGATGGGTAGATTCATATTCTGTAAACAAATATCCAAGTTATGAAGATACCATACACATAAACAGCAGTTAAGAGAAAGTGAGTGTTGTCTAGAAGTTTCTTAGCACTCTAGAGTCTGTGCTTCCACCATCACCGTGTATCAGGACTGTGTGAGAAGCCTGGGTAACAAGGGGAGAGAAGGACATCCAGAGAAATGTCTCCTTTCTTTGTGCCCACTCTCACTGGCTGAGTGGCAGTCACAAAACTGTATGGTACAGAAACATGAATGAGTATTACTTGAGGTGATAGAGAACTAATTTGTTGCATAAGTAAATATCTACAGTAAATTTTAGAGTTGGTAAAACTGTCTCATTTTATAGAAGAGGAAACTGAGGTCCAACTGGTCTGAGTTACTTAGTTCTGAGATTGCGTAGGTATTAAGGGGTAGAACTTCCAGGCCACTATCAATATGTTATGACTCTGCTATGTATTTTCTGACTATGTAAGCTCTGTGACAACATCAATCCCACTTCTAATTCATCTGGAGGGTTTATTTTCTCTTCTAAATTTTGAGCTACCCCCATGGACTACTGTTTTTTTTTGTTTGTTTGTTTTTGTTTTTGTTTTTTTGTTTTTTAAAAGGCAGGGTCTTACTCTGTGATGTAGAAGGCTGTAGTGCAGTGGTACAACCATAGCTCACTGCAGCCTCCAACTCCTGGACTCAAGTGATTCTCCCACCTCAGCCTCCCAAGCAGCCGGGACAACAGGCATGTGCCATTGCCCAGGTAATTTTTAAAATTATATATATATACACACATATATATGTATATATATGTGTGTATATATATACATATATATGTGTGTATATATATATATACGTATATATATATATATATATATATACATATATATATATATATATATATATATTTTTTTTTTTTTGAGATGGAATTTCACTCTTGTTACCCAGGCTGGAGTGCAATGGCACGATCTTGGCTCACCGCAACCTCCGCCTCCTGGATTCAGGCAATTCTCCTGCCTCAACCTCCTGAGTAGCTGGGATTACAGGCACACGCCACCATGCCCAGCTAATGTTTTTTGTATTTTTAGTAGAGACGCGGTTTTACCATGTTGACCAGGATGGTCTCGATCTCTTGACCTCGTGATCCACCCTCCTCGACCTCCCAAAGTGCTGGGATTACAGGCTTGAGCCACCGCGCCCAGCTTTAAATTATATTTTTGTACAGATAGAGTCTTGCTGTTTATGTGTATGGTGTCTTCATAACTTGGATATTTGTTTACAGAATATGAATCTACCCATCAGCTCACTTAAACACACTTAGAGAAGGCGAAAGATCGTTAGGAATGTGGCTAGAACCAACATCCTCAAACTCACAGTTCAGTGTTTCTTTCACCACCTGCTGGTGCCTCCAAAGCAGTACTTGAAAATAAACATATTTTGGTGACTGGAATTTCTATATAGGGAGATTTTTAATGAGCAAATTCTAAAACTTTGTTTATAAATTACATCCTAAATGTTAATAGGGGGAGAACTAAGGTAAGACAAAAACAATTTTGTATACCATAGGAAAGAATGAAGAAGAACAAGGAATTTTTTTCTTTCTTTGCAGCAGGGTCTTGCTCTTTCACCGAGGCTGAAGTGCAGTGGTGCAATCATAGCTTACTGCAGCTTCAAACTCCTGGCCTCAAGTCACCCTCCTCAGCCTCCCAAAGTGCTGGGATTACAGGCATGCACCACTGCACCTTGCCTTGCATTTTTTTTTTTTTTTTAATGCTGTTACATGTTCCTTTTTAAAAAAGTAAAATACTGGCCAGGCCTGGGGTCTCATGCCTGTAATCCCAGAATTTTGGGAGGCTGAGGCTGGAGGATCGCTTGAGCCCAGGAGTTCAAGGCCAGCCTGGTCAATGTAGCAAGACCTCTGTCTCTACAAAATTTTTAAAAAGAAAGAAATAACCAGATTTGGTGATGCATGCCTGTGGTCTCAGCTACTTGGGAGCCTGAGGTGGAGGGATCACTTGAGCCCAGGGATCACTACAGCCCAAGGCTGTAGTCAATGTGATCATGCCACTGCACTCCATCCTGGGTGACAGAGCAGGGCCCTGTCTCAGAACAAAACGAAAACAAAAATGACAACCACAAAAAACACAAATAGTAACATATTTTAGTAGTTAAAATTTTACAGTAAAGAAGGCAAGTGTGTGTGTGTATGTGTGTGTGTGTGTGTGTGTGTGTGTGTGTATGTGTGGGTGGGTGGGTGTGGGTGTGAATACACATACAGTGGTCAAAAACATAGAAATGGGATCACGCTGTACCTGTTCTATATCTTGCCTCCTGCCTTTTACAGTAAATACCGTGCCTCACTTGATCCATCGCTTACAAAACTTGGTGCTGTCATAAACCAACTATGGGTCAACTGCTGACCTACTATGCTTAGTATAAACTAACATCATGCAATATTTACCAAAAAAACCACTGCAACCACTGCACAGTTGTGGCTTTGGTAATGTTTACATGGTACCAAAATGTTGGTGGGTGTTTTATAACAAAAACAAAAAAGCATCGCAATCCTTATTAATGTAATTTCTATCTTTAGCTTAAAGTACATGAATTCTAGATCCATCTGTGTCCTCTTTAAAATAATAGTTTCCTTGTGGCATGTGATAGAATTCATTTTTTTTGTGGCTTTGCAAGAGTGTTAACTCTGTTTGTTGAGTCAAAGTGTTCATTATGAACTGCATTTATTTTACTGTTTTTGATGGAACAAATGACATTCTTCTAAAATGTATTATTTTGAAGGATAATATACCCAATATACTGAAGAAGATGGTAAGGGTATGAGTCACCTTCAGCAAAGAACAGTGCTGGTTAATATTTCACATTTTCACCTCTCCTGCTCTTAGAAATCATAATACTTGACACTAGGTCAGAAAATTATTAAATCTTCAAGCGGCTACACTTCCTTCTCCACGTGAGTCCTCACTTCTCCTTCACATTTTACTCCGGCAATCCCTTCAGGCTTCTGGCCTTTTCTCTCTCCCTTTGACCCTCATAACTAATTAAATCTGGACAAGTCTTTGGTGAAAATAGTTTCCTTTAAAGTTATTCATTCAAAGTTCCCCTTAAGGCATTCTTTGTCACTGTGGCTGAGCCTGCAATCTTTACATGAAGTTGAAAGAAGTGAGCTATTTTTATAAGATAAAAAAATCTTGCAAGACCTAAATCTACTTTAAGGCCACAGATAAAGACTAGATTTTGAAACATGACAAATGCTTCAGCAGTCATGAAACTGTTATTTGGTAGAAGTCTGCAGATAAATAAAAAGTTCCAAGGACTCTGGCCATGCTTAAAGGCAGTTAAACTTTTAAGATTTAATATTATATTTGGAGGTAGTTTTATCTGAGGTCTGTAATTAAAGTCTACATCAAAAATAAAGGATTAACCAACCAGTATAGTTGAACTCATGCTCAATAAGTTTGTTGTGGAAATCATATTGGACTTAGGAATTAAGCAGCTAATATTCATTTATAAGGAGACAGAAGTGAAGACTGAATGAAATAAGAAATTAAGTCTGGGACTATGATACTGCTTAAGTATTTTCACTGTTGAGATAAAATAAAAACTTGCCAAGTTGACAATTACTTCCACATTGTACAACTTCCACATTGTACAACTAAACAGAAAATAATGTTTCATTTGCTTAAAAATTTAAAGGTCAGGCATGTAATTTCTTTTGTTGGTCAAAGGTGTTCAGCTCTAGGGAAAAAAAATTGGATGAGATTTAATGACAAGCTTCACCATCATTTGTTAAACCAGAGAAGTGTTTTCTCAGTTTAATAATTGCTACTCAGACTGTTTCTAAGAGGAGTCGAGGAAAGGTTTCTTTATGAAGCCATTTTTCTACATTATTTAATAATATTACCTTCTCAGTTTTCATCTACCCTCTGGGATGCAACTGTTTAAACATCTCTATGTTTTTCATATATGAAAACTTGGGTTTTGAAAGTTTTAGTATGTCCCAAGATTATCCATCTGTTTAATGGAAGAGCTAAGGAAAGGAATCTAGGTACTTCTGGCTTTGTAATCCTGACTGCTTTAGACGTGACGCTGCCTCCCACAATGCGAAAGCTTGGTTTTGAAAATAATTTTCTAACAGCATTATGGTTAGCAACTAGATTGAAAAAACTATTTTAAAAAATAACAAATACTTAAGAAGCACTTGCAATATGCCAGGTATCCTACTAAGGACTTTGGATATTTTCCCTCATTTAATTATCACAATAGCACCACGGGTAATATCATTACTGTTATTCCAAAAATTATAAAACAGGCACAGAGAAGTCAATTAACTTGTCCAAGGTTTATAATGCTAGTAAGTAGCAAACATTTCCTTTTTGCTTAACAAATACTCAATATGTAGATTTAGAGAACCATCTGATGAATAATAAACTCTGTGGAGTTTCCCACAGAGGTACCAACATCAATTTATTAGTTCCAGGTCTAAATGAGAAATATACAGATGTCACCTTTTCAACAATATGTTTATACATACTATATGTACTGGTCTCTTTAGAGATCACAATGACATGTTCATATTATTCTTTCATTTGCATTACTTTCTAATGTATTCAACCAACCTATTTATAAAAATGTTTTAAAAATTATCTGTGAATTTCAAATTACTGCTAATCTGTAAGTTAAAGGAAGAAGACTTAGCAAATTTTTGTCCACAATATGAAGAGGAGAAGATAAAAGTGGCACAGGATATGTATAACCAGTCAGAGAATTGTTAACTGCTCCAGAGAATAAGAGATTAGTACTGTTAAAACTATTGTGAAATAAATAAACAAACAGAAAATTTACAAAAAGCATACAGGGAAAGGATTCCAAGTAAAGTAGTGCAATTCAACTGTAATGTTTAGCCACCTTTCGCTATTCCTTGTGAGCCAGAAATCTTAAATTGCATTTTATCCATCAATAACATTCTTCTTCAGAGTATCTACAATACAAAACAATCATTATGAGCTAAGGTAAGCTGAAACAGAGGAGGGTGATTTGTGGGAAGACGGAAGCACCAGCTCTAACCCTGGCCTCTTGTGTTTCAGGAGGTGGATTTCTTTGAAAGGTATCCATTTCTTTTCTCCAAGGCCTCTGTTTTATCAAACCTCCAAAAAAGAAATTAGAATTGACCATCTTTGGAAATATAAAGGAGGCAATGATTTGTGAAAGAAAGTAATAACAAGGTTTTCTCATGTTAAGGAGGCATTTTAACAGAAATGTACTCATACCTAGAAAATATAGGTCTGTGAGTATATACAGTTATTTTTTAAGATGGCATCTTTTTTGTCTTCCACTTCAGTAAACTCGGAAAGTAAAAACACATTCTGTGACTACAGCTAGTTCATTGACATTTGCAGCATATCATTTTCCCAAAGTTTGAGAGAGCAATGGATTGATTTCAGGGTTCACAGTGGGGCAGGATAAGACAGCATGGCTCACATGTCTTTCAGAAACAATATAAATTCATAGAGCTATTTCAAGGTTACACGAAGACGTGATAAAGTACTGGATTTGGTTACACGTTTCCTCCTGCAGGGACTATTTTATCCACTCTTCCTAGATAAGTCAGGCTGATTTGTTGTTTCCCTGCTCTGTTTTTCCTCAAATCTACTTAAATCAGCAGGTTGATTTCAGGGCAGTCCCTTTAACTCCCTCTTCCTCTGCATGAGTTCAAGTCAAGTTCTCGTGAAATCATTATCCTTTTTATACCTTCAAGATGAACTGCCACAAAAAGTGAACTACAAAGTAAACAAAACTAAGTTAAAATAAAATGTGGTCATCAAGGATGTGCTGCTCTGCGCAGATGTGGACACGGAATCATGCAGCATTTATGAAAGTGTCTCCTGTACAGTGCAGGCTGCCCACACACCGAATGCCTATGACTCTCTAAAATACACAGTCTTTCAGGCCAAAGTGCCACTTCTCTCTCACCAAAACCAGAACCACATCCAAAACAAAGCAAGCAAAACCTTTCAATAGTCAAGAGTGCAGAGAAAGAAGACAGCCATTTGCATTGGATTGCTTTTGTTGAAATCACTGCCAGGAATTCAGGGAAGGCTTCTACCCACCTCCATGATCCATCAAAAAAAATCAGACTGCCTTTTTTCACAAATTAGGAAATCAAGCTGAATCAAACTGAACCACAGATTCAAAAAATATTCTCGCCAGGCGCGGTGGCTCAAGCCTGTAATCCCAGCACTTTGGGAGGCCGAGGCGGGTGGATCACAAGGTCAAGAAATCGAGACCATCCTGGTCAACATGGTGAAACCCCGTCTCTACTAAAAATACAAAAAATTAGCTGGGCATAGTGGCAGGTACCTGTAATCCCAGCTACTCGGGAGGCTGAGGCAGGAGAATTGCCTGAACCCAGGAGGCGGAGGTTGCGGTGAGCCGAGATCATGCCATTGCACTCCAGCCTGGGTAACAAGAGTGAAACTCCGTCTCAAAAAAAAAAAAAATATTCTCAGGATTCTCATGATCAATTTACTCATTCTCCCTGCATTCTTCAGTGTTCTCAGAGCACCATGCTACAGGACATACATACGAATGTATATATAAAACATCATATATATGATGTTTATATGATATATGATGTTATATATATATATATGTAATATATTTATGTATCTTATTTCTAATTACCTACAAACCTCCAACAGCCCAGGAATGAATGAAAGATAAGGTAAAAAACATACTGGATTCAGTGTCAGAAGACTTACATTGTCAAGACACATGTCTTCTCTGAGCCTTAGTTTTACCACCTGTTAAATGAGGAATGATGTCATGGAAATATCTTTTTTTCTTTTTCTAGCATCTATTTCTTCTTGTTTTGAAAAGGAAACCTCTCCCACCCTTGTAGGCGATGTGGTTCAGTTTCCCACTCACTTCCCCTCCTGCCCATCCGGGCATTCCAATCCTCTGACCATAATTATTGGTTCAGGATGAGCACATGACCCAGGGCACTGTAATTACAAGGAAATCTGAGATTTTGCTGTGATGGGAAGAAAATGATTACTGAAAGGACTGGCTGTTAATCTGACGCTGTTCATGGCCATCTTGATGTGGGATCGAAACAGAAAGCTTGAATGGAGCAACACAGAGAAAGGCACAGCTGAGAGGCGGGGTAAGAATGTGCTCAGGCCATCATTTAGGGCAATGGATCTGACTGTGATGGAGCAGAACAGGTCTAATTCTGTGATTTTTTGTTACATGAATGAATAAATGTGTTTTTTTTAATCTTTTTCATTTAAACCTGCTTGACTTGGGTTTCTTTCACTTTCATCCACCAGAATCCTCACTATTATATCATGTGGCAACTGAGCTGACATACCAATAGGAATGGTATTTTTGGAAAGTTCTTACTTGTTAAAACACAAAAGTTAAAATGCTTGGCTTTGAAAAATATATTTGCACTTTTGTTCCATTCATTGAATAACTAAATAAAAAGCCCTTTTCTATGCCATAGGCACTCTAGGGCCTGGGAATATGATCAATGAAATGAAACACATTATGAAGGAGTTTATAGGCAAGTGGAAACACAAACGAGTTAAATAAGAGGATACTATTGAAAAGGTAAAGTGTAGACTATACAAAATGCAGGGGTCTCAAGTTACACAACCTAGGGGGCGCCTTTCATATTGTAGTTTATGTAAACATCACCCCCTGGAGTTACACTTAGAAACCCTAGCTACACCTCTGCCAGCTGGTGGACCGGGCCAGGGAAGCACTTGCACCAGCAAGTGTTTTCAATCACCATAATGGTTCTTCCTGGCTGTTTCATTTTTTAATGGGCTGATTATTGCTCACTATATTTGAGTTTTTAGGGGGAGTCTCTGGCAGACAGCTGGCACCACCGGCTTACCATTACACAAACCAGACACAAATCTCACTGATCTCACTTGGCTGTGCTATCATTTGTTAGTGATCAGTTGGCAGAGGCACCACTAAATCAAGTGTCTGCAAACAAAATGTCGCATCTCAGGATTACAGAGGTCTTCAGGCAGTAGGAGATTCATTGAACATCAGATTAAGTTTTTGGCAAAACAAGTGGAGCTTTTATGACTCAGAGGTCGTTTAAAACAACATACTTTCACATTGTTGCCTCAGTGATAATACTTCATTTTAAGTGGCAAAATCAAACTATAAGTAAATTAGTAGTCAAATTAAACCAGCAGCTGTGTGTTTTGATAGTGATTAATATGCACTCTATAAAAGAGGCTTTGCGTGTCTCTTGTCAGTCACAAAAGAGAGAGAGAAAAAAATGTTCTTTGCTATAATGCCCCTTCTGAAACAGTGCCAAGATAGTTCATTGTTTAGCTACAAAACAAAAAAACAAACAAAAACAAAAACCTCTGAGACCTTCATGGAGATGCTGCTTTTCTTCATTGGTGAAATAACAGCATCCCTTGACACCTTTGAAGAGCCCCCCTGAGGCCTCAATCCAGGAGTCAAATTCAGACCTGATCACCTCTTTCCTTTGCATGGCAAGGTAACATCAGCTCTACGGTTTGGGCAATTGGCCCACCATACTTAAATGCTGCATCTTGCCCTTCTGGGGGAAACAATTGAAAACCTCATTTGAACTATACTACGCAAACTCGATTAAGGGTGGGGGTGACATATGACAAACTTTCACATCTGCATATACCAACATACTAAGTACTGCCACTGACTGCATGTTCATGTTTGAAATGACCCCACTCAATCACTCTTGGTCCCACTTACTGCTGCCACTCTTGCCCATGCCATGAAACTTTCTGGAGCACTCCCTGGCCTGCAGTTCAAAACTACCAGAGGTCTGAGGCTGACAGGTTTGGCTATAGCTGAGCTGGCAAAATACAACAGTGCTTTCCTGGCTCAGAACATGTGACTACCAACTGCACAAGTTGCATCTTTACGTCTGGAGATACTGAAAAGGAAACCTCTTTCTGATATACCAAAATGGTGCTAAAATGCTGACGTTAGGAGGTGCAGATACTTTCAAGAGCTATATCCCATTATTGATATGGGGACAATTTGACACAAGATTCGATATTTCATGAAGGTAGTTTCATGTACATCTGTAAAACATTCCACTTTATCTTCAGAATGACTGATATTTTATCCTATTGACACTATACTTGCTTTTGCAGCTTTGATTTAGCTGCTAAAACTATTGGAACCAAATGTGTGGCACCCTGTGAAAATGTATATGTAATTTTACCTGCTGGTTTTACAGAGAAGGCAGGGGAGCTCAGTGACCCAGAGTACAGGCTCAAAAGCCAGGGGGTGGATGTCTAACATGCAAGCCTCTTTAACTCTGAGAGTTGGAATATGTACCTTAATTTCTTTTTTATCCTAAGGTATTTCTAAGGTTATTGCAAGAATTCAATGAGTATCTACATCAAAGTGTCTGAAGCAGTACCTAGCATTGACGCCATACTGAACAAGCACTTCATCATCAAATCAGTATCATCGTTGCCTTATTTTTCTGCTCTACTAACTTTCTCAAGGATTTATCTTATTCATTGTGGTTTATGTATTTTTGTAAGCACTGTCAAATTATTTATCAAGAAAGGACACTAAGCAAAACAAAATAATATAATATTATAGATATATTTGTATTTAAATATATGGTAAATTATTATATTTATTTATATGTAAAAAATAGGCCAGGTGTAGTGGGTCATACCTATAATCCCGGCACTTTGAGAGTCCAAGGAAGGCAACTCACCTGAGTTCAAGAGTTCGAGACTACTCTGGCCAACTACTCTGTCTCTACCAAAAATACAAAAAATTAGCTGGCATGGTGGCATGCCCCTGTAGTCCCAGCTACTTGGGAGGCTGAGGCAGGATAATCTCCTGAACCCAGGAGGTGGAGGTTGCAGTGAGCTGAGATCATGCCACTGCACTCCAGCCTGGGTGACAGAACAAGACTGTCTCAAAAAAAAAAAAAAAAAAAAGAAAGAAAGAAAATATAAAATATTTAAAAATATTTATATAAAATATGATATATATTTTGTGTTATAATTTACATATAAATATAATAATATAAAAATATTACAACGTATAATATAAATATATATTTTCAAAATTAAAAATATATCGCTAAAAGTACTACCCCATTTTGCTGATACAGTTATACCCTCACTGAAAATTTTATAATTCTGTTTAAATATTTTATTTCATAATGTTATTTCTAATGGCTCATACCTATTTTAAAATATTCTTTTCAACACTCAAACATGTTGATGTGCCAGTTGATCTCTATCTTTTCAAACACAGATCAATTTCTAAAATACGTAGAATTAAAATGAGACATATTCTACATATCAATGCATATAAAAAATTACTGAAAATAAACAACATAAAAGGTAAGTACAATACCAAGACCCAATTGTCTGGGATGACTGATCATTTCTAGGGATCTGAGCTCAGGCACTCCCCTACCAGGTATTATTTTCCTTGTTATCTAGGGTTTAGCTGCTACGTAAAAAGTAATTTTCCCCCCAGGACTTCTCCACTCTATAGAATTTCCTTAGAAGTGTTTTTTTCATCAAATATAAATTATAATATGCTATGTTTTTCTTCCATTTGAAGAGAAATTAAATTTGGTTCTGTGGAATATCCTATAGCAAAGTACTGCCAACCCACTATCTGTTCCTGTCACAAAGAGCCTGGAGTTACCTACTTTTCGAAAGAGAAAAGTACAAATTTATAACGTTTTAGAAAGTGAAGGCAAGATAAGCATTATTTTGAATTAATAAAATGTACGTGATAGGCTGAGTGCACTGGTGTGCGCCTGTAATCACAGCTACTCAGAAGGCTGAGGTGGGAGAATCACTTTAGCCCAGAAGTTTGAGACAAGTCTGGGCAATATAGCGAGACCCGCATCTCAAGAATAAAATTAAGTAAATAAAATAAAATGAAATAAAATATGTGATCCTGAAAACACTAATCAATTTACAAATTATATTTTGTCTAAGATTGAACTGTAAGAGATGAGTCACTACATTCTTTTATCCTAAACTTCTTGAGGAACTCTAATTGCCTAGAGCATCCAACAATAATGAAGACAACACAATTAAAATCCCAATATCTTTCCTGGATGGTTCTGTGTTTTGAGAAATTGCTTTACCTTCTAAAATCTTCTATTTGAATAAAAACAATCAAATACTAACCTAGCCATGAAGTTTATTGTAAAATGCAACAAGAAGCAGTTACTGACAGGACCTTTGTCAACATAAAATTGCAAGTTGCAAACCTAAGTGCAAAATGATTTTCAAAGGCTGTAGTTACAGATGACAATCCTAAGAGGCCTTCTGATTAAGTCCAGTCAGACTTAACTTTGTGTTTTATTTCTTTTTTAATTGTTAAGCTATTTTTTGTCACATTAAAACAGCAGAGCTAAAGCATTGAGGCTGTTATTTCAAAATAAAAATAACTTTTCTTTGTGAGGTAATTTATACCAAAACTTTCCTGTTTTCGCCCAAGTATAATTTGCAATGCTATCAGGCTTGCTGGAAGCTGAGGAAGACAGGGATATTGTAAGCTGCTACAGGAATTTAGGAAGTCATATTTATTATAATGTCTTGCATTTGACTAGTCATTTGTGAAGGGTTCAGGAAAAGCCTTCACAAACCTGTATCATTTTATCTTCACTAAGAACTCATAGATTAGGCAGAGCAGAGTTTATTAATCCCCATTTACATATCATATCAAGGCTCAAAAAACTCAATAACATATCCCCAAATCATACCGCTGGTCACTGGTATGTCAGACCAAAATTTAAATAAATAAATAAATAAATAAATAAAACAGGAGTGCAGTGGCACAATCATGGCTCATTGCAGCCTCCACTTCCTGGGCTCAGGTAATTCTCCCACCTTAGCCTCCCAAGTAGCTGGGATTACAGGTATGTACCACCACACCCAGCTAATTATTTTGGATTTTTTTCTGTTTTTTCTGTAGAGACTGGGTTTAGCCATGTTGCCCAGGCTGGTTTCAAACTCCTGAGCTCAAGTAATCTGCTCACCTTGGCCTCCCAAGTAGCTGGGATTATGGGTGTACACCACCATGCGCAGCTAATTTTTTTGATTTTTTTTTTTTTTTCTGTAAAGACTGGGTTTAGTCATGTTGCCCAGGCTGGTTTCAAACTCCTGGGCTCAAGTGATCCACCCACCTTGGCCTCCCAAAGTGCCAGGATTACTGCTGATATTCCAGTTGTGAGCCACCATACTGGTCTTCTCCTGCCCATCTTAACACTATGACTTGTTGCCACTTTAGTTGAATTTAGATGTTAGATGTTTTAAATATTCTACATATGAAATATTTTATACTTATCCTCTAAAAATGTGATAACCTCTCCTCTAAAACCTGATTGGTAACCCCTGGACAACTGGACTATAAGAATATTATGTTACCTTGATGATAAACAAACTTTTGAACATATTGTTCATCATAATAACTTATCTTTCTTTACTCTGATGTTTAAACTTTTCACTTAGGCTAATTTGGGTGATTCATGTAAATTTCAGTCATTTCAAGAGCATGGTTTATAATACCTACCATACTTAACGCATCATAGGTGCTTAAGAAATTCTTTTTGAATTGATCAGCTTCTGTCTAAGGACATTACAGATCATGTTAGCAATGAAATACAAGTAGTATATATGGAAAATTATTTTACATTATCTTCCCTAGAAATGGCTGAAATCCATTCCGATGAAAGACAGATATGGTGCAGTGAATAGATGCTTTCATAGAAGCACTAGCGGCATGAAAGTAACCCAGACACAGTCTAAATCAGCCTCTGGTGTGCTGATAGCCAGTTACCATAGCGTATGAATACCCCTTTCATGATTTAAAAACATTTTGATGTCTAAAATAACACTGTCTAGTTATCTGTGATGTATGAAATTATATCACTAATGAGTAGTTCAATTGAATACTGAGGTATTTAGAAAAGCAAATTCAATAAGCCAATAAGTCTATGTTCTTTTCCTCTGTCTACAGAAATGGAGTAAAATAATGTGCTTTTATAACATCTGTTTTTTGAAAAAATAACTATCAGTTTCAAAATGCTTTACAAATTATAGGCTTACTACTACATTTCACATCCCTTTATGGCATTGGTAAGAATTATTAGTTCATTTAAAAATGTAAATACCTGAGAAAAGAAAAACAAATAGTTCCAGAAATAAAAAAGGCAAAAATGTTTCACAGAGCAATAAATTGAAAGGTAGGCTGGCTCTGATGACAGTTGATGTGAATTTATGATGCACTTCATTAAACTCTGTGACTTTTTCAAGAGGCCACCCGAAAGCCAGTTATGACTTACAGGTTTTAAGAATGCATTATATTCCTGGCCTTTACTCTTCAAATCAAGTGTCTGAGACATTCTCAAAGTCCAGGTGAGACCTAAGTCAGCACTGTCCATTGCAAATATAATGCAAATCACATACATAATTTAAAATTGTTAAGTTATCACTTTAAAAAAGTACAAAGTAACAAGTGAAGTTGATTTTAATGATATTTTGTTTAACACAATGTGTCCAAAATATTGTTATTGCAAAACATATTCAACATTTAATTTTATTGATGATATAGTTTACATTTTTTTTTACCAAGTTTATAAAATCTCTGTGTGTGTCTGTGTGTCTGTGTTTTGAGACAAAGTCTTGCTCTGCCACCTAGGCTGGAATGCAGTGGCACAATTATAGCTCACTGCAGCCTTGACCTCCACCATATTTGGCTAAATTTTGAATTTGTTTGTAGAGATAGAGTCTCACTGTGTTGGCCAAACTGGTCCTAAAGTCCTGGCCTCAAGAGATCCTCCCATCTCAGCTTGCCAAAGTGCTGGGATTATAGGAATGAGCCACTGTACCCAGCCCAGTATGTATTTTTATGCATGCTTTCTGCAATCTCAATTTGAGTGCTAAATTTTTAGCAGAAATACTTGAATTTGGTTTTTATAAAATGTATAGTTCAAAAAGTAAGGTCAGGCATGGTGGCTCATGCCTGCAATCTCAGCCCTGGAGGGACCCAGGGTGGCAGCCCTGGAGGGAGCTCCTTTGGGAGCCAGGGTGCGCAGAACACTTGAGGTGAGGAGTTTGAGACCAGCCTGGGAAACATGATGAAACCTCAACTTTACAAAAAATATAAAAAATTAGTCAGGTGTGCTGGCACATGACTATAGTCCCAGCTACTTGGGAGGTTGAGGTGGGAGGATGGTTTGAGCCCACGAGTCAGAGATTGCAGTGAGTTGAAATTGTGTCACTGCACTCCAGCCTGGATGGCAGAATGAGATCGCTATTCAGAGAAAAAAAATAAATAAATAAAAGTAGATTAACCTATCCAAATATACCAAACGTACTGAAAAGTTTCATAATAACTGGATCCAACAGCCGTTTTCAATTTAAATTAACAAAAACATAATAGAATATTTCTCAGTCACACTAGCAATATTATAAGGTATCAATGGTCCAGTGTATCTAGGGCTACTATATTGGACAGCACAGATCTAAACAAAACTAAGCAACATAGACAGTTTCAACTACAGCAGTAGGTAAAGTATGAACACATAGGAAGGATGGCATTCCAGAGGAAGAAAACAAATTAAAATGACAAGTATGGCTAAAACTGCTTTTTCTAAGCCCATTTTTTCCAAAACTGTCTCCAAGATTGTTCTATCATATTGTGGTTCCAGAATAAATTTACCATCGGTTTATTTGCTGTCCATAAGAATACACAGGACATAGTTTTAGAGGTACAAAAGAGTTAATGAGTGCACTTTTCAAATTCTTTTAAAGAATGAGAAAAGCTTAGTGTAGAGCTGTGTTCTCCAACACATTAGCCAGTAGCCGTATGCGGCCATTGGGCCTTGAAAAATGGGTAATCCAAACTGAGATGTGGTTTAAGTAAATACGTATTAAATTTCAAAGACTTAGGCCATAAAGAAGGTAAAATATCTCATTAACAATATTTTACTATTGAATACATGTTAAAATGATATTTTAGATATACTAGATTATATAATTATAATACTAAAATTAATTTCACTTGTTTTTTTAAAGCAGCTACTAGAAAATTTTAAATTTCATATGTGGTCATACTATATTGATATTATATAGCATCACCTAGAGAGAAAGTTTACATTTGCTTATGTCACAGAGCTGACAACTGAAGCAGCATTGCCGGTACATGTGATTTCTGATATTCACAGAGCGCTTCACTAATATGCTAGCAGGAAATGTCCGCATATTCCTGGCCACATTTGGGCCTTACAACCTGGTTTCCTGTCACTGGTGTTTGCAAGCAAAACTAGGTACACTCATGAAAAGTAGGGCCTACATGAAAAGAAAGGTTTATTTGTACTCATTTTCAGATAATTGTTGTTTTGTTTTGTTAACCTTCTTTTGCTCACATGTTTGGCAGCTTGATTTGTGTTTTTCATTCTTCTGAAGTTGCAAAAGTAGCCAACTGTACAACCCATTGTGGGTGAATCCATGTAATTACCACGTATGGGTTTATACTTTGTCACAGTAAGATAACAGCATCGTAAGAAAAACACTACATGATTTCCAATGATGATATGAATAAAATAATCACTAGGTTATACAAAAGAGTATGTAATTCGAAAGAATATGTAGTTCAAATGGGTCATTCATTTTTCTAATAAGCTAGCAGTCTATGGAAGGAAAGCTATAGGCTTAAGCTTGTCTTGACATTGTTTATCTAGTAATCACAATAAGGGTCCTAGGTCCATCAGGAAAGTTGAAAGAATGTTGGACTACCCCTGCGGCCTGCTCCGTGATATCTTGTTGGGCAGGGAGAAGGGAAAAAATAGCATCCATAGTGTTGTACCTATGCTAAGTAATTACTTGAATCTGGATGGCATGTGTTGTTTGTGTATTTACTTAAGTGGCATCTGGAAATTTCAGTGTGGAGAACTTAAAAAGTAGTATTATCACACCAGGTTTTTGGAGACCGTTTCTGCCTAAGGAACTCGATCATATCTGGCCTCAGCACTGTCTTAGCACATGGCACTGTCACCAATTCCTCAGTGCAAAGCGGCACAGAGGGTGCTTGCTCATTCTGCTGAGGTGCTAGCACCACATGTGATGCTTACTGTCCTCTGTGAAGTTTCCTGGCACCCATCAGGGACATTAAAAGTTTGCTTTCATACCACATACTCTCAGTGTTTGGCTCTTGAAAGAAATTCTGCCTGTAGCTCTGGGGCTCTAATACAACATACTCTTGCATGGCCCAGATAACGAGGAGCAGATTTTCAGCCAGCCTTGTAATACTGTGGTAATGTGCCTCTAAGGATCCCACAAAGGGAGCCCTTAGAATACAAAATAGTGAAATCTCATTAAAAATACACCATTTTAATAACACCATTTACAGGCACTGACTTTCAACAGGAAACATAAAAGGACAGAGTTATACCGAATGATTGCCTACTAGAGGTCCATCAACTCCAGTACTTTCTTTTAAAGGGTTGATAAGGTTGCCTGAGTGACTGAAATGGAAAATAGCTAATATAACTCACCTTTTGAAAGGTTAATCTTGCTGAAAGACAAGAAGGTGAATGGCAGCTTATGTAAACACTGACTTTAGCACCCCATGCGGGGATCTACATATATTTCTATAACAACACACTCTCTCTAGTTTTAGGAAATAATTGTTTTTCTAATACTAATTCAAGTGAATTTCTAAAAGCCAAGCTGAGATATTAATTAAAGAGTATTCTCAGGATTTTTTTAATTCTCAGGATTATTTACCTAAAATTTCAATGATAAATAGAAGCAGCACATCCTTGGAAATACAATGTTCAAAGGGATGGCATTTGGATACAATTTTTAAAAATAAAAATGTAAGAAGTGTTGGAAGAGTTGGACAGGAAATGAAAGAATACATCTAGGGGTTTATCCCTAATTACTGTCTATTAATTTATGGCTTGAGTAACATGCACCTGATATCATTAAAGAGCTTATCTGATACTTTTTCTTTGTTAGCATGGCCAATATCTATCATCTTCCATTTATTTAATTCAACTCCTTTCCGTAAAATAATTTACGTATTTGTTGAGAGCCTACTGATTGCAAGCACAGTATATGACACTTTTGCACATAGTCTTCTTAGTCCATATAACAATTGGTTCAGTATGGACCTCATGTATAGATGAGGAAACCGAGAGTAGGTGATGGCAATTTCCCTAAGGTCATGTGACTTCTCTATGGCTGTACAGAAAACTGAATACTTTCTGTCTTGACTATAGAGCTTGGGACTTTCCATCAAGGTATCCTGCTATGATGGAAAGAGTTGTACAATAACAAATATGAAATTTTAGGGATGTGCTTCTACTTGTTACTGGTGGGCAGAGTATTAGTCTAGAAATTCAGCCTGTGGAAGACCCCGGGCAATTGTTTCCTGGTAGTAGAAAATATTGTCAAACCTCCCTTGGTGATAGACAAAGGTGTATTTCTCAGTCTTATTTTCCTGAGTCCACAAGAGGAAGAATCACAGATAGGACTCCAAGGCTGATCTAAGCTTTTAATGTCCTCACTTCTATAATGAAACTTATATTTCTCAATTTCTATCACTCCGTTTTACTGACCTAAAAGACAATAATATAGTTTGGCTCTGTGTCCCTACCCAAATCTCACGTAGAATTGTAATTCTGAATGTTGAGGGAGAAACCTGGTGGGAGGTTATTATATCATGGGGGTAGATTTCCCCTTTGCTGTTCTCATGATAGTGATGAGTTCTCACAAGATCTGGTTGTTTGACAAATATAATTTCCTACACCTGTACTGACTCTTCATGTAGAAAGGACTAGGTAAGCCTGAATGATCTGTATTAACCCAGTAACAGGAATTTTGGAGAGTTACTATCACCTAATACTTTTAAAACAGCTGACATTAATTTTGGATATACTTAAATGGACAAATGCCATCTTTGAAATTAAGACTCCTGAAGCATTAAAATAGCCCTTGCAACTCACTTTTTCCATCACTACTTAGCTTAAAAGATCTAACAAAAATCACAGCAGTGGAATTTGCTTCAGGCCACTAGTGAATTCTGTGTGCCCTAAGACACTACATGGTATGTCAACTGTTAATTAGACAATGAAACAAACCAAAGTTGGCATTAGAAAATAGAGAAGCATTGATTTTCTTTTCACTTTCTATTTATTAAAATCCTATGGAGGAAACAGATAAACTTTCTTGGCTCAATATTTGTGGCCAATTTCCTTTTTTTTACTGGGAAAGAGAAGTGCCTTTAAACACGGACTGAAAGCCTGTCTGTTTTCAGTAACACTTCGGTGAGGCAGCTTTCCCCCAGCTGTGATAGTCTCCTCAGCATAGTGCTGTTTCATAACATTTTCCCATAGGTTATATCTTGACAGAAATAGGGACATAAAATAAAAAGAAATGTAAGAAATGGGAAAAATCCATACTGCTTTTTAAAATGTTGCAAACCCCACTGTGCATAAGGCAGACCTATCATTGTTCTTCAACATTTGCTGAACCTACAGCTATGATAAGAAAGAAATAAAAACATATTATTTTTTTGTGGGGAGGGATCAAATATGATTGAGGTTAGAATGGGAAAAGACAGAAGCTGATAAGGAAGATGCAGCATAATCTGATGGTAGAGGCAAGTCTCTGCATCAATACATTGCCTGAGTTCACTATTTAGGACCTGTGTGAATTTGGATGAGTTGCTTAACTTCTCTGTGCCTGGTTTTTCACTTGAGAAATGGGGATAATTGAGTCACTAGCTTCAAAGTATTGTAATTAAATGAGTTAATATGTGCAAAGCACTGGGAACACCAGCACTATGTAAGTGTTTGCTCAATAAATAGTTTTTCACAGCTCCAAACCTCACAGTAGCATAAAGGACACTTGAGAAGCTGGAAATCAAATGAGTATTTAACACAAATTTTCACCCAGTAAAACATCTGTTCTCTTCCCAATCATGACATTAAAATGCAATAACCCTTACTAACTTTGGCAATTTATTTAAAACAACCACGTTCTGCATTTCTTAGTAAAGGTTTGCAAGCTATGTGTCTTTCTGATTTCTACATTATAATGCAGCTAGCAGCAGAGCCAGGACAACTGTACTGTTTCCTATCAATTGCCTCTTTAGTGCAATGCCTCCTGAAACCATTTCCTGAAACATGTAACAGTCCTACCACATAATTGTGTAAAACCCTAGACACCCATGCCTATTGTTTAATGCTAATTTCCTTGAGCTTCCTAAGAGGAATTGCTATTGACTACCTTCATTAGGAAACTATTGACCCTTCTCCAGTGGAGCATCCCGAGAAGAAATTCACTAAATATGCCCATATTTCATCTTTTGAATATCAAGGTGCAGAAGGCATGCTTCAGGATATGGCTTATTTAATCCAAAATTAAAATTTCATAGGCTACATTACCTAAAGTAAATTGCATAATACATTTAGAAGAACAGCTGCTTTCTAAGTGTTTGGCGTCCATGTATTTGAGACCTAAATTAGGCAAACCCACCGACAGAAGTGCAGACATAATGGTCTCCATGATATTTCAGATGACATCCTCTACCACAGACAGAAAAGCGATTTCCAAACAGGAAAGGATTGCTCTATTAGGTATTACTGACTTCAAAGAGATTTCTTAATTCTTCCTCTTATTGTTATTCTACAAAAATGAGAAATAGTCAAAATACTTTATGCACTTTAATATCCTGATTTTAAGTTTTTTTAGACCTGTTTGAGTACTACTACATTTTTATTAAAAATGAGTATTCATTCCACATTCAAAATTAGACCTAAGGCATATTACAATAGAAATAGATATGAAATATAGCTCTTCAAGGCAGAATTAATGTGTGGTTGGTGGTTTGTTAACACAGGAGAGATGTTCTTGCTCTGCTTCTCAGCAAAATACTGAGAAATCATTCTATAGTGCTCAGAGGATGCACAAATATAACAAAAGAGTCCAGTTTAGATTTCTGAAAAGTTGGGTGTAAGAAGTTGCACCAGACCCTCGGTCCCTATCAGGAAGAATCCTCGAGCAGCTACACCGTCACAGGAGAGTAAAAACATTACAAGGGTGTAGCAGATTCTGCCAGCACTCCTTGAAGCTAGGATTAAGTAAGTGCTGATTTCCTAAGGACCAAATATACCCAAGATTCAGCTCCTATGATGTCTTCTGCTATCAACAGAGTCAAAATCCCCATGATTTCACCATCTTTGTCTTGTACTAGGGTAATGGCCTCCTCACAGGTTTCCTTGTTTTGACCCCTAAATGCAAGTATCCTGCCACAGCCAGAGTGATCGTTTAAAAACATGAGTAAACACATGCCATGACACTACTTAACTGTTCCCCTGCTTTCCATAGCTTCATTTTACCATGGCCTAGAATGCCCTACACCTACATGAGCTGAAGCTCTTATTCTTATTCTGTTTCCTAACATTTTCTCCCTCCCATACTCTGTGCCAGCCACTCAGACTTTCTTGGTGTTCCTCGAATACTAAATAATATCCTGTTAGGTATCCCCATATTCTGCTCCCTCCATGCCTCCAGGAGCACCCTCTACTGTTGCTTTCTTGGACAAAGAATCCTTCCCCGACTGTGATCCACCTCCTCACTCACCACTTCATTCTTCTTGGTGACTTTTATCTTCGCCCAATATTATGGCATTTGTTGATGTGTTGATATGATGTTTATCTGATTCTTCCTCTCAAATGTCCTAACAGTTTGTTTTGCTGCTGTATCCTCAGTACTAGCACAGCAACTGGCACAAGGTAGACACTCAGGAAACAGCTACTGAATAAGTGAATAAGCCCCGAGTTTATGGCACATAAATATTTTAGCTGTTAGAATATGGGATGGAAAGATCCTGATTCATTTTACAAATGCGGGAAGCAGGGTGGCAAGCTACCATTAATGTCCCTCTGATGTTGAACTATGTTACGCTTCAAAATAAGAATGCAGGAGTAAAAATTATTTCATCTTAGTTTGTTACGCCGTTCTAACTATGGTGGATTTGTTTTGATGACAATCTCTAATAGAATCACTATACATGAGATCTGATTTCCAGTTGACCTCCAAGTGTGATCTTTTCCTGAATTTGAAGAATGTGTCTGAATTAGCCCTTAAATTTCACTATAAGCAAGTTGATATCCCAGCAAAAACTCAAGGAGCATGTTTCTGACATTAAGTAAACAGGAAGGAGATGTCAAAGCGACATGCCTCAGGACTGTTCTTAATGAATTATGAAAATAATTCAAGAAAACAAAGGAGAAAAATACTTCAATGCAGACCTGCCTCCAACATCTATAGGGCTCTGGATAAGAGTGCATATGGAGGCTCGCATACCACATGTCTAGATACTTCAAGGATATATATCAAGGCAACAAAGTATTAAGTAAAATATTTATCTCTAATCTTGACAAATGTATCTTCTAGAGATTTATTATAAAGTGAAATTCTAAATTATCATTCCTTAAGTGCTTTGAGTGCCATGGGCTTTCGATGCCCAGATTCCTTAGTTGCCATGAGCTGCCTTGCATATGCCCCTAGGGCCACCCCGGTCCACTGCACATGCTCTGTCCACACCCTTGGCCTCTCCTCAGACCCAAGGATTTATGCACTGACAGCAAGGCTTATCCTTGAGAGGACAGACCCAAGCAAATGATTCATGCAGACCCTGCAAAGCAAACTAGAGCCATTTGAGCAGAGAATTCTTGAATCCTGGCTACCAAAGGCACAATCTAGAAGAGACAGTAGGTGAGGAGGAGGATAGTTCGGGAAGGGCCAACATGGGGATCCTCTAGAGAGGGAGGCCCAGGGTGGGAGGCCCTCTAACCCACTCTAAGTGAGGCGTGGTCTGGGGCAGTCAGACTCCTTCACAAGAGACCATGAAGGAAGCAGAAAAGTATGTAAATCAAGTACAATACATACGTCATATAAAGTAAATACAGAGTTTAGAAAAATTCACAATACTGATCTTAGGAGGTTAAAAATGTCATGGTTGCTAAACTACAATAACATCATAGATTGAATAATAATACTGAATATTTAAATCAGCACTTCAAGCATTAAATAGTTGAATTAATGTAGAAAAGAATATAGATTAAAGTAACACTTAGTAAAAATGCGTAACGGAGACTAGAAAGTGGGAATTTTATTATATTTATCTTTTCTTCATCCCCCTTTCCTAGTAACTTGTCATATAATAGACTCACAATAAACATTTGGGTAAGAAGGAGATGAACAAAAAAACCTAAATTAAGAAATGTTGAGAGAAAATGACAGACATAGAGAATACAAAATATTAGTTCAGAATCACCATAAAAATGAATTAGAATTGGTTATGAAGAACATAATTGAAGAAAGCATTTTAAAACTTAGGTAAAAAAGAAGAAGCCAATATCAAAGTGGTTTCTCTTAAGATTCTTTCATGTCATAGAAAAATACATTACCCATATGTCCAAACATGGTGAAAAAATGACAATGGATTATTTTAAAAGAAATCGTTTTTAAGAAATATGTCAGTATTCCTTTTACAATGAACAGACACGAGTTAAAATATAAAGATGATTGTTATAAAGAAACAAGTTAATATAATATGCTAATCTGAAAACCCACAAAAGCATCATACAATTAATTTGAGGCAAGAAGGCACTCGATGACATTTAATACTGATTCTTAATAAAACCATTCAAAATATGATTAGAAGAACAATTTTCTAATAGCAGAATAAGATGAAAAGCAATATTATTTATGGCAAATTATAGAGAAATTTCCTTTAAATCCAAGAATAAAATAAGGATGCCCATTATTTAATATTATTGTGGAAGTTATTTCTCATCCAAAATAGTTTTAAAATATACAGAAGAAATAGAATAGACATTTGATTAATTAACTCATTTAAAAATTTTGCCCTTGAGATATCTATTTCTTTCTATATATACATCTCATATATGTATTAATATATACATATAAATTATACATATATATCTTATATGTATATGCATGTATATATATGTATACACACAAATATATGTTTTCAGTAAAATATTTTGTTCTCATTTCTGTACTACTAAGTTATACAGTAATCCAGTTTCTACCCTAAAAAGCAGCTGATATTAGAGATTCAAAGAAAATAGATTCCTTTTAAACATTAAAATTGTTTACATATTCCATATGAACAAGTATATATAAATGCTATGCTGGTTTATCAATATTTATGTTGGCTAAAAATGGTCAGCTTGAGAACCAGCCATCTATTTGTGCCTTTAGAAGTTTCTTTTCGGAAAAATGGGATTAAAAAATTCTTTCCAAGCTATAGGAAACTCTTGAAATGTTTAAGTGATCCTGTAAAATATTTTTATTGTGATGATGACTGATTTATGAGTACATAATTTTGAACCAAAATATAGTCATTTGACATGAAGATGAAACTGACTTTGAAATAATAGGCTACAATTGTGTCAAATTGTTTTTAAGTGTTTTCAGATTACTTTTAAGATAAAGCACCATTCTTGTGTATAATGAATACACAAACTCTACATCCATCCAATATTTTATTGTTAAAAATTCACATATGACCATTTAATATCTAAGTATTTTTACTGAAAATATGGTTTCTTCTTACAAATGGAGTGGAAACTCAGCTGAGCCCAAGAGCCTCTCCAGTGTCCCTTTGCAACAGCTCTGGTTGCCTGCCTTTTCGCTGTTGTTTTAAGCCAATGAAGTGCTAATATCATTCTCCACTCGTAGGCCTCACTCTGCAGAATTATTTAACACTAGACACATTGTATAGGGAAATCACAATTCAGTAACAGCCAGGAAACATAATAGGTTGCTTGATTTTACTTTGGAATGTAATAGCACTGAGGGAAAAGAAAACCAAACAACACCGATAAAAAGAGTAGGCAGGAAGGCTTTATTTGGTGGGGGAAGTTGGATTTAACATTATTTCGAAATCACACTTTTCAATTTTCTGCTTTGTAATGAACTACAGCCAATTACTTCCCATCAACACTGATAAAAAGAGCTGTCCGACTGTTCAACATTTGCTTTGCTAATTGAATGATCAATTATTCAAATAAATGATTTTCCGTATCAAGCTCCAGGAAAACCTTGGTCGTTGTTCCAACTCCAGCTATAACATACTGTGGAGCAACAAAGAGACTAAATCCAGATAGAATTCTGAAATGTTAAGATAAAATCCCTTTAATTGGGTGAAGATTTATGGTAAGTGAAACCGCTTTGGCGTCTCATGGATTCTGATCTTTTCTGAGACTGCTAATCCCACCTTCTCCTAGTCTATTTTGCTGATTAATTCATTGGCAAGTATCACCATGTTCCTTAAGAACATGCACTTTGTTAGGTAATGGGTTTTAATGATTAGTCTAAATGCACATCTCCTTTGCCAGCAAAGAAAGATCTCTCTCTAAGTTATCTTAGCCCCAAGAGGACTCTGTGAGGAGTGGGAGTATGGGTGGTGCCAGGGGAATTCTCAGCTGACAGATGGCAGATGTGTTCTGTGTTCACGCCCTACAATTAGGTGGATTAATAGTAGCTGAAGGTCATTCTGTGGATTTGGTCTTTTAAAGACAAAATAACTTTTAAAAGAGTCAGAATATGGGTATAAGCAGCTACTTTCCATAGTGTTCATGGTATTCTGAAGGATTCCTTCTCAATAACTGACTTGCTTTAAATATACGACAAGAGGAGCTCACATGAATGGGCACAGGTTTCTTTCCCATCCTCCCTCCAGTAACTATTTTCACACACAGAGTCTGATCTTATTAGATGGAAGCTCACATTATTTTCTTTCACTGCATTTGCCTATGTCTAAAAGCCACCTAGTTAATAGAAACCCAAGATTCAGTAGTTTATATAGAGTGTCCTTCACTGACAGGTTATATTCTTTCCCAAAGGAATATGCTGATGGAAATGAGAATTATAGTTTTAACAATTCATACTAGTTTGAACTGAACTGTTCATATCAAAAGTGTACAGTAAATGCAAAATGTAACTCACTTTCGAAGTAGGAACTAAAAATCAGGTCCTTAGATATATAATCTATTAATAAGAAGAACATTTACTAAATTCAACAGAATTTTATCTCAAATCAGGCTAGGTTGAAGTACTGAAGAAAGCCTATGTAACTCTCATTATTTTTGTATCTTAAGGGTATTGTAGCTGATGATCATTTCAGAAGGTAAAAAAAGAGTTGGACTTTTTGCATTTACTTAAACAAACATGATTTTTGCAAATTCTAATTAGGAATAGCTTCCACAGAGTAATAGCTTTTGATGGATCACCAGAATAAAACCATTATAAGAGTTGAGGACTTTGTCCCAGCACCTGCCAGTACATGGTCTCCAATAGGTATTTATTTAATGAGTAAATAATTCTAGGTAGGCAGAACTACTTCAAACTGTATTTAATTGTTCTTTCATAGTAAATTTGAGAGTAGAGCCAGCATGTGATTTTAAAATCTTGATAAAATTAGATTAAAAACTATAATTTTTTAAAATTCTACACTAGTGACTTCCTGTAGATACTAAGCACAATAATTTAGGGTTATTTAAAGTTGCGTAGAAGTCGTTGATTTACTGTCTTTGTGTAATGCAACTAGAAAAAACACCAAGTCTTCTTTGCTTAGAAACTTCAGCCAACATTTTACTAGTATTTTTATTCTAAGACTTAAATCGATTGGCTACATGATTATGTTCTGGGTAGGAAAAATTACACATTATTCCTTGCTTTGGAAATAGGAATTAAATACTCATACTGAAGATAACTTATCGGTTCTGATACACATAATTTAAAAACTATTGGTGTGGGAGAGGAAGGATAACTGGGGTGAGGAGTAGAGAGACAATAAAGAAATAGTCTGATCAATAATAAATAGGATACTAAGAAACACTCCAGAGACTTCATGCCTCCAAGTTCACTTAAGTCTTAACGTACTTTACATTTCAAATCATATCTCACAAAACAAGTGATAGGATTACATTGCTAAATCCATAAGCATTGATTTTTGTCTCAGTCACAGATGCATGCTGTGCACTATTGGAAAATTTGCTAAAATAGGTTTATGCCATAGAATGACTATCATGTAGCAAGCACTATATCTATAAACTTGCTGGAGTCTTTAACAAGCAATTATCTAAACTTCAGAAAACACAAACAACACTAAATTATACGAAAGCCTCTCTGGATATGCTCATGAATCTTTCCCATTTCTACCATTTTTCCCTGTTACGGAGGCCTTCCTATTCCCCAAGCAGAGTATCTTGCTTTCTAAAAATCACAGTACACATGTGTGAGCTTTCAAAAGGTTTTTAGGAAATATCCCCAGTGGACTCTGGAGAGCTTCCTTTCCGGTCAGAGAAAGAAGAAGCGCTCAAATGGGCTATTATTTTCACTGATAGGTTGACCTCATTCCTTGTGGAATTTTGGATTTAGTTTCACATGACTTAGTTTCACGTGGTGGTAGATCAGCACTCAGCAGCCATCAGAATAAGAATGGCTTGGCATTTCTTAGGTCCAATAAGGAGTCTAAGATGGGACAGGCACTAAGATACAGAGGAGACAAGTTGAAAATTCAGAAAGAAACAACCCAATGGCTGCGCTGCCTCAGGCTTTCATTAGTTCTGTCAGCTACTCTTAGAGAAGAGTCGTTAGATTGGGCTTGTAGGTGAGGTTAAGACACAAATGGTCACTGAAAGACATGTGGTTACATGCCGTAAAATAATACCTATTATTGCAGCATTTGTTTCATTGATTACTTTGCTCCTACTCCATTAGAAACTTTTGGAAACATCCTCTTTAACATTTCCGCTTCAAAATTCTCCTTATTTCTTATTTTATTTTAGTGTCTTCTCTGTTGCCTCGACTCGCTGCTTCTTTCCCCACATGGATGGGAATCAATCATATTTTGTCCCATTTTCTCATGCTTTTACTTTTATTTTAGCTATATTCTCATATCTAGCTCCTTCGTGTACTTTATATGTACCTAAATATTATTTTGATTTTAATGTTTAAAATATTATAAAACAGTTAAATTTATTTTAAAAAGTCAAGGTGATCAATTCATATTTTACATCTCATTAACATGGTCAAATTTAGGTAGATTAGAAATCATACATTATAAATAATCTTGAGATCACTAATACAATTATTATTACAAATTGCTATTTTTCCTTATTGTCTAACAACACTTAAAATACCTTTTTTTTTTTTTTTTCTTGTAAAGACTAGGTCTCACTATGCTGCCCAGGCTGGTCTCGAATTCCTGGCTTCAAGCAAACCTGCCTCAGTCTCCCAAATCATATAATTCAGGCATAAGCCACCATGCTTGGCCTACAAACCATTTTTAGCACAACTTCTTAAAATCACCATTTACCCAGAAAAGACAAAAAGACAAAACAAAACCCTGCAAACTAAATCCCAGATTTTCTATAATGACATTTTTCTTACCTTTCTCTCTATGTGTAACAAACAATCCCCTTTTGCAAATATCCTGGAGTAAAACCTCACATTTATTCAGAATTCATTAAATGATCATCTCTAATTTCTATGATTAAGCATTTACCTTCAGATTTTGCATGTAGCTAATAGCATTGAGCCTACTTTAATTAACTTAACCTCATTACAGAAAGGATGGCTCTCCCAGGGACCACGTGACGACTGCAATATGAAAGTTCATATTTTGTTCAATTTTACCACACCAATTTAAAACCTTTATTGTAATGAATATTTGTTATGTAATTTATATTAAAGATGATTTTATTCAGTTCACAGGAAAAGAAAACAACATGTTTAGGATTTAATATTCTTAATTCATATACCTAAGATAATGACTCCATATAACTACATTCTTAGGGAGCTTTTTATTTTAGAGACATATACTTAAATTTTTTTTATTGCACTATCATCAAGCAAGAAAAAAATGTGAATTTCTTTTAGGTTCAGAGTGAGATGTATGCCTGCTTCTGAGTGTGAATACTCATCATCACTGAATGTCCATAGTGCATCCACAAGAGCCATTTTGAAGAGATATACCATGGAGCTGGATGTGTTAACTATATTATTTCTGTGAAATTATTTATGAATATATGGAATGGCCTGGAGTTCACAGCAGATCTGCTATGGAAGGAAAATGTGTGCATGTGTGGGGATGCCACGTTTCTAGAAGAAAACTGGAGTGGAAAGGGCAAGAACTCCTATTTGTACATCTTCTTATTTTATCTTTGCAAACAAACATGCCTTTTCCAGCTTTATTACCAGAAAGAAGAACCACCTGTCCTCCTTTCCCCACACCATGTATCACTGTCTGTGAGATAGTAAGCTTGAGTGGTATTAAATTTAACAAAAACTTAAATTGGGATTATGTCTAAACTCAGTTACTAGAATGTCACATTAAGTTGTACAACTTAATTATTTGATGGTTTACTTCTTAGTTTTGAGTGCTTTACTGTCAACAACACAGATCTGAAATTATGGCATGGTGGATTGTATATACATCTATTAACTATCTAAACGGCGACATAAGTGCTTAGATTTTTAAAAACCTGCTAAAATGTTAATTCAGAACTATAGATCTTCATGGCTGTTGGGATCTTGAGACAATGGAGGACTTTCATATTGGTATGATACCAGTTTAATAGTGATTGATTATCAACCACAATCCCGGAATGCAGATATAGATGTGTGTATGGAGCAGCTGGTGGGTAAGAGAGTCTCGCTAGAGGAAAAGAGCAACACTCAAATTGTAGGGTTACTAAGGCATCCACCCTCAAGCTCCAGAGCCACAGAGGAGGTGAGAAGCTTGTCTCCAAGCTTCCCAGTCTATCCGCAATTGGTGCTAATGAGTTTGCTCAAGTCAAGTGTAACCTGTTTCAAGTAGTGTTTGTCCTTTTTACCAGAATCATTACCTTGGACCTTGGGAAACACATTTAAGTTTTATGGGACCTGAAGCTTAAAAGATTTCAGGCCAGGGGCTGCAGCTCAACAGTTTGGGAGGCCAAGGAGGGAGAGTTGCTTGAGTCCAGGAGTTTGAGATCAGCCTGGGCAACATGGTGAAACCCCATCGCTACAAAAAATAAAAAAAAAATAGCCAGTCATAGTGGAACATGCATGTACTTCCAGCTACTCGGGAAGCTGAGGCAAGACGGTCACTGGAGGCTGCAGTGAGCTGAGATTGCAGCATTGCACTCCAGCCTGGGTGACAGAGTGAGACCTTGTTAAAAAAAAAAAGAGAGTTTTCATTAAGAAGAATAATCCAAAATCATTTTGCATAAATCCATCTCTTGAGAACAGACAATAGCTTAGATTTTAATCATGCATATTCATATATGAGAAAACTGGCACTCAAAAGGAATTGAGAAGGCATAGGTGACCCATCTCCTCTTTTGGGTAAGGACACTATCGAGTCCTCAGGTGAAATTATCTACTCTCTGCCTGTGTCCTCTTTTGGCAGTGGGATAAATAACCTTGCTATCATTTGATTTTAAATTGATTCTCCTACTTAGCCACTGCTTTATCAATGCTTGGCTGAATATAAAGCCAGAAGTGACTTCCTCAGGGTGCACTGCTTTTGATGGGTTAGCTGTCAAATGCTCCATTGTCCAAATTACACTGCTACTGTAGATTTCCTGCGAAGAAACAATTTACTGCAGCATCAGGCTATCAGTCTTGTGGGCCGTGTTAGTTTTGGGGTATCAAATTCTGATTAACTTACTGCAGATATACAGGAGTTCCTACTGTTGCTTTCCCTAAATTTCCATTTACTGTATTGTTACAGGATACCATAACAGAGGCCCTATGCAAGAAGCATTCCTAGAATAAAGAGTGAATAAAGAGTAAGCAAAGCTGACAAAGCTTAATGTAATATCAAAACTAAAGATAAGCACAAAAATAACAAATACAAAGACACAAAAAGAAAAAGTAACTATATCACAACATTTTCTCACAGTTTTCTTCTTCCAGCAAAGGAAGCAACAATTATCTGAGATATATAAATATGTGTATGCTTATACATACACACAAACACACACACACAAAAACACAAACACCCTTATTTATTTTTATACCTCTTTTCCAAACTAATGAGCAGACCTGTTTTCCAAACTAATGAACACTTATAAAAGAATAAGCATTCTAAATTATATGTGCATGAGTTTTATTCATTGTTATTGTTAGACACATAAAATATACTGGGATGTTAAAAGCAAATCTGTTCTACAAATTCAATGTTTTCCCCTTTTACAAAACTAGTCCCATAATAGCCATTCTCAAGATTTCTGTTTTGGTATGTTAAGACTCAATAATCACTTTACTGATTCAATATGACAACTTAATGATGAATCTGCCTACCTTTTGCCAACTGCATTTATATATAAATACCCAACAGCAGCAAGCCAGGAAGATTTCTGTGATATGGAAAACACCAGGCTGTTTACTCCTTATTCAATATGAGAGAGTTGAGTAGTAGATTTAATTCAATCATTTCATTCAAGACAGGACTAAACATCAGTTCTAATATTGCATTTGTGATAAAATTGACATCCTATTTGCTAACTTAATTGAAGCATGACAACCAGATTTAATATAAACTTCCCAATTTTTAATAAATGGAGACATGGACATTCTCATTACACTAGCAAATAACTGCACATGTAACCTTTCCATCTTAATTTTTGATAAGACCAAATGGTTTCCTCTTCACATCAAGAAACTCAAACTTGTCTCTTTGGTTAAAAAATGGGAACTAGATTCTCTCAGAATGTTATTTTACTTCAGCAAACTAAACACATTTGTAAATAGTATTAATTAATTCATAAAGAGCCATTAATTAAATCAGTAGTAGAGTGTTTAATAAAAATTATTTACTCTATGATAAAGTAATAACTAGAATGCTATGTTCCAAACCCAAACATTTTATTATATATAGATATATGGGCCCAATGTGAAGCCCATGTCTGCCATTTTTCTTAACTTCATGAAAGAAGTACTTGTTGAATAACTGTTACATGGTAGGTTCTGTACCTGGTCTTGCAAACGTAGAGTGCTTATGGATAGCTTCTATCCTTAAAAAGCACACAGTGTCATGGAGAGAGAGGTTGAAAATGATTACAAATACAGGAGTAATAGGTATAAGCATGAAGCAAAGGGAACAGATGGACCTGCAGGGGAAAGGGTTAGAGGACATCATGTTTTGCAGAACCTTGAAAGATGACCTGCTTAGGTGGAAATGTGTGTCCAGGGCACTCTAAACACTCACCACGTTACAGAAGGGAGCCAAGCAGAGCAGGTGTGAAGAACCTCTGGGAGTTTGGTAGAGTTGGGCCACGGGCTGCAGGCTGTACTGCGTGAGTGTGGATAAAAGCTGGAAAGTGGGGTGGGACCCAGTGGGTCAAATCAAGAAACGTGAATGACATCCTGGCAGGAGGCCATTAAATAATTTTTTAGGGGGAAATGACTTGTACAGATTTTCGTTTTATAAAGACTATGCTATAGGATATGTGGAGGAGGGATTGGAGGGGTAGAAGCCAGAAAAGGGGTGAGCATCAGGGGGATGTTACAAAGCTGGTGAGAGACCAGGAGAGCCTCTACCAAAATAGTGTAAAAAAATTAATATTTTTAAAGGCTAAGTTGAGATTAGATCTCTGATTGGATGTGGGGACTCGATGGGAGGGACAAGTTAAGAATGAAGCGTCTGGCCTGGAAGACTGGTGCTACTAACAAATTACGTGGAGAATGTATGAATCGGACAGGGTAAAAAGGAGAAGAGACAGGAGTGTCTTTATGTTGCATTTGTGCCCAGGGAAAGATCTGGAACTGATTTGGAAGTGGCAGTGGGAAATCCTCCAGACTGAGGTGAAATGTTCTCAACATTTAGAACAATTATGGGCCGTTTGTTTATATTATCTATTCACACAGTGCCTTCTAGACTTGCAGTCAAAGAGGAAAAAAAACTTTTCATGCTCATAAAGACTTTGTTTTATTTCAAACACACTCTAAGAACATCACTGTTCTGCTTATGATTTTGTTCCTATTGTGTGGATGTGCAGAAGTGCTCATAACCTATAAAAGTGGTAGATGACTCCTTGGAGAAAGATGATGTACCCATACTGCTGTACTACTCAACTTTGCTTTGTTCTTGTAAAAAAATTTGTATTTTCATTCAAATTTATTTTGAATTTTACTTATTTCATCACGAAATAAGTAAAAACTAAAGCCACATGGTTTTCCATTTCATAGAACTATAGAAAGTAGAAAGAGCAATTTTAATAGCACAGTGTATTATTCCAAGATTCTACAATTAAAAGCGTCAGAAGCGTCCACTGCTATTAAGTAGATGGTTCTTCTATCAGAAAGAGGAATTTTTAAAAAGTGCTTTTACACTGTCATGAAAGGACTCCTGTAAATCTAACCTATTTTTACAGCAAAATTACTATTGTTTACTGATGGCTATCCACACTTTAGCGCTTGCCAGTGACTAAAGGTCCAGTCTCAATGATGACCCTTCTAGTAGACAGACTACATGGAAGTCTGCTTGTAACCTACAAGCAAAATACACATGTTTAAGAAATATAGTTTCCTAGCCTTGTTTTTCTATTTAATACCTTTTTGAGTTCTAATATATCCAGAATTCTTCTCTTTGGTCATATTTTACTGATGACCTGAGAAAAATCAAGCCCTGTTACAGCATGAAAATTGTTGCATGAAATAAAATCCAAAAGTTACTCTGTTTTATACCAAGTTAGAACAACAAAAAGCCTTAGTCCTCACCAGTCAGTATCTCCTGACATTCCCTCTCCTCAAAGTGTCTGTTAATCGTACCACTATTACTGCTGGTACCCATTTGGAAACTTGTCTTGACCCACTTCTGATCAGCCATTGTAACCTGCAATGTTTCTCTCTGTAATTTTTCTAATGTTTCTCTCATGTCTTTGTTCATTCTCTCCTAGCTCGCCACTGTATTATGACAACCAATTTGTAAATGAGTTCTTTGACACAACATTTGAGCCCAGATATACTTTCTGCATATACTATGGGCTGAGTATTCACTTCTCCGCATTTTTTTCAATCTTATCTCTTTCTTTACTGCGACACTAATCTTTTGATGTACTCACATATTTCCTCCTTCTGAGTATTCAACAGAGTTGTAAAGTTAAGACATGAATGGCTTTGATCACACCACTGTCTCTACCTGAAGCCTTCTGTTCCTCTCTCTATCCAATGCCTGTTTAATCCTTTGAGATGCAGATGATCTCTCATTGTCTGTGATGGTCTCTCTAACCAATTCCAACTTCAACTTGCTAGTTTCTCTCAGGGGCAACAATGTTGATAGCAGGAGACACCATGGCCATTTTCACCTTTGCTGGGCAGGACGAATGCTGGAGCTGTTCTCACTTCCCACCAAAGGAAAAAAAAAAAAAAAAAAAAAAAAGCCCGAGTCATGTGTACCTCTGATGCTTAATTTAATGTGGTGAAGCTGTGTTTTTTCCTCCATGAAGATCTTTTTGTGGTCCTTAGTGGACATTCATATGGGTTATAAGATTAGAAACCTATACAAGATGCTAACAAAATACAGGGTATAGACCAAATCTTGGACATTTGCTGCAATGTTTTTTCTAAAGTCTGGTCTTCTAAAGACACTTATCTTTCACTTTGGGAAGAAAAAAATATACATTCTAAATCATAAAGAAGCAATATTTTAAAAATGCACTTATGTTTTATGTGAAATGATGCCCATCTCTCTCTCTCTCTCTCTCTCTCTCAGAGAAGTTCTCACTTTCTAACCCAGGCTGGAGTACAGTGGTGTGGTCATAGCTCACTGCAGCCTTGGCCTGCCTGGCTCAAGCCATCCTCTGGAGTAGCTGGGACTATAGGCACCCACCCTCATGCCAGGCTAGTTTTTTGGTTTTGTAGAGATGGAGGCCTCACTATGTTGCCCAGGCTAGTCTCAAACACCTGAGCTCAAGCTCTCCTTCCTCCTAGGCCTCCCAAAGTGCTGGGATTACAGCCATGAGCCAACTCAGCTGACCCCTATTTGTTTGAATACAGTATCTTAAAAAATAAGCAGCCATACCTCAAATTTGAAGATCCTGACAATTCTAATTTTGAGCCACTTTCTGCCCTAGTTTCACTTTTAAAATGTAATAACGAGGTCTCCGGAATTCTATGCAAATGGAGGGCTAACAACTCAATACTAAAGGTTTTAAAAATAATGCATAATTCATTCTAAAACTCTGTTTCTATGATTGTTGTCCCATGAACTTTTGTAATCCTCCCATGCAAAAAACAAAGTAAGATATGTGTATATATATATATATATATATATATATATATATATATATATATATATTCTTGCCTGTGATAACACATCTTAAACATCAGTTCAGTGTGGGTTTTCATGTTATCTGGCATAGATACCCATGCTAAAATATTTTTACTTATAACAACCTGATTATTTTAAGCTGTTCAGCGGAAACTGTCTAAATGATTGACTGCGCCCCAAAAGTATGGGAATAATTTCCAAGCTGTTTTCAAGGCAGTTAGGCAGATAAGTAAAACCCATAAGAATTCTGTTCAAGAGATGGATGGTTTTACATTTGTTTCAGAGGAATATTTTTTCATATTCAATAAGTAAGCACATTTGCTCTAACATTGAAAACTACCTACCAGAGATTATCTATTTTTATGCAAATACTATAAACATGCCACATTAATAGCAATAATCAGAAAAGTATTCTGAGAAATAGAAGTCCAGGAACATGGAGGATGATGTAAATCTAAAAACAACCACCAACAACAATAATCAGATAGCAAAAAAGTACAGTAATTTACCAGTCTGTCACTACATAAAAGTAGCAAACATACTTCATGATTTTTATCTTTGCTATAATTTGCAGAACATAAAATGATACCTTGATTAAAAGTCTGATCTATTACTCAGAATGGTTTTAGAATTTTATTTTACTAAGTTCTTGTTTCACAATATAATCAAACTAGACGTCTTGGAACAGGTAAAGAAAAGCAAAAGTCACACAGTGAAATTGATGAGCAATTCCTTCTCAATGTAATGTAAAGATTTTGCATGCTAATTAAAAACAACAACAAACAAACCAGGGATGAGGCTCCTGACACACCACCACTCTTTAGGGTTTATGCTCCTTGAATTGACTTCACAACAGTCATATACAATATTTGCTTCCCTTCTTCTTAACCCCTGGTGATGAGTTTCAAGTGTAATAATGCCTAGGGTTCCATTTAGGCTTGTAGAGTAACAATTCATATTCTGAACACTTACTCTGTGCCAGGTACAGGTCAAGAACATACTCTCATTTAATTCTTCAATAACTTCATTAAGTAGGTCCTACTCTTATCTCTAGAATGAGGAAACTAAGGTTTGGAAAGGTAAAGTAACTTTGAAAAAATTCATGTAATTTATAAATGGTTCTGATTCCAGAATCATTCTTTCTGATTTATTTGCTATACTGTCTCTCGACATGGACCTAGAGCATTAATTTTTTAAAAAAGTAATGACAACTAGTAAGCCTATATATTATATATAAAAATGTTTCCTGGAGTCTGCCAGTTAAGAATCCATTGTGCTATTGAACATTTTTTCAAAAATTTTTTGCCAGGTACAGGAAACACTGCAAAAAGCTGCCCTAAGCATATTCCATGGATTTCCCAGTGGGCAATTTGATAGGCCTGTTGTTATTCAAAAACACTTTCATTTAACCATGCTAGAGCAATCAAGGGAAACAAAGCAGGTTAAACTGAAAGTATTTATAAAGCAGGGCACATGGTTATATAAACCCACAAAACATGCAAAGCTGTTGGAAAGAAAATCTGGTCAATTACAGCACTAACAATCATAGTTAAGTTGGAAAGAAAATCTAGTCAATTCCAGTACTAACAATCACAGCTAAGGCAATGTTTCCAGGTTTATCTTCCCATCAGTGCTTATAATGGATGTTTCACTATTCAATATGAAAAGGAAAATCGAAGTATCAATTACATAAGTTATGTAGGTAATGTTTGCATTGCAAAATTAAGCACTAGTCAATAAAATAAAATAGATGGATAGATGAACTTTTATCTTTCTTTCTTCTACAGAAATAATTTTGGTGATGGCACTGAATATCTAGAACTGTTATTCTATGTGGTACCTACTAGCTACATGTGGCTAGTCAGCATTTGAAATGTGGCTAATATAACTGATAAACTGAATTTTTAATTTTAATTTATAGTAATTGATATAAAATTTAAGTCAATGACCGATACTTAATTCAGTTATTGGCATGATTTTAAGTACCTTCGGAATAACTTGGGTATGTAAATTTATTTTTTTCAAATGTAAATTTTATGAAATCAAATATAGGTCATGTATTTCAGATGAAAATTTAAAATCCAAATTGAGATGTGCTATATGTATAAAATAGATGTTGAATTTCAAAGACAGTATTAAAAAAAGGAACGGAAAATCTACCATTAAAAGTTTTAAAATATTATTTACATGTTGAAATATTTTAGATGTTGAATTAAAATAATATTATTAAGATAATTTTAGCTGCTTTTCGCTTGATTTTATTGTTATACTTTAAGTTCTGAGACACATATATACAACGTGCAGGTTTGTTACATAGGTACACATGTGCCACAGTGGTTTGCTGCACCCATCAACCCATCAACTACGTTAGGTATTTCTCCTAATGCTATCCCTCCCCTACTCCCAGTCCCCTACACGCCCTGGTGTGTGATGTTCCCCTCCCTGTGTTCATGTGTTCTCATTGTTCAGCTCCTACTTATAAGTGAGAATATGCTGTGTTTGATTTTTGGTTCCTGTGTTAGTTTGCTGAGAATGATGGTTTCCAGCTTCAGTTATGTCCCTGCAAAAGACACTAACTCATCCTTTTTATGGCTGCATAGTACTCCATGGTATATATGTGCCACATTTTCTTTGTCCAGTTTATGGACATTTGGGTTGGTTCCAAGTCTTTGATATCGTGAACAGTGCTGCAATAAACATACGTGTGTATGTGTCTTTAGAGTGGAAAATTGATAATGCTTTGGGTATCTACCCAGTAATGGGATTACTAGGTCAAATAGTATTTCTTGTTCTAGATCCTTGAGGAATTGCCACACTATCTTCCACAATGGTTGAACTAATTTACACTTCCACCAACAGTGTAAAAGCATTTCTATTTCTCCACATCCTCTCCGGCATCTGTTGTTTCCTGACTTTTTAATGATCACCATTCTAACTGGCCAGAGAGGGTATCTCCTTGTGGTTTTGATTTGCATTTCTCTCATGACCAGTGATAATGAACTTTTTTCGTGTTTGTTTGCCACATAAATGTCTTCAGAACTTAAACAAATTTACAAGAGTAAAACAATCCCATCAAAAAGTGGGCAAAGGATATGAACAGACACTTTTCACTTTTTTAGCGTGAGTACAAGAAAGCTTACATTTATATATGTAGTGTCCATTGTGGTTCTATTAGACAGCATTATGCTAGAAAGTATGACTGTAAGTTCATTAATTGTCTTGAAAATAGTGTAATAGTATGCCTCAAAACTCACTGAAATGTCATTATTTTTCCATCATAATCTCCATTTTAGTTGCTATAGTAAAAAACTATCATACTAATTCATTATGAAGGAGACTCAGCAAGGGCTAAATCATTCGAAATAAAATGGAAAACTGGGAGACATGGGGGTCAAACTCATTCCATGACTGCAGATAGGTCTGGTAGGTTAAAGCCAGGATTTGGTACGATGCTTGTCCTGAAAGCAGCTAGACAACTTTTCTAAGGCACACTTCCACATATTCAAGGACAGGCACATTCCCCAGAACTTCTAAACCTAGGATGGTGCAACTGAAAAAAATAACCATAGCATTTTCATTTTTGCCTTGTACATTTCCAAAAATAGAAAAAAATAATGACACAACAATACAGTTCTTAATGATCCTAATGGTGTTCCATTTTAGACTATATTCTAAAAGTAAATATGTAACAACCAATAAACAAACACACAAGTAAACAAATGAGATGTGTTCAGAGGTCTGAACTGAGGTCCAAGTCCTGCAATTTTCCCTACCTCGCTGGGCCTATTTCCTTATTTCCAAAATGGAATCAGAGCTTGGGGTCTCTAAAAACTTCTTTTAGTTATAAAGTTCTATATGAATTCTAAGAAGGTAACATATAACACTTTCCTTTTTCATTGCGCCACTTCCACTTATTTAACTCACAGCAACTTGATGACAGGCTTTTTTTATGAGACAGGGTCTTGGTCTGTTGCCCAGACTGGAGTGCAGTGGAATAATCATGGCTCACTGCAAACTCAAAACTCCTGGGCTCAAGAGATCATCCCATCTCAGCCTCCAGAATAGCTAGGACCACAGGCTTGAGACACCACCATGCCCAGTGAGATGGTTTGGCTGTATCTCCACTCAAACCTCATCTTGAATTGTAGCTCCCATAATCCCCATGTGCTACGAGAGGGACCAGATGGGAGGTAACTGAATCATGAGGGTGGATTTTCCCCATGCTGTTCTATGGTCGTGAAAAAGTCTCAGGAAATTTGATGGATTTATAGAGGGGGCCCTGCACATGCTCTCTTGCCTGCTGCCATGCAAGATGGACCTTTGCTCCTTCTTTACCTTCTGCCATGATTGTGAGGTTTCCCAGCCATGTAGAACTGTGAGTCCATTAAATCTCTACTTGTTTATAAATTACCCAGTCTTCATAGCAGTATAAAAATGGACTAATAGACCCCAGCTAACTTATTTTTATTTTTTGTAGAGATGAAGTCTTACTATGTTGCCCAACCTGGTCTCCAACTCCTGGGCTCAAGTGATCCTTCTGCCTCCACCTTCCAATGTGCTGGGAGAAACTGACACATTTTTAGAAAATGAAGTGCCTAGGACTACAACTAATCTAAATCATTTTTCAGTATATTACACTGATTGTCATTTTCTGACAATCACAAAAATTATGCTGAATAATTTTCATGTCTTAAATCATTTATAAGAAATGAGCTAGACAATCAGATATCTGTCATTTGTTTCTCTTTAACATCTCTTGCATTCTTTCCTTTCCTTCCACTGTCAACACCACATTTTATATGTAAACTTCTATAACTCAGTATTGATCTATTAAATACAGATATAAATGATTTAGTTGACAGTGTCATAATTATTTTAATGATGACCAATCCCTTAACTTTCTTCAAATACCATGCTATACAAAATATGAAGTGAGCTTTGTCCTTTCATAGGTAAAAAAAAAAAATGTGTTTTTAGAGAGGCCAAGTCACTATGGCTCACACCTATAAGCCCAGCACTTTGGGAGGCCTACATGGGCAGATCCCTCGAGACCAGCTTGGGCCACATAGAGAAACTCCATCTCTAGCTGGGTAAGTGGCACATCCCTGTGGTCCCAGCTACTTGGAAGACTGAGGTGGGAGGATCACTTGAGCCTCAGACATCGAGACTCCAGTGAGCTGTGTTCGTGCCACTGCACTCTAGCCTCATTGACAGAGTGAGACTCCATTTCAAAAAAAAAAAAAAAAAGACGTACTCATAATATTCTTCTTTTAATGGAAGTTGAAAAATAAATGAGTATTTTTTTACAGAAATGTATCTTTAAGCCCTAGAAAAGCTAACTTAGTTTAAAAATTTCCCAGTTTTTAACCAAGGACAACCCCTTTCACTCCCTAGAAACTTGGCTCATTATTGAGCAATTACATAGTTATTTCTAGCATCTTCCATGAGTCAACAGAAAATAATTATATAACAGATAACATTTTTTGGCTAAGACAAAGCATTCTAGTTAAAATGCTTACTCAGTTTTAAAATGGCACACATTTTTGGCATAATTTATAAACTTAACAAAGCAATTTTTAGCAGAGTTCGAATTATCAACGCCCCCCAGCGCCCCCCACCTTTTTTTTTTTTTTAAAGAAACTGGTTGAACTCTGTCACCTGGGCCAGAGTGTAGTGCACAGGATCATAGCTCACTGCAGCCTTGAACTTCTGGACTCAAGTGAAACTCATGCCTCAACTTCTTAAGTAGCTGGGACTACAGGCATGCACCACCAGGCTCAGCTCTTTTTTAAACTTTTTTTTTAGAGATGAGTGGGTATCACTTTGTTGCTCAGGCTGGTCTTGAACTCTTTGCTTCAAGTAATCCTTTCTCCTTGGCCTCCCAAAGTGCTGGGATTACAGGTATGAGCCACAGAGCCTGGCTGAAACACTTTTTCAATAGACTATTCCTCTACAGAAATTATATCACTACAAAGTGCTGAAAAGCATCTTAAGGAAGAAAATAAGATAATTTTAATTTATAACATGTTGTGTAATCCAATTCAGGAAACATATATTATTGGTTCAGAAAGACTAAAACCATATTGATTTACCTGTGATTATCTAAAAGTAAAAGTGTCCCATGAGACTGTAAAAAAGACATATACATGTCGCATTCCCCCAGGGAAATTCCTTCAGATCAGCATGCAGGGTATTAAATGTCAGCAAATGCACCCTTTAACCTGGAAACAAAAGAGAAAAGAAACAGAGGGGATTTCTACCCTTGGGGAAACTAGCAAGTGGTTGGCTTAAATTTATTATACTGCTCTTCTACTATGTGTCACTTCATGATAAAATGCAAGGTAGGAGTTTGGCAGATGGAGGACTTAGATCATTCTGAAGGAATCTAAAAGTCCTGACTGTTGACTGCAATGTCACTCTCTCCTCCCTAGGATATTAGGAGTTATTATTTTAAAGTCAAAGGATTAGACACAAATCTTGAGTGAATGTAAGTTATTTGAATTTTCCAAGATAGAACTTTCATGACACAGTCATACTAGCTGATGGTGGAGCACCGTTGGAGGAATCAAGAGGGGAATATCAAGGAAGGAGGCAAAAGACTGTCACTTGGAGTTGATTATGACACACATACTGCGTGTGATAACCCCACAGGACCTTTCTTATATGTTAAGGTGCTCCTGGAGTATTTCTAAGGTAGGGTAATTCCACGTGTCACTCAGGACTTGATTAGGAAGTTCCACTGAATACCACTGACATTTCCAAATATTTAACGTTTTGCTGTGTCTAAATATTGAATGTAGATATTATTTTTGTGGCCCAATTACCCACCCTAACCCTGAGTTAGAGATATGAATGTGATTTTACCAGCTTTAGAGAATATTTGCATGCTGATACATTCTTCCTGTGATCACTTATTCATTTGAAATTTAAAGCCTACTGATGTTTCATTATAGTGAGCTGTTCCAAAAATTACAGAGTTGCTTTCTTTAGAAACATAGAATCCAAATAGTAATTCCTATATAATCTACTGTTTGTTTGTTTGTTTTTCTTTTAAAAAGACAGATGACTATGAATCTCTTCTTTAGACATCAACCCTAGAGGACAGTGTGAATTTAAACAAAATTAATGTTCTGATAATGACGGTTTTGTAAACCTATTCTCTGATTATTTTATGAAGAAATGGAAAAATAAAGGAAGATATATGGCTGGGTAGCTAAGGACATCTTATCTGCAAATCTGTACCGACTGTTGTTAGTGCATTGCTTTTAATGTACTAAAGCTCATACTGTGAAATAAATCTACTCTTTTCTGCAGTATTGCTTCTCCATTTGTTTTATTTTAAAAGTTAGCTCAGCTTGACTTCTGTACCCAGCTGCTTTCTAAATAACTGAAATTTCTATGCACTTCTAAAACTTTAATAGTAATTTACCATAAAACCCTCCAATCCCACTAAAGCATGTTTTGAAAGGCAGTGATGAAGTCTCACAAATTGGGGGGTGCTAACTGTGCAGTCAGATCCTCCTTATTCTAGAAATAAAGTGTTTCTAATTGGAAAACTCCTCTTGGGAGAACAGGGATTGACTTTTACTCACTCTTACTGCCTAAGGGCGAAAACTAGAGTAACTGAACAGTTCGCTTTATCAGACAAAAATATAAAGTAGCACTTTTATATTGATTTTAAGAGATAAGATATGAGTTGGGTAAGAAATATTCAATGTTGGGACAAGTACTTCCTAACAGATACTGTTACATAAAGCAGAAGGAATGACAAAATGTATAATTACAATTGTGGCATCTGCTATGAAAAGGCTGTGTGTGTGTGTGTGTGTGTGTGTGTGTGTGTGTGCATGCGTGCGTGTGTGTGGATTTTCTCATTGGTCATTGCCTGGTATTATTTTTATCCTTTGTTAGTGTTCTCACACTGTTTGCTAGAAAGTATGCTTTGCGGGCAAGATGCCGGTTAAATGCAATTCAGCAGCATAAGCGGCACTAGGATTTATGAAAAAAAAAATGGAATAAGAATAAAAATAAATAACTTCACTCTCCTCTATCCCTGACACCAAAAACAACAGGCTGTGAAAATAGTTTCATTAAAAAATAACAAGCCCATGCTCACCAGGGGATAGATCAGAGCAAACTGAATCAAAAATTCCTCAATCATTGCTCAAGTAGGTCAACTAGAATTAATTCAAAGGGCAAAGATTCAGAGTGAGCTGCCCATTTCTCACCAGTCTGCTTCTTCAGCCCTCCTATCTGCCCAGGAGGTAAATGATTTGGTGGACCTCTCCATGGTGGGCAGGTCATTTGGCCAACCTCACTTAATATCAGCGGAAAGGTGGGCCCATGTTGTACATCATATTAGTTTGAGCTTCTCCAGTTGTCTAGAATAAAACGCTTATTGGATCCAAAGTTATTTGCTTTTTGGGAATGTACTTCTGTAATTTTGAATGTTACTACCTTACTTTTCAACAAAGCCATTAGTCTAACGGTCAAAATGCTGGTGGATGTCTCAGTAAAGCTATTTTTCTTTTGCACAGATTCTACCAAAGCATGATTAACTTTATTCTTATAAGTCAAATTATGTTCTTTGTTTAAAAAAAAAATAGAACAAAGCCCCTTTAAATAAAGCTTGAGAGGAATTTGTCCAAGTAAAATCTAGTAATGTCCTCCTTCAAGTCACTAAGGATATAGCTGTCTCAGAGCAGGCCTTTTCTCTTCCTCTGTCATTTCAAAGTTAAAATATCCTCTCAGAAAAAATATATGCTGCTCTGTTGAAAATACAGTTTTCATTTATATTACTAATTGGGTGGTTTCTAGTCCTGAGTTTTGTTATTAGAAGCATAGCAATTTCTTCCATACAACGGCAGTTCCTGAGCACCCAGGGATTTACCAAAGATCCACTACTTCTACAGAAGACAGGCCAAATGATTTGTGAGGCCGAGAGAAACATGACAATGTGCGATTTAATTCAAAAAACATTAAGAATTTTAAGATAGCCACAGGAGAGCATTAGACTAGGCATGGGGCCCTTCTAACGTCCGTAGCCTTCAGATCTCAAGCCCATGAAGACTGGCCTGTTGCCCTTTCTCTGGGTCTCGTGGAGCTGGAATACACAGATGGGCAGCTTTCAGAGCAGCATAGCTTCTCTGGCTTCATCATAAGGAAAATTCTATGTTTCTATGTATCAACCTTTGCAGTAAGAGCCTTAGGAACCACCCCATAAGCTATTGTTAACAGATATCTGATAACGAGGGCAAAGGTTTCAACCTAGAATAAACCCACAGGATATTAATATGAGGATTTGTCTTTAGCAACTTTGGAAGATACAGGGGAAGAGAGAGATTCTGCTGCTTAGAAAACACGTGTTGATCCGAATCATATCAAAACACATGGACTCAGAATCTGTTGCTCATTAATTAGCTCTATAATCTCGGGTAAGATATTCCAACCCTCTGCTGGATCTCTTGCTTTTCCCTTGAAAGCAAAGGTGTTAGAGACATGATTCAATGGTCCTTGGAAAATTTACTATGCCTGTGAGATGAGAAGAAAGAGAAATGATATACATTTTCTTTTCTCAGGGAAATATCTCTACTTGTAATGAGAATTTTATCTAAAGGAAATGATGATGATGATGATGATGATGATAGTAACAGGAAATAGACAAATTCCTAGGCAGCTAGGGATGGGTCCCTGGTGGAACCTGACCTTTAAGCCAAAGGACAGTTTAAAGCCTGAAAACTGAGGTGCCAGTTCCAGACAGAGTCCACCACCGTAGTGAAAACTTCGATCCCTGTCTTACCCACTCTCTCTAGATTGGTTCCTTCTGAATGATGTCTTTCAATGAATCGAATGGTGCTTTTTCCAAGCCTACTCATGGACCCATCAGCATGCATTCTGCTATTCATAGCCCATAAAAGCCCCCACTGCTGAATAATTGAATCTACTTTTCATTTTACCAAAGTAGCAACCAAGAAACCATTATTCCTGATTGTGACTGCATGTTAACAACTGAACTTAGTTTGCATTTAGCTCATTTAATCTTCATGAATGCTTTATGAGGTAGGTACTGTCCTTATACCTTATACTGTCCTTATAACTTTATGAGGTAGGTACTGTCCTTTGCATAATTTACAGGTAGGGGAATCAAAGCCCAAAAAGCTTAAGCATGCCAACATTTACAAAGCCCCTATCATGCTAGGCTCTATGCAGAGTCATGGGTTTGACACATTCAGGGTCGAGGAAGCCAGGAGCTGAGTGCCAGAGAAGGGACAGGGAAACAAAGGAAGGGTTAGCAGTCTTGTGTGTATTGTTTGGACGCCCAAGGAGCAGGATGCAGAAGGGAAATGCAGCTTTTTGATGAGTGCAAATTAAGATGAATTTCTTAAAGAACATAACAGAAGTTCCACTCATAGTGGAACTTATAGTTCTGAGAAATATAAGTGCTTTATGCAAAACAAAAACATCTAACAAATTCCAAGGTTAATAAATCGGTACATTTAAATCTGCACCAATCTATTATATTTTCAACTAAAAAAGTATGGATGTGATAATTCACATTTGATATTTGGCTAATCCCATTCTACCAAGGGGTTTTAAATAATAACATTAGAGAAAAGTTAGTAAGAAAACACTCAAGCACCTAAAGGATTTAGTTAATTATGCTCTAGGCAAAGAACTTGGTTTCTTTATATCCTTCCTAATTTCCCATTACATGTTACACTAATAATTAATTTTAAGTACATCCTAAATACATTCCTCCAAAATAGAAAAAGTACAATGAACATGATAAATTGCAAATAGAAACTGACATAACTCTTTTTATATATTTTGCATTCAATGCATAGGACATGAGTGTACATGATGTGGCCAAGACCATCCTTAAAATTCAATCCTTTGGACAAATGTCCATATACTGAAAAAATAGCATCTCAGTTTTGACTGCCTTTCAGACTATTTGGCATAGACTTCACAGAATAAAGAACACTTAAATTAACTGTGCAAAGCAGAGAGTAGAAATCATCTTATTGTACAACATCAAGACAACTAACAAAAACATTTCTTTAAAACTCATCTATATTTGGGAGCAGTAACATTATTAATTGTCTGCTTTCTGCTCCATCTTCATAATTCAGTGTGTCCAGTTCTACATCTGTTGCATAAAATTGGCATCTTTATTGCACCATTGGCTCACAGATTCCCAATAAGAACTAGCCAAATGTACCTTTTTTCTTTTCTTTTCTTTTTTTTTTTGCTTATGTAAAATACTACAGTGGATAATACACATCCTCGCTCCCAAAGCACAGGAAGAAAATGTGTATCACTGAACACATGCAAATGAAAACACAGGATTCCATGCTTATCATCAAATCCATTTACCTGATTCATCAAAACTACTTGAATAGTAGAACAAACTATTATATCTTCCCAACATATTATAGAAAGGTGTCCTCTATTGCTAAATAATTGAATCTACTTTTCATTTTACCAAAGTTGCAACCAAGAAACCATCATCCTTGATCCTCAACCCAGTGCTGCCCAACTTTGGTGGCCAGATTTTGCAGACTGTCTACCAAACTAGTGAAATAACAGATGCAATACACTAATCTAACTTCATTCAATCAATCATTCATTCATTCATTCATCTAACAATTGTGTGTTTGCTAAGCACAAGGTAAAGAAAGTTCTGCTATAGCAGATAATTATCCATGTAGTGTTTGTGTCATTCTAACCCATCGTTGACTTGCTAATACTGTTCATTTGAAAATAAAAACTCTCATTTTAATTATTAGTTTAGACAAAGCAATAAAGGTATGCCTCCTGTTTCTTATTTCTGTTGCAAATTAAATATGTCTAGAAGACAACAGGGCATTGATTTTCAACCACAAGTAAATAAAGCATCTAGACTTTGTCTTAATAAGATAAGGTTTAGTCTGTGCTTTCTCAGTGGGATGGTTTTTGCTATTTTGCTATTTAATTGGTAGCAAAAAAACTTCAACAGTGTGTCCTTTTTCTGCCTACAATGAATTCTTCATGGGAATGGAGTTGCTACAGAGAGCTTTCATATATAAATGCTGCTTTAGAGCTAATTAGCTAAAAATCACAGGAAAAAAGTATTATTTTCTACTTGAGAGAAAACCTGGAAATATTCTTTTACTCCACGAATTCTCTGAATAATACGGGAAAAATGTAGAATCTAGGTTCTTTAAGTCTCTCCTGAAATCATCAAAAATAATGTCAGTTTACTTAGAGAATTCTATTTATATCACAGAGGTCTTTCTAATGCCTTAGACAAAATTAGGGTAACAAATATGAACAGAAGTATGCCACCTGCAATGTTTTTTAAGTCCCTAAAATAAAAATGCAATCATTAGCTTTAAAAAGAGAAACAAGTGACATAGGAAGTATCATGCTAAAAGCAGTATTCTAAAAATGTTCACTAAGACATGATTAAGTACCAATTACTTTAATTTAGGCAGCTTCTTCCCTAGAGACTACCTGGGAAATACTGTCAACAATGCCACAAAAAAGCATCACACTACATGCAAGAGGCAAGAACCCTTTCAAGTTAATGAGGATTTTAAAAAATGCAAAAGATTGTTTTTCCTTTAGTGTTTTTCAAATTGGATTATGTCGCTCCCTTGCATAAAACTCTTCTATGGATTCCCATGCACTTAGGATAAATCTAAAATCCTCCTGATGGCCTGAATCCCCTTCCTAGCTCCCCACCTTTATCTATCCACAGGGCATACTGGTATTTTTCCACTCTCTCTGAAGGACTTAATTGTTCCTGCCTCAGGATCTTTGCAATTTTTCCTCTATCTCAAGTTTTATTTTCTATCTCTTGAGTAACTTCTAGGCCTTCTTTAGGTAGTCAAATGACATTTCTTTAGGGAAGTGTGCCCTGATTACCAACTTCAAAGTACTTTTTCTTATTGTTCTCTCTCATAGCACCCAAGTGGATTTTTCTCATTAGTCATTTTCTTAGAACCCTGCTCTTTTCCTCCTCAGTACTTATTAGAAATTAATTATGTATGGGAGTAGGATTTGTGTTTGTTTGTTTTTAAAGTTAGCCTCCCCCCATTAGATTATGCTTTACAGCTGTAGGGACTGCAACTCCATTGTTTACCCCTAATTGAGCACCATGGCTTCATATATTCACAGGCATGTTTCTTGGATTAATGGTCAAATTCCCAGTCATTGGACTTTGTGTCTGACATTGTTATAAATAAAGGTAGCCCAATTTTTGCATATATATAGACTGCAGTGGACAAATTGTCATAGTGAACACATTCTAAGCAGATAATTATGAGTTTCATGGTCTGCTCTCTTTGTGTGCAGATGGAACCTGTGACTTGCTCCTAATAGAATCTGGCGAAGGTGACAGAATGTCTTTCCTATGATTAGGCTGCATTATACCTTGCTGGCTTTGAAGAAGTAAGCTGCTATGTTCTGAGAGAGGAGAAATGTCAAGGAGTCGGTATAAGCTAAAAACAGAGCTTGATCACAGCCAGCAAGAAAATGTGGTCCTTAGTTCCATGGCCACAATGAGATGAATTCTTCCAACAGCCTGAGGTGGTCTAGAAGTGGAACAACCATCCAGTCCCCCGCCTCACCCTGGGTTGACTCTCCGATAAGAATGTACCCCTGGACAACAGCTGCATTGCAGCCTGGTGAGACCTAGGTAAGCCCTGCCTGGACACCTAATTCACAGAAACTGTGAGATAATAAATGGATGTTTTAAGCTGCTAATTTGTGACAATTATTACAGGGTGGGAGGAAACCAATACAGCTGTCAAATCACATCTGAAGCCAAATTGCCAACAAATGCATTCTTTCTTCATTGATATTCTAATTTTATTTTCTTCTAACTACTGAGTTTTTGGATGTCAAGGTATTTCTTTCTTTCTTTTTTTTTAATTTAAGATGATTTTATCACTAAAAGAAATACTTTTTGTCCTTGAGAGATAACATTAGAGTTTTTTTTTTTTAATTCAATATATTTAATTTGGAAGCTTCAATCTGTTCTTAATGGATGTCTACCATAGGCAATACAGGATACATACTTTAGGGTAGACTTTGGGACAGTATTAAAGCTGCTGAGCAAAACATAGGGTCTAATAATGTATTTATTCCTATTTTTATTTTTCTATTTTTTTTGAGAGAGAGTCTTGCTTTGTCACCCAGGCTGGAGTGCAGTATGCAGGTATGATCACGGCTCACTGCAGCAGCCTTGAACTCCTAGGCTCAAGCAATTCTCCCACCTCAGTCTGCTGAGTAGCTAGGACTATAGGAGTGCAACACCACACCAGGCTAAGGCTTTTCTTGTACCTTTTTGAACTGGCAAGCTCTTAATATGTTGCTCAGGCTGGTCTTGAACTCCTGGGCAAGTAATCCTCCCACTTTGGCACCCCAATGGGCTGACATTACAGGAGTGAGCCACTGTGCCCCACTCCAAAAATTTGATACAGATTGGGTAATAATCCAAAGCACTCAATATATATGTTCGGCACCTATTCAGGATATTTTGAGTCTAACCCCCAGAAGCTGAATCAGCGCCCCTGTTTGGGGTATAACAAGCAGCCCAGAGCCTGAAGGAGGTGAGACTCAGTGGCTCTGAGCAGAGTTGTGTGATATACTCCCCTCTAGGAGGCGGCCAGGGACAGTATTTCATTCACCTTTGTAATCCCCAGATGCATAGCTGAAAATCAAACAATAAAGATTTTTAATTGAAAGCTCCAGAGATATTACAGTACAATGGAATGTGTCAAGGAGGCCTTTTTGAAAGTGGTATCTTACGTGGTTTTTGAAGATGTGGACAGTGGTTATTGCTAGAGAAACTGGTGAAATAGCCGCTTCTCCTGATTTCATGCCATTTCACATACGAATTATCTAGTTTTTGCCTAAAATCTGTTTCTAAAGAGGTATCATTTGTAGTTTTTTTTTTTTTAATTTTATGAAATGTAATGCTACTAGTACAACATCTTCATTTAAATCCACTGCTATCTACTTGTAATTTTTTTCAGAATGCCTTCTAATCGATGCTATGAAACATCTTAGATATCATCTGTGTTACTCCATTCATTCTCTTTTTTAAATGGCTGCTACTCTATTTATAACATTCATCAGACGCACATTTTCAGATTCCTCTCTTCTTCCTAGGCCTCCTGTCCTAGCATGCCAGGAGCACTGGCCTGACGAGGAAGCCTTATGTTTAAGTGTGGGCTCTGTGATCAAGCACACTTCTCTCAGGGACTTATTTTGTATAATCAGCACAATCATTCTCCATGTATTTATTTCTTTAAAAAGTGCTTAGCCTTGAGGGGAATAAAAGTGTATAATAATGGTTTCCCCTGTTTCTGATCACACAGATAAATAGGACAGAAAAATAAACAGATAATCCCAGAAGGCCTTAAAATATTACAGTATCTTAATGTTATAGGGTAGTATTTGAGGACACATATAATATAAAGAAAAATATTTTGCAAGATCTAGCAACCTTCTATCACTATGTAAATTATGCTATAACACATATTTAGTCACTATGTCTTTTGATTGTAGCCTATACTTTCCTCCTCTACACTTTAGTCCATGCCATTTCTCTAGATTATTATCTGCACTTAGCTGAATCTTTCTAAATCTATTTTAAATCCTGGTTCCTTGGCAGCAATTTCTTTAGTGTTCCCTGGTCTAAAGAGATTGCTCCCTTTATTCTAAATTAAGAAGCTAATAAGTCTCTTTGAGACACTTCTTCTATGGTCCTAACAATAATCTGAATTTTCAGTGATTCACTTTTTCACGTATGAGAATACCATTTCTTTCAGAATACATTGTAAGGTGTTTAAGATATCTTCGATTTGATGAGTATAAATTACTGCTATGTTCCATAGAATGTCTAGAACTTCATAGTCTTGGGGGAAGAAAGAGAGAATTAGACATGTGTGCCAATAATTACTAAGTAGAACAAGGAGTGAGTGTGGTAGGCAATAAAAATGAAATAAGAGAAAAAGATTTAATCTAGTTGAGATAATCAGGAGAGGCTTTTCAGAATAAGGCCATGAAATAAGGCTGTGAGAATTATTGAAATTTCCAAAGACAGAAACTGGGATCTGCTGGGAGAAGAACATTTGAGGAAACAGTCTGAGCAAACTCATGTTGGTAGAGCAATCCTGAGCATGTTCTTGAACAGGACAGGTGCCCTGGAACCCAGCTGCTGCTCAGTAGCTGGGACTCACACTTGGGAACCAGCTCAGTGTGGAGGTAACAAGAAGGCTTTTAATTTGATAGACAGCAGGAGGGCACTGAAAGTTTCAGTTGAGGGAAGTCAATAGTGCTCAATATACCTGCTAATATTTTCATTTTATTTCTACTACTTTTCAAAACTTTGTCCCCCTTTGGGAGACATTGTAAATATTTTAAATGTAATACCTTCATTATTGAAATAAAATAAATAGGTATTTTCCATATTTGTAGCAGCTGCAGGTGGATTACCATTTCCCAAGTGCCTCTCTTCTGGTCTATGTCCATCTCCCTCTGGCTTATTCACCCACTGCACAGTTCTTTGGTGCTCTGTGGATCTTGTTCAATCCTTGTTTCAAGAATTTGCTTTAGGTCATAATTAAAGAAACACTGATCTGTTTCCTCAGTAGTGTTTCTTGAATAATCTTTTACAGTCCTCTCTCGTAATCAATAGGAGGGTATTTCCGAAGAGGCCAATGTGGCTCACAGATGGATCGTTTTCCAGCCATAGAAAGCTACCTTGGGGGAAGGAAACTACTTAGCCTCCTGTGTGGCGAGTACATTAGACATACATAATACAATAATTAAATTGATGAAGAGTCGATAGACTCTAAAGGCCTAGGAGGGAAAAACCAAAAAGCACGTAAACATTCTTCTCTTCCTTTTTTTTTTTTTTTTTTTTTTTTTTAATGAATCACTTTTAAACACCAGTGGAAAAAAATAAATTAATAATGCAATTGTATATAATTCTGAAATCATTAACAATGTTTGCTAATTTTCATAATGTTCTCTGGGAGAGGTCCGGGTATATCCCATATTTCAGTTAGATCTAAAAATCAAAGAGAAATAGAATAGTTTTGGACAGAACTACCCAAAGTACGTGAGAAACAAAAGTAGTCCTGAGTCATTTTTATTAGCTGCTGCTATTGATGAAACTCATTGTATTTCTGAATGTACTGGATGTAAAAAAAAAAAAAAAAAAAAAAAAAAAAAAATCAGCATCCAGGTGTCACTCTCCCTTTTAAAAGCATAATAAGGTCTGGAAAATCATATTCCAAGGCCATAATGATATGCATTGAAGAGAACCAAAGTGGAGCCAGGGTTCTAGGCCAAAGTCCACGGATATAAATAGTTTTTTGCCTGTTACTATTCAACTGTATAACAGTGGGTCACATGTGTTTTCTGGAACACTTGTTTTCTCATCTATTAAATAAACAGTGGCAGAGAGAGTCCATCTTCATGATCTCTAAGGGTGCTACTGATATGAACAGGCGACAGGAAAATACTGGATACAAGAGGGCGGTTCTCTGGCAAAGGCCTCATCCTCAAGCCTGCATATCCGCTGCCCTAAATGGGAGCAGGCATTCCCAGTTTTGCACCCAAAAAGTTGCCTTTTGGCTCACCACACCTCCTATCCTGCACCCATATTAACCCTGAACCCCAAGCTCCAGAGCAGACCAGCAAGCCAGCAGACCAGTAGACAGATAGTGAAGCAACATGGTAGAGAAAGGGAGAAGAGGAGGAAGATCTGAATGCTGAGAGCAGTTTGGCCACTGGACAACCTGACTCCACGGAGGATCACCTTCCCATCCATGCCCCACTTCCTGCTCCCCATCCACCCTCCTGAGAGCTACCTCCACTGCTCAATAAAACCTCACATTCATTCTTTGAGTCTGTGTATGACCTGAATCTTCTGGGATGCTAGACAAGAGCTAGGGGTACAGAAAGCTGTCATATTGGCCCTCTGCTTTTGCAAAAAAGCAGAGGGTCCACTGAGCCGGTTAACAGTCAAGCCATCTGCGGACAGCAAAGCTGAAAGAGCTTTGTAACTCTGGAGTTGCAGGGACCCACCCCGAGACACTACTGCAGAGCTGGAGCACGAAGTACTCACCTGGCCTCTATATCGGCCCATCTACATGCTCCCCACATCTGCAGGGGTTTGAGTGGTGGGGGGACTGAAGAGGTGAGCCACACCGTTGTCATACATCCTGTGGTCCTGCAAGGGGAATCAAAGAACTCTTCCTTTTCACTACAAGCTCTGAAGCTCTATGAGAGAGTTAATCTGTTATTTCATCATTTCCGTGATCCTCCGGGAGATGACCTGGGTGGTTATCATCAGTTGATCATAATCTTTTCCTCCTTGCTCGTTGCAGCAAACCCAAAACAACCTGCACGTATATTAAGTGCAAAGAAAATCCTTGAAATCTCAAAATTTAAGAAATATAAGGGGCTTATTAAATGATTTGAGCAGACTCCTCATTTTAGATGAGGAGGTAGAATCAAAGAAAAGTTAAATTAACTGCCCAGGTCATACATTTGCCATGGACAGAACCAAAGCCCAGGTCTCCTGTCTTATTGATCCATGACTGCAATCCCCACCTTACACTAGTTGTCTGTGCACCATGCTCACCATTTCTGATATTTGCTCACTGCCTTTACTATTATTTGAGAATATTTTTGTTGAAATTGATTAATGTTTTCATTGAGCACATTTATTATAAGAGGAAGCTGTACACCATCACAGTAAATGGAAACCAGTATCAACTGTCATCAATAGGTTACCATAATGTAAAATGAACATAAAACTATATTTCATCATTTTTTTAGATTCTTTTGCTTGCCAGATGCCTGGGGCCTAAGGCAAATCTATTTGTTAAAAATGAAGATTAGCAAAAAAAAAAAAAAAAAAAAAAAACAGATACAAATAGACTTTTATGCTAGATAAAGGTATGATTTCAATATTTCTTAAGTCCTCAATATCATGACTTTTAACTTCATCCTCACATGAAAAACCAGTTTACTGGTCCTAAATGAGAACAGGCCTTCCTGGTTTTGCAATGTCTTTGCTTTTCAGTGCTCTGCTTCCCATCTGTAGGAATGCTTCATCTGCACTAATGTCAGGTTGGGCGAGCCATTCCCTCCCCTTCAGTTAATGCTCTGCATTACACAGCATGGGCTTCCTGGAGAAGATGCCATGATCCACAAGTATCATGGCACATGGCAGGATTTCCAAAGACCTTGACATCATCTGAAAAGTTATTGTTTCATTCCATTAGGGCCATCCCTGATCTCATTTCTCCAAAATGAGACTTGACAACTCTAGTTTAGACAGGGCTTATATGTGATGCAACTAGGGCAGGCTGGATTCACAGTCCAAATTTATCAGTACATGGCAAAAAAAAATAGGTTACATAATAAAAACTGGGTCAATACCTCTGATTTCTTTCATTGTCAGTCCCATAAGCCACTCTCCTTCACTAACGACATTTATTCATTCTTTATTTCTAAGTTTAAATTTCTGAGTATAATTTATAGAGAAAATCCAAGACTGAGAAATTAAATACATTATAGGCTTCTGGAGAATTAAATTCAGATTCAAATCTTAAGGTTTCAAAATGTTAAAGAAAAAGCAATTTATATATTTTTCAAAAGTTCACTTCAAACTATATTTTCAACAATTTCATGATTTAAAAAGTGCTTACTCAAAAATGCAAACATTTGCTTTTAATATCAAAATAATTCAGTGGTTACAGATGTCTAATTTAACAGACATAATATTAAAGGGACATATTTTAGGGGGTTGATGAAGGAGGTCTAACTTATTGATTACACAAGAATGACTGTACTTTGTTCCTGAAATCCCCAGTTCCAGTGAAGAAACAGAAAAGCTACAAACACTAGAACAAAGAGAATGGGAGAGTAGACAATAGCATATTAAGGTTATCAAAAACACTGAATATGGAAATAAGATGAATTATTAACATCTAAAGTTTTAGGTTATAAAGATCTGGAATTTTATATGCAGCACAGTATCAACTGACTATGTGAAGAGAATAAAGTTATCTTTTGGGATACAAGGGCACTAAAATTTTATCTGCCTTCCTTATCCATTCTGAGGAAGATGCTAAAGGTATGTTTTACCAGTTCTGGGGAGTAAAATGTACAATGGGATATGAGGAATTTCAAGGGCAGGCTGCACAGCGAAAGTGAGAGGGCAGAGGCAGGGCAGTGGGCAGAGAAATCGCAGGTGGACACCGCACTGGTACAATATTCCTGGAGAAAAACCAGTAACGCTACAGCGGGGACAGAGGGCAGGGGTCTCCAGAAAGACTGCATCTGAAGAACAGTATACAAATTACATGATGTGTGTGGTTCATAATATTTTTGGAAGTACTTAGGAGCACCCCTTAATGTTAGTACATAGAAATCTAAGGATGAGGAAAGAGAAACACAAAAGGGAAGTTATTAACTTCAATGAAAATAAGAAGTCGTACAAGAAAACAAATAAATTATTATGATGATTCACCTTCAAATAACATTTGTACAACCAGGAGGTTGTAAACACTTAACACTAATTTAACCGAAAGGCGTTATATTACTGTACTGGGCAGATAGGAGAGGGGAGCATGTGGGTTGGGAAAAGGGCTCATAACAGAGCAAAATTTCAATTTGCAATAGTTGAAAGTCAATCACAGATGGCTAAAATGTTAAGAATAATAGAAGAAACACTCTACTTAGGAATACATGGATAAAATCCAGAAGAAATGATTAGAGTCAAAAGTAAGAGGGATGCTCAGGGATTAGTAAGGAATTATTTGATTTTTTAAATGTCATGTTTTACTGTTACGGTAAAAAATGTATTACACATTTACTTAATCTGTAAATTAAATGGCTTTATATTGTTAATGTATTGTAAAGTACATTCATTTTAAAAGAAATTGTTAAAACAATTCTATAAAGAGTTCAAAGCAGATTTTTATAAAATTGAATACAAAATGCAGCAAGCATATTTCATTGTCACAGAGCACTCATATTCTTGTGAAATATCTAATCTGCTATGTGCTTTAAATGGCTGAGAGTATTTTTGAGACTTCTGTGGAATGAAAATACTTTGATTGTCTAGCTAAAATTCTCTGTCTACAAAGTACCAAGAATTTTCACCTGCAACGTTCCTTTTCTGTTTTGTATCACATAAATACATTTGTCTGTTTTCATTAGTGTTTTTGTCTTTGGAGTGAATTATGATAAACTGAAAATATTAAAAGATGTAGTGATTATAGAATTTTTTTTAACTGCTCGTCTTCTGTATGTTAGATTTCTAAGGGAAATCTTCCTCTCTCAAGAGCAAAGCATTTGTTATCCAACACTAAAAAGTTGCACAATCAGTGTTATTGGAAATATAGTAACTGAACACTGAGCTGTTTAATAAGAAGGAGAATCAAGTTTGGTTCTTCAATACAGTGAAATATTTGTGCTTAGGGCACTAAAATATTTCTAATATAAAAATGTGCAAAAATTTATTTCTGGGTTTACATTATATACAAGAGAGCAGAAAATGTATACAAGAGAGATTTTTAAAAAGAGAAAGACATTTCTAACTACTTCAAATATGAGATATGGGTGATCTACAGCATGTAAGTGTGACCTTAAGTATAACATGGAATAACCTTCCTGAAGATTAGAGGGTTGAGAATGATACCCCCTTTCACTTGAGAGCCTGTGATTTGACTCACATTCACATCATTTAGAAAAATAAATGCAGACTGAGGTAGCTGATGTCAGGAGAGCTGTCCATGATCCGAATTTACAAAAAGGAAGGTGAAGTACACACTTTAAGTTTTTTTTTTCAACAACTGACTTGTATACCAGAGTATCTGATTCTCTTATTTCAAGCCACTGTCAGTACTTCACCCTTACATAGTCTGAAACGCTTTGCAAGAATGTTCCTATCTATCAAATTAGTTTCACCTCACATAGTCATTAGGAGGTTAAATAACAAGCATTACTATCCTTGTTCCAATGACAAAAAGACTCAAGGAAGTTAAGTGGCTTATTTGGTCTTTGTTTAGCTTTAGGGAAAATATAAAAATATGGCTCAGGAGTCTTGTGTTTCTTGTCTAATCTTTGCACTCTCATTAGTCATTCCCAACCTGCAGACATCAAACAATTCAAGAGACTCAGGATAATGTTAAAATTCCACATTCTTAACTCCAAATGCAAATCTAGCATTATCTTCAGAAAGAATCAACAATATATGCTACACATATGAATAATTCTGCTTTTCAAATGTGCATCAATGTTGCTCTGATGAATAAAATACAAACTTGTGTAAAACTTTCTATTGAATTCACAATTGCCCTTTATCTTCTGTGTATCCTTAAATCAATGGAAATTAGAAGTATAATTACTTAGTGGAGGTAGGCACAATTTTTTGGTACTGAACAATTATCCTCTATGAGTCCAGTCTGGGGATGTGCCTCTTGGAGAGACCCTCGATTACCAGGCAAACTAAATCAAGCACCCATTCCTCCCGCCACTCCCTATTTCAGTCGTTTCTCCTCTTCATCACATTCACAAACATTCTATTTATTTCTTGACTTGTTTGAGGATCTGCTTGACTCCATTCCTCACCTGCCACAAGAGGCTGTGGTCCGTCAGGACGGAAGCAGTGCTGCTGCTGTGCACTTCTGTGTGTGCCAGGCGTTGGCCTGACACTAAGGAGGGCCTTTGTGTAGCTCAACTGACTTAACGTTTAAACCAATGTTTCCACACCCAGTCTCCCAGTGGGCTGATGGCTTTCCTCTCTTACAGTAGATGATCACAGTGTAAGCAGAAAAACAACTATGGCAATGAAAATGGTGCCTGCTAGGGATCGAGGGGTGTTTAGCATTCCATGTTAGTTCCTTACAGTACTATTATATAATACTTGTACCCCAATCTATAAGGTGGGTATTACTGCCTTTATTTTGCAGATGACACAACTGATTTTCAGAAAAGTTAGGCACTGTTTTCCTGGACTAATTCAGCTCTTAATCATATCTGCATGTTTCTAAAACCAGCCCTAATCCACTGGGTTGCAATGTCCCTGTACCACTCCAAATGCATGATACCGCCTCCTAGGTCGCAGTTGCGTTAATAAAAAGAAAAAAGACTTGGCCAGGTGCGGTAGCTCACGCCTGTAATCCCAGCACTTTGGAAGGCCGAGACGGGTGGATCATGAAATCAGGAGTTCAAAAACAGCCTGGCCTATATGGTGAAAACCCATCTTTACTAAAAATACAAAAATTAGCTGGGCATGGTGGCACGTTCCTGTAATCCCAGCTAGTCGAGAGGCTAAGGCAAGAGAACTGCTTGAATTGGGACCCAGGAGGGGCTGCAGTGGGCCGAGAGCCGAGATTACACCACTGCACTCCAGCCTGGGCTACACAGTGAGACTCCATTAAAAAAAAAAAAAAAAAAAAAAAAAAGCAAGCAAGCAAGAAAGAAAAAGACCAACATATTTCACCCAAGGGGTTACGTGTCTTCTCTTACTTATGCACAGTTATTAAAGACTCCACCTCTTCTTTAGAATTCAACAGATGTTTCAGCATTAACTAAAATACCTCATTAATTTTCAGTGAGAAAGAAAAGAGGGTGGAGTCAGAGATACTCACAAAGGGAAGTTTGTGATGCTGAATCAGACTCAGAGCTGAAGTGCAGGCAAAAGGATGCTGCTACAGCCCAGAGCAGAATGAAAGAGCCACTTTGTTAGTACTCGGCGAGAGTGAGGGGATGCAGCGTTTAGCTAGAAGAAAGTCAACCCTCAGGCAGAAATCAGGGCAATTACTGAACAGATCTGGGGGCATTGCATTCACTCTGAACACTACAGACGATGGCCTTCTGCTCAGAGGCAAATGACAGCATTCAAAAGTGGATCCTACCCCAATCAAGCCCCTTCCCTCCCCCCACCACCCCACCACCACTTGCAAGTGTACAGAATGAAAGGGAGTTGGACGCTCAGCCTGTCTCTGCCTCAGGGTTGACAAATGTGAGATCAGCCCCTCCTCACCACCACCTGGCTCCCTCTGGACCTTCTAATGGTTCGGAGGGCAGAGGAATAATGTAATTTGTCAGGAAAGGGACAAATGCTGCAATAACAATGTCCACCTAAACTGAGCAAATGCTTGGTTTAATTGTCTCTACAAGCCAACCTAGCAGGAGTTCTGCAGGGAAAGCTGATGATCCAAAAGAAATTATTTTCTTAGCTTTTATTGGAAATTTCAAAGAAAACACATGCCACAGCCCCTCGGGACAAACCAGAGAATGGCCAGGATGGGGAAGATGGATGTCTTCCAATGTCTTGGCATATCTGACTTTAAGATATTGAGTATACTATCATAACTTTCTGCCTGAAATGTCTTTATTAGAGAAACAAGATTTATGTTTTTGGTCTAGGGGGCAAAAAAAAAAAAAACCCTCAGATGTCCATAAAGGGTTCTCTGTAAGTCACTCAGCCTATCTGATTAGGGGCACATTGGGCAGAATTTTAAAGAGAAAGTTATCTTCTTTTGGGTGGCCAGGTTTTCCTTTCTTGCAATTTACTTTATCCATTCCCTTGAGCTTTCTGGCACATTATATTACTTTTTTGGTTTCTTTTAGAAGTTCCTGCAGGAAATAGTAACTCTCTAGTTTCCTGATTTTTAAAAATGAATGTTCACATATGTTTAGCATCAGGCTGCTTTGTATCCAACCATAAATCTGCACACTACAGGAAAAGTGCATATATTTTAAATAATTCACATATTGCAGTACAAACTTGCATTTCACGGGAGGAAATTAGGTAGATTAGAAATTCATAAATCGGATCACAATCTTTTCTCTTTGCAAACTTAAAATAATACTAGTTGGCCAAGTGATATTTAAGAGAATATAGCTAATTATTAACTTGGAACTTTTCTGATGGATTTCAGCAGGGGTAACTGCAGATCTCAGACTAGTCATTATGTTTCCTCCAACTGGCCCATTTTGCCAGGATCTGCTGCTACTGCCTTTATTAAGGACCTTTCCATTCCTTGCCTAACAACTGCTGGAGTCTCCTAACTGGCCTCCCCTGGCCTCTTGTCATCACTCCCTCTCACCACTTCTCCGTAATGCTGTGGAATGTTTTTTTTGTTTGTTTTTTTTTTTTGTTGTTGTTGTTGTTTTTTTTTCCCTAAATCCCAGTTCTAGTCATGTCAATGCCTACTTTAAATCTTACCTATGTCTTTACGATGTAAATGCCCACTTCCTGGTTGGCGCAGGGCCCTTCATGAGCTTCTTCATCTCATCTCTGGTCATTACTCCTCTCTTCCCCGACACTCACATTCAAGTCATGCGAACTGGCTTAAGTCTTCAGAGTGTGCTGCTTTACGCCTTTTATGTCACACCTGTTTCTCCCTTTGCTCCAAACTGCCCTTCTCAATCCTCTGTGCCATGTTAGAATCACTCGACAGAATATTCCAATCTGATATGAATATTGTCTTTTCCATGAAGAGTGTGCTTCCTGAACGCCTTCTGTGTGGCACAGCTGTGCCAGTGCAGATTTTCATGGACCCTGCTTTCCTTTTCTCACACTTGATCAATCTTATGTTAGCTACCCTCCATTTCTAGACTGTAAGCTCCTTGAAGGAACTGACCTTTATCTTGCAGTTATTTTTCAAGTATTGAGAACTGTGCCTGACACAGAACCATGGACACTTGATAGTTGTTTGTTGGACAGTTGACTAGATTAAGAATACACTGAGTTAGAAATCACCATATTTGGTATAATATGAGGAACAGTGAGAAGTCAATGGTCTCCCCCACAAAAAAATTACTGATGCCTGAAAATCTACCATTTATGATTTATTTCATACATGAATTATTGCCTTATTCATATAAGACAATTAATGTGTAAATATTTTTGTGAGAGTTAACACAATGAGTCACCAACTGACCCTGAAGTAGTTTTTGGGTTCCCGTTATCAACAGAAAGAATGGGAGAGCAGAGATTGCAAGAAATAGGTGGTAAGAGAATGGCCAGGTAGCAAAAGGGTGAGGCTGGCATGGACAGGAAACAGTAGAGGAGGATTAAAGCAAGTTTATCAGTTTCTTAATTTTCCCTGGCACCAGCACTTACTTTCCATCTACATACCCAGGATTCTTTATCAGTTTCCTTCACTTTTGGGAACTGAACAAACGTGAACAGGGAAATTTTATTTCACAGATGCAACACATCTTGGTAAGCAAAGAATGAATCCCATGTGACCCTCTGATAAACCCACCTTTCCTCTTTACCACACTCAGTTCCCCAAACTCATATGCCAAAGCCCTTGTCACATTCCAACCTCCTGATTTACAGCTTTCCTTAATTTATTGGAGTTATGATTTAATTATCCTGAGGCGAACCCTGGTCAGTTTTCTGCAGTGGCCTTTCCTCCTCTGCTTTAAGGATCTCTCATAGCACCACAAATGCAATGCAAGCAGAATTTTCCTAGCTCTCTAGAGATGCCCACAAGAGCTTTGACCTGTATTTCCTTGCTGCTTCCTCAGCCTTGCTCTCTCAAGGCCCACCCATGGTGGGGCCTGGCTGCCAGCAATCTCCTATGGAAGGCCACACTCCCTTTCAGAATTGCCATTCATCAAGCTCATCATTCAGGCATCATCTAACATCTAATTATTCTGATTATGCCACATTTGTGTGGAGGGTCTTATTACCATTGCACTTTATTGAGTATAATACAATTCAGAATAATCAACAGAATTCATCTTCCCAGCGGTGGGAATGGAGGTTTGAAAGGTACACAGATTGGGGAAAGTGTTTTCTAGCACTGTGTTCTACCTCATTTTTGTTCCTTTCAAAATAATAACACTTTTTCATTAAAAGCATGTTTCTCTCAACTAGTTGAAAACGTTTCTGCATATTCTATTTGCAAGTCCCTGCAACAGCCAAAAAGAAAAAGAACATAAATATTCTGTAGCAGTACCTGAGTCATTAGGCTACACAGCTCCCTACTGCACACCTGCAAATGTACAGGTGTTAAATTAGCTGCAGAACAGCTCCCTGGTTGTCCTTTTCCATACAAGAGACAGCCTGCAAATGGGAAGGATGCATATTTACCTTAGAATAAAAGCTGTTTTCTAATTTGCACTCAGATCCAAATGCAAAGTCAAATTTGTCTGTTTCTTATTAAATAGTGGAGGCACATGAGCAACTACCAGTTTCTCTTGGATCGGATCTATGTGTTACCCCCAAATATCACACCAAGTTAATTTAGTCAATAGCTCAAATGGTTGGCAAGAAAATCTGAAATGAAGGAGACGTTCTCTTATCAAATATTTATAATCCCCTTAAATTTTGTTTCAGTTTCTGCCCTCTTTTCTTCCCAACACCCCGCCCCTCACCGACACACAAAAATTGGTCTGGTAGAGAGAGAAAGTTACCAAGGAAAAGAGCAGTTAAAATAGAAGACAGAGGGTCATACTGACAAATTAATCAAGGGTCAGAGGGTCTACACTGCCCACAAAGGCTGCTCTACCTTGCCAACCCATCCCAGGTGACTTGCCAAGTGTCTCCAGACACAAGCTGAGTAGGCCACTCAGTTGGCTTTCCTGTGAAGCCTGTCAGTAGCGATTTAAATTCTGTTAGGCCATGGGAGGACTTACCTGAATTTATTGGCAGATGATGGCAAAAGCAGAGTATAAAGAAAATACCTAGCAACGAAGGCCCTTAGACCAAGCTGTTTTTGTATTTAACATGAATACAGAGCTGATTGCTGTGTGGCCACAGGGTTGTGAACACTTTGTGATGTCAGCTTTCTTTAATCCTTAGTCCACATTCTATTCTAATAAAATATACATGTACATTTAAAGTAAATTCCCCTCTGTATGAGAATATTAATGCCTATAACCTCATCCACATGATGTTAATGACAGGCAGGAACGCATAACCTACTATTTTGAGGTAATTTATTCAGGTTCAGTAAAATGCCTTTGAAGTTAAACACATTTTCTTCAAGGAGGGTATACAGAGGAGTGAAGGAGAGAAAATGATCTGGATAATTACACTGAAAAGATAAAGAAGAGAATTTTGGAGATTATTATGACCTTTCTTTTACAAGTGGGAAATAAGATGAAATCCAAATCTTCAGTACAATAATATTTGCTCATCATATTAAATTCATATAACTGTAAGCCTCTCCCTTGATTATAAATCCATTTGAGCCTGGGCCATCACAGCCGAGAATTTCTTTCTTTTCTTATGTTCCGGATACTTTAGCCTGAGCTGTCACAGACTCTAACTCTTAAAGGGAGTATCCAAAACACGCATGGAAAAGAACCAAGTAAATAATTTTCTAATATTCTAGGCATGCAAAAGTTTCATTTGCCATGAATATTTGTCTCAATATAGTCTACATTTATTGGCACCCTACTACTTTCTTCTTTTAGTCACAGCTCTCTACTTCAAAGTTCCCAGATGCAAGAGGGCAGTGATCCTCAAGTAGCTCAGCAAAAGATATCATTAAAATTGTTAAAAAACAAACAAACAAACAAAAAACAAAATACCCGGCCCGGTGTGGTGGCTCACGCCTGTAATCCCAGCACTGTGGGAGACAGAGGTGGGCCGATCACCTGAGGTAAGGAGCTCAAGACCACTTGGTTAATATGGTAAAACCCCGTCTCTACTAATAATACAAAAATTAGCCAGGCATTGTGGTGTGCACCTGTAGTCTCAGCTGCTTGGGAGACTGAGGCAGAAGAATCGCTTGAACCCAGGAGGCAGAAGTTGAAGTGAGCCGAGATCATGCCACTGCACTCCAGCTTGGGTGACAGAGTGAGACTCTATCTCAAAAAAAAAAAAAAAAAAAAAAAAAAAAAAATTGCTAAAAAAACCTACAGCTTTCTATCCCTAACATGACTTTCTGAAACCAGATCTCAGAGGAGGGATCAGATGATTCATTGCAAACACTTGGAGTTTTCCTTAAAACACGTTTCTAAGAAAACCAACCAAACAAGCAAACAAAAAAAGCAAGTAGATACAAAATAGAATGAATATGCCAGACTAATCATTTGTTGATTGAGTTGATGTTTATTGAGGGTCATTTATGTGCCACTTTTCTTGTATCTGGGCACTATTTACACACTATTCACAAGGTCAATTTTCTGGTTTTAGTAAGCTTGATGACTCATTTTTACTAAGGCAATTTGATTTGTAAAACAGGGTTATTATATGCATCAGAACTCATTTCCAAAACAACTTTGATGGTTAGCAACCTTCGTGGTATCCATAATGAGTACATTAGAAAGAATGGAATAACTAGAGTGTGTTTATGGCCTAAGTTCAGGAAGTATAGGTGTTAAATGGCAACCCTAAGTGTGACCTTATCATTCTAAACAAAGATCCTTGGAGACCACGTTTCAAGTGCTTTGAAAGTCACTTTTAAAACCTGTTGCTTTTTTTTTTTTTTTTCCACCCTGGCAATAACTGAAAGACAATCATTCTCCTTTCACCCCCGAATCCCCAACTTCATACCTAATCAGATCATATAAAACATGATGGAAATAGACATGTTAAGATAAAATTGAAAAAATAAGCAAGGGAAGGGAGCCTTTGGAATCCATTTATTTGTGAAGGTCCAGAGGGCAGACAAATAACTGGTGAATGGAGAGTAGAAAGATTTAAGTCAGTGTAAGGAAGAACCTTTGAGCACATATTTTAAAGAATGGCTGGCTTGTCAGCAGAGACCGAGGAAACATCTGTCAGTATCACTTTAGGGACGAGACTAAGGGTTTTGAAAGAATACAGGCTAAATAAGAGTTTTTAGAGCCAGGAAGTGCTTACATTGTGATGTGCACTCTAGCTTCCCTAAAGAACTAGAAAGTTTAGTTTAAGACGGGTTCACTCCTCAGCTCATCCTAGGACAGTGTTTGCCTCTAAGAACTGAGTGGAACATCAAATAACTAGAGAGTATCTTGGGGACAGTGACCAGCAAAGTCTCAATGAAAAAAAGCGAGAAAAGAAGGGTGTGAGTACAATGGCACTCCTCTGCTGTCATATTAACTGCTACAGGAATTCTCTGGCTTGGAGGTATATGAACTTATATGAACACAGATAATACAAAAGTAAAAGAACGTGTGAAAGTGAAAAACAGGTATTATTTGATTCAGGAAGAATGGAGATATTCTGACAATTAGAACAGTTATATCCAGTTCACACAAATATGCTTTTATCGGCATTATAAAAATATGCTTTCACTTTCAAAACTTCTATGGTTTCATTATCAAAATGTCCGCATGCCATGTCCAAGTCACAAGAGCAGCAGAACCAAATAATGGACATAATTAAATACCTTGTACTTCTTTAAAAAGTCAGCATTTAATAGTGTATGCAATGTAAAGCTGTTTGAAAGAGCCCCACACCTAGCAGAGTACCCATCTTGCCACCAGATAAACACTCAACAAAGATTTACTGCATGCATATATTAGAGCTACTGAATGCTTATGATAGCTCACTTCTGGTCCAGAAATTTAATGAGTGGCAAGTCTATAGTCTCATTTAATTATTGGAATAGACATATGAGGTAGATTCTATGACAATTCTCTTACTGAGGAGCAATGGGGGCCAAGGAACATGCCTAAGGTAAGTGTGAGAAATAAGATTTAAATCCAAGTTTCTTGAATGAAAAGCTTGGCTGTGTGACCTCGATACACTTTTCTTGCTCTTACATATATTTTTTAATACATTTCAAAATGAGTGCCATTGGGACCTCTGCAGTATGAAGACCTAGAGCTTCAATGGCACACAGGAAAATGAATTGCATATGGAAATGATTTTGCCAGGTGGAGATTTAATAAATCTTTTTACAGAAATTAGCCCTTGTAAGTCCTGAATGTGCATTAAGTTTAATCATTTGTTTTAAATATGCCTCCACACACGCAGAGCTCTTTGACCTATATTGTTCTTTTCGTTATTAATAAACTTATAATATTCTAATATTTGACACCATGCACTTGCTGCATAGTGATTTTCACATTTAGTGAGCAGGAAAAATCTTCTTGATGATCATTCTGTAATTCTCTTTTAAAATGTTTCCTTGGGATGTTGTTTGGTTTGATTAAAAACCAATTTAGGGAAAAAGGAGGCAAGCATCTTCAGTTCCCAAGCTGATTAGCAATATATAAAATCTCTGTAATTGACATCACATTTTGTAGCTGTATTTCTTCATTCATACGATGATTATGTATGAGGCAGAGCCAAGGCAGGAAGGAATGGGGACAGGCACAAAGGGAACAAATAGGTGGATGTGCGTGCATAGGACTGAGTGTATGCTCTTGGCATCGTGCCACGGCCAAGTAAAAATGTGGTTGTTGTTGTTTTCTCATCACCACATCAATTCTTTCTTTTCCTTTGATCTGTTCTCAAACACAATTAAAGCAACTTATATGAACACAGATAACATAAAGCAAATGAAATTCATTTTTCCTGTGCTTCCTTTCCTGCACCTTTACTCCTGTCTCTCTGAGCATCAGGCAAATTCTTGTTGCATTTTGTTCCAAAAGAAAAAAAAATGACTTACTGATATATTAAGGCAATTAATGGTCTCAGGAAGTTCTTAGAAACTTTATGATGACTCCTTCTTCCATGTGGTGAGATGGTAAGTTAGGAAATGAGGAAAAAGTCACTGGAAAACTGTTTTTAGAATGAGTTGCTTCTTCCAAATTCATCTTAGGGACAATTCCTCCACTTAAGTAAAAGAGCAGTGAGGACCTAACCCATTCACCCAAGACTTTAGACTCATAGTTTCACAGCCTCAGTCGTGGTATAGTGAATGATTTACATTTCAAAATAATTGTATTTTTCTTTGAAATATCAGTCTCTGATTATTGTTCTTTTTCAATATTCAATTCTAAAATTATACAAGTTTCATTAGACAAGAGTCTTTTCACTTTGATTCGTTGACAGGTTTTGTAAAAGCCAAAAGTTTTATGTTATCTTTTAAGCAATTTCTAGAGTAAATGTGATTAGGCATTTTAAGAAACAAAATTAAGAAATAAATGATGAAAACAAAATGCATTACAAGTAATCAAGCTGTGATCTAAAATGTATATTTAATAGGGATTCCATGCTGGGGTTGAGAAGTATAATATTTAAAGTAACTTGAGGCCTACTTTTTACTATAATAACAGGAATATCATTTACTGAGTAAGCACCAGCTGTCCATGGCTCTCTGACCATCTATTTTAAAATTAGAAAAAGAAAAATAGAAAACATGTTATCAAATACCTCTAGCCATTACATAGAACCTATGAAGCTTTCAGTGGTAATACAAAAATCTAACTTTCTTTAGAAAGAGATAAACCATTACAGAGAAGTCCCTGTTCTTCATCACAATCAGAGACCAACACCAATTTCTCACAGCACATGTGCAGCCCAAAGGCTAAGACTAACTCCATTCCCCTCCTCCGTTCTGCCCTCCCCTTGACCCCTCCCCACTGACTTCAGAATGTTTGCCTGCTGCTCACTTTCCGTATATCTGGGTTTAGTTCGCTTCGGGAAGATCCACCTCATTAGATGAGACATGATGATCTTCAATATCTGGTCATCTCTTATTTTGGTCATAAAGAGATATTTGGAATTTAGATAATATAGACAAAAATATAGACTTCCTTAAAGTCAATATTCGAACAGCTGAAACACTGATATCAAATTGATGTTAAATGATGGGCGGAGATGGAGAAAGATTATCCCCAGGTAATTCCTTTGTTGTCTCTAAGTATACCTCCAAGCTTAGGATGAGGTAACCCCATAATGTCAACATATATGGAAAAAAGTAATTCTAATGTTTAAAATAGATAAAGACCATTAAAAATTCTCTAATAACTGTCATAAAACCTAGCATTTTACTCCATTTGTCTTTTTCCCATGAGTTCTTTATGATAATATGACATTTACTTTCTGTTAAACCATTTTACCGGTGAACAGAAAGAAATCATAATTGATCTTCTACCTTGACTCTCTTTTTGAGCAAAAATGGACACCAAAAAGAGGTGTGTTCCCTCCAATTTCAGAGAGAACATGCTATGGGTCTCAGCAGTAGAATGCAGCTGGCCGCCAGCAAAGGATTTCTGGTACATGCTATTTATGCCCACTCAATTAAAGTAAACAGATATTTATTGAGTGCTACTGTACATAAAACAGAAGTGTTGCAGTAATATAGTAATGCAGTCACCACCCTGCTACCCAAAATCAGCAAACTTTTCTTCTCTAACTGAGCTCTGGGAATCCATTTATAGACTGATGCTTTTCTGGCTCATGTTGAACATTTATAAAATATCAGCTACTTTTAATCCTATATTGGATATACTAGATAATATCCAATACTCCAAACAAAGGAGCATTGTCCTGTAGAACTTAACTTCTAAAATGTAAGCTTGGAATAGCTCAGATGTTCTTACAGAAATATAGAGCATGGACTTTTTTTCATAAAAGCTTCTTATATTTAATGATGACTTGATATGCAACACAATATTTCCACAATATTCACGGTCTGTCTTTTTACAAAGAAATGACATTATCAACATTTCCTCTTGAGATGTCTTAAATATGAATACCAATAATCAGATGCAAAAACATAGCATCCATAAGCAATTAGTATGAGTTAATTTATTGTGTGTTTGAAAAAAAGATGTATCAGATTAAATAATATTTTATTGGAAAATAAATATGGTGAAAACTCAATGAACAAGTATCAGGACAGTAACTTCAGGTTCTAATTCTTGTTATTTTTGTTGTTACATTCATGTCTAATATAAAATCCAGGAAGGTTTAGTGTACTGGGTAAGTAATTTCATTGAGAATGGCAGATATATTTGTGTCAATGAAGACACATAATAAAATAATCAATATTTCCATAAGTCTAGAGATTTAACAAATCTAATTTGTTCCAGTTAGTAGAGCTTACACAATTTTTATTTATTTTTTTATTGAGATGAAGTCTTGCTCTGCCTCCAGGCTGGAGTGCAGTGATCTTTGCTCACTGCAACCTTTGTCTCCTGGTTCAAGTGATTCTCCTGCCTCAGCCTCCCAAGTAGCTGGGATTACAGGTGCCCGCCACCACACCAAGCTAATTTTGTATTTTTAGCAGAGACAGGGTTTTACCATGTTGGCCAGGATGGTTTCGATCTCCTGACCTTATGATCCGCCCTCCTGGGCCTCCCAAACTGATGGGATTAAAGGCATAAACCACTGCGGATGGCACACACTTTTATTTTTTAAAAGGGAATTGATAAATAAGTCCCCCAAAAAACCTTATGCAAGATGTTTTATTGATGTACATTCTAAAATATATAAAATATGTTTTAGAGTTTTAAATTGGTCTAAACTCATTTATTTGTCCATTTGTTTTTCCTCTTTTAGATGGATTTTCCTTTTAGATTTTACTTCAATGAGCTGCAAGAGTAAACAATTCCAACAAAACACTGGTTTCAACACACAGGTAAAAAACATTATCTTAGCTCTCATAGGAGGCACCTGTGGCTGAATAGAAACCATCATTGTGGCATAACTTTATAATGAAAAAAATTTTCCAGTAAATGAGTACAAAAGCTGCTTTGATCAAATTCTATAAAATTACAGGATTAGCACTTAAGGTTATGAAGCCTAATACCAAGGCCTTCCTGATGTTTAATTCCAGATCTGCTACCTACTAGAATTTAAAATTTGGGACCTGTTCTCTGAGAATCCTATCTTCCAGCTCTAGAATGTTCTTGTTCAGCTTTTTCACTCCATCTGGGCAAATATGAACAACATTTCTCCCCTTCTCCATTATCAGATGTGTATTTTCAACTTAAAATGTCCTCTCCTGTTATTTCTAGCCAAATTACTCTGATTCCCAGAATTTTATATCAGAATCACTCGTCCATGTCATCTTTTTGGAAAAGACTTTCATGACTCTAGTTTCCCTAAAAGTTTCTTAATATAGAATAGCTGTAGTATAACTGTAGTTTATTCTTCATAAAGGTTGGCCATGCAGAGAGACAGCATAAGAGAGAACAGTGGAGACCCCAATAAGCCTATCTTTCTCTGCCCTATATCGCCACCCTTCATTTCTAGGATACCTCTATTTTTCAACAAAGTTGGAAAAGTGAAAATAAATTATATCCAACATATTTATTGAATATCTATTTGAATGCTTGTGTTCTTTCAGATACTAGACTTTTTTTTTCAAAGATTTTTATTGGTTTCTGCTCTTAAGAAGATATTTATTATTTGACATTTGATTCAAAACAAGAATCAGAATATTAAAACTAAGACTGCTTCATACTCCTACTATACACTGTCTTTTAAACACACGCAGACACATACACATACATACACACACAGTGTTAATTGTTAACACAATAGATCTCATCAGATTATGAAATATAATCATGTTTGGCAAACAATGTTTATGAATAATTTAATGTAGCTATTTCAGGCCCTCAAAGTAACACTCTTCTTACTGTGTTTTTGAAAGCACTCAGTGTGCTAATTACGTTGCATGGAAAAGTCCCCATCATATCTTCTATTATGGATTTTATGGTTCATTTTACTGAAATACTTTTCCCTCTTTATTATCTAAGACTTAACTGCTTTTTTTCTCTAATACTTTACTACCAATTCAGGAAATCAAGTTGATAATGTCCTATGGATCATAACAGCTTCATTTATTTGCACTAGGAAAAGATCTGTGGTAACAGCAAGGGCCAACAGAGCACAACATGTCAGATGTGCTGACTGGTCCCAAGACAGCAGGCAACATGAAACAAAAAAGAGAAGTTCAAGACCTCACTGACGACAACAAGCTGCAGCAACAGCTTCCCAGCTGAGTGACACCAAGCCCATAATGGAAACGTTACTCGTTTAGGTAGGCACACATGAAATATTAATTTCCTAGATTGTCTGCATTTGCATAGTAATATTAAGTTCATCTTCTTGGCATGTTGTGGTCTCAATTAGCAATTCTATTGTCATACCTGAGATTTGGGGAAGGAAGGAAAAGAGGAGGCTGCAGAAAATTTCCCTCTGAAAACAGCAACACTAATGGAGCTTATCGCTCCCATCATTAATATAATCAAAAACCTTGAGGCAGAGGGATAGAGCAATCTGTTAAGAAAACATTTTCTAAAATGAGAATGCTTTCTATTTCAATTAGGGTCTTGCTCTTTTTCCCTCTTTGAGACATGTTTTTTTTTTTTTTTTTTTTTTTTTTTTTTTTTTTTCCCTACGTTCTCTCCCCAACCTCCCATTCCCACCACTGATTAGATCTGCAAGGGGAGGAGGGGCTGTATTTTTTTTTTTTTCCAACGAATATCTTCTTGCAAACTGACAATTTTGCAACAACATTCCTCACCTCAACCTTCTTAACTGACTTATTTTTTAAGACATTGCAATTAGTTCAGACCCACTGTACAAAGATAAAGTCCTTATATCTCAGTGAGAGAATAATGTCTAGAGAGAATGGAGTTTGCTTTGTGGTGTGCATGTTAATACGCTATTCTCTTTAATTAGTTTGGCAAATATGACTGCCAGTGGATAATTCTGCTGTGTTTGTATGTGTGTTTGCCCATGCATGTGTGGTTATATGTGTTCCCTCTATCAGAGGTAGAAAAAAACCAAACCAAAACATGAGCACCATGAGGAAGTTCACTGGGAACAACTACAGCACATATAATACAAAAATATTAATAGCAGTCCATAATTTCAGAATTTTCAATTTGTTGATTTTTGAAAGCTCAGGAACAGTATTATTATTAAATTATACATAAAGTGGTCTCTGCTCAACAGTGAGATGTTTTCCCACCACCCCAGGGAATACCTTTATTAATGCAGACAAATCCCTTGACAAGCCCCATTGCAACCATGATACTTGCTATACAAAATGACTGTATCTTTTCCTAGAGAGAATTTCCTGAGTCAAAAATTATGTGAGTAGACTAACAGGAATTTCTCTCTGGGAGTTGGAGGACACTGTATTTTGGATCTCGGTGGCATTAAAGAGAACAGTGCATTGGCCCTCCTGCCCAGAATGCACAGGGACTGCCTCCACCCATGTTCACTGTGGCAGCTTAGCCCCCTGGTTGTTTCTGCATGGTAGGAGAAAGTAAGTTGCCTGCTCTTAGCTCACCTTTCTCAATGCAGTTATACTTTAAACATTTAAGTAATATCATGGAATTACGAGGTCATGAAATTGCATATGAGGAATTCTATCTGTGGATAACTACAAGAGTGGAAAAAGCTGTCATAATAAAATACATTCAAAAAGATAGACAAAAGCACTCGTGGTATTCTTTACCATTCAAATAAATACATTTTGAGATTTTTGTCTTTCAATATTTAAAATCTGTTTGGAAATTGGGGAGATAAATTACAAACAAAAGACATTTTGAAGAAGACTTGGGAGAAATGTCTTAAAATCAAGAGTAGATTTCCAGTAGCATAAGTCATCTAAGTCTTTTTCTGTAAAAAGAGCAGACTCTAGCTGTGCCCATTTGTGTATGGATGAGAGAAAAGTTCTTGTACATTTGAGCATTTGTATTGGTGGGATTAAGAGCCAGGCTATAGTAACACTGGGGTAAACATTCTCAAACACCTTTTTAATCTTCTAAAGTTAAGAATACAAACAAAAGGGAAATAAACATATAGTATACTAATTATTGTTTCTAAAATGAATAGAAATATGCTTATGGTCCAATCTAGATGGTCTTAATGTGAAAAACTATGTAACAAAATTGATCAGTCTCTACAAACTAAATATTAAATACTAAATTAAAAGGTCAGTATTAATTAACATGTAAAAATGTGCCACCTTTTAAATGGGGAAAACTATAAGGGATTCTATCTTTTTCTCTCTGATTCATGGAATTTTTAGTAAATTATATTGAAGAATGAAGAACCTGATGAGTGACTTCTGAAGGTACTAAGATAACATGAAAATAAATAAACTGTAATAACCTTTCACATCCCTCCCTATTCCCACCCCTCACTTCAAGTGTGTGTGTTTGTGTGTGGGGGTGTGTACACACATGGAAGCCAAAACTGAAGTACCAAAATTACCATATATACATGTCTGTATATATAAACGCAGTGTATGAAGAGTAGGAAATACTGAATCCTCACATATTTCAGGTACTGGGCTGATTGCTTTATATATATTAAAGTGCTCAATTCTCTCAGCAACCTTGTAAGTATGGTAACTTTTTACAAATGATATTTTTCTATGTAACAGGCCTTCAGATTTTTTATAGATGAGGAAACTGAGGCACAGGGAAGTCTAGAAACAAGAGGGGCTCTAACTGAAATTCAAACCCAGACACTTTTACCCACCAAACTATTCTGTCTCTACCAGAAGGGTAAGGACTCAACTAGGCTTCAGGAAATTTGAGACGGCTGTATTCTTGCTCATTTTAGTAAATCTCTGAAGTTACTTTTTTTTTTTTCATTTCAAAAATGTCTAAGTAAGTTGAAATTGTGCATTTCAATGTCACTTGTCACTTTTCCACTCCAATCTGCAACATGTTTCTAATTGTAAATTTCCTTTTCCTCCTCAAAGGTCAGTGTTGAAAAGGCATTTGAGATCACCAAATATAGGATCCCTTCCTGCCATAGGAAATCTATTCTATAATATCTCAGATCACAGTGATTTTTCTACACAAATACTTCCAATGAAGGGGACAGCCCATAGATCATAAGACATTGTTAAAAGTATAATTGTTAGAAATACCTTCTTTTCATTAACTTTTTCTACTCAGAAAGTCTAAACAATTGACTTGTTTTTTTTTATATTCATTACTTTATATGCCTTTTTAAAAACATAAAGCAATTGATTTGAATACCCAAAGAAAATGATTAGAAATGATTTCTTAGTAGTTATTTCAATACATATATTTCAACTTTAAAAATTAAACTTTGATCTAGAGATCTTTTATTCAACATTATATTGTGAACATTTATTCATACCATTAACTATTGTTAAGTGTGATTTTAATAATTTCTTTAGCTTCATGCTTTAAATTTTTATAACTTCAAAGAATTTAATAATTCAGATATTCCTAATCAGCAGCACTACCAGTACTTCCTTTTATATTTTTTTCATTCAGTATCAGCCATACCAGCTCCAAAAGAAGTTAGAAATAGGCATACTTGATTTTATTGCACTTTTCTTGAGTGTATTTGCAGATATTACATTTCTTACAAATCAAAGGTTTCTGTCAATCTTGTGCTGGACAAGTTTATCTGTGCCATTTTTTTTAAGAGCATGTGCTCACTTCATATTTCTTTGTCACATTTTGCTAATTCTTGCAATATTTCAAAGTTTTTTGTTATAATTAAATCTGCCATGGTGATCTTTGATCAGTGATCTTTGAGGTTTCTGTTGTAATTTGTTTTGATGTGCCATGAACCACACTCAGATAAGACAGTAAAATCAACCAACCAATGTTATGTGTTTTCTGATTGCTCCAGCAATGAGCCCCTCTCTCATCTCTCTCTCTCTCTTCAGGTCTCCCTATTCCCTAATACACAACAATTTTGAAATTAAGCCAATTAATAACCCTATAATGACCTTTAAATGTTCAAGTGAAAGGAAGCTTTGCACATCTCTTGCTTAAAATCAAAAGCTAGAAATAAGTAAGCTTGGTGAGAAAGGCATGTCAAAATTCAAGAGAGGCTGAAAGCTAGGTCTCTGATGCCAAACAGGTAACCGAGCAGTGAATGCAAAAAAAAAAAAAAAAAAAAAAAAAAAAATTCATGAAGCAAATTAAAAGTGCTACTCCAGTGAACACATGAATGATAAGAAAGTGAAACAGCTTCATTGCTGATACAGAGAAAGTTGGAGTGGTCTGGATAGAAGACTGCACCAGTCACAACATTCTCTTAAGCAAAAGCCTAATCTAAAATAAAATAAAACCCCAACTCTGTTTGATTATTGGAATTGCTGAGAGAAAAGAAGAAGCTAAGAAGTTAGAAACTAGCAGAGATTGGCCAGGTGCAGTGGCTCACGCCTGTAATTCCATAACTTTGGGAGGCTGAGGTGGGCAGATCACAAGGTCAGGAGTTCGAGAGCAGTCTGGCCAATATGGTGAATACAAAAATACAAAAATTAGCCGGGCATGGTGGCGGGGGCCTGTAGTCCTAGCTACTCGGGAGGCTGAAGCATTAGAATTGCTTGAACCTGGGAGGGGGAGGTCGAAGCGAGCTGAGATTGTACCATTGCACTCCAGCCTGGGTGACAGAGTGAGACTCTGTCTCACAAAAAGGAAAGAAAATAGCAGAGACTGGTTCATGAGGTTCAAGGAAAGAAGTCATCTCCATAAAGCAAAAATGCAAGGTGAAACAGCAACTGCTGATGTAGAAACTGTAGCAAGTTACCTGGAAGATCTAGCTAAGATTACTGATGAAGGTAGCTACACTAAACAACGGATTTTTAATGTAGACAAAATAGCCAGACATTGGAAGAAGAGGCCATGTCAGACTTTCATAGTTAGAGAGGAAAAGTGATCCTCATGGATGACTTTGAGGGGGTTCAAGACATCAGTGGAGGAAGTAATTTCAGATATGATAGAACTAGCAAGAGAATTAGAATTAAAAGTGGAATATGAAGATGTGACTGACTTGCTGCAATTTCACGGTCAAACTTGGATGGATGAGGAGTTGCTTCTTATGGATGAGCAAGGTAAGTAGTTTCTTGAGATGGAAACTATTCCTGGTGAAGATGCTGTGAATATTGTTGAAATGACAACAAAGGATTTAGAATATGACATAGACTTAGTTGCTAAAGCAGCAGCAGAGTTTGAGAAGATTGACTCCAATTTTGAAAGAAATTCTGCTATGGATAAAATTCTATGAAACTACAGAGATATTGGCCATGAAAAGAAGAGTCAGTTGTTGTGGCAAACTTCACTGCTATTTTTAAGAAATTGCCACAGTTAACCCAGTCTTCAACAACCTCCACCCTGATTAGGTAGCAGCCATCAACATCAAGGCAAAAAAGACCCTCCACTGGCAAAAAGATTATAACTCCCTAAAGACCTAGATGATCATTGGCCTTTTTTTTTTTTTTTTTTTTAGCAATAAAGTTTTTTTTTTAAAAAAATTAAGGTATGTACATTGTTTTTCAGATAGAATGCTATTGTACACCTAACAGACTACAGGATAGTATAAACATTACTTTTATATGCACTGGGAAACCAAAAAATTCATGTGATTCATTTGATTGTGATATCTGCTTTATTGTGGTGGTCTGGAACGAAACCACAACATCTTTGAGTTATCGTTGTATTTGCTTCTATTTTCTTTTGCTGTTTTTATGGTTTCTTTATATTTTCCCACATCTGTCTCTTTAATCCAGCTGTTATTTATTCTTATGTGTGGTTTGAAGAACTACAAATTTTCTAGAAAATTGCAAATGGTATTTTTCTATATACTAGGCCTTCAAGTATTTGAAATTTGTTATCATGACTACCATTTATCTTCTATCCAAATCACCAGATTTTCATCTCTATGTTAACTATGATCAGTTCCTTTAAAGGGCTTAGGTGTTTTTTTGTTTGTTTGTTTTTTGTTTTTCCCCAGAGTTTTCAGTCCTCTGAGTATATTCTCAAACTTGCCAATTTTATCCAGGAGTGTGATGTTCATAACTGGACACAATTTTTTAAATGTGCAATCAGTGTCCGGAAAATTGTAATTCTATACATGCAACTATTATAAGATTAAATTGGGGTGCTGGCCACCACATTGTAACCTTGGCACATATTCAACTTGTACTTAACTAAAATCTCCCAGATCTTTTTCACATGAACTGCTACTGTCAAACCCTATTTTCTGAAAATGCTGCCAATTAATCTGCAAGCCTTTCATCTACATAGCAGTATATATGCATTTGATGCACATTTTGCCTTCAAATGGTGATTGCATTTCTTATTTAAATAAGATTATGCAATTACCCAGAAACATAGAAGGGGGCTCAATGAATGCCTTTGATAAGAGTGATAATGCAGAGTGTACAGATGCTGGAGTCACTATTCAGTAATCCTTTCCCATAAGGAGTTAGTTTCACTGCTGCACAGGACATGTGATGGCCATATAGTGAGCAATGCCTTCATTTAAAACACATACCTATGGCATGATAATAGGGATTTCACAGAATCCCTTTAAGAATACCAAGAAACAAACTTAAAACTCCCCAGAATGAAAAGGGGGTTTCAGGCACCAAAAGAACTGAGCAGACTACTTTTTTGCAAAGTCCTTTGTGATCTTCTTAAGCCCATCTATTCAGAGTAAAGGTCAAGTGGGTAAACTCAGCAATTCTGTTTTCCCACAAAGCTGCTACAGTTTTCTATCTCCTGACAACCCGTCACTAGGAGTCTATTATCTACCATTCTGTTTGCAGCACCACCCAGATCCTTAACTGGAAACCCACTAAACAGCTCCTTTCTTTCATGGGCTGACTTTCAGCTTCTTGTAAGCTTCATGTTATACATCTAAAAGCTTTCTGCTCTTGTTCTGTTTGTTTAAGGAGGGCAATTTGAGAAAGCATAACCCACCCTAAACAAGCCTTTCACTACTCAGTAGACCAAATGCAGGCAAATTTGCTAATCAAGACCTCTTCTAGTTCATTAGGTAGCACTTTAAAAGTAGCATTTAGATGACATGTCTGAAACTGTTTTTAAAAAATATCTTAAGGATTTGATTTTTACTTGCAGGAGCATTTACATCTTCCCTTTAAATAATACTTAGTGATTCTTAAAAAAAATAAATAAATAAAAAACCACAACCAACAAACTGGAATTTTACCATCCAATCATACAGACCACAGATTGTGTCTGTACTATATTAAGTACACTTTTTCTTGCCCCAATAGCTGTTTACAGTGGTGGTTGTTTTCTTGCTGAGATCTTGATCTAGATCAAGAAATTAAATATAAGAAAATAAAATCTAGTTGTTTTAAGTTGACAGCTATTTGGCAATCAAAAAAATCAAATCCTCCTACTTTCCAAGTTAAATGGAGGAAAAAAAAAGAAGAAAAACAATTTCTTCCTGGCAGGCTGTAAGCTTTCCATTTTGAGGTGTTTGTATACTGACATGAATCAGACTGGGGCCAAAGAAGCCTCATTCACAACAGTGGAGTCAACACATCAAACTTAAGCCCAAGTTATCAGTTTTCTTACATTTCTAACATATTTTCTTGCCATTTCTTGACTGGCAGTTATTGACACATCAGTACACACAGAAATACACACATACTCTTAACCAGGAAGAGAAAACAAGTAGAAGTAATATTGAAAAACTCAGAGCAAATGAGATATCAGGCCTCGCAAAGACATGGAGGAAACTTACATGCATAGTACTAAGTGAAAGACGCCAATGTGAAAAGGCTATGTATTGTATGATTCCAATTATATGCCATTCCAGAAAAGGCCAAACTATGGCGACAGTAAAAAAATTAGTGGTTGCTAGGAGTTAGTGGGGAGGGAGCGATGAACTGGTGGAAGACAGATGAATTTCAGGGCAAGGAAAATACTCTGTATGATACTGTAATGATGGATACATGTCATTTTGTACATTGGCCAAAACTCAACAGAATGTACAACACCAAGAGTGAACCCTAATGCAAACTGTAGACTCTGAAAGATAATGATGTGTGACATAGGTTCATCAGCTGTGACAAATGTACCACTCTGGTACAAGATGTTAATAATGGGGGAGTCTATGCATATGTGCAAGGGAGTGCCATCTATGGGAAAGGTCTGTACCCCTCTCTCAAATTTGCTGTGAACTTAAAAAAGCCTTTAAAATCATCTGCAGGTGGAAATTTAACATGTATTTGAACATTAATTTGTGGAATGGAATGAAGATAATTATTTAAATGTCATGATTAAATGTACCCAAAATAAATGATAAAAATGCCTGATTTACCTTCAATTACCTTTTAGAAAAGAAATGAACTTAAAAATACATGCCACAAAACCCAAATGGTGGAATCTTAGACCATTTTTTTCCTTTTAATCTGTCAGATGACATTGTCTTACCACAGTTCTACTGTTCTCTTCCAAATATTTATGGTTCAAAGTCAATGAAGTATGCTGTTAGAATTATTAGGTACAAATTATCTTCAAATAAAATATATTCACAAAGCCATTCCTCTGGCATGTAACTTCATGACCTGTTTCTTCTGTAGGGTCTCACCCTTGGAAGGTGCAGTGGAAATTAAAATTACTTTGAAAGCAGTTTACTTTTGATGATGATGATAGACCTGAGCCTATATGCAGCCTAACAACATGAAACAGCCCATGAATGGTGGCGAGGTCCACAGTTTACAGAAGTGCTGGTGGTGTTTGGCAGGATGTTTTCTTAAATCCTGAACATGGCTACGAGGATCTCCCAGCCTGGTCTCCATTCACTTTTTCAAGCTCATCTTTACATCCCACCTCCTTAGCCACTTGCACATCATTTTTCTTTTTCTTTTGTTTTTTGTTTTTTGTTTTTGAGACAGAGTCTCATCTGTTGCCAGGCGTCAGACTGGAGAGCAGTGGCAAAATCTCAGCTCACTGCAACCTCCACCTCCCAGGTTCAAGCAATTCTCCTGCCTCAGCCTCCCAAGTAGTTGGGACTATGGGTGCGAGTCACCATGCCCAGCTAATTTTTTAATTTTTTAATAGAGACGGGGTTTCACCATGTTGACCAGGATGGTCTCAGTCTCTTGACCTGGTGATCTGCCTGCCTCGGCCTCCCAAAGTGCTGAAATTGCAGGTGTGAGCCACCATGCCTGGCCACACATCATTTTTCATCCAGATTTATATTCTTGCGGACCCTACAGGTACCATTTTCTCTCTAGCCCCTATGTCTTTTTACTCAAGTAAACTTGAGTCTACTTGAACTCAAATAAACTTGAGTTTAAAAATGTCTTCATCCTTTCACACCCCAGGCACTTCCAACTGCCTTTAGGTAAATCCCACACAACCTTCATCTCTCAGCTCAAATCTCAGGCTACCACCTTTTAATTTAGGTTCCCTTCCTGTGCAGTTTCCTAGCACCCCTTACACTCACCCTGATAACACTCTATAGTGATGGTAGAAAGTGGAGTTCTTAAAAATTTGTAGGGACGTGGATGAACCTGGAAACCATCATTCTCAGCAAACTGACACAAGAGCAGAAAATCAAACACCACATGTTCTCACTCATAGGCGGGTGTTGAACAATGAGAACACATGGACACAAGGAGGGGAGCCCTACACACTGGGGTCTGTTGGGGGGAAATGGGGGAGGGATGGGGGGGTGGGGAGGTGGGAAGAGATAGCATGGGGAGAAATGACAGATACAGGTGAGGGGAAGGAAGGCAGCAAACCACACTGCCATGTGTGTACCTATGCAACAATCTTGCATGTCCTTCACATGTACCTCAAAACCTAAAATGCATAAAAAAAAAAAAAAAAGAAAAGAAGGAAAAAAAAAAAAAAGAAAGAAAAAAAATTTGTCCAAGTACCATAGGCACCAGAATCATCTCAAAAGCCTATGTTAAAAGCCAGATTTCTAGATTTCATCTTGGTCTAACTGAATCGAAATCTCTGGAAATGGGGCAGAGAAACCTGTACTCTAAATAATCTTCCCAGCTAATACCTATGTGTCCTAACTTCCGAAACACTAGAGCGGGAGATATATTCTCGGGAAGGATAAAAACACAGATTGAAGTTACTTTTCCTTTCTTAAAATATCAATCCCATAAAGGGTAAAGACTTAAAAAAAAGAAGGTATTTTTAAAGTGGACTATACCTTTTACATGGGGGTAAAACCATTGACATGTCCGAAAGCTACAATTATGTAGGTGGTTTTCCTTTTCAAGTCTAAAAAATGAAATCATGCCCTACACATATCATTCCATTTCTCCCTACAAGAAAGAGAGTAATGGCTCTGCTAAAAAAGACCAGAGTTAAAGCATGTGTGTGTATTCAAGAGAAGTACTTTTAGAAGAGACATTTTAATTAACCCCAATTTAATAGACAATGCTGGAACACAGGGGACTTAAGACATTCCTGACCTATCGCTTTTTAGTGATAATGATGATGATAAATGTGGCTACATCCTCCAGTCTAGAAATACTTGCCACAGGCATGATTTCTGAACAAATTGCTTCCCTCATTTGTCACTGCCCCATATCAAGTAATAATGATCTCAAGCACAAGAACAGAAAGCCTAGGGAACCAAATGTAAGAGATGTAAAAGGAAATGAATATAAGTGAGGTTATGCCTCACTGGAGACATTTTTTAAAAAAATTAAATTCCAATGAAGATAGTTTAGAAGTTGGAATGACCCTCAAGGTTGGTTCTGCAATCAGTATTTGTGTTTCCTGAGCAATCTTGGTGTTGATTCTCAGATTTTAATTAGCAATGGTGCTATCGTAAAAGTATCCTCAGCAATTTCTCACAGACTCCGGGCCATTTGCTCTCATTATAAAAGTCTACTTTCATCATTCCTGCAGTATCATTGATCTTAGCACAGTTGCTAAGGCCAACACTCATGTAATTATTTTTGATGTAACATGAAGAATAAAAATAAGCTCCTCTGTAAAAACCTAAGACATGCTTTATATTTTAAATGTCTGATGGCCTGTCAGAAAGGGAGGGATAATCACATAGTTTTCTAAATGCTAAACTATTTCTTCATGTGAGTCAAAAACATTGATTTTGGCATTCTGCCTACACCAAGAAAACCAGTGCTTTGAAGGCAATGAGCAACTGACAATTCACACAGAGCCTGTTATACTCTCTCACCCCCTACCTTCTTGGAAAAGCAGAATTCACAGTGGTCGGTCAGAACCCTGTTTGGGACTGGAATAGGCCAAAACCACTCAGAAGTTTCTAGAGCCAATTAAATATCCCTGATTTACTGATTTAATAAAGAAACTCTGTCTTCTGACCTCAAAGGGTCAATAAGAACAAACATCAATAAAAGGGAAGTGTTTTCATTGAAAACATGGGGAGATTAATCACAAGGCTTCTAACACTGTGTGATGCACTAATTTATCAGCTATAATGCTCATGGTGGGTAGCAACTCATCAAGGAAGAGAGCAATCTGCTCCATAGCCTTCACACTATGCTACTTACATTTTTACAGAAACAAGTTAGAAGCTAAACTACTGAATACAGAGACTCTTGGGTACCCTTAGCTACTTTCAAAGAAACCATTGTTCTTTCTTTTATGTCAGTTAATTCAACCACAACTCTTAAAAAACTTTATAAGTAGAATCTGCTGAGAACTGATTACACTAATAGACTCCAGTGTGTTCGCTTTCTTTCTGCCACAGTGACAGGTACTGGGTGGACAGTTGAGGATTGATGAATTCTAGTCTAAGAGATTAGTCTTTATACTTAGCCAAAGAAATACCTCATTGAAGATTTGATAGTTTAAGTAATGTAAAATGATGCAAATAATTTAAAATGATTTCTTTAAAGTGATGAGTTTTGCTTGTTATTTTTAAATGCAGGTATCAATTTCATAAAAATAAAAATTCAAAGAACAAGAATCAAATGGCAATATGCTAGCATAATCCTTCTTTTGGGGTTGTGGGATTTTGTATGATAATTATATATTTTCTTATTTTTATATTTGAGAATTTTTCTTCCAACACTATTATGAATATTTTCAAATATATAGCAAAGCTGAAGAAATTCTGCAGTGAATATCTCTCTGTATCTACCACTTAGATTTATTAGTAACTTACTTTACTAGCTTTATCATACTTCTGTATTTACCCACACCTCTATCAATTTTATCTTTTTGGTGCGTTTCAATGTAAATTACATCTCAGGACCCATCCCCGTAAATATTTAAACATGTACATCATTAACCAGAGTTCAATATTTGCTTATTTTCATATAATATTTATACAAGATAGAATTCACAAATACTAAGTTTACATTCACTGTGCTTTGACAAATGCATGCAAGCTCATCTCAGTTAAAATCCAAACCTTCTACCAAGTATGATCTGGCTCCAGCCTGTTTCTCTACTCACGATGCCAGCCCAGCATGGCAACCCAGCTCACTCATCTTCAGCCTTCTCTCTTTTTCTCATACAAGCTGAGCTCCTAATGCCTTCACAGACTGGGCACAAGTTAATCTTTCTTTTGTCCCTCATCTTTGATCATCACTTTTAAATACCTCCTTAAAAATGCCTTCCCTCCTTCCTATATAGATTATGTCTTCCCAGTTATGCTGTATAATTATTGTCAGAATTTGAATTATACATGTTTATGTTTTTTTTTTATTTAATGTCTGTGTGCTTTGTTAGTCTATTCATTCTATGATTATAGGGACTATATATTTCTAATCCACTAGTTCATCTAACATAGGGAAACAGAATGCATACAGGAGATAGCAGTTGACTGAATGAATTATAGCCCTTTTGATCTCTTTTTTCATGGACATTACTTGTTCATTCTATAATAATGCATCACATTATCTCATAATCAATTCATAAATTTATCTTTTATCTCTTCCTCTACACAGTAAGGTCTGAGATTCAATGCTTATGCATTCATTCATACATGTTTACTAAGCACCTAGTCTGTACCAGACAATGAAACAGATTAATAAGATATAGGCTGAAAAGTGCTCTGGTAACACAAGAAGGGCACCTTACTTGAATCAGAGGGGAAGGAAAAGACTGACTTGTCATTGAAAGTGGCCTCCAAGCTGAAGCTTGGAATAGATCTTAGCTTTACTATACTTACTTTACACACTAAATTCAGACCACCTTCTCTCTCATGTGTGAACTCCCTTTCACTTTTATCGACATGGACTGTGGAGCACTTTTCCCTACATGGAGAAAGAGCTAGTAATAATAAGGTGTCAGAGTGACTCTCACTTGGTTTCTGGCAAGTAAAATCTAGGAAAAGTTCAAAGCCATGACTATATTATTTTTCTCCCCATTGGTCTCCTTCTTGAATATCCCACAGTGACTATGAAGTTTCAGCTCAAAGAACTTATTATTTTTCTACTCTGTACACTGGAGTCTAGCTCCAGAATATGAAAGCACAGCAGTGCAAGGGCCACAGAGGCACTGCAGTCTGTCAAAGCCCATTCCCTACCAATATTTGTTAACTTCTCTCAGGGTACAGCAACACATCACAGAAGAGTTTTGCTCTTGCAGAAAAATGTACACCAGGAAATGGATAAGTTTGGCATGTCCCACACTTTCATTTGATCCTTTAAATATACTCATTCAGTAAATGAGTAGAGTCCCATGGTTACTTGTGGTCAGTAATCACATATTCCAGAGACAGAGTAGAAGGAAGCAGACAAATAAAAGGTTTTGAAATGTTGCATGACTACTGAGTGGCCCTCCCAATTCTGATATCCTTTTCAAGGAAGATGTTACTTTGCAATGCAAAACCCAGTGTGAATGAACAAATCAGGGTGGACAGGGGGGTTGATGTTCAATTTTTCAAACAGTAAATAGAAAAAATCAAAATGTTGCCATTTAATTATGTTGACGTTAGTAACATTATTAAATAGCCTCTTTTTTTTTTTTTTTTTAACCATAGCTAGGTTCACCACCTTCTATTAGAAAGTTAGTGTGCCTATAGCTCAGATGTTTAGTCTTCAGTTATAACTCTTATTTTAAAAACATGAATGACCAACAGGGAAAAATTTGAGCATGACACAAATTTCCCATCTAATTAGGCATCACTTTACTTGTAAGGAACAATGCATGGCCATAGAAAACCGCATCTAATGAACTGACTACATAGCAATATACAAAATACGTACACATACACACAACCCCTCAAACATCTACCCGCTATCTTTGTTTGCCAGGTGTGTGAGGGACCACACCCATTCACATCTGGTATCAATTTTCTTTCTTTCATTTTTGTTTTAAGATGGGGTTTCACCATGGTGGCCAGGCTGGTCTTGAACTCCTGACCTCAGGTGATCCACTCACCTCGGCCACCCAAAGTGCTAGGATTATAGGCGTGAGCCACCGCGCCCGGCTCAATTTTCTGTCAGATTTCAGATAACCCTACTTCCACCTCTTCAAAATAACTCCCAAGCTGCAACTCTTCCAACATCCTCTTTCATAAGCAAACTCAGGTCTCGTTCAAGGTGAAGTCCATATTTATTGTGGCATTTATATATTTCTTAACCACTTGTATGTGTAGAAATATTCTATCAGTTTTATTAGGTTTCCATCTTTGTGTATGTGTATCTAATTCAAATTTTGAGTGTTATGTTCCAATCCTATTTTCCCCACAAACCCTTGTGATTTTTATTTCACAATTTTGCATATGAGATAAATTTTAGGAACATTTACATCATATATAGCAGAACTGATTGCACAATTTCCCATTGTTATTTGTGTGATTTTTATGCAGCCCTTCTCCACAATTTAAGAGTATTCTATAATAGAGTTGCAAATTTATATTAAAATAATTTTTGTTTCATTAATCTCCATATTACCCATTTTCAGGGTTGGCAATAAATGGAGAGATAAGAAATTATAATTCTGATGGAAACAAAATCCAGAGAAAATTCATGGGATCAATCATTAACAGCTAGATGAAAAATAATAACCCATAGTATACTTTTCTGAAATGGAGAGAATATCCCTCTATTAAATAATATATAATATCTTCAAAAAACTCCATGAATTATTTTCTTGGCAGTGAACTCTAAAATATTTTTGAAGCTAGAAAAGATTCCTCATAGGAAAAAGAGTGAAAACAAAACTCATCATTACTAACTTAAAGGCAAATTGTAACCAGAGGGATTGCCCAAATATAACACTGGGAGCTGTGCAGGTATACAACTAATTACAGAAACTGCTGTGGATGGATGGTCTAATCCTTGTTTGGGTATTTTTTTGAGGCAGTCATCTTGCTAAAAATGTAAAGACTGGTCACTCAACAGAAGGCCCCAGGCTGTTCCTCTTAACTCTGGATGTAACTCAGAGAAAAATGAACACGTTCAATCTGGTGATATATCAGAATATTTTACATATATATATATATATATATATATATATATGTACATACATATGTACATATATATATTAGAACAATGCTAATTGATCTATAACCAATAGAAATACAGAATAAGCTAATAAAACAATTGAGAAGGAGTGTGGGAAAGGTGTCCCCATGATATTATGCTTTATTTTTCTAGAACACAGCCAATATGATAATCTTAAAAAAATGATATTTAATGGAATTTTCTAGCATTTAATTTCTATGACAGATGTACTATGGGATTTTCATAATGCTTCAATGAAGGCAGGAAACATTTTGTGAGTGCTCATAAACTCAGAAGAAACTGCTTTTAATCGAACATAGATATTTGCTTGCCTTTTTCTTTCTTAAAAAAACAAAACAAAACAAAAAAACAAAAAACAGAGACATGCAAAACAGCTGGTCTGCAACTTTCTCACTAAGGAAATGAAGGGAAAAAATTCTGACAGAGCAAATCAAAACCAATTAAGCAAAACAGAAACCATTTTAAAGTGAATAAAAGCATAGCTTAACATCAAATATATATCTACTGTTGATGTCAATCAATTATGCAGTTCTAATTGTGAGATTTACATTAGTATATCATGTCAATTCTAATATATTAAATATATTTTATTTATTACCAAAAATTCATATTTTGATAGTTCTGAATGTTGAATTTGTGTTTTTATGCTATCATAGTTCTTTTCCTACACTCTAAAATTCTCAAGGATTCAAAAAGTATACAAATTTTAAATTATTAAGACCAATAGTTTCATTTACTGACTATCTACAAATCATAGTATCCTATAAATGAAAAATAAAAGATTTTTTTTTTATTTCTGTGGCATATTGTAAAAGGAACTTGTAGCACTTGGGAAAAATATAGAATTGTATTAGAGATGCTAAATAATCTTTAGGAAATAAAGGAGATAGTCCTTCTTTCATGTATACTCTTGATAAAATGAGAAACTATAAAATAAACCACAGAAAAATTTTGACTACCATAGATCATCCATATTTTGTAGGTACATACTACAACTGTAATTAGCTTTCCTGCAACATTGCAGATTTGTAAGTAAGTAGAATTAGCTGGGCACTATTACTGAAATGAAGGTCTGCCATTGATGCTGATACAACATCAGTGATAAGGTCTCATGTGATGGCACATGATTCTGTAAGTAAAGCAAAAGCTTTACTAAGAGAACAAATTAGCAAAACAATTTGCTAAATTGTTTTGCAGCAACAAAAGAAATAAAATTGAGTGGCAGGATCCTTATCAGAGCCCAGAACTTCAGTGTGATTAATTAGCTGTGGTTTATTTGGATGGTAAAGATAAAGGCAGAGCTGCAGGTAAACCTTGCACATTTATGCTTCTAAATTCATTAAAAATATGTATAAATTTTCTTTTCCATCACCATAACAAAACTCATGGTAAAAGAAACTTTGCCTCACAGGATCTCCACTTACAGATACTGGCACCATTTTACTAGATCAGAGTTATAGACAAGTCAATCGACATAACTAAAATATCATTGTTCGTTGCTGTTATTGCTTTTGCCAGGGACCACTCTGGCTTTAATAAGATATTTCCCAGAATGATGGTGAGGACTCTGGACCTGAACTCAGAAGTTCCATGCCCATGTCAAAGTAAGACAAGTGAAAATTAAAAACCTGATTTCAGGCCGGGCGCGGTGGCTCAAGCCTGTAATCCCAGCACTTTGGGAGGCCGAGACGGGTGGATCACGAGGTCGAGAGATCGAGACCAACCTGGTCAACATGGTGAAACCCCGTCTCTGCTAAAAATACAAAAAAATTAGCTGGGCATGGTGGTGCATGCCTATAATCCCAGCTACTCAGGAGGCTGAGGCAGGAGAATTGCCTGAACCCAGGAGGCGGAGGTTGCGGTGAGCCGAGATCGCGCCATTGCACTCCAGCCTGGGTAACAAGAGCGAGACTCCGTCTCAAAAAAAAAAAAAAACAAAAAAAAAAAAAAAAAAAAAAAACCTGATTTCTTCTTCTCCTATTAAGACAAAGTTCCCAAATTACCACATATCAATATTTATCAGTACACATTAGAAGAATAAATTCTGATGGCTTTGGAGTCAAGATAACTTTCTGGCAAGAGATAACCTCTTATGTAATAGTTCAACTATAGGAATGTCTTTTTTTGAAAATATTCTATAAATAACATAAAATACATGAAAAGCACAGTATGATGCAAATGACTCAAAACAGAAAAATTTGATTTGTGAAAAATGTCTTCAGCTTTTTGCTGATACATAGTGATAGCAATAATATAGTTATCCCTCAAAAATCCTTAAGAGCTAGGCATATAGTATACACAGGGTTTGGTACCATTCATTCTTTCAGGCAACCACAGGGGTTCTTGGAACATAGTTCCTCCAGATGATGGAGGGCTACTCTATTCTTATTTTCATTCTGTGTCTGAGGAATCTAAGCACACATTATCTGAAATGTTCTAGAATATAAAATGCTTCTGTGTGGACTCATAAACAGCTGATTTTATTGACTGATTTATTTGTAAACTTCGCAGAGAGCATTGCTGGTTTCTGGAGACATTTAGTTTTCTGAAATGAGCCTCTAGGTAACTACCTTCTCCTTTTCCAGTTATCCATAATAGTTGAGGAAACTCATCAATAAACTGATGATTATTAGATAGCACGGAGTCTTCCCTAAACGCTAAGTGTCTTTCCTTCTCCCCCAGTGAAGATGATACAAGGTAGCTTTGTTTTCAGTTCTTAAATCTCCCCAAACTCTCTCAGTGATTTCAGTCTCTTTCTACCCCATCATGTAGCAGGAAAAATTATACCCTGGTGCATATCCAAGTTCACAGGCCACATTCAGTGTATTTTTTCTTTTACAGGCCCTTGGAATAAGCAGTTCCATTATAAACAACCTGTTTTATCAGGGCGAGCCCCAACAAATACAGATAAATAATAAAACATCTCAAGCTTCTAGAATGTAAACGATTTATAAGCATGGCTGGCATGATGTGGAGAAGGGTTCAGAGGCTGTTTGAACCATAAACTCAAGGAAAAATCTGAATCATTTAGCAAAAAGAAGAGTGTTATATGAGGTTTTGTTTTCTTCGTTTCCTCTTCTCCTTCTTATGTTTTAAGGGAAAGTTTATTTAACACAAAGCACAAGCAGCCCCTTTGTTATTGGATATGGTTAGGGTCACAGATATGCTTTTGACAGATAAAAGAGAAACACCTCTGGAAACAAAACATTTTATTTGAAGGAAACCTTCCAAAAACATGTCACATACTTCCTTGTTGATGTGGTAAACTGAACATGTAAAATTGCAACTTTTTTGACTGTATAAAAAGTATCTTTCCCCAAAGTGCATTCTCGAAGCAGGACGTTAATGGTGTTTCCGAAAAAAAGGTGTTCCGAGGTCAAATAAATTTGGGAGATGCTGATGTCAACTTGGATTTGCTTAGAACAGTGAACATTCCCATTTAGACTGGCTAACTGGGTGGGAAACATAAAACCCATGTGTCAGGGTGTATACTGACACCACAGGCACTAAGAAATGGAATGTCAATCTTTTTCTTCTAATTTCATGGCACTACTCCGTCACCAACACCTTCCTAGAAGTTGAAATATTAGAAAAGGAAAGAATAAAAGACAGAATGCAGGAAGAGAGGACAAGCTAACAGCTGACTTAATCATGCTGTTTGTTTGTTTTCCCTTATATACTAAGAGACATTTCTCTCCTGTATTTTGTGACAAAAATTGGCCACCTGTCGCTGCTTCTGCTTTCCATGGGAAGTTCTGCCTTCGCTGTTCTCCATTTGGCAATACAGCGACCCTCAGATACCTTTGCTGGTTTTCCTGCAGAGATTATAAAATCACAGAGCGACTATTGTTCTCCACGGGTAGGAAAACCAGAAGCACACATAATGGAGAAAGGGAGACACTAGATTACGTTCACTAGGAGGTGGCTTACCCGTGTTGGCTGCCTTTCTTCTGTTTGTTTCCCTATGTGCTCGTATTCGAGAAGGGAACACATGTGGAAAAGACGTTTTCCAAGGTGAATTTAGTCACATCTTAAGAGATATTTTACTCTCTAAATGTAAGAAATTCAGACAAAACAGACCAGTTTCTTCAACCTTCATGAACAGCATTTTAGTGGGATCATGTACCATTAAAAGAGGATGTTAGTTTCTCTCCAGTTATTCAGTACTTTCATCATTATTTCAAATATTGGTATGACTTCTAATTAAAGTATGAGGAGAAGACTCTACTTATTTCTTTGAACTCAAAAAATACTGTACATACAGCTGATTTCACTTGTCTATAATTTTAAGGCATTCTAGGTTTTAGATGGCAGAAATGGTGATAATTAGTAAGAGAAAATTAAGATTCCTAAGACCTGACACTAAAGAAAAAGCAATAAATCCCCAAAAGGAGGGAAGACTCCTGGAGTGCTTGAATAACATTTGGCCATGCGTCAGTGAACTTGAAAGAAACTCAGTGTAATTTAAAAAGTACTTAGCAGCAAACACAGCTCTACATGCTTTTCGTTAATAAATAATACTTAACACTTAGTACTTACATCACAATTTTCATCTTCAGTGTACTTTACAAACATTAGTTAATTTATTCTTGAGAATTAAAAATGCTACTTCAACATTTATGTAGAGTTGCTCATTTGAAGAATCAGAAAGGACTTCACAAATATTAAATATGAGCCACACTCGATTTTAAAAAGGAGAAAAAAAAACCAAAACTAGACAGGTAATTGGAAATAGAGTCTATGTACTACTGGAATTTAGAATTTCTGATTTCTAAATTGGTTTTGACCACATAAAAGCATTCCTTCATAGAGGCTGCTTAAATTCAAGGGTATCTTAAAAACAGGTTAAAAAATTGATATACAAGGACAATTTCAATGCCAGGCCACCAGATCTCTGCTTTTGTGCCATGTTTCTTTTCACTCCTGAACAAATATGGCTATGTCCTCATTATCCAGCTTAACAAAAGGAAGGAATGGCACTGCTAATGTGAGACATAAAAATACAGAAATCTTTCCAAATGGACTAAAAGCGAATTTATTATGCTCTTTGTATAAATTTAACTTTCAAAATTGTGTGTTTCAAAAGATAATATTAAAATTATTAATTAATAGTGAAGGAGAACTCTGTGATTATCAGTGAAAAATATGCCCAGGTTGTTTTCTTTTTCAAACAATATTTAACTGATAAAGAAATTGCTAAATTACTTTGACCAAATGTTATTTGTTTAATGTAATTTAGCACTCAAGTTTTCTTTATTCTAAGTAACTCTACAAATCAGTGTTTTGGAGATCTTGCAAAAAATAGGTATAATTACACTGTTCTGTATATGAATATGTAATACACATATGTACATAGATACATAATATATGTAATATAACTAATTACATAAATTATTTTATTTAATTATCACAGCAAAAGACAGGTATCATTCTCACTGTTTTACAGATGAACTAAGTGAAGCCCAGTGATGTGACTTACCTTACTAAGGCAATATATCTAGTGAACGGTATAGTCAGAATTCAAACCCAGTCTGTTTCAGGAGCCTGGTCTCTTAAGCACTGCTCATAATAAGTTGTTTTCATGAAGCTAAATAGTATAGTAAACTAGTAAGATTGAGATGCCAAGCAGGTCAATTGGTGGATAACTGAGCACAGAGCAAAGAAAGGGAACCTGGGTAGTGTAAAGAATTTTTGATTTTCATTCAGGCACCCAGTTTGGTGAACAGCTTGTATAGTCCACTAGACATGTGACCCTGTGAACCATGTCAACGTTTTGAGTTTAACTCCCTTAACAGCAGTGGTACAGGGGTAGAGAGAAAGAGATTGAATTATCTTTGAAGACTTCAGGATTTTCAAAGTCTTGAAGGATCCTACTGTTTTTTTGATTTTTTTTTTTTTTTTTTTTTTTTTTTTTGAAACAGGGTTTGCTCTGTTGCCCAGGCTGGAGTGCAGTGGTTAGTTACCATAGCTCTCTGTAGCCTTGAATTCCTGGGCTCAAGTGATCCTCTCACATTTGCCTCCTGTGTAGCTGGAACTATGGGCATGTGCCACCATGCCCAGTTAACTTAATTTTTTTTTTTTTTTTTTTTTTTTTTTGGTAGAAACAGTGTCTCACTATGTTGCCTAGGCTGCTCTTGAACTCCTGGTCTCAAGCGATTCTCCCTTGTTGACCTCCCAAAGTGCTGGAATTACATGCATGTCCCATCAACCCCAGTCTGTTTTTTAGAGATGGGGTCTTGCTATGTTGCCCAGGCTGTCCTCCAACTCCTTGGCTCAAGCAGTCTTCTCACTCTAGCCTCTGAAGTAGCTGGGACTACAGGTGCACTTATCATTTTTAACAATGTATATTCTCTTCTGCTTCTATTATTCACAGCTGGAAAATTTTTGGTGAGGTAAAATAATAGCTGTCTTATATAGAATCAATCACAAATGTAGCCTAATATAATAATATGCTAAATAATTAGTAATATATGCAGATATGCCTTTAATGACTTTCCTAAAAGTCCATACATGAGTGTGTTCACCAATACACACACACACATATTCATGCAAATATATGCCATGTATAGTTTCTTCCTGTATCACTTATCATACTAGTAACTCAGGCAGCCGTTTTCTAGGTTTGGAGGCCATCATCATGAACAAGACAGTCCTTGCCTTCAAAGAGCTCACATTCCAGATGGGGAACAGGAGGAGAAAAGTTAATTGCAAAGAAAGAGAGAGTGGGAAGCTGAGGATATTTTAGCCAGATTGCTTAGGGGAGGAATAGATGATATGAATAAGGAAGCAACAAGAAATCTGCTAGGAGAACATCCCAAGGAGAGGAAACAGCTAATGTAGGAGGCTTGAGCTGGCAAGCAGTTTGAATAGTGTAAACAACTAGACAGCAAGAAAGTCAGTGTGACACAGGAAGAAGAGCACTACATGATCAGACCAGAGGGACACAGCCAGGCGGGGACACCTTAGAGATCAGGGAGAACTTCAGAGGTCTTTGTGTTGTTATTTTTCAGGTATAGTTAGAAGGTATCAGAGAGTAACAGGGTACCTATTTTTGCTACTCACAGTATGTATTAGTATGTTAAATACTATTGTTAGTATGTTAAACACTATTTCTTTAACATTTCTTAACTTTCAAAAGATTCCTTTGAATGACTGAGGGTATCTGTTATTCTAAATGCACACTGGTATTATGTGAATAATCACAGCAATTTTCCAATCATTTGCTGCAAGGATGCAGAGGAATTTAGGACCCTTGAGAATGTAATAAATAATTCCATTATTTGCAACTCACTGAAAATTTGATATTTAAAAATATTTTCCTTTTGTTATTTAACCATCTTTTATTTTGTTTGTGCTTTTTTTTTATAGATACAACATGAAAATAATGTTCCTATTTGGAATTCTATCAATATTAAGGGGTATAGAAAAGTTTATTTGAACTATATATTTGTTGTTTCCTTTGATTATTATTTTTTATTGAATTTCTGTGAGATTACAGAATTTTCAATGTAAGTACTGGCAGGATTTGATCTACTCTTTCTTGTATAATACAAACATCCTATTTTTTCACTAAGATAAAAATCAAGATAATTTACAAAAATTTTAATTAAACCACGAATGTTTAATTTTATATACACAAACATGTATTAATCCATTAAGATTCCATCACTGTTTTTGAATACTGACAGAAGGAAGTTTTTAGTCTTGCAGCATAGAGATAGCTACTAATATAGCACATATCCATGTATATACTGATGGTCTCCTGAATATACTTTGAGAGCACAAAACTAACTCCATAGATTATATCGGGAATGGACAGATGGACAACAGAATTGAGCTTATCTCTGCTAATGTGGGGTTCTACAGTGAAAACAGGACTGGTAGATAAAGACCTGCTCATTGACCTATTTTTCCTTTATTCACTATTGGGTCTTGGAAGTTCACTGTTAGCCTCAGCAATTCCACTCATAAAATGGGGATACTTGCTTATCTGACAGCAAGTAAACAGGCAGCTGGAATGCATTGCCTTTTAAAGCACTTTAGGAACCTGTATAATTGGCTAAGGGGACAAAGTACCATAGACACAATACAGTAGAACAGTCCTCAGAACTGGAGGAGTTAATCAGTTAACTCCTTCCTCCATTGACTCCCTGTACATAGAGCTCTTGGGCTAACTCTGATGGTCCCGTATCTGCAGGGGATTATCACCACTCTGCCAATCCAAGATTTTGCTTCTATTAAAAAAAATTAACTGAAGTATCATACTGAAATGGTTTTCAATTATATTTAGAAATGTACAGAGAAACATAAGAACAGCCACTTTTGGTAGATTTATTCCAATGGAAGCTTCACTGCAGGGTTTAATAATGTCTGAAGGAGCTAAACTGACAGCTGTGGAGGCAGAGTCTTGAGTGCGTCATTTCAGAAGGGAAGCAGAGAGAGAATCCAATTAAAAACATGACAAAGCTGTCACCTCACCCAACTTATTTTCATTATTAGTTGACTTTTGCTTTTCTATATTTGTAATGGAGAGGGTATAGAGACAATTCATATATCAAATATATATCAAATTTCAGGGGATGATTTGTAAATTAAATTACTAAGGTTTAGTTTTTCCTTCCCTACTTGCAACTATATATCATTTCCATCTTTAGCTTTTTTCTCCTTAATTTCATCTGCTCCCCACTTTTTTTCTTAGATGCATTAATTAGAGAAATGAATCTTTTTTTTTTTTCCTTTTAGGTGAATTGCAGTGAAAAGGGGAGGGAATGCAGCTGAAGGCTGTGTAGGTTTCTGTTCCATTTGGATTCCGCTGGGGCTTTGCTCAATGCCCTTCTTGATAGCAACAGTCCTGTAGAATTGGCTTTTTAAAAAATAGTACATCCTGTGATAGAATCAGTAACTTAGAGTATACAAGTTCAATAAGATAATAATACTCTTATTTGTGTTGCTTTATACCAGCTAATCGAGCAATACACCGATAAATATTGGCTTGGCAATAGTATGTCTAGTATGAAGAAAAGCATTTAGAAGGGAAAGTACAAGTTCTTGACAACTTATTTGCCAAGAGAAGCCTACAGTTACTATGAAACAAATGACTGTGCAATAAAGCAATAAATGAATTTTCTGAGCCATATGAGAGAAATGTAGATCAAGCGGAGCCATCAAGATACATTTTTGAAGAGGTGGAAGAAGTAAGTCTGAAGCGACTTAGTGAAAGACAGGTGTTCAGTGCTGGAGCGGAGGAGAGGGAAAGACTGGGATGTGAATACCTGTTATTACTAAGATAGCATCACCGAAAGTTACTTACTAAGAATATCAAGTTTCTGGAAGATAACAAAGAGCCTGCAAAAAAAGGGATTGGTTTTTATAAAGGTAGATTTTATAAAGTACCTAGAATAAAGGACATACTTTGTCTCAAGAGAGTGGCTAGAGACAGGGCTCATTCAGAACTCATCTATTTTTAAGTAACAAACAATTCAACAAGTTAATCTGATTTACTATGATACAAATAAGTAGCAAATAAGACTGAGGGGAGCATAGCAAGAAGTAGCCAGAGGGCAAACTGAAGGCAAGTTGTAAAGACAGAGGGAAAGGCTGTAGGAAAAAAAAAATCTACAAAACAGAAGACAAGAATTCAAAAATAGCTTTCTGACTCCATCCAGGGAAAATATCACCCATAGGGTGATACACTCTGAAGGACCACTTAATATTACAATACAAATTCTTAATACAGTAATTGTGCAATACTCAATAAGCTCACAATGATGACTATTTAGAAGAATTTCACAAGATGCTTAATATTATTAGCAAATCTAGAATTATTCAATTAAAACATCAGTATGAGACATCTTCAGTCATTTTTTAAAACAGTTTCTCCAAGACATAGTTCAAAACAGTTACTTACCATATGACCAAGAAATCCCACTCCCTGTTTACCAAAGAGAAATGAAAACATGTTCATACAAAAACCTAAACAAATGAATGTAGTGGTTTTATTCATAATTAGTAAAAACTATAAGCAATTCAAATGTCCTTCAACTGGCGAGTGGATAAACAAATCATAAGCAATCCATGCAAAAGAATCCTACTCAGGAATGAAAAGGAATTAACACTGATACATGTGCCACATGGCTGAATCTCAATAGTTATAAGTGAGAGAAATTAGAGAAAAAGGCTGCATACTATACGATTACATTTGAATGACCTTCTGGGAAAGAAATATACTAGAGAGAGAGGAACCTGGTAACTGTTACCAGAAAACGGGAGCAAGGGTAGGGATTGATAGAAAGTAGCCATGAGGGTATATTTTGGGGATGAGGAAAACGTTCAATGACAAGCACCTAATGAGAGTGGAAAATCACAGATTTTAATTTAAACCTGCCTGATTTCAGGTTCACTGGCACACAACAGTAAATATCCTATATCTTGATTGTGCTGGCTCTACAACTACATTGGTGACACACTGACTGTGTTCCAAAACTCACAGAACTGTACACTAAAATCGGTGAATTTTACTCAATATAAATTCCTCTCTTTAAAAAAATCAGTTCATTTTCTGCAATTATATGGTTTTTCAATCATGAAGCATTAAATATGTCTGTTGACTGTGCATGACTAGTACCACCATATCTTGGCCATCCATGTACAAGGTGGTCTCCACAGCATTTCTCCAGCATTCCCCATGCACAGCTAGGTAGACTGTGCACATCTTAAGTTTCTTACCATCAACAATGCTTAAGTTTCCTTTTCTGTATGACCCAATCAAGAATTGACTGCATGCAAAAATTATTTCTGAAGCATTTCATAACACTTGGAGTCACAGAATCAAGATGTGTTCCTCTCTAGCACGATTATAATGTTGTATTTTATCCAGATATATCTTCTTAGAGCTGCATCTACTTTGTCTAGTAAAAATTGAAGAGCTGGAGATTAGATACACACATATATTTATTGTTATAAAATTCTATATTCAATTACTGTTCTAGATTTGTAGGAAGATGAATATCTGAATTAAACTCCAGAGAGCTACAAAGGCCAAAAATAATAATAGCTCCCATTTATTGAGCACTTTCTATGTATCATACATTTTGCTTAACTATTTACATGTCTTAAGCTTCAAAACATCACTACGAGAGAAAGGCCCTAATTTATAGACAAGGAAAGTTATATCAGAAAATGTAACAACTAGCCCCGTGTCACATAAAGTGACAATTCTGAAAATAGAATTTAGGCCTGCCTAATTTTATTATTATTTAATTAATTAATTTATTTTTTGAGATGAAGTCTTGCCCTGTCACCTAGGCTGGAGTGCAGTGGTGCGATCTTGGCTCACTGTAACCTCTGCCTCTCAGGTTCAAGCAATTTTCCTGCCTCAGCCTCCTAAGTAGCTGGGATTAATGGGTGCCTGTCACCATGCCTGGCTAAATTTTGTATTTTTAGTGAGACAAAGTTTCACCATGTTGGCCAGGCTGGTCTCAAACTTGTGATATCAGGTGATGCACCTGCCTCGGCTTCCCAAAGTACTGGGATTACAGGCGTGAGCTGCCATGCCCGGCCTGTGCCTAATTTTAGATTCATTAACATGCCATGATAGGAAAAAAAAAATCTAGCACAAGGCAGTCTGTAAAGAATATTGCAACAGAGGAAGAGCAACCTGCAGGAAAGAGGATATTCTTCCAGGAAGAAGAGGCTTTGGCTGTCACCATAGGATGGATACAATTTTGACAGATTAATGTGAGAGGGCTTTTGCCAGTAGAGGAAATGATCTCTTTCCTGCTGACACTTTCTAGCTAATGTCCAGTTGAGAAAAGCAACACTTGTAACATGCTAACATCCATCGCCACCATTTTCTCTCAGTCCCACCGGGATAGCCTCACCCTGAGATGTGCTGGTGGGGCTGAGAGAAAATGGTGGTGATGTTAGCATGTTACAAGTGTTCAAGTTTTGCTAATGAGAAAGAGACAGAGAGACAGAAAGCCTGATTTGTGGACACTGTCTTCTGTGGGAAGAACACTGAAGGCGGGTTGTAGCCCCATGTGCAACATTTGAAAACCTCAATACCAGAGGAAACCATACGTTTCTGGGCCTTTCGTCATCTGAGAAGGAAGTTCACTAACAATACAATGGACTCTGTCGTTCACTAACAATACAATGGACTCTGTCTAGCTCTTGGGATTATTGTGAGGGTCAAATTAATGTATATGGATATGAAATCAATTTTAAATTCTAGTGGATTGAGTTAAGGAAAGATAAGCAAAATGTTTCCAAATTCTGGGAAAAGCAGTTTTAACTTAGGGCGGAGCCGAGAGAAAAGGTTGGCAAGGGATTGTGGACCCGTTACCATGGCGGTATGAGAAAGTATAGAGACAACTACCAAGCCTGCAGAATTTTAACATGAAAGTATATGCTAATGTAATTATACCTGGGAAATACATTTTTTACACAGAAAAGTTGTAAGTTGCGATATATGCTTTCTGAGATGAACATTTTATATCATTTAATGAATCATTGTATTTGGATGCTAAACTTGTTTTCATGGATTTCTGGCCAATTTAACTTGAAAACAGAAGTAGTTATTAATCTGTTCTAGGTGCCCTTTTTCTTTGGGGACTCTAAGTAGACTCTTCTAATATCATGGGTCCATTTGATTCAAGGCTAGGCCAGTAAGACCCAATATCCTTTGCCTTTTTCTTACTCCCCACACATCCCCACATACTGTTTATGCAAACTTGCTCCTACTGGAAAGAAAATCAAATTACGTTAGCAAAAAAAAAAAAAAAAAAAAAAGACACCTGAAATATTGTTACTTTGTTCTAGACCTGGCAGGACCCAGGGGAAACATCCATACCTGGTAACAAAAAGAAAGACCACTGTTACCTGGTCCTTCTCAAGACAGCAAACCAGTTAAGCTCTCAACATGATAAAGTTTTTATCTCTGGAATTCTATGTATTTACATGCTTGGTACCCAAAAACGATGAGAAGACCATTCCCCTGTCACCACCACCAAAATTCCAGGCCTTTCATGAAACCAGCCCCTTTAAAAATAATCATAGATACTTATGGATTGAATGCTTAATTTTTAATATGAGATTCATAAATGAAAAGAATTCTAAATTTGTTATCATGACTGTTTACTTCCTGTAAAGTATATGGTAGCATACAGCATTCACATCTCACATAGCTAATTTTCTCATGCTCATAAAATAACAAAAATCTTTTTTTCTCATGAAAAATGTTTCCCCAGAAGAATGCCAATTCTTCAAGCCATTGACAGGAATGAGGAAAACATAAAGACATCTAAGAAAGTGGTGGCAGTTCTTAGTCAGAAAATAGAAGCTTGTAGAAAGAGTCTAATGTGATATTCTGCAACATTTCAAATTTGTAACTGAACAAATCTACATATAAACCCTGTACAGAACTCTAGTAAATGTGCCAACTAAAATGTCTGTTAGTGACTTTATTAATAACTTTAGTTTTATATTTATTGAAACAATACAGTCATTTAAATTTTAGGCTTACATTTTATTGCTTTTATGGCAAAAATTCTAGATTTTAGTAGTGTTTAAAGTTGAAGCATTTGTCAAACTTTGGAGATCTGCATTTCAGGAAATCAGAGGTCTTCAGACTGCAATGGAAAATCTGGCCTATACCCAAGTTTCTTGTTACTATCAGCAGGGACAAACAATCTCCTAACTATTCAAGATTTATTTACCTCTCTCAATATAATTTTAGTTAGCAACTCACCAAGGAGAATTCTATTTTGTAAGAATATCTCTGTTTCTATCTATACATCATTTCCCTTGGAGAAAACAGATAACAGATCTGCCCTTTCTACCATGTCATCGCTGCCTCTCGGCATTGCGGGTAATCTGAATGATGGAAATTGTAAGGTGATGCTTCTGCCTCCCACTAACCCCTGGAGATGGGATCTTGCTCTATCACCTTGGCTAGAGTGCAGTGGAACAATCATAGGTTCATAGCTCACCAATGTCTCTGATGCCTCAAACTCCTGGGCTCAAGTGATCCTCACACATCAGCCTCAAGAGTAGCTGAGACTAAAGGTGCATTCTACCACACCAGGCGAATTTAACTGTTTTTCTTTTTTTATTTGTTTGTTTTGGTAGAGACGGTGTGCTACTATGAAACTCCTGGTCTCAAGAAGTCCTCCTGCTTTGGCTTCCCAAAGTGTCGGCATCACAGGCATGAGCCAGTGCACCTGGCCTTGGTGGTGCTTCTTATGAGATCTAATGTTGTTGAATGGCACTGTGAAAAACTATTTGGGTGGTGGAATTCTTCCAGCTTCCTTTCTCTGTCTTATTTGCCTAAGTAAGAAATGTGTTTCTTTATTATTTATTATTAGTGATATTGCTTAAATAACAGTAATGTGTTTCCACAAACTGTAGTGGATGCCATAGAGTAAACTAAAGAAGTTATTCATTTAATACATATTTTCCAAGTTGCTTATTTGAAAGAGGTAAATTAAAATGTTTACATAGATATCCTTGTCATCACACCTTAAGGAATGTCTTAAATCGTTTAACAAATACTTATTGAGGTCCTATCACTTTCCAGGAATTAAATCAGGTCTAGGGCTAATGACCAAGACAATCACCTTTTCCTTCATAAGCATGCCCTAAAAGATAATGTAGCATAGCGAACATACGTAAAAGTGCCTATAATTTTGTTAGCACCTAAATCTTCAATACATGTTAGTGATGAAAGTAAAGGTATTCATATTGATTCCATACAATGTAAAGACTATATTTGTTTCATAAAAATAGGAAAAATCTCTAACTTACATAGCAATTAGTTGAGCATCACTAGCAGGATATGTGTAGCATTTAGAAGTCACTTTAAATCTCAACCTGTAAGTCTTGTTAATCTGATCTTGTCAGTGGCGTCTGAATCACGTTACATATCTAAATAAACTGATCTACAGGGACCTTATTCAAAACGGCAGGCATTGCTGATTTAAATTAGGTTTGAAGCCCACCATGGCAGCTTGAAACTTTTTCTACTAACAGCTTAGTAAAGTGATATTCATTTCCAGAAAGCAAACGTTGACAGAAACATGCAAGAAAAAGTAGGCTGTCATTTCTGAAATGCTACTGAAAAACCTCACCAGCTTTATCCCTTCATCTCTAAATGCTTCAAAATGTAAAATCCAGATATTTTAACCATAAGTCAGTAATAATATCACTAATAGTTACCATTTCGTAAAATAGAGAAATCGGAAATTCTCATCATAAATGTACATTAAGGAAATATAAACATATCTCAACATTTGCTAAATTTCAAATCACGTTCAATCTTTTATTAGTAAGAAAGAATATTACCTTACTACTTTTGTTTTGTCTGAGATCAGATTGATGAAAAGTAATACAATTCTTCTATAGACACTGTATTGCTTCACATCTTAGTCAAAACAGAAAGCAATTCTATTTTTCAAGAACAAATTCGATAAACACCTCTTTAGTGAAACAATAAGCATTATAACATATTGAGATAAATGTTAATTATCAATATAACTATTTCAGAAACTATATTTTTCTATCTTATACCATATGTCCTAAACACTAAAATATCTGACACAAAATTTCCGTTTTCAAAATCAATATGACTATGATAGCTCTTGACACCTTGTCCTAAGTCATAAGTCAGAAAAGAATATGTTAGGAGGAAAGTAACAAAAACTAACCAAGTAATTTAAAGATAATCTTTTAAAGCAAATAGTTATGATTCTATAGACATAGCATATTGGTTAAAACTAAATGGTAATGTAAACAGTACACGAGTTTAAATTTGCTTCAATGCTGGATATACTTTGCTTCCATATATTAATTTTTCATACAGAAGTATTTTCCCTAGTGAAAAGTACTGGTTAACAAGAAATGAGTATGCTATAACACTTTCTTTGAAACCCTGCAGTCAACTCTTTGCATATAACTTTGATAAAAAAAAAAAAAAAATCCCACATACTTCATTTTCCCTGAAGAGCAGCATGAGATTTCTAATCCTTTGCTCGAACACATAAAATATTAAGAGCCAATTTTCAGCTGCACCTCTGTCACTTCCATTATCATTCTACACGTCCGGAGGTGATAATGGACTCTGTAAATTGTAGTCTTTCTCCATCCCAAACCGCTGAGGGTTTCACCAGGGGACGGTTCCACACAAAGGGTGGCCCAGATGTATGTTAATGGCACTGAGAAGCAAGCAGCAGACACTACCATACGAGATAATGTGATGTGTTACCCAGAGGAAAGGTGAAATGAGCAGAAAATAATTTCCCTAGAAATTCTGTAAAATCAACAAGGACGCATTCTTCTCCAAAAATCACATGAGTAGCACTATCTTCACAGAACCTTGGAAACAAGATTAAAATACATTCCTAATGCCTCATCTGTGAAGGAATTGTTTGTCTAAGCCAACAGAGAATGAAGGCTCATGGACACTGAGGTTTAAAGAATTATAGGAAAGGCTTTTGTTTACCATTGGCTTTTGTTCAGACATACAACAGAGCTCCACCAGCATTTGTAATCTTTAAACAAGAAGTGAAAAAAAGATGATAAGGTAAAAGAAAGTGCTTATCTTATCCATTGCTAAAATGATCCTCTCTTTGTGGTGGCCCAACTGCCCATTAGAAGAAAGCTGTCTTATAGGAAATTGAATGTAGTCGACACTGGGTTTTCATATGATCACGTGTCCTACTATCCCATGCAAAATAATCAGTTTAGAGAAAATATACAGGAGGAAGAAAGGGATTTGAAACTAGTTTTTCTCCCTTTTTCCACAGGCAGTCATCTAACTAGTTGTCTCACTCTAACACTGGGTGAGTGTTCATTGACTGAACCTAACAGATTAAGTCCTGATGATTTGCACAAGGCGCTGGAGGTGGGTTGAGAGACAAGGGTTGTGCAAGAGGAAAGAATGCTTAGTAAAAGAAAAGACACAGATCAAAATCAGATTGCATCACCCAGATAACTAAACATAGCTCTTTACCTATTAGATAATAATACATGGCACATAATCATTGCTTATATGCTAATAAAGCTGAATGTAAGGTCAATTTTAATACCATAAATATATTCTGGGGCTAATTCCATATTCTTCAAACTAATTTTGGGAAAGTCAGACATCAGGGGGAAAAAAGAAAAAGAAAAGAAAAAAAAAGAGAGAAATTAAAAAACAAAAAAGAAGAATCTAGTAAAAGCATCTATTTACTTACTCATCTAGGGCCAAAACACCACCAATGAACTCCACCTCTTCTCTTTCTGTTTCCCTTCATTTCCTTCAGCAAATACCAAAGACTCAAACATATAGAGGCATTGAGCTAAGCATTATAGTTAGAAAAAAATGCCCACCAGTGATTACTGTCTTGAAGGGAAGACAGAAAAATAAGCAGATCATTACAGTAGAGGGTGATACGTGCCCTGGGAGAGGTATCAGAAGGCAGAGAATGGTGACACTTTACCATCTTGTCAGTTTCCAGGAATTATTACTAGGATTTCACAACCTAGTCCTCCACCTCTCATTCCTCAAGAAAAATGAGGCATACAATCAACACAGAAGCAGAATTTGTAATTTGCACATATTTAAAATTAAAACAATTGAAATCCAGAATAGGCAAATCCATAGATAGAGAAAGCATATTAGTGGTTGCCAGGAGAAGGGAAGAGGGAGAACTATGAGTGATTCCTTAAAGGGTAGAGGATGTTCTATGGTGATAAAAAGTTTTGAAACTAGACAGAGGTGATAGTTGCACAAGATTGTGAATGCCACTCAGTGTTACCCTTCAAAATGGTTATGTGTTAAGTAAACTTCACCTCAATTTAAAAAATACCTGAAACTCTTCATTTGACACTTTGTGGCAGTTGAAATAGTCATTCTGACATGTCAGAAAAATTTAGAGTCAATCAGACTCTTCTCTCTGATTTTCTGTTTCTTATTCTCCATATGCAGAAAAAGGTGGAAGAATTTTCTACATATGGAGAATATGTAGAATATTTGAGGAAGAAAAATCAGTGAGAAACTTTTGATTTAACTAGATACCTAGAGCAAGGTCAATGTCTTTGAGATCATTTTTAAAGTTCAGAAGATTGTAATAGTACAGTGGCATAGCAGGAGGTACTGTGATTACATACTCCAGTATTCTCCAAAATGTGATTGTCTATGAATTTTTAATGATGCAAGTAATTTTTCAAAGTCACTGAGAGAGCAATCAGTTATTCAAACAGTACATTTGTTCACAGTTTCAAGTGGGATTTGTGGAGAAGGGGAAATGATACACTGAGGAAGAGGTGAATTCGGAGTACTATAAAATTAGCTACAGGTATACTTGATTCACTTTTCAACCTACCAGGTTCTTCACCAAGGGTTCATGACTTCACTTTATGACTTAATGATTTTCTGGTTGCCATTGTGGTTACTGGCATAAACTGTAGACACATATAAAACTCATTTTCTAATGATTTGATTTGATCATATCAGTATCCAAAGATCTGCTGAACATTTCTAATTTTATAATTATAAAATTTTTAAAATTATAAATCTAACTTATAAAATTAGAAACGTTAATTAGATTATAAAATTAAGTGTATGGGAAAGACATTAATAAACATATACTTGTCAATATTTACAGCCCAGAATGAGCTATTTTTCAAAAACTTGAAAATAAGAAATTTTATGGCTCTCTTAATGTTAAATTACAAGATTGAAACATAAGAAAACAAGAGAGGAATGTGAAAAATGGATACAGTATATGTATTAAAATAGTGTCTTAATCCCTGGGGAAGGCAGAAGACTATTAACCATCCATGAGATCATACTAAAAGAGGCATCACAGAGGTCAATTTCAAAATGTCTTTCAAACATTGTAGAAAAGCATGAGGTTTGGGCAATAAACATAAAGAGTTCTTTCCTATTGGCAAAGTCATGTCTAAGGTGGAGATAGACACAAGGGGTTGTGTTGTCTCCTCTCCATTAACAAAACCCTGATTGCATTTGGTGTCCATCTGCAATGGCCCCAAACCATTAAGCATGCAATTTAGGCCAAGTGCGGTGGCTTATACCTACAATCCCAACACTTTGGGAGGCTGAGGCAGGAGGATTGCTTGCATGAGTTTGAGACCAGCCTGGGCAACGTAGCAAAACTCCATCTCTACAAAATATTAAGCCACTTGAGAGGTTAGGCTGGAGGACTGCTTGAGTCCAGGAGTTTGAGGCGGCTGTAGCGAGTTATAATTGCACCACTGAACTCCAGCCTGGGAGACAGCGACAGACTCTGTCTCAAAAAGAGAAAAAAAAAAGTGGCCTATCTAATTCTCCTTACTCTGATTCTGATTCCAAGCAACCTCTATTATGTATTTTTCCATGTGCATCTGCCTACAGGGAGAAAATGCTTTTGTCATACAGACCTTGGTATTCTTGTCCTCGAGATATTAATTGAAGTTATTAGTAACTTTACATTCTATATGATTTGACTTCACATGTATTTAGACCATGTTTACCATGTCCACTTAGGTAACAATTATGTTTTTCATTTTAAATTGGAATTTTGGTTTGATACATCAGTGTACCTATGAAATTAAATTAAATTCACCAGTGTCTGAAACCACAAGTTTGAAAGCCAGCTATACAGATGATAGTTGATGTCCTAAAGAAATGACTGCTACCCAGTGAGGCCTGTGAGTGACATCTAGGGACTTTGTTCCATGTGAAAAACACACGGCCCATTATATTGCTGAGTGGCTGCAGGTAGAGGTACTCCCCTCATGTGTATCTTTCATGTGTATAATGGTAATAATTATGAGGCAATGAAAGCCTTAATATGGAGGAACACATTGCTGACTAAGAGAGAGTAATTTATTATTATTATAAAATAATAATAACAAAAAATGTGTTGAAATAAAATAAAATTATAGTACACATTGATTTCATATTTAAATCCTCTGGGATTTAAATATAAGGAAAATATACAAGTTGGCTATTAAGACTGCAGGGAAGTCAGTTGTAAAAATGGAAAATTTGTTGAGTTAAAGGAAATTAACCACAGTGGTGATGGAAATATATTAAATTGCTTTGGTAAACTCAACCGTAATAAATCTGTATATTTTCACTGATTGTGTCATTATAATCTTCTTAATTTTAGGGTACAAGAGGTTAATTTGCTTCCAGTGTTCAATACAAATCCTGAAAATGAAGTGAATGGTTGTCTTTACACTTGATTTTCAAATAACAGATATTGTTTGATTTGCAAGGAAGAAAATTCCTGAAGCCAAAGACATATTGAGGAAATAACCAAAATTTGGACACTGGAAATATCCAGGAAGTTGAAGAAGGTAAAGTGATGTACCTATGTGTAAAAATCAAAGTTTTTCTTTTTAAAAATATAATTAGATATTCCATCACGCTTAATGCGTAGAACACATTTATTGATGAGACTTATATAAATACTATTAAAAGATTCAGTTCCCTATGTAAATATGAGGTTGAGACTTATTTGTTTAGAAAATTGAAAGCAAATGTGAACATTTTCTAAGACTGCAATTATTTCCACCAAAGAAATGACTGAATTTTAATATTTTAAATAATATGAACAATAAGATATTAATACTATGTACATCTCTAACTTCAATGTTTCCAGAAAATTCTGTGCATTTGCAGAACTCATTAGATACTCTTAAGTGAATCAACTGACATAATGTTTAAATGACCAAGTTAAAAGCGAATCAGAAATTTCCAACAATAACTTTACCTACATGTTTACACACACATTTAAAGAATATTTTATGTTACCTTACTCAACATTGTTTTCTGAGTTCATTTCCATTTGAATTGTGAAACCTTAGGAATACATGTATTTTCTGTTATTTTCTTTTTTTCAGACCTGCTATGTGTACTGATTGCAAACAAATATACTTTAAATAATGAAGAAGGGAACCATTTTTCACACAGGGTACAGATTTGTCTGGGGTGTTTTATACCATATTAAAAACATGTTTCTTGAAACAAACAAATATAAACATGAACCCCTTTCCTTGTCTTCTCTATCCATCTGCCAAATTTTGCTTTCAAAGAATTGTGGTAACATTATCAAATATTTCTACCACCCTTGTCACTTTTCATCCATCTGGGAAAAGCACAAGAGATTCTACTCTCAGGAACCAACAACTCTAGAGCACACAGCTGAACAGCTTCTGGTCAACACTCATGTTTCCCATTGGCCTGCATTTTATGCTGTTAATATTTCAGCAGTTGTAGTACTAGGGTCACACTGAAGTTTTTAACTATTTAATTCTGAATCCTCAGTCATGGACCTTGGAGAAAGAGAGAGAGAGAGAGAGAGAGAGAGAGAGAGAGAGAGAGAGACAGAGAGAGAGAGAGAGAGAGAGAGAGAGAGAGAGACACAGAGAGAGACACAGAGAGAGACAGAGAGAGAGAAATGTCAGAGATTGAGACCAAGGTAGACGCAGAGTAGATTCTGCCTTTTTAAGAGGCTAGAGGTAGACTCTGCCTTTTTAAGGGGCCTTTTTAAAAACTCACAGCAAGATAACAGGGAATTCTGCTTTACAACACAAGCATCTGAACTCTGTCTACAACCACAACCAAAGCACGTGAAGAAGGATCTGAACCTCAGATGAGATGGCAGCCCCAGCTAACACCTTAATTTTAGCCTGAGGAGATTGGGCAGAGAACTCTGTTAATCCATTCTTGGAGTTCTGTTCTATAGAATGTTGAGAAATGTGAACAGCTTTATTTTTATTTTAATATTTATTTATTTTTGCTTACAACCTAGGAGAATCTATCCTTAGATCAGTTTGGTGTGTGTGTGTGTACATTTTCTCCCTTAATTTTTTTTTAAATAACTTCAATGCAAGTTTATAGGGAAATGAGGCTCCAAGCTACCCATTATTAATATAGGGCCAGAATTTTTTTAGGGGTTTAGAAGTTTGAGATGAATCAAAATGGAACTTACCATTGGAGTGAGTCTGTCCCATTGCAGTGTGATAATCTTACTTCTGTTTTGACTAGAAAATAGGGGTAACTGAGATAAAAACATGGTTTGGAAGATGTCTGTATCATATCTATTAACTGATTTTGCTGAATATGATTTTTCTTTCAAGTAAAAAAGTGGTTGAAAAATACATACAGAATTTTCTGCTGTTTCTTTTTTCATGGAGATGACAAATGTGTAGTTTTAGTTTGTCTTTTCTCTTTTTTTCTAAAATTTTAAAATTTGTTTTTCATTTCTTTCCTTTGAACCACAAAAATCCATAGCCCCCCTCACCAGAGCTAATTGAAGAATGGAAAAGACTTCAGTGAGATCTCTTCTAAGGTCTTTCAAGATTAAAACTCATTTTCAGGGTAGTTTGATTATTAAAATATACTTTCTCTGTCACACAGGTAATAGGCACTTATGAAATTTTGGTGTAAATGAATAAATAAATGATAATAATTAAATTTTAATTGAGTACTTCCTATAGTTTTGCACATTCCTACTCTTTAAATTCCTATAATGATCCAATGGCTAAGTGCTATTATTACTATCATTTAATAGAATATTGACGTCCACAGTAATCCCATATTTTAAATGGTACGATGAGAATTTATATCTACCAGTTTAACTTACCCCAAGTTTTATCCCTTAACATATAAATAAATTAATTATAGAGTTATAATATATTGGTGATTACTCTAAAAAGATTCCTGGTTTCTCTTACCTTGTAATTCTAAACTAGGTATGTGGACATTATTAGTATATTTCATTTACACTCCTGATACCCTTCTAGGAATTTTCCTGGATTATTTATCCACTACATCTATTTTTAGAAAGAACAGAAAGTTAAAAGAACTCTGAATCCCACTTTATATTTTCTTTGATGAGAGGCAAAAGTACTACAGTTGTTCCAAGTAGAACCAACTCTTAAATTTATCTTTAATATCCTCATCCCTTCCTATATGAAGCACAGTCAAATATATCTGGAATTCAAATATTTTCATATGGCATTGTGATTGTAACTTTTAATATTCCTTCCTCTAAGAACTTTGTTTTGTACCTGAAGAGTTTTAAAAAATCAAAACGTACAAAGTCATTCAGTGGATTGACTCTATTATTCCAGTAATCACTGTATTACAAGTCTCTAAAGGCCCATTAAGGTATCAGACTCTACTGGCTCCACACCCTCCATTGTCTATTTTGGTTCAATAATGATTATGCGTATGTAATTGACTGAGCATATATCAGACTCATATGTCACATTGTAAATGGAAAAAGTGCAATACATGTATACAATAGACTATAATTGCAAGCCAATTCAATGCAGTGGATTTGATAAACCTCCTTATAAGTTATAAATATTTGAACAATGGGGCAAATGACTCTGTTTTATCAAGGACAATATAGTTAGATGCAGAGCAGTTAGTATAGGTTCCAACTTCCTCAAAAGTAGGAGACTTGAATGTCATTACAAAGGTGGTTTTCCATATGATCCCAGAATGGCCTAAAAGAATTTCCCTATAAGGCTCTCATTATAGAATAGCAGTCATTTATTATGATAATATAATTACCATAAGTTTGAAACAAGTATATTTCATAATTTTGTAAATATGTAACATTTATCACTCATTCATGGATTAAGAATGTGCATGAAATATAACATTAAGCACTTATTTATTATTTTAAATGGTAACGGATTGTTATTGATAATAGTGGGAATCGAAATATATTGACATGTACTTAGTTCAGTTCCAGTTATTTCTTGTGAAAACATATATTTTTTTGAATCAAATAGAAGAAAACTGCATTTTTGAAAAGGAGTAGGAGTAATAAGTTACCAGTGAGTACCCCCATCAGGATTGTGGGTAACTGCATTTACTGCATTTTACATACTTGTTTGTGGATGGAACTGTCCATGTGGTGTTTTTTTGGTGTTTTTCTTTGGCGTGTATCTTTATGATAAGTTGCATTTTCAAGAAGTCTATCCATTTATACATATAAACTCATAATACTAAATTTTAAATAGCCATTCTAATAATAACTTTTCTTTATGCAATACCTTAAATAGTTAGCAATGTGCTTATCTTCCATTTGTCTAACACGGTGACATGGTTTGGTTGTGTTCACACCCAAATCTCATCTTGAATTGTAGCTCCCATAATTCCCACATGTTGTGGGAGGTACGTGGTGGGAGATAATTGAACACTGGGGGTGTTCTCACGGTAGTGAATAAATCCCATGAGTTCTGATGGTTTTATAAGGGGAAACTCCTTTTGCTTCACTCTCATTCTCTTTTGTCCACTGTCATGTAAGTCATGCCTTTCATCTTCTGCCATGTTTCTGAGGCCTCCCCAGCCACGTGTAACTGTGAGTCCATTAAATATCTTTTTCTTTATAAATTACCCACTCTTGGTATGTCTTTATCAGCAGCGTGAAAACAGAATAATACATAGTGTCAACTGTTTATGAACCTTAATTATGTCTACAAAATCTCTTTTGACAAACAATGTAACATCACCATGGGAGTGATATTTCATCAGTTTCCTGGGTCCATGCACTATTACTAGGACAGGATTACACAGAGTGTGTCTTTCAGGAGGAAGTGATCATGTAGGCCATCTTAGAATTCTAAGTGACACACAGATCTATAAAAGATGCTTATTATTCACAAAAATTATAAATAGCATATTTTCTACATAGGCACAATGGATGGTTTAAAATATTTTCTGATATTTTGGCATATTAAATTCTACAAACACATTTTATTTTTATAGAGCATGTTCATAAATTATAATTTTAAATTATTGACAATGATAGCTATTCTGCTTAGTTAAGTATTCTGATGCTATAAACAGATTCTGCATTTATTTTTTCAAAAGACTTGAAGGGAAGACTTCTTAATGCAAAATATCTTTTTCCTCCAAGGATAGTACAAGGCATAAAATGTATAATAATTTACTTAATGTTTGACTGAGTCTCCCCATGAAGTTAAGATGTGATACAGCCCTTTTCCAACATGAACCACAAGACAAGAGCAAGTTTCATAGACGTCAGAGGAGAGAAATCAAAAAAAGACGTTGTCACGCTCTGCGACTAAACTACTGTATTGTGAAAGTATTATAATCAAATATAAGTAGAAAAATATTCCCTAAGTAAAATTACAAATTATTGTTGGCTTATCTAAAATACGATTACAATCCCAACAAGAGAATCAAGTATTCTCATTAATCTAAATACCATTTCAGGGTTACCTTATAAATGTCTCAAGCTGATGAATAGAATAAGCAGTGAACAATGACACATTTTCCTCTGTTTTCTGGCCAGTTGAATTTTATTCTGTTACATCATCCTTAGTCTTTCTCTACGAAAATAACAACGATGAAAACCCCGGGCCTTTGATCTGGAAAGCCACCTGCAGCATGCCGTTGCACTGTCTGGACTCTGTTTTCTAATCCGGCACCTAACAGAACATGGCAGCAAGGAAGTCAATCAGAGGTGATGCGTGGTGAGGAGAGTGACCACGCTTGAAAAGCTGCTGGAAAAGTCCAATTGCTTTCCCTGGTAACCCAAGATATCCTTTCATATGCGGAAACGTACCCAAATAATAGGAAACATTTATTTGCCTCTTTTGATTTTCTTTTTTTATCTTGTGGTTCTATGATTGGGAGCTGGAACTATTTATTGACTTTTCATCTTCTTAGTGATTCCCACAATGCTTTCCTCAATCACATTGATAAAGCCTTGGGTTTTTTTTAGGTGAGTGAATAGAGAGAAAGCTATGTGTGAAATACCATGAAATATAACTATATTCAAGAAAATCCATGGCTGTTTTTTTTTAACCATTACTGCATGGGCAAAACATTTCCTCAATACTCACTTTCCCTCCCTTTCTCTTTCTAACTATACTGTTTGACATATGTAGGTGTACATACATTATACCTAAGTCGATATACAGTAAATAGTTATAAATGTAGACAGCAAAAAAATGAGATATTCAAACTAGTCACAAGACAAGAGCACAATGTATGGAAGGAATTTATACTCAGAAATTCAAGAAATACTGAGTGATAAACTTTTTCCAGGTGCTATATTAGACATTAGGGATAAAAATTATAAATAAGATCCATCTTCTGCTCATAAAGATCCATATCATTCTAGTGGAGAAAATAGCCAAGTTAACTCTAACTATAAAACTGAGAATTTCACGAGAAATGCCTAGTTTTAGGGTAATTTCTTATAATATGACAACATACAGGAGGTAATCCGGTTTTAAGGGAAAGTCAGATAAAGTTTTCTGAATGAAATGAGTTAACTGCTGTAATGTTTTAGAACTTTTCTAAAAATAAAAAATAGAAACTACAACCATCACTGGCATGTATCCTGGGTTTATGTAGCAAATTTAAAAACAACATATGCAAATGGACTTTCTTCCAACGTATTCAAATAATTAAAAAATAGCCTCATTCTTGTTGATATTCAAGACGGAATATTTAAGTGTACTAGTATTTGATTCTCCAGATCCTCTGATTAAGGTAGACAGGCAAATCACATAGTGCAAAGTCACCACAAACAGTGAACAGTGAGGGGTCATGAGGGTGTGAAGGCCTTGAGGCTGCTCTGCTAGTCTTCAAATCTTAGAGGGTCACAGTGTCTTTGATCTGTCTGCCTTTTAAACAAGGAAACCTGGAAATATCTCAAATGACCATTTGATCTGTTTCTGGTGGGGAAGGTAGTCTTCCATCTGCCACCCTCAAACATGTTGTGCTCTCCCCACTAACTAAACACTGGGCTTTCATGTTGGAGAAAAACCAGGCTTCCAGCCACATACAGCACTAAAGAAAGGGCTGATGAATAAGGCCAGTGATTGGAGTGGCAGCCAGGCTGCAGTACCTAACTGCAACCTATGCCTGGAGATGGGTGGCTGCAGGGACTGCAGAGCTGCTGAATAGGTGGACACATTCCTCACAGGGAGAACAAGAAGGCTCTGCTGCTAAGAGGAAGGGTGCTCAGGAGGAAGTCGTGGTAAGAGCAGTCTCAGCTTAGGAATATGCCAGGCTCTCCTGATTTAAAGGGCAAAAAGCCCAACCATGCCATGAATAGTGAACACTGAATGAAGCACAAGCAGAGACTGAGGCTCAGAGTCCAAACCATGAGGCAGAAGGATTCATGAACACATCCTAATGGAAAGCAGAGCATAGAACGGATCCCAGAGTAGGAAACGTGGGGCTTTCAGTTCTAAAACATCCTCCTAGTAAAAATTTATGAGTAACCTGCTTCAGTTACATGACTTGTGAGACAAAAGAGAAAAAAGAAGAAAAGGGAAGGTATCAAAATAGCAGGATATTGTGGCCAGGTGTGGTGGCTCATGCTTGTAATCCCAATACTTTGGGAGGCAGAGGCAGGGGGATCACCTGAGGTCAGGAGTTCGAGACCAGCCTGACCAACATGGAGAAACCCCATCTCTACTAAAAATACAAAACTAGCCAGGCATGGTGGTGCATGCCTGTAATCCCAGCTAATTGGGAGGCTGAGGCAGGAGAATTGTTTGAACCCAGGAAGCAGAGGTTGAGGTGAACCGAGATTGCACCACTGTACTCCAGCCTGGGCAAGGAGAGCAAAACTCCATCTCAAAAAAAAAAAAAAAAAAAAAAAAAAAAAAAAAAAGCAGGACATTTTAATTTTCAGAATCTCAGAACACTGCCAATCTCAGCAAATGACTTGTAGCAACATTTACATCCATTTAGCCATCCATTCATTTATTCAATAGAACTGTTGACTTCTTATTTTCAACCTACTGTATTGGGAACTCCATATAAAAAGATGCATAAGAAACAGATTTCTCCCTCTAGGAACAATCTAGAGAGGGCAAAAGATGTGTGAACACAACACAGGCTTCTGTCCTTCGTATTTTTAAACTCTACAACTATTATTAAAGTCACTAGCATTCACCTTAAATAAAAATAACTGCGAATCTTTACTGTAAACCAGTCTTCTCAGGAAGCGCAAGATGCAATGCAATGATATAAATACTTTTGCATAAGCTGAAAGTATGACATAAAGAACAATATTATTATTCACAAGGTACCATTTCTATTACATAACAGAAAGGTGCTAGATGTGTGGATGGAGAGAAACAGCTTATTTTCTTGATCCAATAAAATCTGTTTGGCAACTATTGATCCTGAACCACACCGTAAGACTCACTAAAAAGCTCTGTATTGGTTTACTTTTAAAGGAAAAATATTTGGTGAAGGCAAAGTCGCCATGCTGGGAGGAGCTGGAACTAGAGCATCATTGGTAGGCTGCATAATAATGCATTGGTTCCTATGGAAATGAAATGGTTACTGTTTGTTTTTGTCATCTGCAATTAAAGACCACAAGTATTGAGCACAGTGTCCTTAAGAGTCTGATTAGAGAAGTTTGAAGCCCTAGGAATTGTTACTGGATGGTATCCTGGGTGGTATATGAAAGGCTTTTTTTTTAAGCCAGAAAAGTAGGAGCGTCTAAAATAGAGCTATTTTAATCCTTAAGAACATAATCACAGGGGTTTATGCATTATCAACAAGAATGAATAATTAAATGGAGGATAACATTTTAGCAATGATAACTTCCAAACATCATAGATGCATTGCTTATTTATAAATAAATTCATATCTATTTGTAACCAAAATGGTGTTTAAGAATTATTTGTATGATTTTTGTAAACACATCACCGTCTTATATTCTTATGAGCATAAGAAAAGTTTCTAATGGATTTTTGTTTCAACCTGAGGGTGTCTTCCCACTTATACCTCATGCAAGTTTTGAAATTTTAAGAAAAATCATAATTCTTTCCCATTTTCAGAACTTAGAACATTTACCAGTATTTAGAATGGGAATAGGTGCTACATTTTCACTTTGGGCTAAATAAGTGAACCTGAAGATCAAACATTCAAATGAAACATTGTAAGTGGATGTTAAATAATGAAAAAGATATTCTGGTGGAGCTTTTCACAGAGAGGTGATCCAGGCTGAACGTGCATCCCCAGTGATGGTGAGAACCGTGGGACTGCTGCCTGACATCTGCAGTGTGTCATAAAAAGCCTCACTAAGGCGCGTCGTTCCAAATGAATACCGAACGGGTCACTTGCAGGCTATGCTAAGTAAACAACAAACAGTCACAAAGACAGCGGAACACTCAGGAAGGGAAGCAGATGAGTTATTTTGAAGAGTCTCCTTACATGACTCATTTAGTCTCTCAAGGTATATTGCAGCCAGTCCCTCCCATCTCCAAATTAGGAACAAAAGAAGGGAAATAATAAAAACCATTGTGTTGACATACTTAAAGTGGAAAACTATTCAAATTACTTAACATTATAGAGGGGGATCTGAATATGTAGTCTCCAAATTTACTTTGAAATTGACAAGTATTTGAATCATTGTGTTAGTGTGGGGTTCACAAAAAGTTCTAGCTCCTCTGAAGGTGTTTCTTTTCTTCCACAGAGGAAGAAAGCCAGATTGTCTTTCTCCCAGTGCCATCCTTTCCAAACAGACTTGGTGGTTCTTTAAGGTGGATTTGCCCATCCTTTTGGGTAACATATGGGGTGCATAAAAACGAACAGAGAATATTCAGTAGTTTATTTTGGGATCTACAGCAACTTGTATCCTAGAAATTAGAAAAGCTAATGATGGCAAAATATGTAGATGGATCCAAAGCACCTAGGTTAAAAACAAAGTTTGGATTTGCACATGCTGTTTCATTTCTAATTTCAGGACTGGAATTACAAATAAGCAATTCCCCCAGTGACCTTTCTCCTTTCCCGCCCAAGCCCTGGAACGTATTTTCTATCAGCACCAATATTCAGGGCTTTTCTTGGCCATACTGTGACTGTACAGCTTCTCTGCTCCATGTCTTACCCTATACTTTCCAAGGTGGCGACAAGCTAGTCAAGTAAATCTGGTCATTCTGATGAGCCTGTATACTGGCAACAGCAACAAACGTGTTTCAATAATGTGTTTTTAATGTTAAAAACTGTAGCCCAGAGTAAATGACAGGAATTTTGAAGATCTTCGAATAAGTATAACTATGTATAAGCAAAATCCCTGCAAATGACCAGGTTCTGACATCCTTAGCTTAGTGAAAACTTTAATTCATTTAATAAACATTCATAGAGTACTGACTCATAGAGTCATATAATGTCCTAGTTTGAGGATACTGCCTTAACCAAAATAGGCAAAAATCCTGACCTTTGTAAAATTTAAAGTCTAGTGAAGGTAACAGATAATAAACAATACTTATAAAAGCAGATAATCAATGTATGTGAAACTACATATAAACTTTACATATGTTGGATAATAATTAGGAGATAAATTATGATGTTCATAGCTTTTAAAATCAATCTTTAAATAAAATGAATAAATACCCTTAATTCCATTTTCCCCTGTTTAACATTATTAGAAGCAGAGCAAGAGGAGCAAATGTCAGTAGTAAAACTTCAAACGTTTAGGAAACATATCCCAGCATTTGCAGACATTAATTAATTAATTAATACTATTTTGTTCAGTGCCAGCTACCATCTGCCAGGTTCTATGCCTGAACTGACACAGGGTGAATATGAGAAAAAAAATCCCAGGCCTCAAAGGATATACTCATATTATTTTACATTTAAAAGCCATTCATAAACCACTTTATAGCGTTACTGAAGTGATCAGAGATATTTTGTTTCTTAAGAAGGGCCATTTGGCCATTCAAGAGGTGGAGGTGAAATCATTCCCATTGGGGGTGGCCTGGATCTAGTGACTCACTTCTAATGGTGTGCAACTTTAGAGAGTCGGTAATAAAAGGTGCTGTGGCTTCCTGGTTGCACCCTGCTCTGTGTTAGATCATTTGCTCTGTGGAAGCCAGGTGTCATGTAATGAGGACCCTCAAGACATGATGAGAATCTGAGGCCTCCTGCTTACAGCCATGGGAGTGACACAACTTGGGAGCAGATCCTTGAGCCCTAGTCAAGCTTTCAAATGGTTCTGGCCCCTGTTGACAGATAAACTGCTGCTCCCTAATGATAGATTCTAAGCTAGAGCCAACCAACTATTCCTAGATTCCTGACCCTCAGAACCTGTGTAAAAATGAGCAACGTTTTTGTTATAGCTGCTACATTTTGGGGTAATTTGTTACACAGCAATATATAGTGAATGCAATCACATTTTTTGGAAGATAGAAAAGGAACAGAACAAAAGAAAATGCAATCAGTGAGTGCGTATAAAGACCAACCCATAGATAAAAACAGAGAGAGAATGGGGGTGGGGGAAGCAGGCACAACCCTTGCAGCATGCATATGTTTTCTTTTCAGATTATTACTGGAATTTACAATCATCATTATGTGGCAACATTTTCTGTAGTTAATGAAAATTACTACATGGATTCCAAAGACAAGAAGAAGAGCATGAAATTATTTAAAAGGTAAATGATGCCCTGTGTCTGCATAGTTACTGTATAAAAGCATTGTTTCCAGGAAAGTCTCTTAGGAAGGGTCAGTATAGTTAGCCCCTGAACAATGGTGGGCTTAGAGGGCACCAACCCTTCACACAGCCAAAAATCTGAGAATAAATTTTCCTTCTCCAAAAACTTAACTACTAATAGCCTACTGGTGACTGGAAGGCTTGCCAATAACATAAACAGTGAATTAACACATATATTGTATGTCACATGTACTTTATACTGCATTCTTACAATAAAGAAAGCTAGAGAAAAGAAACTATTATTAAGAACATCATAAGGAAGAGAAAATACTACTCATTAATAGGAGTGGATCATCATAAAGGTCTTCATTCTCATTTTCATCATGTGGCTGGGGAGCAGAGGATGAGGAGGGGTTGGTCTTGTGTTCTCAAGGGTGGCAGAGGTGGAGAAGCACAAGGGGAGGCAGAAGAGGAAGGTGCACTTCATATAACTTTACTAAAATACATCGTAATGCCTGGATTTTATTCTTTTTTGCTTTTTCATTTCTTTAAAAATATTTCTATAAAGTACCTACCAATCTTCCTTCTACCATTTGCTTTAGTTTCATATCATATAAAGATCCATGTTGTAAACGAAGTTAAAAGCAGTCTTGAATACCCAGAACCCTTCTGCTAGATTGTCTAACAACAAGTTGTTTTCTGGCAATGCTGCTTCTCTGTCTCTTTTATTATGTGGGACTGTTTTGGAAATGCTCATCTCCATCAAGTCCTCTTCTGTTAGTTCCTCTGGTGTGGTGGCTATTAGCTACTGAATTTCTCCAAGATCTATGTCTTGAAACCCTTTACCTTCCATCTTTATTTTTTGCTATATCCACAATATCTTTCATCATTTCCTTAATTACCTCTGTCATAAAGTCTGTGAAGTCATGTACCACATCTGGGCACAGTTTTCTCCAGCAGGAATTTATTGTTTGAGGCTTGATGGCCCTCAGGATTTTTTCTATAAAAATGAGGGCATCTTCAATGGTGCAATTCTTACAGACCTTTATGATATTCTATTGGGGTTCTCTTCCATATCATTGACACTCCTTATCATAGAGGACAATGTATAATGAACATTAAAGGTCCCTATGACACCTTATTTGAAGGCTGAATTATAGGTGGTGTGTTTTAGGGCAAGTTGACCCCTTTGACACCTTCAATGTTGAACTCATGGGGTTCTGGGTAGCCTGCAACATTGTCCAATAAAAAAGAACTAGAAAAAGCCGTCCCTTTTTGGCAAGGTATTTCCCGACTTCAGGGACAAAGCATCAATAAAACCAATTCACAAAAGGGGGTCTCCTTGCTCAGGCATTACTGGTTACAAACAAAAGTCTGTTTACTGATGTTTTTCTTTTTCCTTCAAGGCTGAGGGGTTAGCAGCTTTATAGATAAGGGCAGTTCCAATCATAATCCTGACTGCATTTGCACAAAACTGTGGAGTTAGCCCTTCCCTCCTTCCCTTAATTGCTGGAGCTCACTTCTCTTCCTTACCAGTAATTGTCCTTTGTAGCATTATTTTTTTGTTGTTCCCAGACTAGCATATTTTATCTGCATTAAAAACTTGTTCAGGCAGATATTGTTTCTTCTCGATGGTTTTCTTAATGGCATCTGGTCACTGCTGCTACTTGGTCAACTGAAGCTGCTTCTCCTGTTATCTTGACTTTTTAAATCTTTCTAAAATTATTGAACCATCCTTTGCTGGTATTAAATTCTTCAGCTGTAGATCTTTCACTTTTCTTTTGCTTTAGGTTCTCATAAATGACTTCATTTTTTTCTCAAATCATGAGTCAAAAGTATGCCTTTCAGCAGCCACATAAAGGCTGCATTTTCAATACGAGATAAAGAGGTATTTTGCAGGAAGTGCAAGGTTTTCATGCCTGCTAGCATAACTCCAGTGAGGGCTTCACATTTTTCCTTTCTTTCTTTCTTTCTTTTCTTTTCTTTTTTTTTTTTTTTACAGTGGTCCTTAAACTGTATTCATTTATCTTGAAATGGTGGAAAATTGCAGCTGCAGGCCTCAATCTACAGGACATATCATGCAAGTCAACTTTTCCTTATAATGTCATGACTTTATTTCTGCTTCTTGGGAGTACTTCCAGCATCACTAGTGGCACTTTATGTAAGTCCCATGGTGTTAATCAAAGTTTACCATATTGCACTAAACAAGATAACAAACATGTGGGAACCCAGAGACATCACTTTTACTGTGGTACACAATTGACTGGAGAGACAAATTGCTCATGCAGAGATCAATAACATCAAAGAGAGTTTTAGTGGAACTTTCAACACTTGAACTCACCATAATAGCAACAGGAGGTGGCCGCACCATTATTACAGTATGTACTAAGGTGAATTTTATGCGTTATTATTTAATACTGCATAAAATTATATAATTTTATGAATATTATTTAATACTGCATGTTTATGTTTGTTTACATTTCTTTGGATTGCAAATAGTACCATGTAGAGTCTGTATTTGTGTAGATAAATTTTTATACATTTTACATCTTTGGGGGGTTTGTGTATATTTTATGATAAATGCTAAAACAGACTAGTATCTATGTATATTTTATGCATTCATTACATACCTAACTTTATCTTAATTTTTTCTACATTTCTAAGCTATTCAAGTTCACCTGCAAGGTTTTCCAAATTGCTACAATCTCCAAAAATATTTTCCATATATTTATTTTTTAAAATCCATGTATAAGTTAACCCATTTAGTTTAAATCCATGTTGTTCAAGAGTCTAATATATTTTAAAGAGAAGAATAAATTAACAAATTAACATGACCCTGTTGATCAGTTTACCTTGTGTTACCTGGTTGACAGAGAATGGACCGCACCATGAGTATACAACAGTATCTGGGAAGGAGATAGGGCCTCTGCCTGTGAATGAGATATAGCCTTGGAAGGGGTAGCCCATCTTGAGTAGCTCTAGCACTGGGGGAGAGGGGCAGGTGGTGGATAATAAAGGGCAGAGAGAAGAGCTAGGGAAAAAAATGCAGTATGTGATGGCAATAAACTTAAGCATGAACAAAGTGAGCATTCAAAAGTAAGGCTATTGCAAAATGCTTTTGAAACAAGTCGGATGTGTATCAAAGTTCAGACGTAACAAACACAACTAGAGGAGGAAAAGCAGCAACATTCTGATTTGATAAATATTTTTAAATGATAAAGCAAAGCCATTTCGGACGAGCCTGAATTACTCTTGTGGTCTATTTGCTTAGCTAAGCAGAAATTACTAATTATTCTTCTTAAATTGCAAGGGCTTGCCATGATAAAAAACTAAAAAGAAGTATGAAATATTTAATTCTTCAACAAGATTAATAGTACTAAAAAGTTCTAGCCATCATGAGTGTCAGGATACACTTTTTCAACTCTTTTATCCTTATGAAAGAAAAAAAAATCCAAAGATGGAAACCATTTTCCAAGTAAAATGAACCTAAATTAGGAAATTTGGAAATATCCTTCATGCAACTTCTTAAATTTAAATATAGGAAGATTGGCTGGAACTTAAAACTCCTTATTTCTCTGAGGGTGGGGTGGGGGTGGTAAGCTGTTACTGAGAAGGCTGGAATTAAAAGTAGAAAAAAATGATTTTCCTTGGGTGATTTTCATTTGAAATTGGATGAATAAAAATAATCTAAACATATTATGCTATAAATATAATAATGATATGTGTGGATAAGTTTTCATGGATGATATATTTTATGTAAGTATACTAACATGTAATTTATAAGACCTTTGAATGTACGAGGAATAGAAAGATGACAGCAGTCAAAAAGGTCACTAGAAATTACACAGCGTTTAAATAAAGGAATTTTCTAGATTAAAGAATATCAGAGCAGAGAAAATTAGCCACTGAACACAGCGTTTCAGAGATAAAAAACAAGAAAGCATTCGGGGAACCTGCAGCTTACATGAATACTTATTGAGTCCCCTGACACACAGTTTACCACATCCCGACCTGACACTTACTGCCTGTCAACATGGCCCTCAAATTCATTGATTGCCATGACATATTAATGGAAGAGTAATTTTTTTCTGAACACAGTTTGTTTTTCTATATTTTTATGTCAAATTTCCTTTCATGTATAGGCATATAGGCACATAAATAATTTTAACAGTTTTGAGGGGATGTCCCTGTTAATTTCTTTATCAATCTTAAGAGCACATGATGTAAGGATGAGTAGCATAAATACACTGTCATAAATCTTTACCCTGTATGCTTTTTATCTTTTTTAAAAGAGTCTGGTTTATTTTGTCTTTTTAAATTCCAAAGAGCCTTAAAACATAGACGAAGACCAGCTAGGTTAGAGGTATGTTAGGCCTCAAGCGTCTCTGTTAAGTCTAAAAATAAGTCTAGCTATGCAGAAAGTAAGAATCACATTAAGAACATTTTTCTGTTCATTTTGTAAGACTAAGGGCACAAACTTTTATTTATAGACTTATTCAAAATTTCCAATGCCCTTGAAATTCAAAAGCATAGATGTACATTAGAATACCTGATGAAGAAATATCAAACAAGACATTAAAAAGACAGAACTAGAAAATATTTCATAGCTTCCATTTAATGGCTTTGCTGTATTAATCTACATTATTAAAAATAATTTTTCCATTTTAAAGTGTTTTGATTGATCTGCATAAGCATAAATTAAATTATTCTCATGAAGGAGAAGCTTTTCATTTCATATTTCCATGAGCTCTACTTTTTAAATTATAGTTTCCAAAATATTCTTACATGAGATAGATTCAAAGGTATTTAATTCACATGCCCTTTTTGCCAAGATCTCCCAGATATGAGAATTATAAGGGGGAGATGAATGTTCACCTTTCAACTACATAACTTTTAATCCATTGATGCAATGCAAAGTTGTGTTTTTTAAGTAATAGTTTGTCTCATTCTTTTTTTCATATATTTAAATATCATCTGTCTTTAAAGTGAGCACATGAAAACCAAGGAAAAAAAATTGAATGGTTCATTTTATCCTTTGCAGCCTCATTTCACTGAAGCCTGTTCCCTGTGCTGAGCCCCATGGTACACATATAAATTCACCTTTCAATCATTTGTGCGGGTTAATGACACTGAGTAATAGCACATTAGCAAAGTGCCATTCCAGACACCAGCCAGGCATGCCAAACAGATAATCTGACAATCGTTTAAGATTCATTTTCCTCAAACAGAAACACTGTTCAGGCTTATTAACTGGCAAATCTGCATAAGGCATAATGTAGAGCACAGAACCTCCATTAAAAGTAGCAATCTATCTCATTAATGTAATTTACAAGGATATTTGGACCATTCTATTGTTGTAAAATCTAAAAAAAAAAAAAAAAAAAAAAAAAAAAAAAAAGTGTTCCTGTTCAACAAAGCTGTCGTTTATTCGTAGCAAATTTTTATCATATCCCTTATGCTCTACTGAAATAAAAGTATCACAAATTAGTTAACAATTGAAAGTGTTACTCAAATATCTTATATCTTGCTGCCAACAGTACAGGGCATTTGGAATTTAATTCCTAATGTGTTCCTGAAAGTCTAACCTCATGATATGCTTTACCAAGGGTAATTCATGCCAACTCTTCTTTTGTGTTTTGACTTTCTACTCAAAAGTTGCATTAAAACTTCCTCTTGGAACATGTGATTAGGGACAATCTCCTGAAAATATCTGCAACCTGATTTTAACCAATAGCTTAGATTTTGATTACACAACCTCAGATACAATAGCTTAAGATTTCTGCCATATCTTCATCCATGGCAACCTGGGGTCCTGTTTTATTTTTACATCTGTGAATGGAAAGCTTAAATTCCCACTTCGTAGTTAAGCAATCTGTTCTCTTTTTGTCTCTCGAGAGCTTGCTTCTTCTTTGTATTTTATGAACAATGTGTTGTATCCTTTTCTCTTTTGGCTGAGACATTTCCCTGCATTTATCTTTAGACCCTGTAATAAGAGCAAATTCCACTTAAAATTGATCTGTCCTTTACAATGGTTAAATTTTCCTTTATGTTGTCCCGATACAGGTACAATCATGGTAAATTGAAGTGTGTTGTTCTTAAGTGTCTTATTCGCAAAAAAGGCTATCATAAGATGAAGTTTTATTAGAGATGATCACATACAGGCAGAGCTTCAAAGTCAGTGACCTACGTGGAGTTTACTCAAGAAACACTAAGATCTCCACTCCTCTGTGCCATGTTCCAAGTCTAACAGCACTTGCACTAAAAACTGCTACAGAAGAGAGACAGTAGCTAGAAATAACTTAATTATGAGAGAGTGAGGCCAGAACAGTTTCAGAAGGACAGAATTTTGGAAGGGGAGTATTTGTTAGGATAATAGTTTCCACCTGTTTTCAAGGTCCAAATCCCTGAGATAGATTATAGGAGCATCTAACACTGATAAGCTACAATCACAAAACACATTTCTCTTCAGCCTCTAATTTTCTCTGTGTTGGATACAGTGATATTTCATATAATCAGATTCCTTGTTTATATCATCTAAACTTTCAATGATAAATTCTTCCTTCAATGGTTCTGTGCTTGATATTTTCCTTTCATTCAGAATCCATTAGTATTATTTTTCCCATTTTGTCTGTATTGCACAAAAATGTGCTTGCATTTCTCAGAGCCATCTTGCCTTCTGTGACTGTCCCACTGCCATAAAGTTGAGATGGAATCAAACCAGGCTACACACACACACACACACACACACACACACACACACACACAGAGACACACAATTTTATTATACATTGTCATAAATGTAATTTTTTTTTGAGATGGAGTCTCATTCTGTCACCCAGGCTAGAGTGCAGTGGGGCCATCTCAGCACACTGCAACCTCCACCTCTTGGGTTCAAGTCATTCTCCTGCCTCAGCCTTCCAAGTAGATGGGATTACAGGTGCCCGCCACCATGCCTGGGTAATTTTGTATTTTTAGTAGAGATGGGGCTTCACCATGTTGCCCAGGCTGGTCTTGAACTCCTGACCTCAGGTGATTCACTCGCCTCAGCTTCCCAAAATGTTGGGATTATAGGCATGAGCCACAGTGTCTGGCCTGGGGTACATATAATTTTAAAAGACACTGACCAACTTGTTAAAAACCAATACTTTTGGGAACAGATAATGTGGAAACAGAAATACAATTATATGCAAATGAAAGCATAAAGTAAACATAATGGAAATAATAAAAACTGAGAAAGACATGCCTGCAGTATAATGTAGAGCACTTTGAATTTTACAAATTGTACCCATTATTCATTCAGTACAGAGATTAAAAAAAAAAAAAAAAAGATTTTGCCAGAACTCTGGAAGCCTATCTTCTGGTGCTGTCTTCCAGTCACTACTCACCACCCTATGTATAACCATTCTTCTGACTCTAAAATGGCAGATGACTCTCTTCAAAGTTTTAAGACTTTTGATACTCACTTTACAGTGTCTTGGTATGAAATAAGGCTCAGTCCCCCTGTACCATCAAGCACGTTTATGTTGATCTTCTCCTTCTGCTTGCCCCACTTCATCCTAGAGAGCTCTTGCCAGAGCCTGCTATGTGCTCTAATAAGCAGCTCCATCAATAGTGGTCCTGGGCTTCCATCTCCTGCTTCATTCACTTTTAGCTTAGATCAAATGCCTCAGCTTTCCCAATGATAAAGGCATAATCTAGTCTTAAATTAAAGTGTGTCTTTTTACTCTCTCCTCTTCACTAAGATGATGAAAACCACTGGGGATCCCATGGAGGATCCACATTCCTGAAGGAAACATGTGAGAACGTGGAATCTGAATCCAAGACCGATTCTGGGTCTTTCCTGAATCATTACTTGCCTCACTTTTGCTTCAGTTTCCCAATTTATAAAGGGACGGTAATAATAACACCCAATTTTTAAAGGGTTGCTAAGAGAACTCAATGATGGCATATATTAAAAACAACCAGTGCTAATGACTCTTCGGTTGACAGATTCTCTCTGTTTGCTTCTGTCTTGTGACATTAAGGAGAGACAGACAGACAGACAGATATTTGAAATAAATATATATTCAAAATATAAAGTCGGAAGACATCCAGAATAAAAGATATTTTGCATGAAGAGGAAAATTAAGTTCATTGCCCCTTTAAACTCACAAAAAAGGATTTCAAAAATAAGTTCTCACATACTAAAACAAACAGCTGGTGGCTACCTGGGAAAATTTTGAACTTACTGTTAAGCATCACATGTCAGCTTTTCATATCTTTTAGCAAAATCATTTTAAAACAAATCTGTTTCTGGCATATGCCTGAATAAAAACTATTACCAAATCATTCATCACCTAAATACACAGAAAGATCTCTAATGATAATCAGGAGGTCCTTGCTGCATCTTATGACAATAAAGTGTTTTCCAAAGCTCATATAATTATGTCAGACACATATTACACTTACCTGCATAATTATAAAGTATCAAGATTATTTCATTATTATAAAATGTCAACATTCCCAGTTAGATAAGTAAATACTTTGGAATGAAGACATACTATGAACTGTAATAACTTAATGAGGCCCATTTTGTTCATTTTTATTAACATTCACCCACTTAAGTCAGTTTGTCCAACTCCTTACTTCAAATAAGTTACTTGATCTAACTCTATTTCTTGACTTTTCCTTTTAAACGCATCCTTTCTTGAATGAGAGAACTTCCCTCTGTGCTCATTGCACATTGCTCCATTAGTGAGCCCTATTTTCAGTGGTTATTCATGCTCTCTTTCTTCAGATCTCTGATACATGGATTAGCTTCTCAGTAAATATTTCTGTTTGAAAGCAGTTGGCTTCCAGTCTTTGTAATGTCTTAAAAAGCCTGGCATCTACCATCTCCACAGGGTACTTTGCTGTCATAAAAGGAATGTCACAGTTTGGGGATGACAGACTGAGCTATTTTCTTCTCCCCAGAAGGTGACAGTAGATTATAGGTGAAATATTGCACGAATTACATAACCAAATAAAATATAACTTTTTAGAACTGGGGTGTCCTTTAGTTTTTTTTCAGAGAACACTTTCTTTATTCCTATTACCTTTGCTGAATTTCAAAACACAAAATCCTATTTTGTGATAGTTTCCAAAGTAGTTAGTCCTGTTCTGACACAGAATTCCGAATCTTTCTGAAAAAACAATGCTGCTTTGAAGAGAGGCATGCTACTACTTCAACTAATAAAATTGATAGCTGGTTAGTATTAAATAGTGCATTTTATTGCAGTAAGAATTTGTCCATATTCTTTCGTTTAAACTTCTAACCCTATTAGGTATATCCTATTATTATTCCCAGTTTACAGATAAGAAAACCAAGGCTAGCAGAGATTAAGTAATTCTTTAGTCACCCGTTATTTTTAGCCCTGGTCTGAATGCCTCCAGAGTCTGTGCCTTTTTCTACAACCTTGTATGGGGAAAAGGAATTTCACACCAAATTCATTCATTTGGATATATCTGGAATCTGAATTATAGTTTGTGACCATGTGCATGTGTGTACATATTTACACACAAAAGATACAAATATGATAGAAAGACAGAAAGAGAAATGGAATGTTCATTTTAACGTAAATAAAAATGTCTAAAGATAAAGATTAGGATGATTAAACTAGACTGCTTCTATATTTTGGGAAAGAGAAGATTTTGCCTACTGGCTATGAAATATATTAGCTTCCCCCTTGAGGTCCAGTTTAGCTAAGTGATTTTATTATTCCTTTTGTGTCATATATATAGGCAGGCCACATTCTTGGAAATAACACAGTGAGGGTTAAACTATATGAAGTGATCACAAAATGGATCAGAAGAAAGAAACTGGAACATTAAAGAGATTTCTGATTTCCAGGCCAAAAACTCAAGTAATAATAATGTATCTAAGAAAAAATATTAATCTTGTGGGGAATTAATGTGCGCTGGAGAAAGGGACAGGTTTGCAAAGCTGAAGTTGGTGGAGCCATTCTAAGCACCGTCCAAGGGGAAGAGGCACCATGGCCTCCCAGACAGAATTTTTCCTACATGAGACGGAGAGGCAAAGCTGTTAGAGCTCAGCAGCTCTGGAACCTAAATTGCTCGATGCACTTGTCCTCGTCCATGTTCACGCAGCAGCCTTATAAAATGGTTGCCTAGTAGACAGCATATTAGCCTTTGTTCAGTCAATTCCTGTTATATATAAACTTTCCTAAACCCATCATAATGTTGCATGTGTGAAAAACAGGATTTTCACAAATAGCCCTCTAGACACAGATGCCTTTAGTTGTTGTCATACTTCAGAGCACAAACTTAAGCATAATAAGCACATATCCATACTTAAGAGGATAGACTTTGGAGTTGGCTCACCTGGGTTGGAATTTCAGCTTCAGGGTCACCCTGACCAAATAAGGTAGCCTGTCCCTGGGACCAATTAATAATAGCTACTTTACAGGTTGATATGCAAATTCAATAAGTTCATATATGTAAAGTGCTTAGAATAGTGTATGGCACATAATAAGTGCTCAATAAAATGTTATGAGTATTGTTATTATCAAAATTATTACTAGGTTTTTTAAGCTCACTCCTACCACTTCCAAAACCCAATATCCAATTTGAATGCTTTATTTAATCTTTATACCATACCCTCTTATTGAAAATTTCCTCTACACTTTTATTTTTGCTCCTCAAGCTCCTAACATCACCCTATTCATTCTGGATAGCATCACTTTTTTTCTCTAGTAACCCTTGTCAGTAAAGGCTGAAGCTTCTATGTGCCCCTGTCCCTAAGCTCCATGATTGACAGGACAAGAATAAGGACAAGGATTGGGGTTTATCATTTTTCTTGTTTTCAACTACCACTTTCTTCAAGATCACTCCACAGTCTCTCCTCTTAATATTTGTATGACCTGACATTTGCTTTGCATATCCGCTAATGAGATTCTAAACACTCTTCCACCTATTTCAGTGGTTCAGGACTGCACCAAATTCAGCATATATCTCTCTTGTCATCTTTAGGGACAATATTATGATGTTGATGCTTCAGTATCTGGGTGGTTATTTCTATTCCACAACCTTGTTGCAAATTACACTGATGTGTATGTATCCCTACAAGCAATTCAGTTAGCGTCTTCTTTATTCAGTCTGCATTTTATTATTTTGTTTTTTTTTTAACTCTGTCAATAGTAGACATAATTGACTCTGATGTACAAAATCCAGGTTATAGTTTATCTGAACACTGATATAGTTTGGATATCTATCCCTTTCAAATCTCATGTGAAAATTTGATCCCCTGTGTTGGAGGTGGGCCCTGGTGGTGGGTGTTTGGGTCTTGGGAGAGGATCTCTCATCAATGGCTTGATGCCTTTATCATGGTAATGAGCAAGTTCTCACTCTATTAGTTCCTGTGAGAGCTGATTGTTAAAAGGAACCTGGCACCTTCCTGCTTTCTCTCCTGTTTCCTCTCTCACCCTGTGACAACACTGTCTCCCCTTGCCTTCTGCTACTAGTAAAAGCTTCCTGAAGCCTCACTAGAAGCTGAGAAGATGTATGATCTCCAGAACCATGAGCCAAATAAATCTCTTTTCTTATAAATTACTCAGCCTCAGGTACTCCCTTATGGCACTACAAAACAGACTAACGCAAGCACCTTTAGGAATTGTGTGCATACCTGCTCTGTCTTTATGTCGATTTGTATACAGACATATAAATTTTCATTGTACAGATTTTTCTTGATTTCAAATATTATATTCCATTTTCTTTGTGTGCACATTCTTCCTCACTGTGTGCCTCCATTTTTGGTTAAAGATTGTGGTCACTGCTTCTATGTGGGCTTAGGTGATCTGGAATTTTAGACTATTGGATAGATCCCTGAGCATGTGATTAAAAATCATGTGTTTCCTTAGATGATACTACTATGCAGCTAGGATTGAGATCTTGTAGTATAAACCACCACAGTGTGTAGAAATTGGGTTATTATTTGATTAGACAGTATTTTCCTCTCAGTTAACTAAAGGAATACCTAAAACAATATGAAGGTTCTGAACCTAACAACAAGCTATAGTACCCAGCAGAAGATCCAAAAATGGCAAATGAACCATGTTTAGCAGAAATAAAGGCCCCATATTCATAAGGAATAGCTTAGTTTATAAGATACCCAAGTAGCAAATGCATTTCTTTTACCTAGAAAACCAACCCCCCATAAAAAAAAGAAATTTATTTTTCATGGGTACAATAGTTAATTTTATGTATCAACTTGACTGGACCATGGAGTGCTCAGATATTTCATTAAATATTATTACTGATATAACTCTAAGGGTGTTTCTGGATGAGACTGACGTTTGAATCAACAGACTGAGTAAAGTACACTGTCTTCTCCATAGTGAATGGGCCTCATCTAATCTGTTGAAGGATTAAAGAGAACAGAAAGGCTGAGTAACAGAAAATTCTGTCACTTTGTTGGAATGTCTTTGAGCTGGGACATTAGCCCTCCCAATGGACTCTGACTGGAAATTATACCTCACGTCTTCTGCTTCTCCAGCCTTGGAACCTAGGTTGGAACTATGGAACTATTAGCACTTCGAGGTCTTCAACTTGCTTACTGGAAATTTTGGGACTGTTCAATCTATTTAATGGTGTAAGCCAATTATTTATGCTAAATAAATAAGTACATGTATGTGTGTACATATACATATGTATACACACAAGCATTATGCATATATGTATATACATTTATAATATATGTAATGTATATATATTTATAATTATATACATATATGTGTTTGTGTGTGTATATAGAGATAGCCCATTGGCTTTGGTTCTCTGGAGAAAGATGACTAATGCAAAGATGACTTTAGTTTATGACTTCTGAAATAATAGTTTAGGAAAGAGTTGTCTAAAAATACTAGTTGTCGTGTTCTCAGAAAGGAGGAATAAATGCTATCATTTTCATGTATACATAATAGAATCTTGTTGAGAATTTTCTCAAAGATCGCCCCCTGTCATTTTCTACCATTGTACACAGCCTATTTGTTGTGCCTCAGATAAAACAAAAACAAAAACAAAAACAAAAACAAAAACACATTAAGATGGCCACAGTGGAAATCATTGGAACTGCAGCAGGGAGTTCTAGCAGCTCTCACGAGTCAGCCCTTGACAAGCACCAGCCATTCACTACCTTGTTTACAAGACCTCTTGCTAATATTAGATGCCTAGATTTTGGTTCTGGTATGTTAGACTGCCCACTCCAGTTCCATTCAGGCATAATAAATCCTCAGTCTCACACCAGCAAATAATTCACCCAGACTCCCTTCTGTCTTTCCTTCTTTGACAGTTCATCTCCTGTCAAGTGAGCTTAACAGGGTATTAATGTTCTTCCTTTTGTGACTATTAAAGTCAAACCAGCACTTTTATCTTCATTTTTATTTTGTAAATATTCACTCCTGTACCAATAGAAATATGTACACATATAATGTGTGTGTATACTTTCTTCTGCTTATCATGTTAATAATGCATCTGCCCACTAGAAATCTTAAATGTACTATAATTTTAGTATATAAAGTGGCAGCCTGATAAGCTTTTCTTACTCTAAAATGAAATACAATCCCATCCTCAGACGGAATTAAGTGAGGCTGAGAAACAGGCCCTTTTACGGTTCTATATTCTATTCTTATTAATTCAATTTGACTCAGAAGCTGCCCTACATAATCACCCCAAATCAGGCCTCTGCTGACCTGAAGTGTTCTCTCTCCTTGATACGATCTCTTAATAGAGTAGTTGCTTCCCATGTTTGGCTGTAATCTCTTCTTTTTACTGTTTTCAGCCTGGATCCCATTAAGCAAGAGACAAGTCACTCTATGACTAATTTTTGTGATAGCCTCAAGAAACAAGGGAAAACAGAAAGTAAGGGGAAAAACACATTTCTTGAGGAATACCATATGACAAACAAGCTAACTACACAGAAGAAATGGGATTCACAATACAGTTTTTAGGGCATTTCATTCATTCATTCATTATTCATTTATATTCTAATATATCAGGTACCATTCTAGGCATTAGGGTTTTAAATGGTGAACTAAAGAGTCCTTGCACTTTTGAGGTCACATTCTAGTAGGAAGAGACAAGCAGTCCATAAAAATATACCAAAAAAAAAAAAAAAAAAAAAAAAGCATATTGGTTAGAATATCAGAGTGGTGAGTGCTCTGGAGAAAAATCAAATGGGTAATGAAGAAGGGCCTCTCTGCCACTCTGTTATCAGACCTACAGGAAACTGGGGAGTGAGCCACATGGTTGGGTGTATATTTGACTTTGTACTTCATATTACGGACACTGACTTTTCCTCTAAGTGAAAATGCACCCATTCAATGATTTTGAGCAGAGGAGTGATATGACCTAACATTAAAATGACCATTTTTGGCTGCCCCATTGAAATTTTCTCATAGCAAGGAAGAATTTGAATTTTCCAAACCAGTGTGAGAGACATTATGAGTGCTCAGTAGAACCCAGTTCCCTTTTCTGTGTGGGCACCTGAGCAGGTATGCTTCCCAACCGCTGGGCGGTTGGGGTTGAGGCAATACGACTGGTGTTAGGCGAAAACCTGTGGGGGTTAGTGACGTGTGTCACTTCTATACTGGGGCTACAGGATTCTCCAGTATCTTTCTTCCCCTACTGCTTCAACTGGTGACCTGTACATGGTGCAGACTCTGTTAGCCTGGATCCCTGAGCAATATTAAGAAGCTTGTTCTGAAAAAATCAACTAAATGGGAGGCTGTTACAATAACTCAGTTCTGAGATGACAGTGGCTTGGACCACGGTTACAGCAGTGAAAGTGAGATTCTGGATAAGTTTTGAAGGTAAAGTCAAGCCATTTGACTCATTTAGGTTATCTTGATAGGAAATTATTTTTGAACCTGAAAACACTTTATAAATTTGTATCCTTGGTTAAAAATATGCTAAAAATGACTAATATAATCCATCTATGCATATATAATCTCTTTGGGCAGATGTAACATAATTACTACAAGTGGTCTCAAAAGCAAATACAGTGGTGAATATCTGACATTTACATTCAATCTTTCTTTCTTTAGTATGAGAATATCTTTTAAAAATATAAATTTCCATATATAATATCTTTAAAAAATATAAATTTCTGTATAGTGGAAATTGGTATCATATTAATTATATGTTCTGGCAACAATTTCTAATATGAAGACATGTAATTTTTTAAACTCACTGAACTAAACTGCCTTGGAAATTACTAGATATCTCATACTAAGAAAGAATATGACAGTCTCTACTATTTTAATGACACTAAATGAGTTGTGCTTAAAGTTGTCCCGAAAGTTAAAGATGTGCCTAAATTGAAATGCCACAAGCTATTTATTTAGCAAACATGTATCAAAGAGAAAATGATATGTAAGAACCTGTTGTAGGCACTTGAGTCATTATCGAAGAAAGAAATTATTCATCTTTCTAAGGTCAAAGCTTTATGTAAACCACTTCACAGTGTTTTTAAGAACCTTCATGTGGCACCAAACGAAATTAACATTCACATCACAAATTAGTGGAACACTTATATTTGCTCTGTGCATTTCACAACATAAATACTTGAAAACTGAATGATTACCATATTGGTGATTATAATATGTCCCTAAATTAATACAGTCAGATGTGAATTATAGCTTGATATGTTAACATTCTTAAAAGGGAAAAGAGAAAGATAAGTTGTTTTGATCAAAGTTTGTCATTTTTTTCCTATAATTTATTCTGTCATTAGATCCAGCTATGGTTTTAAAAGGATCAAGGCTATTAGGTAGGATTCTAAAATCTACATTTATGCTCTACTCAGATGGTCATCTTATGAGTATTAATAGTAACACAATATCCACAGGTCCAACCATGCATGTAATTATATAACTTTCTAATATCTTTTCCATTAAGAATTAAGAACACTGTGATCACCAAAAAAAGTTGCATATCATAAAATGATTTTGTAAATTTATGTTAGAAATGAACTATAAAAATATTTTTCTGAAAAATATCAGGTTACTTAAGAGACAACCTTTGGCTGAAATGTTTTACAAGATTTAATCAGCTTTGATTTTATAAATCAGGCTTCTCTTTTTAGTTTCTGATTTATTCAAGGCAAAATGTCAAATATACATAAGATAAAACATATATTTTTATAATTTATGACCATTACAGAAATTATTATTATATTAACCTTAAGGCACAAAACATTTCTGAAGTTACTGCATGCTCATCACCGAGAATATAGAAGTCATAATGTCCCCTTTGTCTAAGCCTTAGATTATATGTACGCATCCCTTTCTGGGCTATTGTTTCCTAACCTATATATAGGCATTCACCATCCACAATCCCTTCACTCTTTAAAAATCATTGCTATGTTCATACTCTGGCATCTCTGCTTGACACTCCTACTGTCACTGACATAGTGCAGGTTCTCATTATCTTACACCTGGCACACTAGTTTCCCAAGTATATAGTGTCCATATCTATACTATCCATTATCCTACACTTAACACATTGATTTCCCGAGAATATGGTGTCCATAACTCCAATCTGGCCTTATTCCCACCAGACTCCAAACTGCTACTAGAGTTATTATTCCAAAATGCAAATCTGATCACTTGAGTTGCCCTCTGATGAAAATGTTTTAAAAATATTTCTTCTTCCGTAAAAACATCCTGGATCCCATCATTCAGTTATGATGCTTCTCCACCAAGACCCTGCCACCCAGAACATTTCTCTGTTATAGAACTTATCACAATGGACTATGAACATTGATATACTCCTATTTGTTATAGTTTAAATGTGTCCCACCTGAAAAGCATTTGCTGGAAACTTAATTTCCGATGCAATGGTGTTGGGAGGTAGGGACTAATGGGAGGCATTTAGGTCATGAGGGCTCCATTCTCATGAATGGATCAAGGACAATTATAAAAAGGCTTGAGGCCACGCATTCATATCTTGCTTTTTCTCACTTACTCTTTGGCCTTTTCTCGTGGAATAATTCAGCAAGAAGGCCCTTGTCAGATGCTGAACCATGGATCTTGCAATAAATTCATGTTCACTATAAATTACCCATTCTGTGATATTCTGTTGTAGCAGCATAGACTAAGACACCATCTTTCCCTCTAGTCTCCTTGAGGGTAAGTAGGACATTTGATTTGGGATCTTTGGCGTTTGGCACATTGCTTTGTACCTCATAATGAACAGCAAATGCTTGTTGAATAAACAAAGGAGTGAATGAATAGATAACACTAATACCTGAATGTGAGTTTTTATTAAAGGATGGAGGTAGCATTTATTCTCTAAGACTCTATAAATATTTATTCCCATTTGAAATGCTCACAAATTTCTAGCACACATTTTGATACAAGAGATACAAAAAGGAAATAAACATTAACTTTATGGTATATTTTTAACCCTCATACAGAAAATCAACACTCAAAATAAAACACTGCTTTTTGCCTAATTTATTTTATGTAAACTGTTTTGATTTATGATCTGGTTAAATGTGCTATGTATTGATTTACACTACTGCAAATACTTATGTGCCACCAAAACGATTTTCATTTTAAGCAAGAAACGACAAATGTGAAGTTATTAGAGAATTCTCTCCTACCACATCCTAGGTATTATAAACAGAGTCTAAATTTGGATTCTAAATTAAGAAAATACATGTAAGTTTCATACAGCATAATTCAGAACAGGAAGTTACCCTGGTAACCATAGATATAAGTTGGCAAGCAGCAAGACCAACTACAGCCTTGGTTTCTTAAAAGGAAATAGAAAGTACACTTTATGACCTTGAATTCCTTACTGATTAACTCCTTCCTCCTGGACTGTAGTATTATAATTTTAGGTTTGTCTTTTTCATTTAAGTAAACTGTTAACAAGAAGGTTGAAGAGAATTTTAGTAAATTCCATCCAATTGTCTTCAAAACTTTTCAGATGTTTTGTATAGGACTAGTAATAGTGATAACCTCTCATCTTTCTATGGCTGATACACTGGTCCAATCCACAAAGCAATTTAGTCCCATTCCGTCAAACTATGGGAAGCCCAAATGATATTTTAAACAATCTCTATCCTGGAAATGTTCTGAAAACAAGCATTGAGTCAATAGTAGGAATACTGGCATTAAGGCTATTTATTTTATGTAAATTCTTTGAATACAAATAGACAGATATATAAAATTTGAAAGTGCTACGTACCCAATATACTAACAATATTATTCATAATAACAATTGAACAGAAATATTTTCTAAAGAGGATTTACATTAATTTACTAGATATAAATGCAAAAGAAAACGAAAAACGAATTATACTTTATATACTCCTTGGTAATAATAACACAGCTCTCCATAGTTTTTAAACAGATTTTCAAATAAAATTTCCTTAAGATAATGCAATATACTTCCATAGCTTCTGACATTAGTTCTTTAAGAGGCACACTTAACATGTTTTAAGTATTTTAATATCAGTTCTTTGGTATCTGTGATTTCTTAACAAACAATACTCTATTATATTATGATTCAAGGAGAAAAATGCACACTCAGGCGAATTCTACTATTAACAACAGGAACTCATAACACAAATTAATGGTAGCACATACTCTTTAGTGGTTAATATCACATTTTGAAAACCTTTTTGTTAACTGTTGCAATGTGCTGAAACTTCAGGAACATCTGAGAATAATTCTATTCACAGCCTCAGGAGCAGGCAAAAGTTGTTAGCATAGAATATTTCAAATATTTAGATAACTTTTGATAAAGATAATGTTATATAAAGTAGCAGCTCACTCTCACACAACCATGCGTGTTCTCTAGCTTTCGGATATATCGTCAGAAAACACAAGATCAGTTCAAAAAATGATAATTTGACTAAACCATGCAATTTGGCATATATTTATTCTCTGCTATGTTAAACTGCGTTATGCACCAAGGCGATGAGGGTATTATGACTTAATAAAAATGAGTATATTCTGAAAGCAGAAAGGAAAGAAGGAAGGGAAGAGGGGAAGCAGGGAAAGAGGGAAGTGGGTCGAGGGATGGGGGAGGGGAAAGGAGGGGGAAGAAAGGAAGGGAGGGAGAGAGAAAGGAGGGAGGAAGAGAAGGAGGGAAAGAAGAAAGGAAGGAAGGAAGCAAACAAGGAAGGAAGGACGGAAGCAAACAAGGAAGGAAGGATGGACAAGAATACATGTTGTAAGATTTCAGACATTGTGATAGGGTGACCCAATACCAATGCCTGCAAGAAAGCACATATTGTTCCATTTCTGAGGACAGGGCATTGCAAACAGGAACCAAAGGCTCTAAGGTGGAAAGTACATGTTCATTTTTAAGGAACAGAATTAAGGTCAGCAGAACTCGGTGATAGCGATTGTGGCAGAAGATGTGACCTGGAGGCAGAGAGAAGTGGGGTGATAAGGCATTGCAGGCCACGATGAAGAGTGATTTTTAAATTTTATTCTGAGGTTAGAGATGAGGTACTAGAAGATTTCATGGTAGAAAGTCACTGACCTAGTACAGATTTTAAAAGCCCATCCCAACTGTCTGGGGCAGAATGTGTTTTGGGTGGGCAAGTTTGAAGCAAGAAATGGTTAGATTACTGCCATACTCTAGATGAGACAGTCCTCCCTGGAAGGGAGTAGAGAGATGGAGAGATGTATGCGTGGTAGACTGTTAGTAGATGGATTCCACATATGCTGTGCAATCAGTCTCAGGACATGTTGATGATTGGAATACACAGTGAGAAGTTGAGAAATGGAATGGGATGCAGAGAAGGAATTTTGGGGTGAGGGAAGAAGGGCAAGAAATAACTTTTTTTATGGGCCGGTTGTACATGAGAAGCCTGTTCCAAGTGGGGACATCAATTATACAGATGGGTGTATGATTCTGAATTTCAAATGGGAAGTTGGGGCTGGAATTGTGAATTTAGGAGTCATCAGCATATAAATGAAATTTCAGACCATGGAACTTAATGAGATTACCTAAGAGGATAATCAGAACCATGGCACACAACTGGGGGAAAAATACATGTGTACACAGAGAACAGAAGGGGACCCTGGATGGAGTCCTGAGGCCTGGACACTTAACAGCTGTGAAGAGGAAGCACCAGGAAAGGAGAATGAGACAGACAGATGTGAGAGGAAGAAAGGCAGAAGGGAAGCAGAATATGATTGCATGGCAATCAAGAGATGCACTTTGAGAAGATGGAAGGGATTGCAATGGCCAAAATTAAACAGAGCAAGTTATTACCAGTCCTTAGAGAAATCACTGAAAGAAAAAAGTCATTAAAAAGTGACAACTCTAGAAAGTTTGAACTTTCCAAGATAGTCCTGCCGATAAACCTAAAGTTCATAGTAGAATAAGCATTCAGCCACATTTCATTGCTTAGCTGCTCCCATCGTGAACTTTTAATTAATATATAAAAATCTCCTATGTTAATTTATTCTAATCATTACAAAATAATTAACATCTTGACTATGTCTCAGATTCTGCATGTATATATCTATGAAATAAGACATAATTAACACACATAATAGATTCATCTGCATTTTAGTGAGTGACCTTATTGCTTCAGTAAAACATTACTAAAAGATCAGCATAACCACAAAGATAAATGGAAAAAATTAGCATTCAGTAGTTATCTTTCAATAATCCTACTGCTAAGGATAAAATTTTGTTTCTGAATACACTTAATCATTTAGTCATGTTGATTAAGAGAACATCTAAAGAATGGGCCATTAACTATGAAGTTTTTCACTTGTGCTAAAGGACAAACAGCAAAATATTTTAAAAGGTAAAATATGCTGTAAATACAAAATGATTTAAATTGAGCAACTCAAATTATTATATATCCAGGCAGGTCTCATTTCACTGTACTACATCGTTTAGAATATAATTGATTTCTTTAATTTTATATGGTTTCTGTTTTCTGCTAGACAGAGAGAACTTTTGGCAGGGAATGGTTTTACCAAACGTAATGGCTTATACATGAATAGAGTAGGAGCTTAATACATGTCTGTTGAATGAACAAATCAATGGGCAGGTGGTAGCAGAAAAGTAAGATGGGGGAATACAAAATTGTCCCCTTCTAAAATAAAATATTTTCAAACCAAACTTTTTCAGTGACTGGCCAAAATAGCAGGTATATATTAGGACTTTGCATGATACAAGTAAGAAAATGTGAATACAGTGAATTGTTTAACTAGTGGCTGACAAAATGATTACAGGCACAAATGGAAAATCGCCTCAATATAGGCTGTATTCCTATTTTAAAGATAGAAAAGAAACAATATTTTGTAAAGTGATCATATTCATTTATTGATAGAAATGCAGAATTTAGGATAAGAAACATTTGGTGTTAGGCAAAGAGACTAAACAGAAGTTATTTTAATGAACAATTTAAAGACTTACATATAGAAAAACTGCCCATCTATATATAGACAAGTCAGTAAAATAGCCATCCAGTTTTCTTAGAGAATTCATTCTGTTTACTCTACAGTTGTTACATGACGGGGAATCCACTACTGGACAGTCACAAGAAACAAATACCCAAATCCTGATTCCTTCACTCACTAGAGAACCCATTCAGGGTTACAAATGATAGTAATCACCACATCAGAGAGTCCAGAAATCAGATGAGAATATATATTTGAAAATAGTCTATAATTTTTTTTATTTTTTTGAGACAGAGTTTCACTCTTGTTACCCAGGCTGGAGTGCAATGGCGCGATCTCAGCTCACCGCAATCTCCACCTCCTGGGTTCAAGCAATTCTCCTGCCTCAGCCTCCCGAGTAGCTGGGATTACAGGCATGCACCACCATGCCCAGCTAATTTTTTGTAGTTTTAGTAGAGACGGGGTTTCACCATGTTGACCAGGATGGTCTCGATCTCTTGACCTCGTGATCCACCCGCCTCGGCCTCCCAAAATGCTGGGATTACAGGCATGAGCCACCGTGCCAGGTGAAAATACTCTATAATTTATAAAGCAATAGTAAAATGTGCTGTGTCCCAAATAAAATGATTTTATTTCTGCATTGTGTTTATTTATTTATTTTACTAAGGTGTTCCTGAGACATTTACTGATTTGTTCTAATCTCAAACAGATATTTCCATTTAAATATCAATCTGTGTCCAAATTCTATAATGTCACTGTCACTGACATTGTTTGGGAGCATTAAGGACAGCCAGACAATTTTGGCTTATATCAAAATGTATGTGTAAAATGTGGGAAATACACTGAAATTCTTGAAGTGTGGTGTGTTAGTTACCTAATTACTATTTATTGCGCAAAATGTTATGGGAAAGCTTGCTGTGTCTGTGAGGGGGTGTGTGTACTTGTAAGGAAAATAAATAGGGAGATGGATGATAAAAATAAATCTCTAACATGAAATGAGCTATATTTCCTATGCTATTTAAATAGCAATGTATAGTTTGGGGAAGGAATTATATATTTATTTTATGAACAGCTACAATATCTTAATTAATTTATTGTCTCCTTGCCCTGAGTCGTCAAGATTAGGATAGTTCATAATTATTTATGTGTGTTTGCTTCTATCATGCTGCTTCTGCCATTTATTATTGATTTTTTTAAAAATTCGAATGTGAATAGTGTTTTGTTGTATAAATTTTTGAATGTTGTTTCTGTTTCCTGTTAAAGTTAACATGGAATATTCTTAGTAGGAAGCATCCAGTTATTAAGATGCTCTCTTGCAGCCTTATAAGTCTGAATTATTATCTGCTCTCTGTTTTTACGATAACCACTCACAAAATATGTACCAGATAGCATAAAGGTTTATCTTTATGTTACCTTATGCATTAATGCTTTTAGTTGTGTTTCAGATTTAAAAGTATATTATATTCAAGGTAACAAATGAAAATGTAATCATTCCACACAAAAATCCACATTATCTCACACACACACAAATCATAATGGAGATTAAGTCACTAATGGAGGGGCCTGCTGTGATGAAGTTTATTATTCCTCTGAGAGAAATACATTACCTAATGAGATCAGAAGAGCACATTTTTTCAAATGCAGTGTTTAACTTAACGGAATAATCTTTTGAAACAAAATTCAACAGCCCTTTATGCTAAAAACTCTCAATAAACTAGGCATTGACAGAAGGTGTCTCAAAATAATAAAGGCTATTTATGGCAAACACACAGCCAATACCATACTGAATGGGAAAAAACTGGAAGCATTTCCTTTGCAATCTGGGACTAGACAATGATGCCCTCTCTCACCGCTCCTATTCAATATAGTACTGAAAGTTCTAACCAGAGCAATCAGGCAAGAAAAAGAAATAAACGGTATTCAATTAGGAAAGAAGGAAGTCAAATTGTCTCTATTTGCAGATGACATGATTCTATATTTGGAAGACCCCATCATCTCAGCACAAAGTCACCTGAAACTGATAAGCAACTTCAGCAAAGTCTCAGGATACAAAATCAATGTGCAAAAATCACAAACATTTCTAGACACCAATAACAGATTTAAAGAGAGCCAAATCAAGAACAAACTGCTATTCACAATTGCTACAAAGAAAATAAAATACCTAGGAATACAATTAATAAAGGATGTAAAGAAACTCTTCAAGGAGAACTACAAACCACTGCTCAATGAAATAAGAGAGGACAGAAACAGATGGAGAAACATTCCATGCTCATGGTTGGGAAGAATCAATATCCTGGAAATGGCCATAGTTTCCAAAGTAATTTACAGATTCAGCACTATTCTCATCAAGCTACCAATGGCCTTCTTCACAGAACTGGAAAAACCCATCTTAAACTTTATATGGAACCAAAAGAGAGCCCACATAGCCAAGTCAATTCTAAGCAAAAAGAACAAAGCAGGAGGCATCACACTACCTGACTTCAAAGTATACTATAAAGCTACAGTAATCAAAACAGCATGGTACTGGTACCAAAACAGACATATAGATCAATGGAACAGAACAGAGGCCTCGGAGGCAACACCACACATCTGCAACCATCTGATCTTTGACAAACCTGACAAAAGCAATGGGGAAAGGGTTCCCTGTTTAATAAATGGTATTGGGAAAACTGGCTAGCCACATGCAGAAATCAGAAACTGGACCCCTTCCTGACACCTTACACTAAAATTAACTGCAGATGGATTAAAGACTTAAACATAAGACCTAACACCATAAAAACCCTAGAAGAAAGCCTAGGCAAAGCCATTCAGGACATAGGCACAGACAAGGACTTCATGACTAAAGCATCAAAAGCACTGGCGACAAAAGCCAAAATAGATACATGGGACCTAATTAAACTCCAGAGCTTCTGCACAGAAAAAGAAACAATCATTAGAGTGAACCAGCAACCAACAGAATGGGAAAAAAATTTTTGCAATCTACCCACCTGACAAAGGGTTAATATCCAGAATCTACAAAGAACTAAAACAGATTTACATGAAAAAAAAAAAGCCCATTCAAAAGTGGGCAAAGGATGTGAACAGACACTTCTCAAAAGAAGACATATATGAGGTCAACAAACATATGAAAAAATGCTAATCATCACTGGTCCTTAAAGAAACGCAAATCAAAACCACATTGAGATACCATCTCATGCCAGTTAGAATGACGATCATTAAAAAATATGGAGACACCAGATGCTGGAGAGGATGTGGAGAAATAGGATCACTTTTACACTATTGGTGGGAGTGTAAATTAGTTCAACCATTGTAGAAGACAGTGTGGTGATTCCTCAAGGATGGAGAAACAGAAATTCCATTTGACCCAGCAATCCCATTACTGGGTATATATCCAAAGGATTATAAATTGTTCTATTATAAGGACACATGCCCACGAACGTTCATTGCAGAACTGTTTACAATAGCAAAGACCTGGAACCAACCCAAATGCCCATCGATGATAGACTGGACAGGGAAAATGTGGCACACATACACCATGGAATACTATGCAACCATAAAAAATGATGAGTTCATGTCCTTTTTAGGGACATGAATGAACCTGGAAACCATCATTCTCAGCAAACTGACACAAGAACAGAAAATCAAACACTGCATGTTCTCACTCATAGGCAGGTGTTGAACAATGAGAACACATGGACACAGGGAGGGGAGCATCACACACTGGTGTCTGTGTGGGGGAACTAGGGGAAGGACAGTGGGGGGTGAAGAGTTGGGGAGGGATAAAATGGGGAGAAATGCCAGATATAGGTGATGAAGAGGAAAGCAGCAAACCACATTGCCATGTATGTACCTATGGACAAATCTTGCATGTTCTTCACATGTACCCCAAAACCTAAAATGCAATTTTATATATATATATATATATATATATAATATTATATATAATATATTTAATATATTATATATATAAAGAAATAATTGTGATAAGATTTTTTGGTTTATTTGACGTCATTCTCATTTATGTATTAATCAGAGCAGTTATCCAAGGATTCCTACGATTCCTACTTGTTAATATTTGGATAGCTAGGCATATACTGAGTGGTAAATAACTACATTTAAAAAAATTAATATACAATTCTAATTTTGATTTAGACTACCTTATTTTATTTTATTTTGAGACACAGTCTCGCATTTTTGCCTGGGCTAGAGTGCAATGGTGCGATCTCAGCTCACTGCAACCTCTGACTCCAGGGTTCAAGGGGTTCTCCTGTCTCAGCTTCCTGAGTAGCTGGGATTACAGGTGCTTGCCTCCATGCCTGGCTCAGTTTTGGTATTTTTAGTAGAGGCGGGGTTTCACTATGTTGGCCAGGCTGGTCTCAAACTCCAGACCTTGTGATCTGCCAGCCTCCATCTCCCAAAGTGCTGGGATTAGAGGCGTAAGCCATTGTGCCTAGACGACTACCCGTTTAAACTACAGAAGAGTTAAAAAGTATTTATTAAGCACTGATTTTATGTTGGGATGTATGTTGGAGAGCACTCAACATACGACGTATTTAGAGGCAGGTTTAAAGGTAACCAACATTATTATAAAGTAATATAAGCTTAATCCCAAATTAGAATAAAGATAATTAATGTAATAATAAATTCAAGTAAATGTGAAATGACCATGGGCTGCAGCTATTAGGGATGACATGTTCAAGGAGCTAGAATCTGAAGTCATAATGGAATGGAACGAAGTTATAAGGAATTCCAGGCCAGAAATAAGGATATAGCTTCGAAGCAGGAATTCAAGAGACCTCTTTGGAAAGCTGGAAGCACAACAATCCAACTACAATGCAGAATTCATGGTTGGAAAGATGGCAGGAAATATAGTCAGGAACAGACTTAAACACTGAATTGTGAACTGAGGTTTTACTGTGTACACTGTGTTTTAAAAAAGAGTTTTCTAAATATCTTTATCCAATATACTTTTCAGTCAGTGGATGGAAATGCTAGATGGTGAGCTTTATTAAACTTTAACAATATTTTTTAATCTGGAAAAATATAGTACTACAAAAGGTAAAACACACACACACACACACACACACACACACACACAGTTTCAAAAAAAATCTTTCTTTTTATTTTCAAAGTGTGCTTAAGTCCTCATTTCTAACTATATACTGTGGGGCAAACGTTATCTAGGTTTTTAAAGTCACCCAGTAACTGGGTTAGGAATTTAAGAAATACTGACAAAAGCTGGCTGTATATTCCTGCTTGTTTCAGCAGGCTTTGCAAATCATTAAGTCAAAGAACAGCTGGCTGATCAACAATATTCCAACTTAAAGGCCAATTCTGCTATTAATAAACAATGTGAAGGCAAATGATAGATAGGAAATATCCACTACCATGTTCAGTTAATATACTCTATCAATTACAATCTCATTTTTTTAGTTTTTAAAATTTGGATCTGCCAAAGATGCCAAGTAGATGACACATTTCATGATTAAACTATGATATCAAAATTCAATAAGGTGATATTAAAACTGCAGGAATCAGTTATTTCGATTCACTCTAGGGTCCTTAAAAATGTTCCCCAGATTGAAAAGGACAAGAAAGAAAAATCATTCAAATGATCGATGAGTAAAAAAGGAAAGATGACCAGCGGATACTGCTGAACTCAGTGGAAAGGCCTGAAGAGTGGTGCTATTTGGCAAATGTGAAGTGTGAATCAGATGGTATTTAAATCAGCTTACATTTTATAGGAAAACAAGCCACTTAAAATACAATAACAATGTCCAGTGGGTTTGATATGTCCAGATATTCAACTGGCTTATTAGTAATGGCAATTTGTTATTCATCCAAAAGATTTCAGGACCTTTAAAAAAGTTATTGCTGATGAAGCTTTTCAGCGTATACAAAATGAGACAAAGAGGTCCCATAATTTGCATTGGAGATCTTTTTCAGATCTTCTTGTCCTCCCCACCCGTTAAATATAGCCAACATAATTCAATGCTTTTATAGAAAGAAAGTGCACAAATGCCTCTCAAGGACACATCTTTGTTTAGAAGGCAATCCTCAAAATTGGAGGAATAAAGTTTAGATAGGAAAAAACAAATCTGGTAAATGGAGGACAGATGTCTTCTGTTTCTAAGAGGCAATGCTAAACTTAAAACTTATTGAACAAAATATTAGCTAAAATTAAAACATTTAAAAATCAAATTTAAATGATGTTCTTGTAGCATATTTACATATTTACCTTTAAAGTGCAGAATTTATACACATTTTTAAAGTCACTACTTACTATCAAATTTTCATTAGCGTAAGTACCTAGAAGTAACTCATATTGCCTTTCTTTAACTTTAATTGAAAACTTTAATTGGAGAAAAATTGATTTTATGATAAATTTTAATATTTAATATTTTATAAAAATATATATGGATACCATATATAGAGAATAAATGGAAATGGGATTTATACAGGATATTTCTCCAAATGTAACCGAAATGATACAGTTATATACAGTTGTGCATGGTAACCAATATAGGCATTTCTATTTATTTTAATAAAAGTCAGATAGTATTGAAGTTGGAAATAATTTTTATGTTCCCTAGTGCCATATCTATACTAATTTTTCTTATTTCAAAGGGTATACAGTTCTCTATTTTTTTCTTTCTATATAATCACTTGTTTTCTAAAACTAACTGAAAAGATAATTCTAACACACTTTCCATTCCCCTCTCTTGGGAATGTTCTCAACAGCAGTATATTCCTTTTATCACCTGTAATGTTGTCAGTTTTAAGACAGACAAATTGTACCCAGTACGGAGGTCAGGATCTGTTGGTCTATAAAAGCTGCCCCAGAAATTGACAAAATAAAATCATTGCCTCTAACACGAGAAGGAAACAGACTGTCAATTTCAAAACCAAATTAAACACAGTACCTTTTTGTGGCACTGAGGAAATCCCTGAGGACAGCAGTAGATGTTATGTGGAATTGAGTTGCACATATTATGATGAAAAGATAATAAGTGATATGTATTTAATTTCATAAAGATTACATTAACCCACATAGATAATTTCTCTGGACCTTCACAACCATCTCAGTGAGTAAACTAGGACATGGGTTAAAACCCATATTTTATGGATAAGGAGCAAGACTTCAGTAGGTTAAATGACTGTCCAAGTTCAAATGGCTATTGAATGGCAGATCTAGGATTTAAACTCCCATGGTTTGACTCCCGAGCTTATTTTCTTTCAGAAGCCAACTCTATCACCTTCATTTTAAAATTATAAAATTAGTGGATAACTCTGTCGACTGCAGTAGCAACAATCTAAAAGGCCAAAAAGTAGGAGAAACTTTAAAGATTTACTGAGGTTCAAATGAATGACAAAGCACCCAGATTTTAAGCAACATTCAATTCATATGGAGAAATTATAAATTATTCAGAGACATAAAATAACAGCAACACTTTTTATATGTATAGCACTTTGCAATTTTTAAGGTGCTTTACATACATTATCCTATTTACATTGCACATAGGAACAATTCAATAAATGCTAGTTAAATACATTTTATTAATGTCAAAATTTCTATAACTATAAAACTGAAAATCTAAGGACTAGAATACATTACTCTGAATAAAAACAGTATTATTGCATAAATCCCTATTCATTAACTTAGCAACAAGAGTGGCATCCCCTGCTGACAGTGTATATACTACTCACATTTTTAGCTCTTTCCTGATTTTCTAAAGAAATATTTACTCAGCCTCAGAAATTAGGATTTAACTAAAAATATCTAATAACCTTTTTTCTTTTAAACTAGTGAATGGCCCAGATTGGTCAAGAAGAGTGTATTAGTATCTGATGGAAAATTAAGAACATTGACTACGTATCTCCAATTACACCATACCTAAATTTGTGGAGTATATGTATTTTAAAAATGTAGACAGGAAAACAATTATAGATTGTTATTTTAATTAGGAAATTATGAACTTAACATCCTCAGTCACTTGTAAGCTTTAACCTTAAATATTTTAGCGTGTGCCACTAACAAAGAACCATAGGTTTTAAAAGTTTGTTCTAGGTTTTAAAACAGACATTCTTTGTATCCAAGAGAACCCTACTTTGATCAAGTAACATAAATGTAGGGCATTAAATGACAGTACCATTAAGGACAAATATAACAAAAAATAGATATTGTACTTTTTCAATTTTTATTTTTATTTCAATCGTTTTTGAGGTACACATGGTTTTGGTTACTTGGATAAGTTCTTTAGTGGTGAATTCTGAGATTTTGGTGCATCCCACCAGCCAAGCAGTATACAGCATACCCAATATGTAATTTTTAGCCCTCATCCTCTCCCAGTCTCACCGGGCAAAGCCCTGAAGTCCAGGCCTTTGTATACTCATAAACTATCTCCCACTTACAAGTGAGAAAATACAACATTTGGCTTTCCATTTCTGAGTTACTTCACTTAGAAAAGCAACCTCCAGCTCCATCCAGGTTGCTGCAAAAGATAGCATTTCATTCCTTTTTATGGATGAGCAGTATTTCATGGTATATACATACCATGTGTTTTTTTATCCACTCGGTTGATGGATACTTAGGTTGGTTCCATATTTTTGCAATTGTGAAGTGTGCTGCTATAAACATGTGTGCATATGTCTTTCGTATAATGACTTATTTTGCTTTGGGTAAATACCCAGTAGTGGGATTGCTGGATTGAATGGTAGTTCTACTTTAAGTTCTTTAAGGAATCTCCAGTGTTTTCCATAGTGGTGGTACTAGTTTACATTCCCACTAGTTTACATTCCCACCAGCAGTGTAAAAGTGTTCGCTTTTAACCACAACTTGTACTTCCATATTGATATATGCTATATAACCCATTTAAGAGCAATTAAATTAATTAATTCGATTCTATGCTTACTTCACAAACTCTTTATCATTAATAAGTTTTAAGAAAGATCCCTGTTTATTCAATGATCATTCACCTGGAGTTTATTTAGCAGACACTGTAGGCCAATCATTGTGCTGGTCTTCGAGTTGTGGAGATAAAGACATGGGCTATATTCATGTGGAAATCACTAATGATCTCCTAGAGGGTAAATACATTATAAGACTTAATGTAATGAATTTAATATTTACAGAACAAAATGCACACAGATAAAATAATTAATAGCTAGTATTTTCCACATACTCATTTACTACTTGACCATTGGATCCATTTATTTAAAAATAGATATTTTTGAACACTGTAATTATAATGATATTAGAGAAAGTTAAGAAATCGTAGCAAAGGTAAAAAGCATAATAAGAAAACCTTTTTTTCTGTTACGTGTTTTTTCTAGTCTTTTAAAAATACATGCGATTTATTGGGATCGAAATTTTAATTTATTCTTCCCAAGTATTTTCATATAATCCTATGCAATTCTTTAATAAGCTTTTAAATAGCTACATGATATTCAACTTAGTGAGCAGATATATCATAATCATGGCATAATGCACAGGCTGCATAGTTTCCAAATCTCAGAGACTTGGGTTTAGAATTAGGTAATTGCTCTACCACTCTACATACTGTTTTCTTAACTGTAAATGGGGATAATAGCAAGTAGCTTCGAGGCATCTCAAGCATTAGAGACTATTATTTACCAAACATCTATCATAGACCCTGAAACTCAGTAGAGGACTAAGAAATAGCAACTATTGCTTATAATTCCCTTAATGTTACAGAATTAGGTAACAATGTTTTGAATAATAATTCTTTTTGAGTTGTTTAATTCAGCCCCATGTACAACTTGGCCTACCACTTGTAATAATCTTTGAGTTTCTTATTTTCTAGCCTCAAATCAGAATTATATAGTATTAATTCTGCTGGCAAAAGGAAAGATCATTCACTAAGCCATAAGCAAAGGAAAGGAAGAGTAACTGTACTTAAAATTACACATTTCCTTTTGACTAGTTGAAAAGTGTTACATAAAAAAGAAAAAACATTCAATCTTTTCTAAAAACACCAAATGAGATATTCCTTACCAAAGTACTCTAAAAAGTAAAAAGTGTACACAAATGTTAGCTAATGCTAACATATAATGGTAGGAATTTTTTCTTCACTGATTTGTTGTATCCCAACCTTCAAGGCAATCTCTACATATTTATAAAATTTTAAAAACAGTGAAAAACCCCTTCTGTTATATCATTTTATTCCTTCCAAAAATATTTTCAGATTAGAACATATAGTTCTTTTTCTTGGAATCATATATCACTATAACTGAATTCAAATTTTGCCTTTAAAATTTTATTTTGGAGTTGATCTGTATGAAACGATATACAAAACTTCATAAGGACTTAAATTTGGGCAAGACACACAGAATTGCTATTGCAACTCCTGATACATTGCTATCTTTTGCTGCAGCAAATCTATTGTTTTATTCAAATAAAAATGTACTTCTTCTAATGTACTTGTGCTTAGATTTTTTTTTCCAGTAAAAGTTTATAATATTCACTATTGGCAGAGTCTTGATAATGAAACCTTTTTTTCTTCATGGACATGGAAGAAAACTAGCTTTACAGGAGACCTGATGAAATGCCTACTCAAGTAAGAAAAATATTTTAAGGCATAAAGTTTTAAAATATACTTCTTATCCTAGAACCGATATCATTCATTATGTAATTTCCAACTTGAGAAAAAGTTGGAATCTGGTTATTCTCTGAGTCCACATTAAAAGGAATATGCTGGATACAATAGGTGGAGGTTGAAAAGTTGCCTTGACACCCTTAGGCAACTGCAGACCTGGTCACTGTCCCCTCAGAAATGTTTGGAAGGCTAATAAACCACTCAACCCCCTCTGTATAATCCCTTTATAATTATTTATAAAGTTGTCTTTATAAATAATTCTCACTGGCTGTGGAGCAATGCTAGATGTGGCTTTCAGCTTCACTATGGTTACTTGAGAGCATTCTCAGGTATTGCTTCTACACAAGCAGGCTCTGCCTCTGTGGGAACCCCAGTGATGTTCTGGGAGAAGTGGCAAGGGCAGGCAGCATGACCATTCTCTTCTCTGGAAATTTCACTCCCATGCACTTTTTATGCAATAAATCATGAAGAAAAGGTCAAGAGACAGCTTTCAAATAATGGATTCACTTTCCTACTGACACTGATCTGGCCAGAGAGGTGAAGTTGTGGGGAGACAAAGGGAGGAGCACAGCAGTCCATCACAGGAAACCTAAACCCCTTCAATCTTCCAAGGAAACAAAACACACTTCAGTAATCTCCTTCCCCTCAATTACAGATGTCTGCCTACATTATTAAAGTAAGTTTACATTGTGCTCCAGTTAGAAGTAGGAGGTATCTATGTACACATATTGAAGATGGGGCATTGGGGAGGAAAAGACAGAAATGAAGAAGTGTCATTCACTGTGGAAATTAACAAAACAGGATAAGATGTGTTCCAGAGAGGCTAACAGGTTACACATTCTAGGCCATTCAGTGCAGACCTAAATTTCGAGAAACAGTAGGCACATGAGGATAAATCCCTCCATCCTTGGAACACTCAATACACCTTTACTGTCTGACTCAATAGTAGTTGAACTAAAGGAAGTTTGACCAGTAAAACCAATTGACATGGAAGCTTAATATAAATCATAAAAACTTTTGAGTTTTTCTTTGGGAACAGCCAGTCCTATATCTAGTTCATAGAAGGGCTGCGGTATTTTCTTTCTAATGTTAATAGAAAATAAATCTTATTTCCATTTTGGTTTCATTCATAACATCTTATCATGCCACAAGGAACAATAGTTAGATGGTCTCCAGTTTTGAAGGAGTTTAGAGCCCTACAAACCTTATTCTACCCATTTAGTCTCTTGCTAGACAATAAATTCCATGAGAACAGGGACTACAGAAGTGTTTTGCTGAATATGACGGCCCTTATGCTTACACAACAATGTCTGGCCCATATTAAGTCCTAAAAAAACAAGCTAGTTATAAAAAAAATGGATGAATTCCCAAAAAACTCTGCCTGTTAGAGCTGCATTAATAAGTTTTTTTTCCTAACCTTTCTAAACATTGGTTATGTTTATATGGATTGCTTTTGATTTGGCATCAAAATAATAAAATCAGCACCCTTGATCCAAGGTTCCTCAGCTGCATAAACAACGACTTGCTCTTATTTTGATTAAGGAGAGCTATTATATGTTCTTCCTCAAGCCATTAGTCTACTAGGAACATGCTGTAATTTATAAGGCCTATCAGAACTTTCCTTTTACTAAAATGAATAGAAAATTAATGCAACCAGGCAGAAAGCTCTGTTAGCTAATAGTTTTTAGCACTTTCTTCTTTGAGATGCAATTTCCATTTACTGGTTATTTGAGGAGGAAAAATTCAGTCCCACTGATATCACCTTGATTGGGTTTATGTACAACTACTGTATTTTTTTTTCTTGGGCATGTCATATGCTATTACATGGAAAATAAATGTTACAACTTTCTAACATCAATAGCTATTTCAGGTAGTACTGCATGATCATTAGTTGAAAAACTCTTAGAATACTACTACTTCCTATGTGTTAATAAATATTTGTAGAATTTATGCAATTTGGGGTAGAATTAAAACACCAGAATCATAAGCACTAAAAGAGATGGAATTCTATTTTGCATTAAAACACAGGTACAAATTAATGTTCTTATTTTATTTCTTGGAAAGTACTTTATAGATGCAATATTGAAATACGTGATAGTACAATTATGTTTTAGCTTTTTAATGATATATAGGCAGCTAGCTCTCTGTTCAGTGTGGGCTTGTGTTCTTTAAAAGAACTAGTGGGAGTTATTTTTTTATTGGCTCAGAACTCTGAAAACTAGACAATAATTTAGGGCTTTTTTAGTCAGCAACAAGTATCGATCATTCCACAAATATAATATTTACACAAAATTTTGATATTTAATGAAGAGAAGTTAAAAGAAGTTTGCTCTTTAAGGAAGCTAACAATGCCCATTTGCAATGTATTTTTTGTTACTAATTAACTTTACAAAACTTTTCATAGGGTAAACGTCATTTTCGACTTAACAAATATAGATACTGTCACATGCTGATGAATGCAGAAATCTCTATCGCTGTTGTTAAATTAATAAATTATTTGGCTCCTCTTATTGCCTGTGTGTGGATTAGATGCTGAAATACAATAATTTTGAAGTAAAGTGGCTTTAAAAATAATAAACTATAGCTTGTACAAATATTATAGAGGCAAATAAGAGAATCACAGGACCACGTATAAAACCAAGGATTCTTTTGTCCGTTATGGTTCCTTTTCCAGGATTCAGCTTTGAGGGAGTTTTGAATTTCACATCTGACACCATCTTTGAAAATATTCTTACAGTGATGAATGACCTCTTTCATGTAAAACATTTTTGAAAAATATATACATATATTTACCAAGGCTTACTTCCTCTTATGTTGGAAATATTTATTTTTTGATTGGAAGCCTGTGGTGATACAGCCACAGTAAAAGAAGAGATTTCTTTTCCCTTAGTATTAATGTTGACAAATCAGCCCTGAAGAAGTGACCACTGTTTTATGTTTTAAAAAAATATGGCCCATTAGCTGAGGAAGATTTTCAAATTCTTATTGTGGTGCTGTGTTCTTACTTCATTAATAGTTTTGACAAGAGTAAAGGTGCATTTACAGTTGATCTTTTAATGAAGAACATGTTACTTCTCCTAGTGTGACTGGTTGTTTTACAGCAATGGATTATGACTTGCCACTGATTACCCTGTAAAAACTGGATTAGAAACTTTATTAGAAATGCAACAGAAAATAATTTTCATATAAACATTTTGTTAAAGAAACAGGGTCTTGCTCTGTTGCCCAGCTGAGTGCAGTAGTGCAGTAGTGCAGTTCTAGCTCTCTGCAGCCTTGAATGCCTGCATTCAATTAATCCTCCCATCTCAGCCTCCCAAGTAGCTGGAAAAACCGTGGTACACACCATGTCCAGCTAATTTTTAAAATTCTTTTTGTAGAGTTGGGGTCTTGCTTTGTTGCCCAGACTGATCCTTAACTCCTGGCTTCAAGCCAGCCTCCAGCCTCAGACTCCCAAAATTCTGAGATTATAGGGGTGTGCCACCATGCCCTGCTAACATTCTTTGACTTATAAATAATTACAAACATTTTGTACTAGACTTACACTTAATCTGAGCAGTTTAAATGCATATTGCTCAGCACAGGCTTGACACACAAGTGGAATGCATTCAGTACATGTCAGTTACAATTTTTATTATTACTAAAATGAAAATTGACGGTTTTATTGTATGAAAATCTTAATAAAATTGTTCCCTACAACTTCCTTTTAGGGAAAAGCACAGATTTAAGTTCAGGTTATATTGAATATTATAGTTGGTTTTTTTTTTTTTTTTTTTTTTTTTTTTTTTTTTTGAGACAGAGTTTTGCACTTGCTACCCAGGCCTGGAGTGCATTGGCATGATCTTGGCTCACTGTAACCTCCGCCTCCCAGGTTTAAGTGATTCTCCTGCCTCAGCCTCCCAAGTAGCTGAGATTACAGGCATCTGCCACCATGCCCAGCTAATTTTGTACTTTTAGTAGAGATGGGGTTTCTCCATTTTGGTCAGGCTGGTCTCAAACTCCAGACCTCAGGTGATCTACCCACCTCAGCCTCCCAACATGCTGGGATTACAGGCGTGAGCCACCCTGCCCGGCTATAGTGGTATTAACTATTATCAGAATCTTTAAAATTTATCTCCTGCAAAGAATCCCACAGATATCATATCCGAGATTATTCAAATAATGTTATCCTGGACTCTGACTAACCTTACATTTGCTCTTTGTTCATTACAAAATTTACTCTTTTAACTTTTATTTATATTCACTAAATGTATTCCATATCTTAACTTACTATTTAGTGAAAAAATTTCTGCATATGTTCTATGGTTTGAATGTGTCTCCCAAAGTGCATGTGTTGGGAACTTGATCCCCTATGTGACAGTATTGAGAGGTGGTCTTTTAAGAAGTGATTAGGTCATGTGGGCTCAGCCCTTGTCAATGGATTATTGTTGTTATTGCCAGAGTGGGTTTGTTACCAAAGAGAGCCCCCTTCTTGGTTTCTCTCTCATGCCCTCTCTCACACTCTCCCCTTTCACCATGGAATAACATGACAAGAAGGCCCAAGAAAATTGCCAGTATCTTGATACTGAACTCCCCACCCTCTAGAATTGTGAACTTTTTTCTTTTTAAATTGCCCAGTCCGTGGTATTCTGTTATGACAATACAAAATGAAATAAGACAATATGTCATCCATAATCAACATGTTTTACGTACTTTTTATTATATTTCTGTCCTTTTACTTAAAGAATATTCAAAACCACTTAACCAACTCTTTAGAAAAGCATAAAGTAGCATGGCCCCTCATCACTCCTCCAAATTCCTCATTGCTGGCTGTCAGTTAAGACTGCTTGCATCTGCTCCCACACCATTGCACTTATATTCAGTGGAAATTTTTCACTTGTATCTTTGATATAACAAACCAAATTCTAGATTCAGAAACCTGTGGCATTTTCTTCTCTTTCACCACAGTCCCTAATTATTGGTCCACATCAGTCCAGGAGGAATTTCAAATTTATGTCATTAATCAATCACCACTATCTAATATCACTAAGAACCCTAAACAGTTATTTCCTGCAGTTTTATAATGCATGATTTTATCTTAACTCCACATACATTATGCAGTAAAACAAGACTCCCATTCTTGAAGTTCCACCGACATTTTCTATGAAATAATGAACATTCAGTGGATGGTAATATAAGATGGAACTTCCTGGTCCTCCAATCTTTGGCAAATGTTTTCATTTTTCTTTGCCTTTGAACACTTAAGGCTTCTGTCTCTTACTTACTGCAAACAGCACTCCCCTCTGAACAAGGTTACCCACCACTCAGTTCTAAATAATAGTAGAAAATAAATAGCACTTTTAGCATTTCTTTAACGTTCTGTCTTCAAATCCCTAGTTGTCCATTTGGGGTGACTATCATTTCCTCTTGACCCAAGTCTGTGGCAGATACATATAAAGAACATGTACATTTGTCACATGAATCACATCTTTGTAAACTAAACTTCTTAATAGCACTCTTGAAAAACCTAGCATGATCATAATCATGATAAGGGTACTGAATAATTTAGGGGGTATTTCATTATGGATTTTGTCTATTACTTAAAGGCAAGAAAAACTTTTTTTTTTTTAAATTGGAGAAAAACACACATCACTTCAGATCTGCAAATATAGTAACAAAATTGAGCTGTGGTTTAAAAAAATGCTGACACATTATAATAAGGCATGAAAAATTAACCTTTGTGCCAAAATCAAATTAACAGCTCTTTAAAGTTTTTTGCAAAGATATTACATATGCATATATGTGTGCATAGCCTCAGTAATATGAATCATCAACTAATATCTTTCCCCTATGATGTCATTTATGGCAGTTTAAATTTGGGGGTGGTCTATTTTACAGTTTTTATGATTTTTCTTATGATATTACTTAATTTTTATTTTTATACAATTGGTTTCATTAAAGAATTTCTGTATTTTTAAGTTCCTCAAATCCAACCCATTTAGAACTAAGAGGCTTAGCTTATTTACCCAAGTATTCCAATAACATCTTGCTCTATAAAAATGACAATGCTATGTATGATAGGGGCTCAAAGAGAAAAATCAACAAATATTCACTTCTTAATTTCAGAATTTTGCTTCCTGTTTTAACTGGTCCATTATCAGAATGTGATTGTAATTATTCCTTAGCAAGGAACAATTTATTGATTGAGAACAGTAGCAAATGAGCAACTTACGGCCTCCAAAGTGTAACCACCCTGGTACAGGTCAATAGAACTAGGCAAACAAGAGGCCAATTCAAAAGTTCCTGTCCAATTTCCTTCCACAGCCAGGTCTTTATGAGCAAGCAGTCATGGAAAAGATCCTAGAAAAATAAACTGTGGAAACATTTCAGCAACTTAATTGAGATTTTGCAAGGCTCTCAAAGCCTGCATTGTTATAACCGACTCTCATCAAAGACCATGATTCAGCTTTAGAAATGGAGCTATTCAAACCCTGCTGTATTAGCCATATATCTTAGGAATTTACTTCCTAATTATGCAGTATGTCTTATAAACACTTTTTTTGTTCTGTCATTGGGTGACATAATATTTTAAGTGAATGGGTCTGATCATTATTTTGAAAAGTTCTTCCTCAACACTCGTCAGATTTAGATTATGAAGCAAATTGCATTTTTGTTCTAGAAACTTTCATGCTCCCTGTATGAATTTATCACTTGCTATGCTACTGGGGGAAACTATGTCTCAATACAGCCTTATTTCTAACAGTAAAACTGCTGACTCTCAATGTGAAATACAAGAGATGTTGAAAAGGCAAATACCATAGTTTCTGCAAGAAATGAGAATCTGTCTTCTAGAAAGAGTAGCAGTAAGGTCACAACTCGGATTTTATCTGTGTCTTTAAGGAAGACCAAGAACAGATTCAAAGAACACAAAACTGAACTCATTTCAAGAGTAAAGAGTAACTCTAAAGGGCTTTTTTATTTTAAGTGCTACCAGAAGACTAGAATATATGCTAACATGTGCCTTTTTTCTAAGTATCTGGAAAAAAGAAAAGGATGGAAAAACATGCTTTTTAAAATTTACATCATTCATCTAATTTTTATTTTCATTATAAAATCTCAGTTTTCATCTTAATCTTAACAGGTGGGGACATTTATTTTTATTACTTTCTCAGGAAATGTAGACAAAAGTACACAAGATTCTATATGTTATATGAAAATAATCAAAAGTAAATTGAAAGTCAAATCACGAAGTAGTTGCAGAATATTCAACTCTGGGGCAACCAGTTCAGGGCAAGAGTGCTAAGACAGTATTTGTTATTTAGGATTTTGTTTACTTATCTGCCTCCAATGAGTAATTATCATAAATTACCACATTTGACTGATGCCCAATAGAACAGCACATTCCAGTCAAAATATGTCACCGAGCCACCAACACCGCATGATGGTTTTTGGCTCCACGTGATAGTGATGTTAAGCATAATACTCAGTCGTAATTTATCCTGTCAGTCACACATTTAAAAGTTGCTATTTCGAAAGGTCTTTGATGTAATAATATATTACGTGTTACTTTACATTTTTAAAAAAGCCTGCATGTTGAGTAAGGCTAATTTGCTACAGAGAGGTAAAAAAAAACCCTAGCAAAATGGCTATGTAGTCAGCCTAGACAGATGGTAAATCTGGGGAAAATTAATCAGTAACAACCCTAGTGATCTGGAGTTGTTAAATAGCTGTACTGCATTAAGAAAGTGAACATAATACTTTCATATATATATAATATGGCAATAATAATATATATATTCTATGGTGATGATAACATCCAGAATACATCCGATTTTCTGTTACTATTACTCTCTTCTAACGCCTTCACTTTTTGATGTTCAGGATATATTTGAGAGTATATTTATATTAATAAATATGAGTAAGGTTCATAATTATACATGTAAGGTATAACATGAGTGACATTAATAAATAGTATATGTATATATACAAAAATGCATAGATATACTAAATGACTAGAAATTGCACTTAAATCACCTGAAAATCATTACAATTTTAGAAGCAGAGTAGGAATTCAGCAAATATCCAGGAATGTAATAAATGTGGTGCATTCTTCAGTTTTCCAAATTTTTACTCTCATGAATTTGAGACTATCAAATATACTTTTTTAAGAATAAGAGAATACTCATTTTCAATTATTATATAATATCATACCAAGTAAATTAATCGGCAGATACAAAGGAAAGTATTTATCTATTTAAACTGACCAGAAAAAATGAGCTAATGGTGCATCCTTCGGTAATTAGGATAGATAAACGACAGCTGCTAATTCTGGAATGATTTACTGAATTCTTTCTAATGACATTGAAACAGTCCGAACCAATGAGATGGTTTAACTGCCACCCTTTTTCCTGGTTCTCTTTTTTGCCCTTTTTTACAGTGTTGCCTGTCGTCATTTTAAGGATATTTGTCTACATGGCTCTGCAACATTACAATTTCCTTTTTAAAATACTAGTTTCCTTTTTTGATTTTTCTTCCTCCACACATTTGTAGCACTGAACAGATCCCAAGACCCTTTCCCTAGGCTCAGCTCTTCCTGTCTCATCCTTGCCCTTAAAAAATTCAGTCTCCCCTGATCACAACCATCACGTTGGTGCTGATGACTCCAAGTCTCTATCTATAGCCATTTATTCCTCTCAATATAGTCACATAATTCTAGTATGCTAACATCATTTCTAACTAGAGATCTTTAAAACTCAGGCGCATCATCTTCTTCATGACTGTTTCTTCTGTATGAGTTCTCCAGTTTTGTCAGTGGTATCAGAATTTCTCCACCACCTGTTGAAAATGCTACCATCAGCTAAAACTCATACAGGGAACTCCACTTCTTGGATCAAGGTGAAGTCAACAATTAAGTCAAATGTTTAGTATCAATGTTACCTTCTTAGAATCTCTAAACCTCACTCTTTCTTTTCCATTTCTTTTGGCATCCCATTAAACACTTTGGGATCTCACACTTGGTTTATTACAAGAGCCTCCTGACCAATTTTTCTTCCAGTCTACTTCTTCTTAGATCTACCCTTCATATGGTTCCAGATCAATCTTCCTATACAGGATACTCTTTATACCACAGAATAGGGTTTAAGTGTGACAATTCTGGAATCACACTGCTTAGGGATGTATGCATGCCAGCTCCAGCATCCAATAGACTATAGATCTTGTAAAAGTTATTTGACATTTTGTTGCCGTACTCTCTACCTACACCAAAGTACTATTGAGAGAAACAAATGAGTTGACACATGGAGAGCACTTAGAAAACTTCTAAGACAAGTGCTTAATAAATGATGGACGCTTATTATTACCATTATCATCTATTTTATAAAAAAAACTCTGGCCAGGCGCGATGGCTCATGCCTATAATCCCAGCACTTTGGCAGACTGAGGCGGGTTGATCACGAGGGCAAGAGATCGAGACCATCCTGGTCAACAAGGTGAAACCTCGTCTCTACTTAAAATACAAAAAAAAAAAAAAAAAAAAAAAAAAATCAGCTGGGCATGGTGGTGTGCACCTGCAGTCCCGGCTACTCGGGGGAGGCTGAGGCAGGAGAATTGCTTGGACCCAGGAGGTGGAGGCTGTGGTGAGCTGAGATCACGCCATTGCACTCCAGTCTGGGTAACATCAGTGAAACTTCGTCTCAAAAACAAACAAACAAACTTCTAATGGCTTCCTGAACACTATATGATAAAGCCTTAATCCCTTAACCTGGCAGTTAGACTCTGTACAATCTGACCCTGTTATTGGCCCAGATTCAATCACTGGTATTTGTTAATATGAATTCTCTGTGAACTTAAAAAGTACCCTTTGAAATTCTGTTTTTATTCATGCTGTGACTCATTATGTCCCCCTCTTTGATGTGTTTTCTTTTCTCTCCATTTTTACCATGTTACTCATTTTCAGTGACTTACTCAAGTCTTGTTTGTTCCTAAAGAGGAAACGCCAGATCAGCATTTGGTATTGGTCAAAGTTTCTAGAAAAAGGCATCCTCACATAAACTCGAAACGAGCGGTATGTTATAACCCATTTTGGAGATTAATACTGCACATTAATATTTAACGCACCTTGAGATGTCATACAGTAAAGAATATTTTTAATACAGTATTCCAAATTTATTTGCAGGGTAAATATCTTTTTTCTTATAGAAACTATTAGAAATCTAGACATGAATATTCCAGAGTCAGGAATAGAACTGAAAATCATTTTAATTTTGAAACTGGTTTTAACAGTTACAATTTCCTATGGAAATGATATGACACATTCCTACATAATGCTAAATTTCAAAAGTGAGTTTAAGTAAAACTGAGGGAATTGAGAGACTGAAAAGTTTAATTTTTTAACAAGTAGGAATTTTGACATATTATATAAGTGGAACACCAAAAATAAAAAAATTTAATAATATCTGATTTTTACTCTCAATTAATATCACTATCAATTAAAAACTTTGAGGTCCAGAGAAAATTGTTCTTGTAGTTTTATTTTAGTAAAATTCTTTTTGCAGTTTGTACCTATATTTTTCAATATAATTACTAATGTTGTACCTGATGGTAGTAAATCAGGGAGTATATGGCAAAACAGACTAAAGTTGTGATTTTTTACAGAATATTAATCTATAATTTTATGCTCCTTGGCACACATTTCAGCCTTCAACTCTTAATTTCTAGGCCCTGAATTATACCTAGAAAAATTCCATCTTTATTTCTATTATGTAAATCATAAACTAAAACAAAGAAAAGATGATGAAATCAACAAATAAGATGAAGAAATTTAATAAAAATTCTGAAGATTGACATCCATTCTTTTACATAACTGATTAAATGCCTGTTGCTTAAAATATTATTTAAAATGTATGTATCCTGTTATTAATTCATTTAAAAAATAACTGCATCCACATAGACTGAAGGCAATTGCTAGATAATTAGTGAATTCTTGAGAGAAAATTATATTTCCTGAAATGTGTTTATGTATGTTCATTTAATTGTATTCTCAGTATATTATTATATTTGATGTTAGAGTAGCAGGCCATTTTAATTCAAATAATTATTTGCATAATAGAAATCAAATATAAACAATATAAGTAATATGAAAACATAAGTATTAATCAGCCACACTAGTATATAAATTGTCAGTAGCTTCCCAAATAGCCATAATCAGAATATTCCGAAAGAAGAGTGTGTTTGCATTTCACGTCTATAATTACAATGTTGTTAGATAGATTCTGTTTTCCATCTGTGAAATACTTGACATGTAATGGAAGACAGGAAAAACAATCTTAAGTCCTCTCCTTATTTTATTTAAGGCATGGAAATTGGAAGCATAACTAAACACAATAATATCAGGTTTAAAGTATCAACGTCATACATTAAATATTTTCATTTTTCTAAAAGGTAAAGTCCTTTTATTTCTAGTTTTCCAAATTTTCTTTGATGTTTCACTACAAAGCTTTAAAATGGGTGAAAGAAAGCTTTATTAGACATAAATTTATTAAAAATGAAAATTATTTAACCATCCTTTTGTAAATGCTTTACTGTAAATACTTTACTATTATCAAGTACCTTTCTTTCAAAGGCCAGGAGTAAAATTCATTAAAACAGACCACTAGAGGGCAAGCCACACTCTGATCTCAGTTGTAAATAAGTAAATGGATATACTTCTTAAAGCCACTAGCTATATCTAATAATCGTTCTTTCTTTGTCTCATTTTTTCATTCATAACTATTTTTTCAGTGCCCACTATGTACCAGCCACTGTGAATACAGAATTAAAACAAGTCATATATATCTCCCTGCATCCCTAGTTCTCTCTCCATATACACTTAGGCATATAGATCTGAAAATGGTTTTAACACATTCCTTTAATGTTATTTATTCCTTCAGAATTTATTATCTTTACATTTTATTTTAAGGACAGTGTGCTATGGAAAAATCAAACAGTCATCTTTCCCAGGCAAGAGAGTAGAGTATCTTGGACGTCTCTGACACTGAAAATCGAAGAACAGCTTTTGGTATAAAGTATATTAATGAATGTTATATAATCTCCATAGAACTGGATTTTAATCAAAGCCTATGGAATTTTCTACAACACTGTCTGAAATTTGCCTCGGCATTTTCCTAACTTGGTTTGTCCCTTCGTTTACTGGGCAGACCAGGATCCACATATGAAGATGTTGTCAGAGACAATTAAAGTCTTCTTCAGGTCCCCATTAGCTAGTGCCCTGAGAAACGAGTAGAATGATTTCATAATTTCTGTTGAATATAAAAGGACACAGATACCCTGGGGATACTGATTCAGAAAGACAGAAAGAATAGCTGGGAAGCTCTTTCAGTGATAGAGAAGTTAATGATTTTGTGATTCATCCAAGAGAAACGCCTTACAATCTTTGATAATGGCAAGGCAGATAGTGTCGCTGCTGACCTTGTCAAATTAGCAGAAGCTAATAATATCAGGGCAGAAGGTGAAGCCTAAGCACCACAAAGGAGAGTTTGGCAACACTTGCATATTTTTAATTGTATTTGTCTGGGGGTTCTCTAACAAAAGATTGCTTTTGTTAATATCAGGATTAATATCAGGATCGAAGCGTTAATATCAGGATCAAGTGTTTTCTAACGTCAACACTTCTATGGAAAGGTAGACATACTAGAAATACTTTGCCAAATTATTAGGAAAAATGGAAGCTGCCTCTCCTCCACATGCCAAAAATAGGGCACACAGCATTAATATTAAAAGTGTTAAATGTCCAACATAATTAAATTACATAAAGGAAAAGGATGAACACCAAAATATAGAAACTGATAGAGAAATGTTGAACCACCAGAACACAATCCACATCTCTTCCTTTAGTAGGTACACTCATTCATTCATTCAGCTGATACTAGCAGAGACCCTATTTATGTTCCATGGATATAAGAGTCACCAGATCTGCTCTCATGCATCTTTCATTTTAGTGAGGGTTCCCTGCTAGATGCATAGGAAATAAAGCTGATCAACACTCCCCTTCCTCGAAGGGTTTCCTCTTACATGTGAGAGAAAGATGTTGGCATTCAGATCCGTGCAATGAAAAAAAAAATCAATAAAAATTTAAATATATGCCAATTACTGTGGAAAGGAAGAGGTGGAAGTTTTCTTCTGATGAAGTTGGGGAAGGGGCTACATTCTGGGCATTGTCTGGAAGAAGATTAAAGGGAGGAAGGTTGTTTTGTCCAGATCCTCTTGTTTTGGCAGAAATTTGAAGGGTACATGACTACTTGTTAGATGTGAAGAAGTAGCACGTCAGGCACTGGGCACCAGGTGGTGGGAGAGCATGGCACTGTAAGCGGAATATGGAAATAATAAGGGGGCTGGACAAAGAGGCAGGAGCCAGAAGGTGGAGGACCTGGCACGATCCAGGTCCTACAAGGAACTGTGACTTCCTTGAAGTTGGCGATAAGGAGCCATTTAAAGGTTCAAGCTGGAGCTTGATGAGTGAACACTAAAAATTGTGCAAAAAATGTAAAAAAATCATTACTTCTGCATTTTACACACATATTCATATACACAGGCACACCACTCTGATGAAGGTATGAGAAATGGATTGGAGTAAGGCAGTTATTCTTAGACTTAGAGATCGCAATTTTTATAAAGAAACTGGATGTATTATTTTCAACCAAACAATAAGGAGAATTCCTCACTAACAGCTAATAATTGTTTAACCCTCTTCTCCCACAACAATCCGTTATGGGAAACCTGGCATGGTTCTGAAAAGACAGTTCATGTATAAAATAAAGCAATGAGACACCTTCATCCTTTCATTCTGCCAATCTTTGAGCATTCAAGTTACCCCAGGGAGGAGAGTTTCATATGAAGAACTGAATGACTTAAGTGCATTTAAATTGATATGTTTACACATAACAAAATCTTCTAAAATTTACCATCTCTAACATTTCAGTAGGGTTGAAAGATTCAATATATGTAAACTAGACATTTGTTAATAGCTCTGATAAATTAGATTTTCAACATTTTTATGTCAGGTTTATGGAAACAAACATATATTTGTTACTACTAAGCAAAAGTACTTATTAGTTTTTTTTATTTTTAGAAGTTTAATTGGTAAGAAATTAAAACCAAAATTATTTTCCAGGTAATGAAAATTATTAATCAGAAGGGTTGATCTAGTAATGTAGTCAATATTTTTAAGGACATAAAATTCTTGATAAATCAATTAATTTACATTACAAATGCTGTGTGTCTATGGATTATCACCTGCAAAGGTATCCCTCAACAACAACAACAATTTTCTTGGTAGTGGTTAGCATCACAACCTCCACAAGTGGTTTGACAAATCTAGTTCTTGTCATGGTTGCTAAATATGTAAATCATACTGAATGACCCAGGCTAAAAGCAAAGTGACAGTTGACTATGACTGCCATTAACCATGGATCACATCCCAGCATGTAATGCAATTATATGGCAGGAAACAACTAATGTGGGCTGCTCTGGTGGGAGAAGGGAGAAAATATTGAATTTTTCTTTGTAATCTATTTACATCTTGCAGTGGGGGCATTAGTCAGATTAAGGTTCAGAATGCCAGGCGCACACCAGTCCAGTGTGCTAAGTGGTGCCTTCATTCTTAACGTGATAAGAAGGTAATGGTTGGATAAACAAATACGTTATAATATACATTGCCTCCACTGATGTAGACCAAAATCTTTCAGAAATGTACAGGTCCGCCAGCATTATTAAGTATGAGCCCTACTTTTTCTTTTCCCTCATGAACAGGCAAATTTTGCTGAAATTTTCTTAGTAAATCATATTAATTTCCTCACAAAATTCAAGCTTAATGTGTAATATCAAGCCACATGAAGACAGCACATTAAAATGTACATTTCAATTATTTTATTTGTATTGCTGAATATATAGATAGACATAGATTGATCACATCAAATTTAAGAGACAAACAGGTGAAGCAGGGGCAGGCATTAATGCAACAGCTTTAGAGCAGCCTGGCAAAAGCCTTTTGAATATTCTGGGAGTTTGAAATATTCAAACTTCGGTATATTTTTCTTGGATGCTCATGTATTGTCAACCATTGTGACAAGTCTCTTAAATACATGTCTAACTTATTTGGGGAATTCATTTGTTTTGCGAATACATGGATTTTAATTTTAGAACTCATAAATTGCTTTACCTAACTTTCTTTTAAACTTTAAAGCCTATCGCTTGAATAATTTTAGGTTATATAAAATATGTGCTACCCCATGCTCTGGGCAGATGGTATACTTCAGAATCAATATCAAATTCGCTAAATTAGCCATAAATAAACTCCGTGTTTCTCAAAGCAGCTTTCTGAGAATAACCAGTGTTGTCATTCCCACAGCAATGTTTTCCACATTCTCCCATCATCTCATTCCAAAGAATGTGTTCATACAAGATAATTGTTCAAAAATTGTCAATAGTAAATAACAACCCAGTATCAAATCTGTTATAAATAAGCCTGACTAGTTAAGAAATACTAATAAAATTTGTATTTATATTTAAATGCCTATATTCAGTTTGTGCATATAAATTGAGGAAAGACCAGAAATAATCCAGGCTCCTTAATTACATGTAAATATAAAGAAGTTCAGCTATTTAAGAAATGTGTGTGACCTTGTTATGCTTTGATCGATTTACAAAACTTAATAGTTCTACTGGCCTTAATTCTTTTACATCTTCTAGTGGTCAAATAAACTCCTCTGAGAAGCTTTCTTTGGGAATCTCCACAAGTTATCACATACTTCTGTAATTTACTGTATGTATATCTTTCCTTCCAGGCACTTATCAAAATTACAATTAATTCCTTTCTATATATCTGTTTACTGTTTATCTCTTAGACTAGCATATGTGTTCTATGAGGGCAGCAATCACACATCAGTTTTACTGACATTGAATCTTTAGATATAAGAAAGGTGTCAGGTAAACAGTGAGGTCTCAATATATTTATTAGATGTAGAAATACACACACACACACATATACACACACACATATATTTTTTTTCCCTCGAGACAGAATCTTGCTCTGTTGTCTAGGCGGGAGTGCAGTGGTATGATCTCGGCTCACTGCAACTTCTGCCCCCTGGATTCAAGCAATTCTCCTGCCTTAGCCTCCTAAGTAGCTGGGACTGCAGGCAAAGTCACACCAAGCTTGGCTACTTCTTTATATTTTTAGTAGAAACGGGGTTTCACCATGTTGGCTAGGCTGGTCTCGAACTGACCTCATGATCTGTCCACCTTGGCCTCCCAGAATGCTAAGATTATAGGCATGAGACACCATGCCCAGCCGTAAATGAAGAAATATTTAAATGGTGATATATTCTTTGATATTTCCCCATCTCCATAATGAAAGATCTTAAATATATCTAATTTGCAAAGAAAGACTAGATTATTTATAATACTTAAATGTCAGGAAAGAAATCTGCTTTACATATGCTTCATATATGTAACATGGAAAACTAACAGTGATTTAGAAATAGCATCAAGAATATCTCGCTTCTTAAACAATATATGTTATAGTAGTATATATGTAAATAATTTAAATTCATTTCTTAATTATAGTACAGTCATAGAACATATGTACTGCTTTCACATATATCTTCTCAATAAATCATTGCAAGAGTCTTTGGGTAAGGTGTTATTGCTTCTGTTTCACAGATGGACAAACTGAGGCTCAGAATGTTAAGGGTCTTGCCCAAATTTAAACACTTGGTAGGTAATACGGACAGAATTGAATCTGCACAGCCCTGTAGTCTGAATGAAATCCCAACGACAGAATTGTTAATGAGTATTTTAATAGCTTGACCTTTAAGGTATTTCTGCTTAACGTATTAGGTTTTCCTTAGTGAGCCTCAGTTCTCGTTAGCTGAGTAAAATGGATAATTGAAAGCATCTAAAATTTTCCTTATGTTAGAGAGAGTAGTGAATGTTAAGCATGGGTAATGCAGCTAAATAGCTGTAATCATCTACTATGCATAGCCAATAGCCAACAGATGTTCAACACAGATCCAAAGGATCTAAGGGGAAAAACACCTACCACATCTAAAGTAACACAGGATTATTTGCATTAATGCACCCTAAAACAAAGGTCAGTTTTGGCACACAAATGACAATTTTGGCAATTCTTACTTTTTGACACCATGTTTTTCTATTTTAGGCCTGTATGCTGGCTTCATCCAAAGAGAAACTTGGCAGTCTAAAGAGTATATATAGATGTCATGAAATTTGTGTAAACATTAACCAAACAATCCCTAATGATGTGATATTGTGTATGTATGCATATATTAATGCTATATGTGTATATATGTATGAATGTATTAAATTTCATATTAAAACTTTAAAGTGTACTGAAATAGGACGAGCCAAATAAAAAATTAACTGCAACTGTACATGCTTTTGGACTGGATCACCCATCTAGTAAACAAATCTTATTGTTATTTTTTCTTAATAGTATGGTAGTAATATTTACCTATGTTTTCAGATTGAATCCTTAAAAATAATTTGGTTATAGTCAATTATATTAGTTGAATAAAAATAAAATGTGATTGAAATTAGCACATATTTAACTAAAATATGTCTTCATTTGGCCCAGTTTATGGCTCCTCGCAGACAATTCTTGAATGTGAACTCTGGACCGGAAGTTCTAGATATAAAGCAAATGAAAACTATTGACTGGGACAGGATAGTATTTGGTTTGGAATATCCTCCATTCCTTCAAAATATACTGAGCACTAAGTGTCCAATAAAGAGTGAAAGCACACACAATCCGCAGTTTTAGTGAAACTGCTGGAAGCCGGGCTGATTTTTCAGATTATGAAGATCAAATTCCTGTTTTCAGAGACATTTGGTTGGTGTATGGTGAAAGCTTGGGGCGGAGTGTGTGTAAATGCCAGTGGCAGTCGGCCGCCCTCTTCATAGTGGACACAGAAGCCTTTAGAAAGGAGGGAGTAATGGATTTGCAAAATCTCCTGCTGCTCCTGAAGCTTTCCCAAGCCCTGCCTCTAAGTCCATGGCTCTTGTAATCAAAGTAACATGCTCATCAGCCTGGATAATCATTGTTACATCAATGTCTGCATCTGGTGTTTATCATCTTGGAGAGCCAAGCAACAGAAGGCCTCATTTTGACCAGGCATTTTAAAATCTCGTCTTGGAATGATACTTCCTGTGTGCCCTAAAGGACCTAAAGTAAGTGCCAAGTTACCATGTTTCCTGTTGTACATTCACATGGAGAGCACTATGAAAAGGGAACTGAAGTCCCCAGGATAAAGGCTGACAGGCAGACGTCATACAACAGCAGAGACTAGTAAGAATGTGTTCATGGCTTAGTCACTCACTGATCAGCTTCCTCTCAGTAAATTAGGGGATAGTATCAATTTTGTTTCTTTTTCTCAGAAACTGTGAAGGCTAATTGTCATAGCATATAAATCTTGCTTTAAAAACCTAGCTGTAAAGCTAGATACAAACAACTACTAATGATAATAATAAAAATATCAAACTGTTATTTAAATGCAAGATACTGTTAACTTATTCCTCAAATCCAACTCAGAAAATCCCTGCTTCCTCCAAATACAATTCTTGAAATTTGTGTCTTCTTCATTTGTTGTTCAATTATGTTTTAATCCATGAATTAGGGAGCCCAGTGACCTTATATTGGAGTTGGGCTGACTATGCATAAATATCTGACTACCTGAGGTGCCTAGCACTCACAAGAAAATAAAAGGGGGGAGGGCCCTTCTGTATCATAAACACATACACACAAATCTAAAAACAAAACCAATACATGTAGAAACTTAAATAAAAAAGGATAATCTTATTGAATCGCTCCTTTAAAAATCGCAATAAAGATAACAAGTTCAAGAATTAAACTTGTAATCCAATACTACAAAGATACACTCTTCCAGGTTGGGGTTATAGCATTTCCAACCCCATACTGAAAAAAAAGGAAAACATTCTTTGGCCATGAAAAGTTGGAATGGAGGTACAGTACCAAAAAAAGGGATACCATTAAGAAGTGACATCTGGTCATTTTGGCATGATCATATTTCTGTTACGAAGTGCAAATACATTCTTTATGAAAATGTGCCATTGATTACATACTCTGTATTTTAGCACTGTTTCTAAACATACTGTAAATTATGTTAAGTAACTCATTGAGTCTCTGATTTAGTTTTTTTTTTTCCTCAAGCAGAAAGATAATGTTTGCTACAAAAAGGAATAAACCAGTAGACAAATCACTTTTATAAACTCTGCAAGTGATGTGAGTGACGTTAAAACATCTGGGAGACGTTAGAGACTGCATTAACTCTAATCATGGATCACATTATGGCAGAATTTTTTTTTTTTCCTTAATGAGGAGAAAAGACTGAGATAGTGAATGTGTTATTCAACATAATCCTGCAGTCCTTGCCCAAGAACTAATAAAGCACCAGAGAGAAGGCCTTGCCCCATTAGAGTTCCAGAACTAAGGGAGGCAATCTCCTTTATGTTTGGCCTACGTGTCACTGGGGATAGTGTCTGAAAAAACAAGGCCCATTTTCTCACTCCAAATAAATCACGGACTATCTAGCACCCAATATTTACATTGAACAAAAAGATGATCCTTGTTCCCTTTCTTCCAGTAACACCCCATTTATCTGTTAATTGACTGACCTAAAGAAGAGGTCACTAAAGACAAGACTCCATATACAATGATAAGATGTAAGCACTGTAAAACTCTAAGTGGAAAAACCTGATTTCATAATTATGCTGCAACATATAGTCAAAATATTTTTTAAATTGACTTTATGCATATTTATAAAGAAAACTATCTGAAGTCCCAACGTTATCTAGATAAATATGGAGAAAAGCCTAGAATTTTTCTCCATATTTAACTGTAACTCCAATAGCTCAGACTGAAGGAGATTTATACATCATTTTCAATATGTAGAATAACAATCATTTCACCTTAAAAAGTGATTTTCAGCCATTTATCTTTAAGATACATATTTTCATATCATTTGTAAAGAAGCAATCAAACAAGATCTACTTTGTGTGAGGTTTACATGATCTCAAAGTATAATTAAATAAAACATAAACATTTATTTTGTGAAGAAGTTGGTCTCCAAGGATTTAAGTCCTTATAAGTAGGCTTATACAATACAATATTTTTTAAAGGAGGATCTAGTGAGAAATATGTTGACTTGGGTGCCTTGGTACTAGAGAACTAGAGAGGTTAGTATAAAGTTAAAGTATTACTTCCCAAAGTGTCTTATTTGAATTTCATTTTAAAGCTGAGAGTTGGGGTTCTGAGGGACTTGACTAGAAAATACAGACTTTCTCTATTTTCTATGGATTATTAGGGATTATATCTTTCAGGACTAGTGTTCCATGCACACCTTGGGAAATTTGCTTCATTGTTAATTCAACATTTGGGAAATGTTGCTTTAAGATACAGATTATAGACAGTTAAAGAGAATCTTATAATGATGCTTTAGTAGTCTGCTAAACTGCAAGCATGGGTTGAAAAAAATATTATAGGGGAATAGTGATTGACACCTGAGGCCCCTTGAGTAGTAGGACCTGGTACCTAGCTGTTAGAACAAGGTCAGCATGGCTTTGAAGACCCCAGAGGAATAAGAATCCATCTGCATGGGAAACCAGAGATCTCTTTAGAGGCCATCACACCACTGTGATCATTCCAGAAAGATTAAATGATGTTCTCCCTTAATAGACCCACAAAATGGACCTAAGGTTATTTAATCATTACTACCAACATCATTACTTATGCCCAATAGCCTAAAACACTGCACTGTTAACTCAGAAAACTTCAACAGAAAAGCAAACAAAAACACACATTAACACATTCTTTTAAAAAAAAATAAAACAAAACTTTTTCGCCTTAAAATGCTGATTGGGCGACGTTTTGACTGGCACTCATTGGATGAAAGTAAAATCAACCTACCTGCTTAACTGCCTCACAGTAAACACTTCCCTTTGTCAATGCAAGTGATGGAATTAATTGGAAGAGTATTCATGAAATGTGTTTTAATTGCCTAGTGTGCATAAGGGAACAGAAAGGGAATACTTTTTATGGATTTCCCATTCTCCCACTGTCTGCCCTACTTTCCTTCAAACCTAAACTGCAAACATCGCTGAAGGTATTTTTGTCTTGCATAACTGCAAATGCCTGTGCATCTTTAATAGAGATGATTTATAAAGACATTTTGGAACATGCTGACTTCATAATGAAGAAGCCCTACTCCCAAAAGAGTCATTAACCCAGACAACCAGTGCCTGACCATTTGGAATTATACAAAACCATTCAATGAGCAATGCAAGAGGGATTCTTATGCTTCCAGATCAGAGGAAGTATATAGAAATCTCTAGCAACACTCCAAACGCTTTGAGGTCAATGAAGAAATTGAAGCTCCAAAAAGTTAAAATGACTTTCCCAAAGTAACAGAGCTTATCAAGTCTCTAAATACTCAAGCTAGAAAGAGATCTCTAGATCTTTCAACAGATCACATCACCTCTAAAAATAGAATATAAAATATATTTTAGATATATTGATATTTTGTTGTGTCATTCTTTTAAGATAATCCAATTAATTTCAAAAGATAAAGATCAACTTGTGTAAGATTGAAATACAAATCAAGAGTAAAATTCAACATTTATATTTTTCAGTTTTTAACACTGATTGACTCACTGTACTTGTCAGTTTACATTAGTTGGTGTGACAAGCTCCAGAATGCATAATGGTGAAAATATGATGGAAGCTTATATCTGAACTCTGATATAAATACTTTTGCCTAAAGATACTTATTATCTCTTTGGATAAATGACTAAAATGGAACAAAGAGAAACTGCAATTTCTTAAGCCATCAAGAAAGTCACATTTAAAAACTATTTTTTCAGAAAAATTATCATGTATATGCTCTTTATTTGTAGTCTGGGTACTTCCTGCTCCTATGTAGCCTGGGAAAATGATGACTCCTCTCTCTGTCTTAGTACCTCTCCAAGAAACACTGTCTTAAATTTGTTCAGGCTGCTATAACAAATAATCAAGGTGACTTAAAACATTTATTTTTCATGGTTCTGGAGACTGAGACCAGGGCACCTGCATGATTAAATTCTTGGTGAGGGCTCTTCCTGGTTATATCCTCACATTGCTTTTCCTTTGTACCTACAGAAAAAGAGAGATATCTAGTGTTTCTTCTTTTTATAAAGCCATTGATCCATCATCAGGGGTCCATCCTTATGATCTCACCTAGTCCTAATTACCTCTCAAAGACCGCACATCCAAATACCAACACACTGGGGACTTAGGGTTTCAACATATCCATTGTGGAGAGACACAAACATTCAGTCCATAGCAAACATCCACAGGAAAAATGTGAGAAAGACATGTAGATATTCATAAATTTTCTAAAATACTTGCCAAAAATGTGGACTCTAAAAAGAAATGATTGCATATTTAAAAAATTCCTATCCATTTTTATATATCACAGAATGCAAGGGATAATACTAAATGAGTGAAATTATGAAAAAGTAAATATAATTTTCTATTTAATTTTATCATTCAATTTGGTCTTAGCTTGCTGAATGAGGAAACTGGCAGTTACAAATTGTGTAATTCAACTTAATGAATATCAAACTGAAAATAAATGTCAGAAATGTGCATTTCTTTTTTCTGAGGAAAAAAATGACCACATTTCTTCCACTAATTTATTTCTAGTTTAATATAATTGTATATAGTAAATCATATTCAATTTTCCAAGATCATCTACAAAAAATTCCCTGGCTAAACAGCTGCATGTGATAAAAGACATTATTTAAACATTGTATAAATGTATAGTTTATATTATTTATATACATATATTAAGTAATACTCTCTATAAAAAAGTTTGGAAAATACCCCTCCTATAAAATAGTTTAAAATACAAAATCCTCAATTGTTCATACACTGGTACCCTACAAATGGGCAGGAGCTTTTAAATAATCGATTTTAAAGTGCAATGCTAATTTTTTTTCAGTAAAAATAGATTAGGCTGGATGAAAGCTATTCTGAATGAAGATATGAAAGTAAAAGCATACACACGTGTACATGGGAGGGAGAGAGAGGAGATCTGGGAGGAAGAGAGGGAGAGAAATTACAGAATGAGAGGTTGTATTAAAATTTTAATCATTTCATCTTTATGAAGAGGTTAACATGAAAAACAACCTACAAAAAAGAAAAGAAAAGAAAAACAACCTACACACACAACAAAAGCTTAAAAATATATCCAGTGAAAACAAAGTATCCTGACTTTTTAATTAGTCTGCAAAAGTTCAGAGTCGAGAGTCAGCCTCTAAAATCACAGTAGATTCTATTATCACCGTTAACCTTCAATACAAAGGGCTTTATAATCCCCAGAATAATTTCTGAAATCATTACAGTATTTTAATCTCAACCTCTTCTTTGTTTTTCTCCTAATTGTTTTTTATCTGTATTAGTAACTGCTGGGGAGACTATTCTGTATCCCTTGCCACATGTTCTATAATGGTTCCATTCAAACACTCCAAGATCTTCTGCAATGCCAGAGACCAGAGCAAAGCACAAGAAAAAAAAAGGGCCCCGCAGTTGTAGGCACATTTTCTAGAAAATTACAATGTGTTTCATCAACACTAATGGGTACCTTGTCTTATTTTTGCCTGCATTCCCTAAAAGCAGAGCTCCACAGGAGCAGTCTGTGCAGATGATTCATCAAGGGACACCCTCAAAAACGGGGGAGAGATGGTCAGGATAGGGCAGAGGAGGGGCTGAGGAGGAATGTGGTCTCCACCAGAGGCAAGCATCAGCCTCACCAAGTGTCTGGAGCCTCTGGAGCATCAACTGCCCAACAGAATTGTTCTCACCTTGAGGAAACCTACCAGGCAAGGCGGCTCTTGCTTCAGCCAAGGGAGATTCCTCGGAGAAGGGAGAACCGGGCAGCTGTGAGCCTTTAGCCGCCAACAGGACAGCAGCTGGGGGATGTGTGCATTGGGCCAGTAAAGGAGATCAGGACAGGCAAGCAACAGCATCCACCGTGTGCTCATTCCTTAGAGATTTCCCATCACCTTTCTTTTGACATAACTGATCATCCCTGCATGTAGCAGAAACAGGCACTAGGATAGATGAAAAGTTATGACTGTAGTTGGAATGAAATGTGGCTGTGCAATTGATTAGAGATATAGTTTGTGAAAGAATGCATGGCTGTACTGGAGAGAGAGAAAAAAATATTAAAAATTAATTTTCAAAAAATTATTCTACTAGTTTCACCAAAGTGACAAGGATGCTGCTATACCATTAACAGAAAGAACAAGATCATTAATAACAAAAGAATTTTTACAATTGCCATTAAAACCATGTACCACAAAAAAATCACATGTAAACACAGTCACTTAGCGTTCCAATTACCAAATACAAAATAAATCAAATTCAAACAATGTTACCTTTAGGAATAAATGTCAAAAGTATCAATCCCCTAATACAAATTGTAAAAACTTTAATCCCATCTCTATAAAAGGTTCACAAATAATCTATTTATTTTTTTTTCCTAGAAAAAAATAAGAAATAGGTATCAACCCAAGTAGAAGCCAACAAAATGAGCAGTTAGAAGTTCCATACGCAATAGAAGTGATTTAAATTCTCGAAATTATCTTGGTCCCCTTCAGAGCTCATAATTCTTTTTGCGTGGTGATAATTCAATCCATGTTTAAAAACATGTTAGAAAAGTTGAATTGAAATGGACTTTGAAAAACTCTATAGATATGTTGGTAGCTAGCTTTAACTCAACCAGCAATGCATGAAGCATCAGCAAGGCTAAGGGTGTTAGAATAAGACTGAAAGCTGTGGGATCAGTCAGGTCTAGGTTTCCAAGCTAACTCTGCATTTAACTAAGTTTGACTTTGGGACATTACTTCAAACTGGTATAGCTTCAGTGCCTCATCTTCAATACTTCTCCGGGTTATTAAGGGGATGAAAAGAGATAACGCATAAATGATGCCTTGCATGCTTTATGCAACAGGGGCAATTATTATTGCTGCTGTTAGGAAGATGACAAACGTGCACTTAAGTGGAGGCTGCAATCTGTCAGGCAGCTGGCAAACGTCCACCTGCATGCCTATTCTTTGGCCTGTCCTGCGTGAGAGATTTCAAATAAAAATTTGAGATCTGGCTTTTTTTTTTTTTTGGAAAACTGGAAGCTGCCACCATGTTGGACCCATATTCCTGCAGTGAGAACCTGGTCTTTTGTGTTAGGACATGTGCACTCAGTCCACCACAGTTCCCAGCAGAATCTGTTGTCCTACACTCAGCCCACTTACTCATGTAACCCCATTGGTCCCAGTAGGCGCTGGAGCTTGTGACTGCCTGGTTTGCCAAGGGAGCGAAAGACTCAGAGGCATGCAATATAAATCCGCATGGGGGCAGCTAAAGATGCAGGGCTGAGCGGTAGAAAACTACTGGAACCGGGAGCCAAGGGATGTGAATTGTAGCCCCAGTTCTACATGAACATGTGTGTGAACTCTGGGCTCTATGGGGATGTGTTTCCTCATCTGTAAAATGTATGTTCTGGGTAGGTCAAGTTTCTGAACACAACGCAAGTCAGTTCCCAATCTGGGTTTCAGTTTCTCATTTGTTCTTTTTTAAAAAATGATGCCAAATTAGTGGGTCACTGAAGCCTGGTTGAATTAGAGAACGCCCTCCCTCCAAATGCTCCTGTCAAAAAAAGAAACACTGCACGCAGAGTTGATGGGATACATTTGGAAGCTCAAATGCCAAAAGGAAGTTTAACATACATAAGAGTGGCAATTTTGAGAAAGCACTCCCCTGAGTTGCTGGTCTAATGCATTAGTTCTAACTGAGTAAATAGAACTAATTGTTTTCCCCAAGTTTATTCTGCCTAAAATACCTAGCAATGCTCAAGTACTAAAGTAAATTATATCTGCTTTATAATTCTCTTTGAGAAAAATTCCAGCCATATACTCTTATGACTTTGCAGAACTACGTTTTGAAACTCATGACTATGAGTACTTATCATTTTTCACTCTTTTTAGTCAATCAAGATTTATTCTGGTGTTTTTCATTCTAGGAATTTTTAATCAAATGGTTTTTATAAATCCCACAAGATAAAAATATGTGAAATACATGTAACTCAAAATGTGGTACTCAAATTCTCACCTAAGATAGTACATTATAAAAAAAAATCCATATTCAATTTTCATAGCAGTGTGCTAAGCCTATTTCTTTCTTTTTTTTAAAAAAAAAAAAAAAAAAAAAAAAAAAACATACACAGCTAATATAGCTTGCTGAGGTCCAAGATGCTGATTTGGCAGTGTTATTTCTTTTCAGTCCAAACAGCCATTTTGCCTTATTCAGCTGAATTTCAATATATACTGTAGTAGAAATCAACTAAGACAAGCAAATAAACTTTACAATGAGTTACTGTCAAGGTTTTCTCTGTTATGTGTTCTGTTGTTGTATAGAGTAGTTACTCTACTCAAAAGTTTACCCAGGACAGTCAATTAGCGGCAATTGCCAGAGGCGGAATGACAGCTAACAAGAATGGGAGGTAAGGGGGCTATATCAACTCTGGCAAAATAGATTCTGGGTTTGTGTTGTTCCTGGTTTAACAAAACTTAATTTCTATGCTTTTAAAATATCACCTGTTATAAAAGCCAACTGTTTTACTTTCTAAATCACATTTAATTTTATTCAAATTGGCTTAATGAAAAATGAAAGGTTCACAGGTAAAGCGTACTCTTATTTGACATGGGCAAGAAGGTAGCTGTTCTGTCCAATGAATTATTTTCTTCAACTTCATGAAAGGGCAACAACTTTTCCAAGGCACAGAATACAGTACATTTAATTTGATATCTGCTGTGAGCATGATCTAACTTTCCCCCTAGTGATTAAGAAGATATTATATGATCTCGCCGTGTCCTGGGAGGGTGATTATCCATCTTGTTTACCCAGGACAATCCCAGTGTATACGTGTAAAGGAATAATTATTAATAGCTTTCCCTTTCCTGCACAAAAATGACCCAATTAAGGCAATAAATTATGTGGTCTCCCTACCTCTGGGTCACTTTAGTACACCTAGTCTTTCAGGCAACACCATAGATAGACAGACATGCAGGTTTAATAAGATAGAACCTGTTGAAGAAAATGCTCAAAAAGGAAGATTTACCATACAGAGTATAGATACATATTCTTGTACACTGATTTCAGTCAAACTATACTTTAAATTTTTTTTTTTTTTTTTTTGACTTCCTAGATATGCTTACTTCTTTTTTTTTTTTTTTTTTTTTTTTTTTTTTTTTTTTATTGCATTTTAGGTTTTGGGGTACATGTGATGAACATGCAAGATTGTTGCATAGGTACACACATTGCCATATACTTTAAATTTAAGTCTACTAAGCAATAACAAAAAATGGTCAGAAATAAGTTAAAATTAGACAACTAGCAAGTAAGACAAATGTCTTATTTCCATTATCTATTAAGTTTTTAATTTGTGTCTTCAAAGACAAATCAAAACCCAGAGTATTTAAATAATCACTGCAGAAGAACTGTATTCTAAACATTGTATAATGGATTAAAGTTTTTAAAAAAGTTGAATATGGAGCCTAAATGGTCCTCTCATTTTCCGTATTTAAACTATGTTTCACAATGTCAATTTTGCTCTGTATTGCTATGAAAGTACTCATGTGGATTCAAAAAAATGATTTTAACATGGTTATATTACCAACAGAACAAAGTAACAATAAAATCACAAAAGAATAATTGTTTCTACTAAGACCTTAATAAATAAAATTAGCTGAAAGTTGAATTTAACTTTGTTAAAAGAATATGTAGCACTAAAAAAAAAATAATACAAAGCAAAACATGTCTTTAATAAAGCCACAGTATGATAGCTTTTTAGGATAAAATTCCAAGTTAAGCGACAATATTTTAAAAATAAAATGCAAAACTCTGTATTTAAATTATTGAATATACACATGCATTTACCCTATTTACAAAATTCCTAAGAATAAAGATCCCCAAACAAGTTACTTTTACAATCAAACAACACAAATTAACTGAACTCAAGAAATGTTGTCAATTTCAATTCCAAATACATTAGTAACAACAAAAATGCATCACAAACATTAACAGTATTTTTCTAATTTTACGTCACTTAGGATTTTTAACCATTTTTTCCTGCCTTTGACATTATTTTATACTTCATGCTTAATAAATTATATTTATTGGGAAATAATAAACTAACTCACTTTAAGTAATAAAGCTATACAACTGCAAATTAGGACTTCTGATGAGTATGACCAAAGTGATTTGATAAATTATAGACTCCTGCTACCTACTGGGTAAGCTGTGCAAACTTGAGTTTTTTTTTTTTTTTTTAATATTGGAGTATTTCTCAGCCTCTACCTTTCTTCATGGTCTTTATGTTGGTATCATATAGCTGTCAATTCAATATATATTTGTGTGTATATATATTTAACATAGTAAAGATTTATAATTGCTTTGTAATTACTATTTTTACATATTTAAGAAAAATGAAGTTTATTTTTATGGTCATATAATTTCTATGCCAAATGAAAAGAACGGAAATTTTATGTGAGAGAATGTGGGATGATTTATTTTCTTATTGCTCCAAAATATAAAGTTTCTTTACATGTATTTTTAATGCAATCAATGGAGACATTTTTAATAAGAGCCTACCACAGGCATGAATCTGACACTGTATTACAAAATCACTTTACACGATTCCCCTATATTCCTCCCATATTTTTGTTTTTAACATTCCTATTTCTAAAACTAGAAAATTCCAGAGCTTCAGAAATATTCATTGGCATACTATACACTGTTTACTCTAGCAATACTCTTAGTTTTTCCAAATGACAAAAGGAATAAGAAAAAGTTAAGAAAGCTTTTACTAGAGGGAAGACTACGGAATAAGAAAATTCCAGTTCTAAAAATTATTACATGATCAAATTTAAAATTAATATATACATCCTATCTATTTGTTTATGTGTTGATACTTATGTTTTGAAAGTAGTTAGGCAAAAACATTCTTATGTTTTGAATTTAAAAATCAAATTTTCAGAATCTTTCATACCAAGCCCTCTGGCCGCTTCAATTCAAACTTACCTGAAGAATTCTAGTTAATTATGGAAATTTCTACAACTCGCTTTGAAGTAGTTCTACAGGCTGCTTTGCTTAACTCGATAATTTTCCCACCCATGGAGATTCATGCATGAGGTCTCCCTCCCTTACATAGCCTTCAAGGAAAAGGAGAAATATCTAACGTTGCCACCATTTACCTTTAAGCACTGACATCATTTTGTAAACATCAGAGCACCAAGGAGACCATTACTCAAAATCCAAACAAGTTTTGAAAGACGTAAAACTGTATTTTAAAGGAGACAACAAACCTGCACAACTTGACAAACTCAAACTCTGTTGCTGAGAGATGTGGTAATGTCTGGCTAAAGTGGCTTAGCTACAGAGTATGTCATAAAACAGCTAAATTTGGATTGGAGACTCATTTTGCAGCGCAGAAATGTAGTATAACCCTGCGAGAGTCAAGCAGAGAGCAACTCAAGGAATTAGAGACCTGGACTCTGGGAACTCCTCACTTCAAGGTAAAGACAAGAGCTGTTAATAGGCGAGGCCCCTGGGAAGATCTGCTCTCAAGTTGAAAGGCGAAGAAAATGGAAAGAGGCGAAGAGAGGATATAACTGTGCATGGTTGTAACAAAACAGTTCCAGTAGCCTCTCTGAGTTTAAGAACAGTCCTTATTAAAGGCAATAAAAGTTGTTTTTTGACTTTTCTTTTCTGAAAATTAGGTAACAGTTGTTCACAGCAGAAAGTTACCAAACGACATTTATCTTTCCTTTAATCTCTTCCAAAATATTTTTATTCATTTTTCATATCAGTTTACCATCTGATGATTTTTATATATATTATCTGTAATATTTTATCTTCCTAACAAGGTTTTAAGTTTCTTAAAGGTAGGTACCACATGTTATGCTATTCTGTCTCATTTACCTCTACGCGATATACTGATTAGTATTCCAGAATTAAATTCATCTCATCTCTATTGATTTTTTCCTCCATTAAAAAAGTTAAATTGAATTGTGATTTGAGAGAATATACTACATGTTTGTATATATATATATATATATATATATATATATATATATATATATTCTAAGTTCCACATCTGTACTTCTAGTCACATTTATCCTCATAGAATTTAAAAATACTGGCATGTGGTGGAGGTTTATGCCTGTAATCCCAGCACTTTGGGAGGCCAAGACAAATGGATCATGAGGTCAGGATTTCAAGACGAACCTGGTCAACATGGTGAAACATGTCTCTACTAAAAACACAAAAAATAGCTGGGCGTGGTGGCACATGCCTGTAATCCCAGCTACTCAGGAGGCTGAGGCAGAAGAATTGCTTGAACCCAGGAGGCAGAGGTTGCAGTGAGCTGAGATGGCACCACTGCACTCCAGTCTAGGTGACAGAGCAAGACTTTGACTCAAAAACAAACAAACAAATAAACAAACGAACAAACCAAAAACCAAACAACAACCAACCAGGTGCAGTGGCTCACACCTATAATCTCAGCACTTTGGGAGGCCCAGGTGGGTATACTGCTTGAGACAAGGAGTTAAAAACTAACCTGGGAAATGGCCCCATCTCTACAAAACTACAAAAACACCTATCTCTACAAAAAACTAAAAAATCAACTGGGCAGGGTGGTACATCCCTATAGGTCCCAGCTACTCAGGAGGCTCAGGCAGGAGGGTTGCTTGAGCTCAGGAGGTCAAAGCTGCAGTGAGCTATAATCACACTACTGCACTTTGGCCTGAGTAATAGATGAGACCTTGTCTCAACAATAATGGTAATAACTAATTAATTAATTCCCTAGAGAGAATTCAATTACTTTGATGCTTTGTTACAACTACATAAACTGTGGGACTAATGTCAGGCTTAGTTTAATTTACTTGACAATCTAGGAAAAAAGAATTCCAAATAAGTAAAAATTTGCAGACCAATTACAAATCAAAAAACTTTACTCTCCTTTTTTAATCCACCAAAGTTTAGGTAATTCTTGAATCTGTCTTCTGAATTTGGTGTCCGCTTTGAACAACTGAAACCTTCTGCAACTTGCATATATATTTTTAGATGGAGCTATCTTAAGTGTAATGCATCAAATGTGATTTACGTTTATTTTTATTTAGCTACAGAGATCTTTTCCTTTACATTTTTGAGGGTTGGTCGGTCCTGGTAAATTTCCAGAATAAATTGTATGTCTTGCTTTTAAGTGGGACAAGATTCTGACATATAACTGTTGTGGGAGCTAAAGGCATTTCTGGCAAGTGCTGTGAATGACTTTTCCACTTGTTTTCATAATGATAAATATATGGTTAGCATTAAGCAGGAATACAAATATTTCCAAAAATATATGCTAAGCACATCTGGTAATGAATAGGGTCATACAGATAGATCACGACTCCCTGTCCATTAGGAGGTATTCAGTTCCACGAAATTCATTTAGTCCCAGAACAGAAAAACAACCACAAAATTGTATTCTTACTGGGAAAAGAAAGAAAAAGAAAATTCTTCAATTAAAACTGCAAAACACTACCAAGGCAATTACGTTTCGTTGGTTTTCTTTTAGCCTATTTATGCCTCACACAATAGAATTTTCCTGTAAGTTAATACAAATCACAGTAGGGCATAGCTTAAGAGAAGTATTGAAATATATTGTACCATCAAAGTGCATTTCTGAAAGTGATGGTGGCATCATCAATTGACATTTAATATTTTTTATATCATGATTACAAGTTTCTATTGAATATACAGCATCGTATCATATGGCTTATTATTCTTTGTTAGTTATAGAGAAGACACTTTTATTTTTTTAGAAAAAAAGTGAAAATTGAAAACTTGCTGAAAGGTGCATTTTTGTGCAGCAATTGACAAGTAAATATGTCTGGTCATATATGAATATGAAATCAAGATTTGGGGACCTTTGAAACCATGAAAATTAGTTTAAAAGAGAAAATGTGTCATTCATTCCATATATTCATGTGATTTTTACTAAAATAAAGAGGAAAGCTTTTGTTTACATCATAAATAAACCTTTTTATAACCAAAAAGTCTAATGTTAAATCATCCCTTTTCTGAAAGTGGAATCCAACCTTGTTTTGGACTTCATGACTTAACAGTATTTAGGTGTATGGAAGAAAAGACTAGGTTAATTTGCATCAATGGGATTCTCACACTTTTCTTTTGTTTCCAGAGAAGGATTCTTTTCATATTGCTTTCAAGCCAGTTTTTCCTTAAATGCTTTTTGGTCTAAATTGACAGTCTTGAAGTCTTTCCTAAAGTAATGTTTAAACATCTCTCTGGCATTCCATTATGGGCACCTGCTGCTGATAATTACAGGTCTGTCTACTAACCACTTCCTCTGCTTTATGTCAAAGCAAGATTCAGGCTGCTTGATTACAAACAACTACCAGTTAAAGACCAATGCACAACTCTCTGTGGTAATTATTCAGGGCAAGTTGGGTCTGTGTTTACTGAAGTCTTAGGAAACAAGAAGCAGTTACTTGCTATAATTTCCTCTTTGCTAGTAGTGTAGCATAATCCATAACATGTTCTGGTTACCTTAAAAATGCTTATGAGAATATTTTATTCAATAACACCTTATAATGATACATTTCACTCTGCTATTTCCGTCTCAAAAAATCAAAATATCCTGCCCAAAGATAATAGGCTGTGATCTTACCAAAAGAATGTTCAGACTATAGTGAATTACAGGGTAATACTGGGTTTAACATGTCCTCCAAAACATATTTACTTTTCTTTATTTTACATTTCTGCCCCTGTTCCTACAGCCACCCTTCCCCACCACTTCACACTCACACCATCGTGCCCTGCACGAGACTTGTTGATTTTATAGTGGAGAGAAATGAAAAATACTCCGTAGGGTGATTTTTGGCACAACTATAATCCCAATGTGGAACAAAAAATTTCATCACCCAGCTTGAAAGTCAATGTATTTTGTCAACATTCCGTGTGATAGAATCCTACAGTTGAATAATTGGCAAGATTCTCTGGCGGTACTGCAGTGCTGTTGGACTTGCACACCTTTTTAATCCCTAATTCTGTGTTTAAGTAAATTGACCAAACCAAAATTGACCAAACCAGTTAGAGTCCAACTGTGCTTTTAATGTTTACCCATCAATTGTCTGGGGTTAATTTGCTCAACTACAACAGAATCCAAGTTCTTCATTAGTTAATAGTAGCAAATTACAGGATAGAAAGTCTGAGGTTAGAGATGGATCTCCAAGGGTGAGGACATTGGTCTTTTAGCTAGAATCTAAGAAATGGGAAAACACTGACTCCTGAGATAGTCTTGATCTCCACCTACAACTTCACATTCACCTTGCTCCATCCAGTAACTCTCAAAGTTGGTGACGAATAGAACCTGAAAGTTTTGATGAACTCTACCACCATGAGTCCTCACACAAAATCCCTCCAAGACGTGTTATTTATGCATGAACAAAATATGCATTCACCCAACATCATTCAAAAAAAAAAAATCCCGATTACGTTCCAGCCCTGTGTCAAAAGCTGTATCATGACATGCTGTAGACAACAGAATCAACTCATCAATTCCTGTACTCACCATGCTGGCCTACCAACTGGGGACACAGGGAAAAGAAGAGTGCTCCGGTTGGATGGGAAAGGTGCTGTAAGAAGAGCTGAAGATCTAAGCTAGGGAACCTGAGGAATGAACATTTATTCACAGCAAATGAAAGAGCTTAAGCGAAAGCTGGTAGTTGAGTCGGCAAGCTGGCTTGTGAGAAAACCCTGAAGGATGTCAACTACTGGGGCTGCACTGGAACAGCCTGTGCCAAATTTGGGAGGGTTCATGGTCCGGGAGGTTGTAATGGCAGAGAATACAGTCAGAGGGTTAGCACAAATACTCCTGTCAGTCATGGTAAGAAGTTCAGATCATACTCTAAAGGCAACTGTTTAGTAAAGCTAAAACAAAGGTTTTAGGAAAAAGAGCTCTAATGATGGTGTCTGTTAGAATTTTCCTGACCTCGTTGTGGCAGTTTGAGGAGAGTGAGGAAGGACAGGAAACAGGAAGAATCTTCTTCAGTGCACCAGTTGTGAGAAATTGACATATTTTAAAAATACTTACATAACATCATTTAATAAATAACTTTATTTTGAAAAACAATGTAATATTATTTTATTATTTAATATTTATTTTAAATAATAAATAAATTTTATCATTTAATGTGATATTAAATAACACATCATTAAATATAAAATCATCAACTGTTTGAATATGTTTACATTTTTGTGAACTCGTAAATATATGGGATTCCAGGAAATAATTTAATTCTTTATCTGTTTGAATAACTTGGATTTCCCAATTGCTCCCTACACCCTTAATGAAATAATAGCAAATAAATAATAAATTATGGCACAAAATAAATATGTTTTTGTTAGTTTGAAAACAAACAAAAAAGGCAGTAATCATTCAAAAGTACTCCCTAAGACAGTTTAAAATTCAGAAAATTAGTTTTTGAGAAGCTTGTTTTTATTTCAGAAAAACAACACAGATACAGCCTGGAAGAAGGAATTCTAAATAGTCTCGCATTTTTGTTGTTTTGTTTTTCCTCCTTAGAAAACTTCAAATAAAAATTCCTACAAAGTCAATGTTATATGTAGCATAAAACCCCAAATAAGCAGTTTAATAGATCATTAAAAGCATTCTAGGTTGCTTCTGTTGGACTGTTTAGAGGGAATAAGATCCTATAAAGATAAGATGTTTTTATAATTATGTAGGGACTAAACTACACTGTTGATGGCAGAGTTTTAAACGGGGAATGTTCCCTACAGCACAGCACTTAAGGAAGTTGGGGAGGAGAGTCGGGCTAAAAAATAAAAGATTCTTAACCTGATTTTCAGACCAAGAAAATTACAAGTGAATCAGTGTTTTATAGACCTACTTAAAGTGCTTCCTGTGTGGGTATCATCCTGAAGGGGTGACTGGGTTGTCCTTGTTTATTTAGTCTGTTAATGCATCTATCATATTATGCTTGCTAAAGGTTCAACATTGCATTAATTTGGGTTATAATTATTTTGGGTTATGCTCTTCCTATCAGGTTGACTCATTCTGAAGACAATAACTTTTTTAAATCTTTTGTCTTGTTTTAATTTTACAAAAACACATTTTAAAGAATATAAAAGAATGTCACAGTGAACCAAAACAAATAATGAGTACTCTTTGTAATTGAAAGGTATTTTTTTCTTTATTCATATTATTTTTCAAAATAAAGTTGTTTTTTAAGCAACTGTACACTTTCATTTTACAAATACACAGTGGAAAACATTTTCAAGTAGAACTATGATCTTTGGGTATTTTTTTCCATTCCCTCTCCTTAATTATATCATAATTAACACACACATATGCCTGTTAGAAACTATAGAGTTTAGCTAGAGTCTGTTCATGAGTCCATTTTAGGAATATTATATTAAATGCAGTATGTGCCAGTCACAACATATATATTTAACAGTACGGTACCTAATTAATTTCTTTTTTGCTTATACTGTCATGTGTCCTCTTGCACATGTAGAACTTTGACCTTGCTTGGACATTTCAGAATTTTTTCTTTTATACTAGTATCAGTAAAGACTTTGTTGTTTCAAAATTTCTGATGTAGTGAGGAAGGTTAATTGTTTCTGTTCCTCTATAAAGAGTTTAAATGTTAGCAAAGGGTAAAAAGTTAGCTAACTGCTCTTCCTGCTTTCTAATTATATTTGCTTTTACAAATACAGCAAATGTATAGTGGAGAAAAGCACAAACTTTTTTTTTTTCATTAAAATGTATCAAGTACTAGTTTTCTTGAAATATATTCCAGAAAGACAGAAGTCACCTAGACTTGCTTATTCCTAAAACTGAAACAAAAGTGTGCTGACTTTCCAAAAAGTTTGATTGTAAAATCACAATTTCATAACCTAACTGGGTACAAAAAATGTGATTTTTAAAACATACCAATTTATTTTAAGAATTTTACCTTTTACAACATGCTTTTATTGGTCCATATGACATTCTTTTACCTGATAGTACCCCCAACGGAATGCAATTTTGTCATTCTTATATCTAATTATTTTTATAGTAATGTCAAGTGAAAATCATGGTATAACATAGACTTATATGAGGATACTAAAATGGCACAGCAACAATTGCTAATGTGCATTTAGTGTTATTTGGCACCAGGAGTTATTTTCAGTTCTTCACTTTCAATGACCCTGTTAATTACCACAATTCTATGATATAAATACTATTATTATAATCTTCTCCTTGCAAATATGGAGTGAAACTCAGAGATTTTATCTCGTATGCAATTTGCAAAGCATATATTTTAGCACAATTTATTCAACTTTACCAAGAGACTTATATAAAGGTTGCAATTAGCATTTGGCCAGCACAGGTGTCCGAGGAATACATTTGGTTGTACATCTTAATTTTTTGTTAAAGTAATTTGATTCATTTCCTATACCAGAAAAGTATCAGATCCAAACATGCACACATAGGTGCATGCACACATACAAATATATGCACACAACCGATACATTTTTAATTCTCTATCAGTTAAAGAAAGGAAAGACTAAGTTGGAAAAAAAGATTTAAAGCATTCACTCAAGGAAACACAGCCATGATACACTTGTAAAATGAAAATTATTAAAGACTATTTTAAGAAAAGTTTTCTAAGCATAAATAATAAATAATCAAGTGAGGATAAATCCATACTCTATAATGTATTCAGTCTATGTGTTATATATATATATATATATATATATATATATATATATATATATATATATATTTTTTTTTTTAAGTGGAATTTTGGTCTTGTCACCCAGGCTGGAGCCCAGTGGCACAATCTCAGCTCACTGCAACCTCCGTCCCCCGGGTTCAAGTGATTCTCCTGCCTCAGCCTCCTGAGTCGCTGGGATTACAGGTGCCCACTGCCACATCCAGCTATATTTGTATTTTTAGTAGAGACAGGATTTCATCATGTTGGCCGGGGTGGTCTTGAACTCCCGACCTCAGTTGATCCACCAGCCTTGGCCCTGAAAGTGCTGGGATTGCAGGCATGAGCCATTGCATCCAGCTACTCAATATTTTTTTTAAATGTCATTCATACAGAAAAAAACCCCAGACTTTTAAATTTATCCATGAAAGTGACAGTACATTAATATTGCAGGGTAATTTTTTCTAAAAACTATTCTGAAGCCTAATGTCATAAATGTCCTATTTCAATCAGTCTGGAATCATCTTGTTATTTTCAACATAATTCAATTTCATAATTCTGGTTCATAGATGTGTGTAAATTTATTGTGTGACCAAATACAATGACATTCTTTATTCATCTTGCAATAGAATTAAGTTTTATGCAATATAAAAGGAAAAACATATGGAAAATAGTCCCTTTTAATAGATATTTTAGTCTGAAAAAAATAAAATGGATTTAGAATTAAAAATCAAGGCCCATGGCTTGAACTGAGGCATATTTCCATCCGTTCTTAATGTTTGAGTTATATACTAAAGATGAGAGTATTCATCAAGTCCCTCATGCAATATGTTAGTAAATGGGATTTTGGTTAGTAATTTAATTGCTTAAACCTTGACCATGTAAGTTCTCAATTCACTCAAAATGAGCTTTTACACTGGCCTGAACTGAATTAAAACAGTTAACGACACCAAAGAGTACCTCTTGATTTTATTAAGAAATACATATATGAAAATCTATTAACATAAAAGGAGATCTCTGCCAACCCACTACAGTTAAGAGCAAGTTTTTCCTTTTCCTTTCTTTGCTTTCTCTTTTTCCAAGAAATGATGGGTTATGTGGGAGTTAAAAAAAAAAAAAGGAAATACGGACTTAATTTTAAAATATAAATAAATAAAAGATGTGATGCCTCTGGTTAGAATAGTGAATAAATAATTCTGACTACTAGAAAGTATAATGAGAATTCAAGTGACCATTGTGAAAATGCTCACAAAGCTTATGCACAAGCTATTGGGATCATATGCTTAAGCAGGGCTCCACCGTTGTTACTCGCACAGGGTTTCACTAATGGTCTGATAATAGGGGAGGGGAAGGTCGGCGTGGAGGTTCTCGTAATACTTTCTGGTGGTGTAAGCACAACAGCCACTGATTAATTACTGGCCTGTTCTCAACACACATTAGATTACTGAGCAATCCTGTGTTTCCACAATGGCTTCATAGTTAAGATGACTTACTAAAGATCTTTGGATACTAGTCTAAATTGGTAGTAAAACTTCTTGTCTTTCAGATGATTAAAATGGAGATTGAAAAATATTCAAAAGATGGAAAAATGCATATATAAGAAACTCTTTTGGGGAAGATAATGTGGATATTTCGACCTTCAATTTCATTTCAGACAGCAATAGTGTATCATACTGCTTTCAAAAGGATTATCATAGTCATCACCTTAAAAATATTAGGACACATTCCTGTGTTTCTACTTGTTCTCTTTTCTAATTCCCTTACCCCCTCTCCCCTTTACACACATAACAGTGTCTGGGGCTGGGAGAGTGTCCTGTAGTTTCAAAATGCAATGGAAAACTAGACACTCAGCTAGGAGTGAAAAAAAAAAAAAAAAAAAAAAGAAAAAAGAAAAAAAAGAAAAGAAAAAAGAAAGAAAAAGAAAAGAAAAAAAAATCACTTCGCTTTAAATGAATTTCTGAAAGTAGCTCATGTTAATATGTGCTTCTATGGAAACAACTCTTTCTGAATGTCAGTTTAAGCTTCTCCATATGATTTTTCTCAAAGGCTCCCTTTAAAAACCATCACTACTATTTATTATCTTCTTGTTATATAGACTGTTACTTTTGTTTCATCACAAATCTCTGCTTGTTTATTAGCAGCCCTGCCACTACTATCAGATGACATGTGTTTTACTTAATGTACGTAGTTTTAGGGAAAAAAATATAGAACTGCTATTACTGCATTATATGAAAAAATTCCAATGTACATTTAGCTGACACTGCATCAGCTGCTATTTAAACTGGGCTTAGCTAATGGACTTTTAATGTCAGCGGGGTTATGTGCAGTTACTGGCTATTAGCAGAAATGGCTCCTTTCTATAAAAATCACTTTTCCTCAAGTGTGTTGTTTGAACATTCCTTTCCCTAATTTAGTGACTGTCACTGAAGGCGAAACAAACTCAAGGACTCTGGAGTCTGCTGTTATCTTTAAGACCCTCTTTTTAACCTTGCATTCAGCATTAAACAGGCAACCTCTCTCATTAGCATTTAGACTTGCAATTCGAAAACTTTGTGATGTATTATTATTTATTTTGCTATTCTTAACAGTATACTACATAGTTAACTATGAAAGCCCCATGTCATCAATGAATGGTATGTGTATGAAAGAGAACATTCAAAACACTTTTCTTAATCCTATAATTTATTTACATACTTTAAAAATCCTAGTTCAAAAGTGCCAACGATATGGGAATGTATAACGATAATAATAAACATATGTTTATATGTTGATGTATTATGTATATATTTATATATTAAGCTGCATTTAATACAGTAGCGAATATAACTAAGGAAGCATCACTAAATCATGAATAAAATTCTGTTTATTCTTTCTTTAGTAATAACCTTTCCCTCCTCCCAATTAACTTTATCTTCATCCATTTAAAGAATGCTTTAAATAGATGCAATGTATAATTCTGGAGATAAAGCCACCAACACAGCAGCTGAGGGTGTCCAAGAAAATCAAATATAACTCCATTTGATTAAGAGGTTGAAACAAACCATCACTGAATTCTGGTCAGAGAAGAACAACACAACTGACCTCTCCTTCCATCAGCCCACATGAGAGGTCACCTCACATAGGGTGCTTACCAGGGACATGCTGTCTTTTCCAGAGAGCACCCAGAGAGGGATTCATAACTGTAAAGAAAGGATTTTACCCCTGCGTGCATTGCATGCGTAAAAGTCGACAGTCTCCTTTGGTCAACAAATTATAGTCCACCGTGTAGGAAAGCAATAGCAGTTCTCCTCCAGGGCTTTGAAACAAGTCAGTGAAAGTGGAGATCCCCCAGTCCCTGTTACTTGGATAACAGGACAGAACTGGTTTCCATCAGATAAGCCACTGTGCTAATGCAGCAGAGATACCTCTCCTGTTTACTGGGGAAGTGACTTTGCAATTTGTCAAGAGCAAGGCAACTTTTCCCAAAAAAAGTAAGATATAATTCTTCATTCAGAAATCAGTGACTAAATTCAAGTTCCTAGTCCATGACTACCTTTATAAATTTGCTTTAAAAGTTACAAAGTTTTTTTCATTTGTCTGATAGGCTCTGTTTTTTTTTTTTTTCTTTTTAATATTGCCACGTCTGTTTGAAAATGAACTCTTGCTCCTAAAACATAAAGAACTACAAACAGACACACACACACTCACATACAATTTGTGTAAGCACATATACGCTCACAGGGAATTGGTGAACTGTATTTGTCTTCTCCTTGTCATTCTTCATTTCATTAAGAGTCTGCCTGGAAACACCCTCCTAGGAAATACTTCCATAGTTATTTAATTCAATGCAAAATGACATGTGTATCTTTCATGTGATCATCATTTCTAATAAATCCAATAATATGATCTCTTCTCCCTTGCTACTGGGAAAACACACTGCTAAAACTTTTCCCAGCCATACTTCTACTTTTTTCACCACGTTATAGTAAATATGACATTTTTTACTGTGGTCATTTTAATTCTATGAAGATTTATATATGAGTGTGTAAATATAAACAAAAATAAAAATGACAATAATACTTAACAGAGTAGCTTAGGAGGTAGCTTTTTATAAAAACCCCTGGAGGATACTAGTATACCACTGATTTAAGTCTGAATTTCTCAAACAAGCACATCCTGCCCAGGTAGTTCCAATAACATTCAAACTTCTTACAAATTTATCCTTTTTAAATACTTTCCAAATTCTTTTGCTATATTAGTTGAAATAAGTACAAATCAAGAGTCTATTTAGATAAAAGTTTCAAGTCAGAGGGCCTGTTGAATAATATTATGATGAAATACTGATCTTGGGTCTCTATTCCGGATAGCACAAATAAATCATTTGAACATGTCTGTTTTTCCTCAGCTTCTGAGAGCAGTTACTGAAATGGGCTTCTGTTTCCCTGCATGCTCTGTGGGGATGGCTGTGGGAGGCAGGGCGGGAAACGTCTGAGCCTCCATCAATTCTTGAATTTGATACCTAACACAATTTTTAAGCTTATATTCTTTCATCATCTTACAGAGGAGATCCAGAAGGAAAAAGGAAAGTTTCTAAATAAAATGACAGGCACCATAATCAGTGTTTCATTTAGAACGACTTCAAGGTTGCTGCTTGCTAAACTTGAGCACTTCCACTGGGTGGCTACAATGTGTATACTTGGCAAACACTTTATTCAATGAGATAAAAATGTATCATTTTCTCTTAATCAAAAGTGAAATTCTAATGAATTTCAATGTATTTCACACAGACATACAGCTCAAAGTAAAATAATCATTATTTACTTCTTCTTTCCAATCATAAAGTTTTTTTGTGTGTGTGTGTGGTAATAATTTGGTTACTTGTTTGATTTTGATTAGCAATAACATGGATCTCCAGAAATTGTGTATAATAAAATAGTGCTCTTGTCACTATCATCTTTAGTTTCTATAAAATTTAGGGCATACCATTTGCTAAAATATAATCATTGATCTAGATCTTGAAAGGGGTTTTTAGGCCCTTTAAAATTCCAAAAAGATATTAGAATTAAAATATTGAATTTGAATATAAGTAAGAGATATGCAAATTCATAGAGAATAAAAGAGTCCCAAATTGCTCCTTTTACCTTTAGTTCTATACAGTAGTCCCCCCATTTCTCTGTGGTTCACTTTCTGTAGTTTCAATTACCTGAGGTCAACTGTGGTTCAAAAATATTAAATGGAAAATTTCAGAAATAAACAATTCATAAGTTTTAAACTACGTGCAGCTCTAAGTAGCCTGACAAAAATCTCTCAGACATGAATCAGTCCTTTATTCAATGTACTCACACTGTATAGGCTCCCCACCTGGTAGTCACTTAGTAATTATGGTGGTTATCAGATGAAAAAAGCAGTGTAGATGGGGGTTCCATACTATCTTCAGTTTCAGACATCCATTGGGGGTCTTGGAAAATATTTCCTGCATTTAAGGGAGGACTACTCTACATGAATTTCTTTTGCTTTTAATTGTAAGTGGATTATATCACATATCCTATTAGATTGCACTAAACCTCTATTATCTAAGAGAATGTATATTATGAATTAATTTAAAATGATTACTTTTATCGATAAATGCTGTGCTTTACTGTACTTCTATACTACATTTTAATATTTTATATTATTGTATACTCTAAGTTTTTTGAATTTTGAGAAAACCTGCATTTCTATTTATGGATATATTTGCCCTTACAACTGGACTGTAGATGCATTTTAATAAATAAGCCCTAATCTGTTTTTATTGGAAAGAAAAATCCACATATAAGGTGGTTCTTTTGAACAGAAAAAATAAAGAGAAAACAATAAGAGTAGAGTTCAGGCAGTCCATGATTAAATAATCAATTAGAGATTGACTAAAACTGAGAAATGTTAGCATGCATCAATGAATGCGTTAAGTGTGCTGACAGAGTTTCTGTTGTTTAACATCCTCAGAAGAGTATATAATCCATGGTCATCTACATAAGGCATTTTTATAGCTCTCATAATTGCTAAGAAATGAAACTAGCCACAGGATTAATCATGACAACATGATTAATGAAGGTAAAATCCCTTATCCTTACAACATTTTCAAATAAGTAAGTCTGGTAACTGGTGTTAAATTTGAGTAATCAATATCATTTGTCAATATGATTATTGTGAGCCCTAATATTTAAAATAAAAACTCTAACAGGCATATCTATATAATGAAGTGTCACCTGGTTCCCCTCATTCTCACATTCCACTGCCATACTGGCAACGAGATGTGTTTAGTTATTTAACTAAAAGAGGGTATTCCCCAAACACGGGGGTTTTCAGCTGTTATATTTCACTTTTGCCACACAAAGCACTTTTGAATTACTGCTCATTGCTAACAATGGTACACCAACATAAGGACAAATATCTGCATATTTGGCACTTTCAAGCTATAGCTCAGGTTCTAAATTATAACTTCAACTTAATTAGTGTCCCAGCAACTTTAACACTATAAATTCCAGGTAGAAGGTGAGGTATGTTTTAAGTACTTCTAAAGTCTGGAAACATTTTCCTGTGTATTTCAAAACCTCATTATATTCCTAAGTGAGCAACTTTTTTGGGGAGCAGCAGTGCTCAAAATGAAAAACCACAGTACAATTTCAACATGAAACTTTTTTTTTTTAAATTCTGAAATTTCAGCCCAGTATTTTCAAACACATTGTTCATAAAGAGTCCAAATATCTGCAATGTGATATATGCTTTGGGTTTTCATGAAAAGGCAGAGATTCTTCTGGTGGCTCCATACAAGTAGACAGGATAAAAAAGGTTTTCTATTTCTGATCTTGTTAGCTCATAAATGTATTACTACAAAATTAAAAATAACAAACATTTAAAATAAGAAAAATGATAAATTATCCCATTACTGAATTTCTTTTTTAAAAACGGGGAAAAAGGGAAAAACTAATGTTTGATTATTGCTCAAGGCAAACCTTCTCTACTTGAAAGAAGCAGCATAAAAAACAGCACTGAGTTTCTGTGAGTAAAACATCCTTGAGTTAAGTGATACTGGAATAATACCAAAGGTCTCATATTCATGTAGCCCTCCTCCACAAATACATAAGCAATAACAAATCCAAGTAAGAAATGAAACCAAAGAAGTATCTATACATAAGTTTAAGAAGTCAGGTTAAAAAAGAAAGAATGCAGAACCAGAACTAATAATAGAAGCAGAATGACAGTTTTGTAGGAGAAAAATCTAAACAATTAAGTAAAATAAAATGCCCTACAAATCTCTTATTTTATCTAAAATGTTTGACAGAAAATATTTGCCCCAAACATGAAAAGAAATAGCAATAACCATTAAATGATCAGAATTAAATGCAAAAATTTCACCAAAATATAAGTCATCCAGGCTAACTATGATGTTTTAAATTAGGATAACAAAACTTTCTAGTGAAAATATGGTTTGAAAAAAAAAAAAAAAGAAACTATACTTTGAATAAGTGAAAATTCTGGTGAATTTGATATGCCTTCATATTGACCTATATTTATGTTTATTTTGTTTTAACACCAAACCAGTTATGTTCTTGAGTTCTCTTTTAAAGAAAAACTGTCCACATTCACATAAAGGTTTGATTTTCCCAAAACCCTTATCAGAAACCCTGGGGTGTACCTTTTTTTTTCTGTAATAGCGTTCATAGATTTATGAAAAGTTATCTTTCAGTATTACTTGAGAAAACAGAAAGTCAAGGACAAGCTTCTTGCAAGGACTTAACTGGCAGTGACTTAATATGGCATTTTTAGAACTAATTTTAGGTTAATTTTCCCAGAGAGAACAGAAGGAAAGAAAAGAGGCTGTGGAAGGGAATGAGATTCCCACAGGCTGTTCAGAGAGCTGTGCTCTGTCCAGGAGTTTACAGTGATCTACTTTGGAGCATCTGTTCAGACAGCTCCATTTCTTGCTTTTGGGGAAGGAGTGTCAATAGCTATCATCACTCTGAGTTCAAATTTATTGACCTTTTGTTTCTTTTACAACTAGTTTTTTTTTTTTTTTTTTTTTTTTTTTTTTTTTTTTCTTTTTTTGCCAATGGTTTCCATAATTGAAAGTCAAGGAATAATACTTATTTTCTAGGAGCTAACACTGCTCTAATTGTAACCTGTAGTATGTATGTGTGTGTGTATATATATATATATATATATATATATATACATACATCTCCTCATTTTTACACGTGAGGAAACTAAGGCATGGAGACATTAACTACCTTGCTCATAGTCACACAACTGGAGGTGCCGGAAGCAGTATTACGAAGCATTGGTAATCACTATGTTAACTGACAAAATGGGCATACATTACTAACAGCTCTTAGCTTGTGCCTCCCCAACACCGGATGAAACTTGCATATTAAGTCTAAGTTAAATGCTGTTGCAATGCAAACTCAGCTTCAAGAACATACAACTTCTAGGCAAATCACTGCTCTAAAGTTCTTCTGTGTGGAAATTTGAGAACCCATCCCCACCTCTCACATTAGCATACTAGCCCGACCTATGTTTACTGTCTTTGGATGTCTGAATCCAGAAAGTATTGTACTTGTGTCCGCTTTTACATTTAAGAAAGTGTATTACAATTTCATGCTTTGTATCTGTCTTCCTGTAGGGCTGAAACTGCCTCGTTACATTCTAACAAACAGCCCTCAGTCTGCTTTGCAATATGAGTGCACAATAATTGTTTAAGAACCTTTCTTCTAATACTTTTCTTCTATTCTAGTAACAGAATAATGCCTATTCTATGTTTTATCTTAAGTATCTGTTGTTTCCTTGATCATCTCTGAAGACATATACTCTATCCAAATACGCCACTGTTTCTAACCTGTGAGGAAATGTGAACAGTTTTGTTTTTAACGGCCACAAATACAAAAGCCAAACTAAAAAAATATGTAGGCTAAAACTGCAAGGCAACAGCACTAACTCAACCTCGGCCCCCCCAGTTTTCCCCATTATCTTCCTGAAGTGGTTGCAGCCTGTAATTTTAATGTTTCTTCTGAGAGTGACTCCCTCTACTGCTCCTGCAAAGCCATGACCTAAATCAGAAAAGTGCTAAATGCAGTTAAGGCCTAATAGAACACCCTTGCTGTTCGCACTAACTGGAGAATCTAGCATACATCAGAGAACCGTGACGTTAAATCTCAATAATAATTCTAAATAAGCTACAAGGGTTTACTTAGTAGAACTCATGCCTTGTTTGTGTCCTTAGGGGTATTGCTTAAAATAGATCAGTAAGAATTCTGATGAGGACAACCAGATCCCAAACTACAATAATAGTCCTTCGAGGATCCTGTCTTATTTAACTATTTACCCTCAGTATCCAAAACACAGAAGTCCGGGGAGTCAGTAAACCTGTTATAATCTAATGAGTCCTCATTCTTTCGCAAGTGCTTGAAAAGTTTACTCTTAGAAGCTTTTAAGTATTCTCTAAGCTAGAATATGCAAAACCATTTTTCTAAACGGAAGTAAACTAGCCTACTTTTCCTTATTGCATATTCCCTATGTGAATTCATAATTTTTCTGATCCTCCTACAATGAAAAAATATATGATGGAATTGTAACGAAGTTTAGTTGCCTTCAATGTTGACGGTCCATTTGCACCACGTCAACATGCAAACATGCATGAAAGCAATTTTTACTCTTTTGTAAGAAGACAGTTTAAAAAAAAAAACAAAAAACAAACCAACACTATGAATTAAGATAATAGAGAATTATCCCAATTTGATTAGAGACTTCAGTAATTTTTTGTCCTAAGTGTGGTGGTGTTAACACTCATAACACTAGTTGGTGCTAGATAAGCAGCATATCAATGCTGTGTAGCCCAGATAAAATGCATTTATAAACCAGGAGAGTCCTAATTCAGAAGCACACTGAAAACACACACACACACACACACACACACACACACACACACACTGCCTTTTACTAGTAAAATCTTTCATTCTTGGAAGTCAGAAATACTGCAAATTCCCTGGAGCTAGGAGTTCCCAGCAATCCTGAATGAAACAATTAGGGCATAGCCAGAAAGGAGAAAGTTGTTGCCTAAAGCCTAGAGAATTTCCCAAGGACCTATTTTTAAATAACTGCTGTCTAAACCACAGTTACAAAACTCAGTACCCTCACAAATAATGGCTATTCTATGTTTTATCTTAAGTTTCAGTTGTTTCCTTGATTATCTCTAAAGATACATACATACTTCTTATTTTGAAGTACTTCAACAACAAAATAAAAACCTCATCCACATTGTAAAGTGCTTAACTCTCCCATGTTAATTGCACATGGACTTTCATTCATAAGAAATAGCTCATTTCCATCTTTAAGTCATCCCCACAAGGAAATCATACCTTGAGGTTATGGGCTAGTGTCCTAGTCCAAGGAAAAGAGAAAGAAGAAAAATAAGTAGGAAAAGGGAGTCTGACCATCAGATCATTTACAAAATGTGTGATTCTGTGAGGAAAGTGTTAATAGTGGCTCAAGATAAACAGGCTGGGGTAATGCACTGCAATGATGACGATAGTAGCTGATAGCGGAGTTCGGGTGCTTTCTCCTTCCTTTAATACCTAACAGACAACACAGGAAGAGCTGGTATGCCTGGAGCATGGAGGATAACAAAGATAAAAGTGGTAGAATAGTGCATTTTACAGACCATAAGATTCAAACAAAAATTTTACTAATCAAGAACTGAAGGAACTAAATAAACGAAATGGACAAGAACTGCACTGAAACGCACACACCCAACATAGTACATTTTCTTTTTCCACTTAAGATGAGAGTCAGTCCCCAGTTTTCAACTTGCCTAGTCTATAAAAAGTACAAGAGTAAAACAGTCTATCCTAAGGATCTTTTCCTTTTAATCTCTTCTCCCTTCTTCTTTCAATATTAATCCATTTACAATCTCCTGTTTGATTATCTTTATTGATCCTTTTTCTACCCAGTCTTTTTAATTTGGTTATTGTAAGCTCTTAGCAGGAATCCTATCTCCTGTTTGATATCTTTGGGGACTTTAATTTGTCCTTTTCCCAAAAAGTTCTCTCACTGCGTCCTGTCCCCATCTCCCACCACCCACCCCCACAGCGCAGTCCTTTGTGTGCCCAGTAACAGCAGGCAAATTCCACAGGGAGTCACACGGTCGATTCCAGGACTATTCATCAGGTTGTTCACTTAAGCTTCCAAACAACCCCCTCTAAGCATCCTTGGCTAGCGTCCTGAGAACTTCTTATCAATTTTAGGAAATCTACAAGTTATCATCCTCGCTGGCGATTCCTTTTTAAATGGACAGACAGATGAACTCTGGAGGTGTGTATAAGAAAACCAGAGCAGAACCTTGGGGGTGGGAGGCATCTGGCGAGAAGGGAAGGAAGGATTTATGAGCATGGCCACTTAGCAGGGCAGCAGGAAAATTTACTTCCGAAGAAGCTATTTCTAATTCACAAAGCCTTGCTAATCACTTACCTCCCCACCTAGACCACACTCGCCTATGCTAGGCACTCCCCTTCACTTCCAACACCCTCAACCCCAGCGCCTCTCTAAGATCCCAGGGATTGCTGTCCGGAAACCCTAGGGCGTCTGAACATCGCCTGGGGAGTTGGGGCTACCCCAGAGCCGCCCCCGACTCTCCAAATTTGGAAGAAAGAGTAACGGAGATTGGGGAGAGAATCCCTGAATCGCCTCTGAAAGCTTCATAAGCTTCCTAAACCCTCTCCTCTTCCAGGAAAAGCTGAGCTGCCTCGCCTGAGCCAGCTATCACCACTGAGCTGGGCAAAGAAGAGACCCAAGTAGGAGCTGGGCTTGGCCAGAAGTTTTGGGGCCCAGGTGACCTGAGAAAGACCTCAGAGGGGGCAGCCTTGGTTCTTCTCCGCTCCCTTCCAGTCAGCTTCTTAGGCTTGGAAGGCTGGGAGCTGCTGCTACTACTTCAAACTAGGGGGACGAGAAGGGAGCCAGGTGCCTCTCCTCCTTCCTTACCCATTCCCAACTCCCGGCCACACTCTTCCCATCCCGGCTTCGCCCAAGGCCCTGGTCACTTATGTTAACGCTCACAGGCATTAAATTAAAACATCAGAGTTATAAACTAGTCCGTTACGCCGAGGAGTTTCGGATTTGGCTTGAACAACCAGCTGGGTCCCCCAGAGCTCTGGGATTGTCTTTTCTACGTCCCCTGGTGGGAGGCAAACACGAAGAGGGGTATGTATGAGTACAGAGGCATGCACACCCCGGGCCTGCCTCCGGCCGGGTACGAAGATTCGGGTGGGCTGTGTATTATCTACAGCCCCTCAAGCAGCAGGCGAGGGGGACCGGCGCTTTAGCCTCCTTGGCAGTAATGGACACATTTCCTTAGCAGAGAGCCCTTCGGGGTCTGGTGTGCTGCACAGAGACTCAGTGAAGATCCTGCAACCCCAGCCTTGGCACCCTGCGGGGAACCTCTGCGCTTCATGCGCTTCGGGGTGCACTATGGCATGGCACACAGCGACCGGCACCGAGAGTCTCTCCAAATCTCTGTGTGTACAATATGCAACAACGTGCGCGTGCGGAGCTGAAAGGGCACAAGACACCCCAGGCACCCAAATGTATGGAGACGGATCAGACGCGTGTACACACCCCGTTCGTCCCTGATCCATCCGTGCCCATCTCGGAAGATAGGTTAAACATAAATGATAATAATAATAATAGCTTCTTGACTAGTTGAGAAAGTGGAATTTAGAGTGGTTTCCAGTTGAGAGCAACGAGGCAAATTGAGGAAGTCAGGAGAACTGGGGAGGAGGAGAGGAAGGAGGGAAGGAAGAAGCGAAGGGAGGTGGCCGCGGAGCCTGGCGGACCCCCTTACCTTGGGCGGCGGAGCCAGTGCCACTGGCGCTGAGCAGGGCCAGGGCAGGTAGCACGAGCATTTGCAGCACGTATCCCAGTCCCAGTCCGCAGCGGGCCGCTGTCGCCCGCAGACCTTTCCTCATCGTAGACAGAGGTGTGCCGGGGAAGGGGGGGAAGAGAGAGATGCGCAAACAGCGGAAAGCCCCACTGGGCAGCAGCTGAATCCGTGCACCGCGAAGCAGTCCGAAGAAATAACGACAACCAAGCGCCACACTCCACTTTCTTCAAGGGCAGGGGCCAAAGGGGGAGGAGAGGAGACGCCGAGGAGGAGTTTGAAGGTCCCTCTTTCCCAATGCCTTCTAACTGACGTCTCCCGCGAGCGACTGCTCTGCCCCCACTTGGGAAGTCCAGGGAGGCGCTAGGCAGCCACCTCCGCTGCTCCCCCCAGCAGTAGGAGCAGCCGCTGCTCCACCGCGCGCTGAGTCTGGACTGCTCTCCGGGTCCCCTCGCCTGTGAGGAACACACACAGGCACTGGGAGTGGGGGTGGGGGTGGGGGTGAGGGTGGGGGTGGGGGTTGAAGCGGGGGTGGGGGGGAAGTGGGAGGAGGAGGGAACGGAGGGAGGAAGCTTGTGCACCGTCAGGCGCTCTGGTCTCCAATCTCAGTGTTCTCACGCAGGCAGAGAGATGCCCGGGCTGTCGCTGCTGGGTAGCCGAGGAGGGTCACATCGTAGAGTAGGGCGCACGGGTACGCAAAGGAGCTCGCCAAGGAGGCGTAGAGGGCGCAGCCCAACTCCGCTGGGGAGTAACCGGCTGTGGAGCACGCCCGCCCGCCTTATGTAAGCAAGGATTGGAGGGAGATCAGCGCCCAGGGCGGAAGGTGGAGACCGGCTGTGGGTTTGCCCGCTGAAGCCGAGGCGAGAGAGACCAGGGAAAGAAGCGGCGGCAGAGAGTGGCAGCGCGCCTGCCTCCCGCGGTGCGCCAGACCCGGACGCCGGGAGTGCACAGGGCGCGCCCGGGCCACTTGGCTGTGGCCAGTGGAGCTCAGCCTGCTGCCTGCCACCTTCCTCACAGCGCCAGCAAAGCCTGAGCCGGATTCCCTGGGACTGGACTCGCTGTACTTTGCGGTTGATGAAGCCGGGTGCGGGCTCGAACTGAAGTCCTGCTTGGTTGGGGAGGAAGGCAAGAAGCTTCTGCAGTGCCCCAGCCCGGTGCTGCCTTGGGGTTGTCAGCGCCAGTTAGACTGCTTTATGTTCTGAGCGCATGTGACTCCTTTGCAGTGGAACAGAAACTAAAAGCTCGATGAAAACTCATTCGGCAACAGTGCTTTCTTTGCGTGCATCTTGGTGGCTGGCAAGGGTGGTGAGGCAATACAGGGAGAAACACTCTTAGAAAAAAAATGCACAACAAAATTCGTAGATACGCAAAGTGATGGTGGAGCCTATAATATGTTTTTCAAATTTCTAGTAGTGCGTGTAAGAACTCGAGCTGCTATGAATTTCTTTACCTTTCGACAGGAAAAATTTGTCTATGTAACTGGGTCGTGAAGCCCTGTTGTCATGATAAAGGAGGAATGCAAGATTGGGTGGGTAAAAGAAAAAGACTAGACAAAAAGAAAGTGAATTTATTAAAAAGTCAACACATAGCATTTTGGGAAGAAGAAAACCACTTCCCAAGATTAGTATATCTTTAAACTAGCAAATAATACATCAGGGAATTTTATGTCCTTGGTGCCAAGGGGGCCGTGTGTAAACACACACGCACACACATACGCATGTGTATGTGCAGGAAACTTGCAGTCTAAATTTGGCTGTGGTCATCACTACTCTATGACCCTGGGTAAGTCAGGTAACCTGTGAATGTCTCAGTTTCTTCATTTGTGAAATATTTTATTTGATAGTTTCAAAGTTCTCTTAAGTTCTAGCATTCCGTGATTCTGCCTGCACAGCCCCATCTAGGCAATAAACCTGTCTTGGATGAATCAGAAATATCCAAAAAGGTGGTATTTGCCAAAGACATTGACAAAACTGGCCACTTCTTATTTCTATGGAGGCTCTCTCTGCCACACAAAACTCTTCTTCACTCTTTTCATCTTCTCCATTCCAAGACATCATGATATTTGAGAAGAGGGTAGGTGCTGGCACCAGACTGTCTGCCTTCAGTTCTTACCATTTCTTACTACTTGACCGATATTGAACTTTAAAGCTAGGTGCGTCTCTTCCCTAATTTGTAAGATGGGTAGTAGTAGGAAGTATCTCATAGGGGTTTTGAGGATTATGTAAGTTAAACTCATGTAAAATGCCTGACACCAAAATTGTTAACCACTGTTCTTACCATTGATGAAAAATTCCCGTTAGCCTTATGCTATCTAGACTATTGCGTTCAACAGAAATTTCTGCAGTGAAGAACATGTTCATATCTGTGCTTTCTGAGGTGGTAGCTGTCAGATACATGTGGCTACTTGTAGTGTGGCTAGTGTGAATTGGAAACTTTTATTTAATGTTAATTTAAATGGTCACATGTGGCCAGTGGCTACCATATTCTATGGTGTAGTGAGACCACTAATAACTTGTCAATTACTTTGAGAATCACTTCACGAGAAGGGATTACTATTACATTTATATGTACAATTTTACTAAGAAGGGCAACAGCTTAAATACTAAGAAATTGCCACATACACTCGCCATCACATCAACAACGTACAAAAGTTGTTTATTTACAATTTTATTGCCTGCCTTCTTAAACTAGAATTTAACTCTTTTAAGACAGAGATTCTGCCTTTGTCCACGGCTCCTAAACTGAAACTGATATATAGATGGTACTCAATCAATATTGATTGATTTCCTGCCAGAAAAGCTCAACAGAAAGAGTCCTTAAAGTCTAGCACAGCTAAAGAAGGTTGAAATTGTCGCCTACTCCTGTTTGGGGCATTGAGTTACTCAGTGACAGATACTACACGCAATTAGTTGCTTAAAAGAAGGAATAAGAGATTAAAAGAGGAAAAGGAGTTAAATACTGAAATTCAGCCTAAAGAGGGCAGGAGAATGGTTTGAGAAGTGGTATAGAGAGATGAGGTGGAAAAGGGAGAGGAGAGTGAGAGCATGAGACCAAGGACAGGAAAAACACCAGCAACAGATCAGCTTTACGCAGCAGGCAAGTTTCCTGCTATCTACAGGTACAGATGGAACTTGCCTTGTGGATTAACATCCTGCCTACTTTCGTTGATCATCACATTTTTTTCCTCATGAGAGAAATAACGCAGTGTTTTATAGGCTCCTGAACATAGGCTTACTAATGTCACTGAGATCTGGGTTCAAATGACACTGCTTAGGGAGGTTTTCCCTGACCTAGTTACCTAAAATAGCAACAATATATAATCCTAAATGGCATCTACCTGCTTTGATTTTCCATATAACACCTACTTTATACAAGTACACATATGTGTGCATATATATATATATATGCTCTCCAATAAAATGTATGCTTCTCAAGGGGAGGAATTTTTTTCGAATACATTTAGTGCTCTATACCCAGAACCTGGAACAATATCTGGTACATAATAGGTGAACAATAAATACTTATTGAATATTGAATGGACAGAATAAGAGCCAATGGATTTAAAATTGAGCCAAGTCCTTCATTACACTTTCTTCCTCTCTTCACCCTCCGAAGTTATCAAATTATGATTTGGTTTTTCTAGTTGTTGAATAAAATCAAGTGTTGACAAAATTTCCCCCAAAATGTGTTGGAATATGACTTTTTAGGGTTGGAATACTGCAGGTGTTTAAGGGATAGACATGAAATTCATCTCATCTTGAAAAATGAAAAGCTTCATTTAAATCCATATACAAGGGCTTTCTTTTTCTTGGCTGCAGTGAGTGGAGAATTAACTCTGGGATAATAAATCCCAGTGACAGGTGCTAATGGGAATTAAGCATGCAAATCCCCTGCATATCCCTCCAGAAATCTACACCAAGAAAAGTATGCTATTTAGCATGTAGGCTGCTTGGTCATAATATCATTTACTCGGAACTGGTATGGAAACGTTTCCAGTTTAAAGCTTAAATCATAAACAACTGAACATATATTTTAATTATGGAAAGTTTCTTTTATCTTTCTCCTTATATGTTTGATTCCTCACTTTCCATATTTTTCTTGTAATTTTTAAAATAAATCTTCATACTAGGGATATTATTAACTGGATTAACTGGAAGCATAGGAGAAAGAAGATTTTAGTGAATAAATATGATGCTGATAAGGAAAATTCCTTCCCTAAGAGTTGGGAGTGCAGAGGCCTCACGTAATGTTACTGATAGACATAAACTAAGGAGAGCCAGATGGTCTAGATTCAGTTGATTCAATCTTCCTGCGCTGCCTTAGCCCAGAGAAAGAGATTTAACTTGTCATAAACCAAAACTCTCTAGGGCTTTATGCTTTTTATTAATTGTATTAGATAAGACCCATTTGGTTGCAAGTGAAAGAAACCCAACTCAAACCAGCTGAAGCAAAAAGATAATTTATCGCTGTACATAACTCAAAAACCATGGATGAGAAATATCCATATTAATAATGGATTCCATTTACCATCCTTTACTGTGTGTCAGGGACTTTCTAAGCTCTTTACATGTGCTATCTCATTTAATCATCATAACGGAAAGAAAGTGCCATTATTGTATCCATTTCATAAATGAGGAAACAGAGTGCTTAAGTAACTTTGCCCAAGGTCACACACAGTTAGTATTTACTAGTGACAGTCTGATTTGAGGGATAATGTCCTAGATCCATGAACTTAAATATCACCTGGTTATGCTCTCCTCTGTTTTGGTTTCATTCACAGACTTACAATCTCCATCCTGGGATTCCTGGCAGCTCCAGGTTTACATTGTCTTTATCATTATCAATCTCATCACAAAGCATACTCATTTCCAAATGGCAAAGAATAAATACAGAATTATGGCCACAAGTTTGGCTATCTTGGGCCACATACTCATAACTGAGGCAATTACCATGGCCAGATGTTTGGCATATACGGAATGGCAAGGCCTGGGTCATGTGCCAATATTTGCCAACTGGAAACTTGGATTGAAAATGGGAATAAAGGGTTGCCCAAAAGGATACACGGGAAAATGATTAATACAAAAAAAATAGATGCCAACGAGAATGGATGTAGGGCAGGCAAAATAACAGATCCCTAATCTGTGATATATGAGGCCGGGTGAGTTCTCCAGGCTTTTGTGCCATAACACATCACTGTAGCAAAAGAAGAGCATTGGTTAAGAAGAGCCGAAGAGCAGCCAGCCCCTTGTAGATTGCTTTTCCATTAACTGACTGGAAGAATTGAGTCCAATTTGATTCAATTCAGAAAACTTTCACTTCCCTCTATTATATTGTGGTTCCACTCTAGGATCCACGGAGGAAAAAATATATATGTGAGGTATAGTCCTTATGCAGCAATGGCTCACAGTCTAACAGAATATAAATAAATAAACAAAAGGATTTTAAATAAAGACAAAAATGTTGTGGAAATATAAGGATATAAGACATTTTTAACTATGAGACCCTGGGAAGAAGATTACCTAAATGTAAGACACATACTTGCGTATCAGCAATACTATGCTTCACACAATGGATGTATTTATTGCTAACGGCAAGGAACCTAAGAGTATGCAGTACATGGCCACTGTGGAAGCCCAGTTATGGTCTTTTTGTGGCGTGGCTCCGTGCTCCAGAATGTACAGCTTTCATTCTCACAGTTGCTTGGTAGCTTTTCCACTTCTAGAAGTCATGTTTCATTTTTCAGGCAGAAGAAGATGGAACAGGCCTGAAGGGCTGCAGCTGGCCCAGATGTCTTCCAAATAACTTTTCTGGAAGCCCTCAGTCCACCAAGTAGTTTCTATTTCCTTGATGGTCTGTCAAATGACCCCCTAAGACCAATCGCGAGTGGTGGGTAACGAGAAGGGTGTTGTGCTTGTTTGCCAGATCATCTGCGTTGGACACAACTTTGTTGGAGAGGAGGAACAAATGGAAGGCGCAGAAAAAAAGACATTAAGACAGGACATTTCAGGGTATAGTTGGAGAACTATAGGTAAAGGAAAAATAGTTCTATTGTTGGCTGAGAAAATAAAAGGAGAAAAGGAAGGAAAGTGCTTTCTTCTTCTCCTTCACCTTCTTCTTCTTCTCCTTCTTCCTTTTTGTAGAGATACAGTCTTGCTATGTTGCCCAGGCTGAAGAACTGACTATGCACAGGTGCAATTATAGGGCATGACAGCCTTGAACTCTTGGCCTCAAGTGATCCTCCTGCCTCAGCCTCTGAAGTCTCCAGAATAGGGGAGGGGTGAGTGTGTTTTCTATCACAATGGGAAATAGAAAGATAGAAAGGACTCCATTATTCAGTTCACTAAAGTGTATTTATTGAAGGTTTGGAAAATATGTAGCATCGAGGTAGTTTCATGGAGTTATAGTTGGATTGTATAAACAATATTTATAAAAAAGAAAGCCAAAATTAAGGAAGGATAATGGGAAAGAGGGAGAAAAAAGAAAGGGGGAAAAGAAGAAAGAATGCAGGGGATGAAGGAATAGTAGGAAAGAAGAAAATCAAAAAAAAAGAAATAAAGAGATAAATAAAATCCAGTGTGATTTCTGCATTGGTGTAGCATGTTATAACTGCTATAAGAGGGAGAAAACAATGAAAAGGTCAATAAAAACTATGAGGAAAATAACAGAACATCTAATTTAGAAGAGTATTACTGGAGATAGAGATCATAATTATTGCTTACCACAGCTTTTCTAATATCTCATTTTATTTTAAATTTATCTGCCAAGTTAGACCACGGTTCTTTTTCTCATTTTACAGATAGAAGAAATAAAATGCATAATGGAATGGTGGGAAGACTCTGGATCAGGAAACATGAATTCAGGTCTCCATTTATCTTAAGTTATTTGCTCAAATATCCCCATAAGTTCTTTGCACTTTATTTGTTATAAGAAACGGAAAAAATATGAATGCACACAGTTGCTGTGAATATAAAAGATGTGTGAAAGTGCTTTGTGAAATGTCTATACTGAAGATGTTATCATGGTAAGATACATTCTACATTGTCTATTGTACTTAATTTACATAATCACCTGAAGAATAGTATTAGTGATGTGGTTTTCTATACATGAACGATACCAGCCTCGTATAATCTTTGGAGCTATTCTCCGCATCTCCCTCCTTAGCCCACATCACCTAATATTCAATTACTATTTCATAAGTCCATCCAATTTCACTACATAAAGGGCTATAGGATCTATCCCATTATCACCAGCCCTACAGCCTCACAATATATTTGTTACCCAGAGGTATCATAATTATTTACCCTCACATTCTAATCCATGCTCTCTACACCCCCCAAGAATTACCTTCTAAAATGTAAAACCTGTCGTTTTCATGTCCTAAAACCTTATTCAATGATTCCTCACTGCTTCAGACCTGCTTTTCCAAAGATCATTACAGGAAACTCCTGTCCTTAAAAAAGCAGTTCTACAATGAACAGAGGATGATAGGTTGCACTATTCTCTATTCTTTACTCCTTCCCAGTTAATAGATTATGCAATTATTTCCTTTGCACTTTGCCTGGCAGGACCACTCACTGCACTGTGGGTCAGATCGGCTTCCTGTCTGATGGTGGCTTAGCCATGAGACTTGCTTTGGACAATGATCTTGGGGAGGTGCTATGGTGTGCCAGTTGCTCCCATTGCATACATCTACTCATTTTCATGTGTTCTCACCATTAGTCATAAGACATTAGAACATTTTCTAGGTAACCACCAAACTAAGGTGAATAAGAGACACATGGAGAGATGGGCAGGCTGGAGCCTTGTGCCGCAGTCTGGAGCCCAGAGCCTGAGTTGCATCAGAGCCAATGACCCATGAGCAAGAAAAAAAAAACAACATACTTGTGTTTAGCAACCGAGTTCAGGGTTGATTTTTTGTGCAGCACTGCTGCAGCAAGAGGTATCTAATGTGCCAAGTGTGAGAAACAATGTCCTCAGATTAAGCTCAAGATAAATCAAATGACAATCTCCCTAATAGTACTACTAAGCTGGTAGAAAATCAGACAGACTAGAGAACTAAATAGGCCGACTCTGAAAAGTGCAGTGAGAGAAATATGGAAACATCACTACGGGACATGAGAAGACAGGACACTTACTTCCCATTGAAGCATCAGTGAAATCTTAAATGATAGCACATTAGACCCAGGCCTTGAAGGATAAATGGAATTTGTTTTTGCTGAATTGGGGAGGGTACTTCAGGTTGAAGAAAGAGCAGGAGCCAAGGTGAGCAAAAGGAGCATAGGAATAGCAAATACTGAGTGGCTTAGTTTGAAGCCCAGAAAGCATCATGCTTAATGCTCTTATCATTATCATTATATAAATTATAGTTGTGAACATTTTTGAACATTCATTAATCATACACCTTGTTTTGTATAGAGATAAATATTCTTTTAACACACACAACAATACTATATAAAGGAGGTATCATTGTTATCCTCACTTTAAGCATGAGGAAGCAGGTTTATTTGGGTTAACTTGCCTACACCAAATTAGTGTGAGCTTGGGATCTGAACTTGAATTCATCTGGATGCAGGCAAATGCTGGGAGGAAAATTTGGAAAGGAAAATTGCTTTAATTTTTGAAAGGTGTTTCATGGTTTGCTAGGAAGTCTGTCCCACATTATGCATAGACTAGGAAGTGGCCAAAGGTCTCTGGGCAATGAGGTAGTATCATGACCATTTCTTGCAGCAATGTGCAAAGTAAACTAAAGTGGAAAGAAAAATCATGGCATGTCCATTTAGGTGTGTATTCTAATAATCAAGATGAGAAGCAGACAGAGCATGAATGTAAGTAGCAGTAAGCAGAAAATGAGTGAAGGAAATATATACAAGATGCCCAGTTGGGATGGTGGTTACTACTACCAGAACACAGGATGAAAAATTTGTGTTATTAAATATTCATGATATAATTAAGAATAAACTATGTAACCCTGAAAAACTACTTGTAACAATAAGCTACCTTCAACTTAATTAACGGCATTAAAGAATTAAAAATAAGATTTAAAGGATAAGTGGGACACATTAATTTCTTAGGACTACCGGTGTTTACTGGAACTTGAAATAGTTTATTCCAGAAATACTGTAATGACTGACCAACATTTTGGATATATAGCCAAATTATTTGTTTTTCAAAGTCCTTAAAACTCTACCTGGAACAGAGAAGGTAATCAACAAATCTTTTAAAGTGAATAAATAACTTAAAGTAAAATAAAAAATAAATAAGAATATTTTGTAATATGTAGTTTAAATCAATTATTACAATTAGAAATATTTACCTTCAAATTTTTTTTTCTATACATACTTATAACTCTATTGTTGGAAATGTGTTGTGCTTTATCCTGCAGAAACATGCCATAAATTACGGTTTTGGAATTCAGCCCACACACTCTTGTTAATCATCTGCCATTATATGGAAAACAATGCTATTACAGCATATGTAATCCAATCCAAATATAGCTTATAGTTAAATAAAACCAAAAGCAAAAGCATTTAATCTTTGTACTTGTAGTAAAAATAAAGAAGAATGAGGAATAAAGTGTATAGTTTTCAAGGAGATTTGTAAGTTTATTTCACGTTATTTCCAACAATTCCAAATTATAAAGCTGTTCCTTTTGTTTCATGTCTAATTTAAATTGGAAATAGAAGGATTTTTTTTTCTTTAACATAGGTGTTGCACTAATGCTAACTAGCTTTATGTTGATCATAATTGTTTGTTTGTGGTACGTTAACAAATAAAAGAACAAAGAAAGTAAAAATGGAAGCAAATTTTTATCATCACGTGGAGGAAAACAAATATAAAATATAGAGAAAAAAAGAAGGAGTACAACTATTCGAGGGGGCATTTTCCAGAGGTATTTTAAACAGAATTGTGTGAAATACAAGTCCCCAAAGAGTGAGATGAAATTAAATAGTGAGGAAGCAATGGTTCGGATAATCCACCACAAGGGCCACTACCCCACTAGCCGAAACCAGCCAGGCATTATGGAGCAGAATTCAGTGGCAATCAAACTCTAATTTATGAAAATATTATAAGTTAGATATTTTAAAAAATAAATGTCTTGCAATGATTTGCCTGCTTGCTTACATATGTTACTATTCTATACTTTTAGCTAGCTTCTCAAAGAGGATTTTATTGTATTGTAATTTTTAAACCGTGATCACCCACTCCAACGCAAAGTAGCAAAGTACCTTGCTCCCAAGAGCAAAGAAGTCAAGTCTTTGTTTTCATTGCTGTCCATGGGGTGTATTTAAGAGAGAGGGAATTATAGAAACGCCCAGTTAAGTTAAAGAAAACTCTGTGTATTGTGAGGAGGAGATTTCCTGATATCAACATGGTGTGCCCTGGAAAACAATTTTTATAAAGGAAGTTATTCTGCATTCTGAGCATCTGAAGGCAATTTTGTGTCAGAGACATCCAAAAAGCCCTTAGTGGAAAAGGACATGGGAGGCAACACTGTTCAAAAGCCACAGTAACTTTCTTGATCTCCATGCCGGTAGAAGTCAAGGGCATGGGCAGTAATCACGTGCTTCAGAGCTAGAGAGCTCAACAGGAGGATGAGCCACTGATTGAGTGTTTCAGAGCATGAACTCTGAAGCAAAAATGCCTCCTAACTTCTAATTCCTGCTCTGTCCCTTACTAACTTTGTCACCATAGAAAGTTCGTGAACTGCTTATAAGTTCTCTGTCCCTGTCTATAAATTGGGATAGTAATAGCCACTTTATAGTACTTACCTTGTAATATTGTTGTATAGGTCAAAGAAATTCATTCACATACTTCACTAATATCTATGCTTGGATAGGTAAACATTAATAAATATGACCTTTTAAAATTATTATTATAATTCACTAAATAAGTACCTATTTGTAAAAGATAGTTAAGAAATCTTTTAGTCATGTCGCAGATATAAATGGCTTGTTATATTAAATAGTCGTGTATTGCATAATCACGTTTCAGCCAACAACAGTCAGCATATAAAACAGTGGTCCCATGCAAGTATACTATTGTATTCTTTTTACTCTACCTTTTAGTGATAAGTGTTTGTTTAGATGCACAAATACTTATCATTGTGTTATATTTGCCTATAGTATTCAGTACAGTAACATGCTGGACAGTCTTTCAGTCCAGGAGCAATAGGCTTATACCATGTAGCCTAAGTGTGTAGTAGGCTATTTCATTTAGGTTTGCCTAAGTACACCGTATAATGTTTGCATAATAGCAAAATCGCCTAAGGATGCATTCCTCAGAACGTATCCCCATATATCCAAATATACACATGACTGTATATTTGTAACATTTTAAATATTTTTATGTCATAAATGATCTGTTACATCCATTCATACAAATATTTTTACTCCAAAATGAAATCGTTTATGAAGAGTTTCAAAATCTCAATGTATTTCATATTCCAAATAAATTGGCAAAAGCATGACAGAAGAAAATGATTCAATTATGTGATTATAACATAAAAGTGTGAGCAGCGTGTGTGTTTATGTTTATACCTTATGTTCACAAACTCAAGATAACACTTGCAGCAAAGGAGACCTGGAAGGTCAGTTCTGTGCAGAAAATAATATCTACAAATCTTCACAATATTTCTTAAAGTGGGAAACAGTCAAGGGAATGTGACGTGTGATCATAGGAATTCACATGATGGGAAATGTGTGTACAATCGGAATGGTTTTTAATATTCCTTATGATATAAAATTGACATTAATACCTAAAATGCAATAAAAAAACATAAAAAAAATTGACATTACTCACTCACCATGCTTTTTTAATAGCGCTAGTTGATTTGAGCTCAGATTGCCACATTCTTTTACTTAATTCTACAAATGCTTGCATTTATGAAAATTTCTAAGAATGAAGCCTAAATTTATGGAAAACTTGCAGAATGAAGCTTACTAACCTATATGTGTATTTAAAATAGCAATTTTCATCTCATTAGCACGAAAGGCTAACCCGATGAATATATCACCCAGAAAATATATAGACAAATCTATTTTTTAACATGTCAGCATTCAGTTGGAAGATTGTGTTATTGATATATGTTTCCAGGTTTCCCCTCCCTGCCTTCTATGCATGCTAGAGGCTCATGTGCAGAAACCTGCCCTTTTGGAGATAAAAATGCCTCTTTTTAAGTGAACAGATGGTGTTGCTCAAGTTCAGAGACACATCTTAGACAGAATCTCAGGGGGAGGAGGGACTGCAGGGAGAGGAGGACTGGTATAGATTGAAAAGGCTTCCTGGGTGATTCTGATAGTCTCCCACATCACCCCCACGGTGTGGCACTGATTTAGAGCTCTAAATACATGAATGTCACATAGACGTTGATTTGAGCTACAAAGTGAAAAAGGAACACTTTTCCTGGTAGCAACTTGTCTAATTGTTCTTCTTTGTATTTTATGTCATAATTTTCAAAACCTGAGCATCCTAACAATATATTTAAATTGGCCCATTTAAAAACTTTGGATTAGTTCAAATCCTACATTATCTCCATTTGTATGGGTAGCACTGAATTGCGGTCCCATAATGTCATTCAAAGATAATTTTTATTTTGGTTGTGTTTTGAGTATATAGGCCACAAAATAAATGAATCACACTTACATGACATAATTAAAGCAATCATAGCCACTAATATTATTAGCAAAACCATTGAATTTAGGTTTGAGATTTAAAATTGTAGCCAAAATTATGTTTGAACTCCTTTAAAGCAACCATGAAAAATAATATACGTACTATGTGTGTAGAAACTTTCCCATCCACTTGTTATACTAATTGAAGAGGGGGAAAGTCTATATGCAGATGTCTGAGCATTCAAACAATTATAAATTTCAGGTAGTTTTATTTTGATTTAACTTTTAAGTTTGGGGGTATATGCACAGGTTTGTTATATAGGTAGGCACACACACAGATATATATATATCTGTGTGTGTGCCTACCTATATAACAAACCCATATATATATATGTCTATATATATGTCATATATATATATATATATATATATATATATATATATGTCATGGGGGTTTGTTGTACAGATTATTTCATCACTCAGGTATTAAGATGCCCATCAATAATATACTGAATAAAGAAAATGTGGTACATATACACCATGGAATACTATGCAACCATAAAAAAGAACTAGATTATGCCCTTTGCAGAAACATGATGGAGCTGGAAGCCATTATCCTTAGCAAATTAACTTAGGAACAGAAAACTAAATATCACATGTTCTCACTTATAAGCAGGAGAGAAATGCTGAGAATTTCAGGTAGTTTTTAATGCCAGAGATGTAAAGGATGCCAGAGAAGTTCCAGAGAAACTGGGTTTCCCCAAGTGTTAAAAACCTTTTTCACACCCAAAGCATGCTTTGTCTGTTCCTCTGAAGGTACGGAAACTTCCTATTCTTGAGAAGTTGGGAATATAATGCCATTTAGATAGTGTTATAAACAGATGAATTTGGAATATCTAAAGATAAGTTGTCAGATTGGATTAATTTTCTACACATTATAGAAAAGATTGTGTTTTAAGTTCTGCTTTGATACGGCAGTAGATGGAAAGCCTTTCCAGACCAGTTCTGAGTTTCCTGAAAGGGAATTTATAGAGTCATCCCTGGGTATCTATGGGAATTAGTTCCAGGACCCCTGAGAATACCAAAAGCCACAGATGCTCAAGTCCCTGATATAAAATGGTACAGTATTTGCATATCACCTATGCACATCCTTCTGTACACCTTAAACCATCTCTACTTGTAATACCTAATACAATGTGAATGCTCTGCAAATAGTTGTTATTATGTACTGTTTTTAATTTATTTTTTGTTATACTGTTACATTGTTTTCAAATGTTTTTCATCTGTGGTTGGTTGAATCTGTGGATGCAGAACTTGTGGATACAGAAGGCCAACTTTACAGAAGACAGAAAACGACTGAGGCAAATGAGAATCATGCTGGAATCCATGTCAGTCCTGGGGGTGGAAGAACTAGCTTATCCCTGAGCTCATGGCTGGCCACCAGATCAAATGCCACTTGGCTAACAATAGCCTTTGCATTTTATGTTTTCTTTGTGAGGCAACCTACCCTGATTTTCAAGATTAGTAATTGGTGTGTGGGAGATGTGGGGTGGGTGGGTGGGTGTGTGTGTGTGTGTGTGTGTACCAGTTCTTCTGGGGTTCAAACCAGTATTTGTCTGTCATTAGTTTTCCAGCATTTCCAGGTGACACTACACCTTTCAATAAACTTTCTCTTTCCCTGTCTCCTATTTAAGTCCAATAGCTCTTAGATTTGCCTTTTTGATACTATTTTCTAGATCTTACAGATGTGACTTTTTTTCTTCTTTTTTATCTTCGGAACATTATTTTTAAGTAGCCTGTCTTCACGCTCACAAATTCCTTCCTCTGCTGAATCAATTCTGCTATTAAGTTTCTCTGATGCATTTTTAAGTATGTCAATTGCATTTGCAACTCTTGAATTTCTTCTTGATTCTTTTCAATTATTTCAATCTCTTTGTTAAGTTTATTTGCTAAAATACCAAATAATTTCTCTGTCTTAGCTTGATTTTTTTTTTTTTTGAGTTTCCTTAAAGCAGGTATTTTGAATTATCTATCTGAAAGGGCATATGTCTCTGTTTCTCTAGGATTGGTCCCTGGTATCTTATTTAGTTTGTTTGGTGAGGTTATGTTTTCCTGGATGATCATAATGATTGCAGATGTTTGTCGTTGTCCAGACACTAAATAATTATGTGTTAATTGTAATCTTCATGGTCTGAACTTGTGTTTGCCCTTCCTTCTTTAGAAGACTTTCCAGGTATTCAAAGGGACTTGGGACCCAAGCCCAATAGTGCTGTGTTTTTTGCAGACTTGTAGAGGTACTGCCTTGGAAGTTTTGGATAAGATCTAGAAGAGTTCTCTGGACTACTAGACAGAGATTCTCATTCTTTTCCCTTACTTTCTCCCCTCCACAAAAAAGTTCTTTTTGTGTGGAGCCACCTGGAACTAGGGGTATGGTGATGCAACCACCCCTGTGGTGACCAATGCTGGTACTATGTTGAGTGACACCTGAAGCCAGCATAGCACTGAGTCTTGCCCAAGGTCTGCTATCACCACTGCCTTGCAACCACCTATGTTCACTCAAGGCCCTAGGGCTTTACCATCAGCAGGTGGCACAGCCAGCCATGTTGTGTCCTTCTCCTCAGGGTATCAAGCTGCACTTGGCCCTAGGCAGGTCCGGTAATGCTGTGTGCAAGCCAGGTTTTGGGGTGGGTCAAAAGCCTTAGAAATTTGCCTGATGTTCTATTGTACTGTGGTTAAGCTGGCACTTGGACCACAATATAAAATCCTTCCTGCTTTTCTCTCCCCTTTTTCAAGGCAGGAGAACCTCTTCCTATGGGCACCACCTCCACTGGCCCACATGGGGGCTCCACCAAGCCATCCCCAAATGCTCACTTACAGCCCACGGGCTCTTCAGTCAGGCTCTTATGGTAAATTCTGCCAGGCTTGAAACTTACTCTTCAGGGCAATGGGCTCTTCTCTGGCCCAGGCTGTTCCAGAAATGCTGTCCAAGAGCTAAAGTCTGGAATTGGAGACCCCAAGAACCTGATGGTTGCTCTACCCCACTATCGCTGAGTTGCTAGCTAAAGTCCAAGACGATGTGCTCTTTACCTTTCTCTCTGCTTTTATGAACCAGAAGGAGCCTTCCACCGTAGCCACCACAGCTGGGAATGTTCTGGGTGACACCTGTAGACAGCATGACTCAGAGCCCAAGACCCAGGGTGTACAATCTGAATATCACTGCTAGTTATTCAGGGACCCAGGGCTTTTTAGTCAGCAGGTAATGAATCCTGCAAGGACTGGGTCCTTCTTTTCAAGGAAGCAGGCTTCTTTTTGGTACAGGATGCTAGGGACCGGACCAGGGCCTCAGGACTCTGCCTGGTGCCCTTTCCTATGGTGGCTGAGCCGGTATTCAAGATGCAAGAGAAAGTCCTCTTTATCCTTCACACTCCTCCCCTTCAGCAGAAGGAGGAGACAATTTCATTGCTGTGAGCTACACTGCCAGGGGCTGGGGGAGGAGTGGTGCCAGTGTTTCCTTAGCAACCCCAGTTCATGTCTCCCTAGGTCATGTGCCATGCTAGTTCTCTGGCTCTGAGCCAGCCGAGTAGTTGCCTAGGAATTACAGTCCTTGTGTCCTTGAGTACCTTTCAAGTTTACCTAGGTTTTGGCCCACGGTGGTGAGGCTGCTGAGAAACTCAAGTTCTGACCAATTGGATGCAGGATTCCCCTCTGGCTAGGTCTGGTCCAAACGCTTCCTTCATGATTGGTTACTGGCTGAGCCCAGCATGTCTTTGCCTGATGTTCTATTGTACTGTGGTTAAGCTGGCACTCGGAACTTCTCTTGCTTTTGTCTAGGGTTTGCTATAGCAGGGCAGCACTGAGTTCAATGTAAAGTCCTCCCTTCACGGCACTTTCCTTCCCCGAGTGCACAGGTTCTCTGTGCTGCATGGCTGCTGATAAATGTGGAGGGATGGTGTCTCTGATTCAAGACTGTCTCTCTGACCCTCTTCAATGACTCTTTCAACGACACGAATTTAAAACTAGGTATTGGGATTGGCGTATATGATTTTTGGTTCTTGTGATGGTGCTTTCTATATGCTAGTTCTTAATACTTCGTGTTTTTGCAGGGGGTACAAATAATGTAGTCTTCCATTCTGCCACATTGCTCCACCCTGCTTTCTTGATTTCTTATTCAGCTAATTCATTATTGGTGTATAACAATGCTACTATTTTATATAGTGAATTTGTATCTTGAAACTTTACAGAATTCATTTATCACTTCTAAGAGTTTTCTTGGTGGAGCATCAAGTTTTTCTATATGCAAGATCATGTTATTTGTGAAGAGGCACAATTTGATTTTCTTTATTCCAATTTGGATGCCCCTCATTTCGTTCACTTGCCTTTGACTAGGGTTTGCTATACTAAATTGAATAAGAGTGGTGAAAGTGGGCAATTTTTCTCTGTTCCACTTCTTCGAAGAAAAGCTTTCAGCTGCTTTTCTCCATTCAGTATGACGTTAGCTGTGAATTTGTCATATATAGCCTTTATTGTGTTGAGGTATATTCCTGCTATACCTAATTTGTTGAGAGCTTTTATCATGAAGAATGTTGAATTTTATCAATTTTTATTCTGCATCAATTGTGATGATCATATGGCTTTTGTCCTTCATACTGTTGATGTGATGTATCGATTTTTTTTTTTTTTTTTTTTTTTTTTTTTTTTTTTTTTTGCATATGTTGAACTGTGCTTACATTCCTGGAATAGGTGCCAAATGATCCTGGTATATCATCTTTTAGATATGTTGCTGGATTGGGTTTGATAGTATTTTGTTGATAATTTTTGCTACATATTCACAAAAATATTGCCCATAGTTTTCATTTGTGTTGTGTCTTTTTCTGGTTTTGATATCAGGATAATGCTGGTCTTACATAATGAGTTAAGAAGAATTTCTTCATCTTTAATTTTTTTGTAATATTTTGAGAAGGATTGGTATTAATTCTTCTTTGAAAGTTGGTAGAATTCAGTAGCAAAGCCATCTTGTCTTGGACATTTCTTTTATTGGGGGACTTTTTATTACTAATTCAATCTTGTTACCTCTTACTGATCTGTTCAGGTTTTCTATTTCTTTCTCGTTCAATCTTGTTGGCTTATATGTATTCAGGAATTTATCCATTTCCTTTATGATTTCTAATTTGCTTGAATATAGTTGTTCAAAATAGTTTCTAATGATCCTTTGTATGTCTGTATTATCAGTTGCACTGTCTCCCTGTTTGCTTCTTATTTTGTGACTTTTCTCTTCTGTTATTAGCCTAGCTTATAAATTATAAATTTTTAAAAATCATTTCAGAAAACCAAATTCACTTTTTGTTAATAATCTTTTGTATTATTTTGGTCTCTGTTTTGTTTAGTGCTACTCTGATCTTTATTACTTCTTTCCTTCTACAAATGTGGGGTTTGGTTTGTTCTTGCTTTCCTAGCTCCTTGAGGTGCATTGTCAGATTGCTTTCTTGAAATCTTTCTACTTTTTAAAGATAGATTATTTTGCTCTAAATGTCCCAATTAGATTCTGCTGTATCCCATAGATTTTGTTATTTTGTGTTTCAATTTTCATTTGTTTCAAGAAATTTTCTGATTCATTTTGTCTTATTTCATTGATCCAATGGTTGTTAAGGTGCATGCTATTTAATTTCCATGCATTAATATTTGTACAGTTTCCAGGGTTTCTCCTGTTATTGATTTTTAGTTTTATTCCATTGTTGTTTAAGAAGACATGTTATATAATTTCCATTTAAAAATATTTGTTGAAATTCATGTTGTGGCCTAACATGTGTTCTATCCTGGAGAAGAGCCCATGTGCTAATGAGAAGAACTTGTATTCCGAAGCTGTTAGATGAAATATTGCGTAAATGTCTGTTAGCTTCATTTGGTCTACAGTGAAATTTAAGTCTTTTGTTTCTTTGTTGAATTTGTGTCTAAATGATCTGTCCTATGCTGGAAGTGAGGTATTTAAGTTCCTAATTATTATTGTACTAGAGTATACCTCTCTAATTCCAATGATATTTGCTTTACATATCTGGGTTCTCTGTAGGTAGCTTCAAATACTTTGAAAAGTATTTTGTATTCTTGCTGAATTGACTCCTCTATTATTATATAATAAACTTAATCGTTTTTTCTTGTTCTTTGACTTAAAGTCGATTTTGTCTGATTTAAGTGTAGCTATTCCTGCATATTTTTATTTCTCTTTGCATGGAATATCTTCTTTTTCCATCTCTTTACTATCAATCTATGTGGGACTTAACAGATGTAAGGTTTTTGTAAGAAGTGTATAGTCAGGTCTTTTTTTCAAAAAAAAAAAAAATTGTTAATCTGCTCAACCAGTGTGTATCTTTTAATTGGGAAATTAAAACCATTTACATTCAAGGTTTTTAATTGACAGATGAAAACTTACTCATGTCATTTTTGGTAATTGTTTTCTGATTGTTTTTTACATCCTTTGTTCCTTTCTTTCTCTCTTATTGTTTATCTTTGCAATCTGTTGTTTATCTTTAGTAATAATATTTCATTTCTTACTCTTTCTCACTCATGTATTTCCTCTACCAAAGAGTTTTATACTTTCATATATTCTCATGATGGTAGATGTTATCCTTTAGTTTCCAGATGTAGGTCTCTGTTCAACATTTCTTATAGGGTCAGTCTAGTTATGATGAATACCCCTGGTTTTTGCTTGTCTTGGAAATACTTTATTTCATCTTCATTTCTGAAAGATAACATGGTTAGGTAATGTATTTTTAAGTAGCTTTTTTTTTTATTTCTTTTGATGTGACTATATCATCCCATTTTCTCCTGGCCTATAAGGCTTCTAATGAGAAATCTGCTGTCTGTATATTGGGAATTCCCTTACATGTGATTTTATGCTTTTCTCTTGCTTTTATAAAAATATAATTCTTTTTTTCTGTTGATTTGACAGTTTGACTATAATATAATATGCCTTGGAAAGATCTTTTTGGGTTGAGTCTGTTTGGGAATTTTTAGCTTCTTGAATATTGATGTCTATATTTCTACCAATAATTAAGAAATTTTCACCTGTTCCATTAATTTTTTTAAAAATTTGTTTTAGGCTCAGGGGTACATGTGCAGGTTTGCCACACTGGGAAATTGCATGTTGCTAAGGTTTGGTGTACAAATGATTCTATCACCCACATAGTACCTGATGGGTAATTTTTCAACCCTTTCCTCCATTCATATCCTCCATTCTCTAGTAGTCCTAGTGTCTATTGTTCTCATCTTTATGCCCATGTGTACTCAATGCTTAGCTTCCACTTATAAGTGAAAACATTTGGTATTTAGTTTTCTGTTCCTGTATTAATTCACTTAGGCTAATGGTCTCCAGTTGCATCCATGTTGCTGAAAATAATGTAATTTCTTCCTTTTTTTAAATGACTGCACAGTATTCCATGGCATATATGTACAAATACTTTCTCTACTCAGTTCACTCACTATACATGGGCATCTGGGTTGACACAATGTGTTTGCTATTGTGCATAGTGCTGCAATAAACATGTAAGTGCATGTATCTTTTTGGTAGAATGTTTTATTTTCCTTTGAATATATACCCAGTAGTGGAATTGCTGAGTTGAATGGTATTCCTAAGTTCTAGGATAACTGGCTCGCCATATGCTGAAGAATGAAACTGGACCCCTACCTTTAACCCTATATGAAAATTAATGCAAGATGGATTACAACTTAAATGTAAGATCTAAAACTATAAAAATCATAGTGAAAACCTAGGAAATACCATTTGGGGTATCAGCTTGGGAAAAAATTTATGACTAAGTTCCAAAAGCAATTGCAACAAAAACAAAAAAGACAAGATGGGCATAAATTATCAGTAAACAGATAACTTATAGAATAGGAGAAAATATTTGCAAACTATGAATCTGACAAAGATTTAATATTCAGAATCTATAAGGAACTTAAGCAAATCAACAAGAAAAAAACAAGTAGCCCAATTAATATGAGCAAAGGATATGAAGATACCTTCTCAGAAGAAGACACAGATGTGGCCAACAAATAGGTGAAGAAAAATGCTCAACATCAGTAATCATTAGATAAATGCAAATCAAAACCCCAGTGAGGTAACATCTCACATAAGTCAGAATGGCCATTATTAAAGATAAACTATAACAGATATTGGTAAGGTTGAAGAGAAAAGGGAACACTTATACCCTGGTGGGAATATAAATTAGTTCAAGGACTGTGGAAAGCAGTTTGGAGATTATCATAAAATAGATCTTTGGCTGGGCACGGTGGCTCATGCTTGTAATCTCAGCACTTTGGGAAGCTGAGGCAGGCAGATCACCTGAGATCAGGAGTTTGACACCAGGCTGACCAACATGGAGAAACCTCATCTCTACTAAAAATACAATATTAGCCAGGCGTGGTGGTGAATGCCTGTAATCCCAGCTACTTGGGAGACTCAGGCAGGAGAATCATTTGAACCTAGGAGGCGGAGGTTGAGGTGAGCCGAGATCATGCCATTGCACTCCAGCCTGGGCAACAAGAGTGAAACTTGATCTCAGACAAAAAAGGAAGAAGATAGAAGAAAAATAGATATTTAATGACTTTTCTCATCTCTAATTTTTCTGAAACTTCAAAAATTGTATTATTTGTTCACTTGACGATGTCCCATATGTCATATAGACTTCATTCATTCTTTTTTATTCTTTTTTGTTTTGTCTGATTGTGTCTAATCAATATTACCACATTAAAAAATCCTGATATTGTTATGCTAAGGACAATATTAGAGTGTAAGATCTACCTTAAGGGAAATTAAGTCCTCAGACAATAACCATGTGAGTGAATACATTTAGCAGAATATATACCAGTGATTGAAATGCTCATGGAAATGGAGTAGTTATTTCAAGAGACCTATCTTCAAGTTCTGAAATTATTTCATCTGCTTGATCTAGTCTCTTATTAACATCTTGATAGTATTTTTATTTTATAGGATTCTTTAGTTCCACTCTTTTTGTTTTGCTTTGTTTTATGATATTCCTTTGTTGAATTTCTTATTCAGATCATGAATTGTTTTCCTGATTTCTTTATATGTTCTGCATTCCCTTGTATGTCATTGAGTTTCCTTTAGATCATTCTTTTGAATTCCTTTTCATAGGTTCCAATTCAGACATTTCATAGGTTTCCTTTTATTTAGGGTATGTTGCTGGAGAATTATTTTTTTCCTTTGAAAGTGTCAGATTCCTTACTTTTTTTCTAGTTCCTATGTTTTTATGTTAATATTTGTGCATCTGGCTTAACAGTAATTTCTTCCAATTTTATGATGTAGCTTTCCTATTATTTTCATAGAAAAAAACTTTTTCCTGTAGCTATATCTATAATGTTGGCTGCATAGTGTACTTTGGCTTGGTTCAAGACAATAGCCTAATGTAGTCACCACATAATTTCTTTGACTGTGATCAACATCAGTATTGTCCTTGTGTTCCTCAGTGGCTTAGGCCATGGTTGTTTGTAGAGGCTGTGGTGAGGCTTTGCTGAAGACTAGTACACTAGGTGGGCTGGTTCTGAGGTCCCCAGGCAGCATTCATATGTGTCAGTGGTGGCAGGAGTGGGCACTGGTCACTTCTTAAGGCAACTTTTTATCTCATATGCGTAGAAGAGAACTTAATATTCACTACTTGTGTGTCTTCCTGTTAAATGAGCATTCATCAACCAAAGCGGCCTAGTTGTACCTATGAAATATAGTCACTGACCTCTCCCAAAGAGTAAGATAATTATCTCCTTCCTTGGGTAACATTATTTATTAACATATCTGTACTCATTTCTTTAGTGTGATGATATGGAAAATAGCTTCCATGGTCAAGGAGTTTGTATCTCTAAGTGCTATTATGGTTCCTGTAAGAGTAGTGGCCTAAAAAAATGCCACAGGACTTGATTTGAATAATAACTTAGAAATATTCCAATCCTGACATCCATCCATTTGAGACTCATAACCCTATGTAGAAGAGAAGGCTTATGTGCTCCAATTCATGTTGCCTGTTTGTGGATTTCTGCTTTTTAAGTTTTCCTGGACCTGGTGTTACCTTTGACATTTCATCTCTTATGTACCTAGTTATGACTAAGTTAATGTGCTGTCACTTTTTAAGACGCTGAGAAATTTTCCACTTCACGCTTAGTCCACCCAGAATTATTAAATATTTGGAATTACTGAATATCTATTGACAATAATTTGATATTTCCATTAATACAAAATTATTAGAATTGAGTAATATTTATTTTGTGAAGACTGTATAAAAGATCTCATTCAGAGAAAAAATTTAAGGTTGTAGTTGAGTCTTGAGAACAGATATCAATATTACCACATTAAAAAAATCCTGATATTGTTATGCTAAGGACAATATTAGAGTGTAAGATCTGCCTTAAGGGAAATTAAGTCCTCAGACAATAACCACGCCAGTGGAATACATTTAGCAGAATATATACCAGTGATTGAAATGCTCATGGAAATGGAGTAGTCTACACATTAAGCATCCATGCTTGCATGTCTGCTTAAGTAGATGATATCAAATATTTAAAATGTCATATTCAAATATATAAATACATTGTTGTTCTGATAAAAACAGAAAGCATTCTAACATTGTAATTAGTATAGTAACATAGCACATTACGATTCACTTAACAAAATTAATATTTGCTCACTCCTTCCTCTCTCTCTGTCTCTCCTTTTTCTCTTTCTCCAATGAAGTTGAATCCTCAGTAGTTGCAGAAATGAATCCTTCTGACTCTGAATGGTAAGTGCCTATGTTTGGGAATCAGAGGGATGACACCATGCCTTAAAAGTTTATCATCCTCCAGAATGATGATTCTGGTTAAAGTCATCAGATGAAGAGATGTCTCAACATGGTGTGGCACATATTATCATTATTCTCAATCTCACTCCTGTCCAAAACAATTAAGATAAATTGGAAATTCATAAGAGGTGGGTGGAAATTTTGCATACTAGTAAGGAACAAAATAATCCCTCCTCCACAGCCCTGCCTCTTTTCTAAAACAAGAGTATCTCTGACATTGAAACTTGGATTGAGCTAATATGGACATGGAGAGCTAGCAATATTTGTTAATACCTCTCAAGGTTGTTTCAGAATGTATTGTTTTGCTAACAGAATACTGAAATAGATCAGAGGTCTTCTAACTTCTGTAAGTAATAAAAATAATATGAATCAGCCTGAAAAAGCATAACTGAGAAATAAAGCCTGGTTTCCTTTCCCACATCCTACAATTGCCCTCCTCTTATTCACACAAAAGGGGCACACTTTTTTTCTATCTTGTGTTGCAGCCATTGGTGAATTGTCTTAGTATAGAAACCCTACTCTCAGTATTAAATAAAATGACAATTACAAATATGGGCATTTGCTTTGAGGAGTAAATGAGTCTAATAACCAAATCCTTTTGCATGTCATGGTTTCTAATTCTTTGCTTTCAACAAAATTGGAGGATTATCTAATTGATTTGGTGTTTGGTAGTAGATCAAATAAAATAGAGTTGATGGTAAATGACTATTTTGTCTGGCAATAAATAATCTTCATCCCTGGATATATAAATTACTCAGGGCAATAGAACTGCTTCCATATCATTAAGAAATGAATTTCTAATAAAATTTTGCTCTTCATGTATAAAATTTATTACAAAACATATTTATGCTGTTTTAACCATTTTTACAACTAATTATTGTAATTATGTTCTAATCAAAAGAGTGTTTAGTACTTCAGAGCCTTATAGTCTGATGAACTTTTTCAAAAATTAAATTTCAAATTACATACAGATAAAGCAGAGAAGTACGACGGGGGAACAATAAAAGACTAAACCTAATAATTCATTGAATTTCAATAACATTGTCAACATGTGAAATAGATGTATAAGTTCAAGTAGAAGAGTCATGACATTATGTTTCTGACTGTTGAAAAGATTTAATATGTATTTTATATGAATAATGGCAAGTATAAAATATGCTATGATACATATGCTACATATGCTGTGATATGTAGATGCCATTTGCTACATTTTAAATGACATAATTTTTTATTTTAAAAGTCAATAATTACAACATGCTAAAAATTATATAATTTGCAATGACTTGAATTTTATAAAAATTTAAATAACTAAATAGTGTGTGAAGGGCTTTCAAAATTTGTTTAGGTGGCATTGAAATAAAAGTTTGAAGACTGCTGGACTAGTTCTGGTACATTTGTCAAATATTTCTTATCTGGAATAAAAGGAAATTTATTCAATGAATGAAGATTACAATTCAGAAATTAAGATTAATATAGATAAATGGAACCTCAAGTGATTACCTGGTCTAGTTTTTAGATAACTGTTCAGATGGTATTTTTTTCTTGCATTTTGTGAACTGAGACTTATTTATTGTACTCACTAATAATTGTTCTAGCACATAGACTTGCTATGTGGAAAGAGCCTGCTGTGAATATGAATATGAATATGAATTTAATTACATTCAATATTTAATCTATTGAAAAACTAATGACTGCTCTGTTTATAGAAAAATGAATACATATAATTAAGTGTGTTCTGGTTTAAAAATATATACACATGAAAACACACATATATTATACATAGTGTATATATATATTATAAAAGAATAATGTATGTATATTATTAAACATTATTATTAAAATTATATAAAACAAGTAAAATGGATTCTAACAAATTTCTTAGAGATTGCATATACTACCTTACATATCAAGTACTCAGAAAAAAATGTTGATTGTAACATAAATGTTAGTTGTATAAGATATGATGTGTAATTTTGCCATGCAGATTCAATCTTTCTGTTTGTCAAGTGTTTTTAAAATTCAGACAAGTACTATTTTATCTATTATTAGAAGATCTAATAAGACAAGGTACAATTTAATACATTTTAAAATTAGACATTTCTTAATATTTTCTCAAATTACCTGGATTTATTAAGCCAATGATAACATTTATAGGAATAGCTGTCATTTAACAATAGATATTATAGTTTTTAATGGATTCTGTTTCAGTTACATCCCACAATTAACAACCAACTCAATTATCCTATAGTAATTGGACTTCAGTATATCAGGTACAATATCTAAAACAAATTATATTTGGGTTGAAAACTGCAAGTAGATTAAAAGAGCGGCTGCCCTTCATAATTAAACATGATTTTGTTTTATGTGTTTTAAATACATTTTTAGATCTTTACTGAAGAGCTTATTGGATGAGTGAAAATAACTACACTAGTGTGGTTTGTATTATTATCCTAATTAATATTGACAAGGATCTCAATTTGATTTGTTTTCCAGAAAACAGATGTGCATTCCCTGGGTGTCCTATATTTTATATAAAGAGAAGTTGAGTTATAATGACAACATTATCTATTCTCCTCTATGAAAGCCAGCCTAATTTATTAAAAAGTATTTGCACTTAAATTAAATGCTTTGAGCTCTTGTCTGGAAATTAGATGTGCAATAATAATTGTTTATTTTTAGCAATGGAAGTATATTATAGCAAAGATCACTTATTCTTTTGATCATCATCTTTTTACTGTAAACATCTTGAAGTATATCTAATCATGTAGGTAGAAAGCATGGACTATGAATCAGCAGATCTTGACTTAGGCATGTGACTTCTCCTTAGTCAGTTTTAGGTTTTTAAATGGTTTATGAATGATACTAAGATCATGGGAAGCAACAAACCCATTGCACACAATGCTGATCAAACCACAATTGCAACATGGTGTTGACCCCTTTGTCTCATAAACTTTAAAAATACGTGTCTGTATATTTATACATTTATACCCAAATGTAGGTATACATTTTAGAAGCATTGGCAAACTAAAATGCATCTCAAGAAAGGCATTTGGAGGAAAGCATCACAATTTTCAGGAGTCTAGGGTGGTTAAGTCTGGAAAGCATGTCACAAAAAGCAGCTGAAATTATTTAGACTTGAAAGAGTAGACCCTGCAGAGCCATCTTTAAATTTCTAAGTAACTTTGAAATAATAAAAGCATTAGAATTTTTGTATGTTGGTCCAGACTTCAGAACTAGAATTAATAGTGAAAGTGAAAAGAATATAGATTTTGTCATATTGTAAGAATTACTTTTAAAACCCAGTTCTTTGCCAATGCAATAAATTACATCAAGAGATAGTGGGCTACTCAGGTGAAGCTGCTTAAACCACCCAGCTTTTAGAAACTCTGGGAGACAAACTAAACTCTAGGATTCCTATATATTTTATGGTTTTTATAGTACTTCAAAATTTCTTTTACAATTCTAAAATTAAGCATTTTGGAGACGGATTGTTTGGCAAAACTCTCTTTACTTTTATTTATCATGATAACACAGTTTTAATTTTGAATGTACTCCCATTCATGTAATCAACAAATATTTATGGAACAGTTACTGTGTGCCAGGCATTCATCACTGGGGTAGAATAAACAGCCAAATTAGACCTAGCATCAGTTTTACAGAGGTCAGAGATCAATACTGGTAGACATCACCCTATAGTCATATAAACAAATGGGCAACTGCAAAGCTTGGTAAATGGTATGGAGAAGATACACGGTACTTTGTGACTTTACATCAAAGCTGCGAACTTCTTTCTATAGTCACCATTACTGTCTAGTGCAACCCACATCATCTGCCACGTGTAGTACCACACAGCCTCCTAACTGGACTTCCTGTCTACACTTACGCTGCCCTCCCAACCTTTCTCAGCTTTACAAATGTAATTTTCCTCAAATACAAATCAGCTTATGCTACTACCCTGCCTAAAATTCTACAACACTTCTCATTGCTTTAAAGATAAAGACCACATTCTTAACATGGCCTGAAAAGATTTTTATAATATGGCCCGTTTATGCCTCTAAGTCTAACTTAAACTACTTTCCCCCAGTTTTTGTATTCCAGCCACTTGGGATTTTTCAGTACTGAAGCATTTCTCAGTATCTTCTGCACAGGACTTTTGCACACTTGGTGTTCTTTCTCCCTGCAACACTCTTTAGCCTTTCTCCTTCCCTTAGATAACTTCATCAAACAAAAACTCACATACTGCCTTTTGCACACTGTAAGAAGTCATTTACTCAACAAATATTTATTGAGTTCCTGTTAAGCACCAAGCACTGTTTTGTGTGTTTGGATTACACAAACACACAAAACAGTCAGAGACTTGCCCTCAAGGGGGAATAAACAAAGATTTCAGCTAGTTTATGTTTTACCCAGAAAGTTAAGCCATTATCTAGATGATTAGATCAAACAATTGATTTCATTGGATATACAAGTGCATTCTTAGAGACTTTTAATGCTAAGATTTTGAATAACTCTTAGGAATGTGAGATTAGATGGACTATAAAAAATTTTCCTTTGATAAAAACATACACTACCCTATATTTACAATTTAAAGAGAACTTAGTTCATTTCATGTCCCATGATTTCACAACTTAGTTGATGTCTTAGTATTGTCATATATTTGTGTATCTATAGTTCATATGTATAGGGTATATATGTGTTATGTATGATAACTGAAGATAATGTATATTATCTACTATGGAAGAATGCAAACTAATTTTTTACCTTACAAATATGAAAGAATTTGTTCAAAATTAATTTTGATGATTTGGAAATTGAATGCATAATTTTATAAATAATTATTATAAAATTTATTTCAAAGGAAGTGGTCATTTAATTAACCAATTAGTTATTTCAGAAAGGCTTTACTTACTACACTTTATTCAGTGAGGGACATAAAAAGAGGCTTTTACAAACCATAAAATCTCTTCACTGGTCTTAGGAATTTATAGTCCACCTAGAGAGACAATATAAATGAAACAATCCAAGACAGTATATTCATAAATTACCACGAAGTATAAGAACAAATGAACATGAAAGAAGAAAACAACGAAACTTTTCCTCACTCCAATTATTTTCAATATGTCCTTAATCAGCAAGACAAAAACAGCACAGTCATGAATTTATGCTATGTCAGATAAAATTCACTAGCTAGACTGATTTCTGATGTGAAACAACTGCTAACCAGTGTTTTGTAGCACTTAAAAAAAACAAAGCAGCAAAAGCAGTAACCTAGAATCTCCAGGAAGCTTCTGGGGTAATAGATTGTGATTGTATGCTCTTAAGATCAGGATATCTCAGTATGAAGGCTTTACAAGTTACGGATCTGAGGAGAAAAATAACAGCTCAGGGAGAGTTTCTTCTTCATAGTTCACTGAGAGGAGGAAAAGGTCAAAGGCAGTCTAAGATGTTATAGCAGCTTGGAAAGTAGCTGTGTCAGATAGGATCTCACAGTGGTAATTGTAGCTCTGCTTTCTTCCATCATCCTGATTCTGAGGAGAGCCAAGAACTTAGAGCAATGGATTGAGAAAATACTATGAAATGAAAGGACCATTGGTCTGGATAAAACTACAGTCAGTAAAAACCGAAAATAAACTTCCATGTGTCTGGCCTTTAGCAGACTCAGAGACTTCAAATAACATTTTACAAAATTGCTTTAGAGTCTTTCATAGTTGTAATGCTTTTTTAGGGGGGTCTCTTGATAGTTTAAGATCTGTTAGTGGTTGTGAAATGGTGTGAAAGGGATATAGAATGTATTTTTCTTCTTAAATGCCACTTAATTCAATAAATTTAAGCCAAAGGTTCATGTGAATTTTAAAAGTTACTATTGATTTCCACTGCTGTAGATCTGGATAATTTTTCTACTCTAAAAAGTTCTCTATTGGGGTCAGGACTGTCCAAAACAAACTTATTTTCATTGGCCTACATATTGTTTTCATAGGGCTCAATTCTACTAGTTGAAGAATTTAACGTTACCCTGGGTTTTCAGATATTATTTATGCTAGATGGTTTTGTATGTAGGGCACACAGTTTAAAAGGGCGCACTCTGTAATATTAAATGATATGACAAATGAATGCTGAGAACAGAATTTAAATTTGAAAAAACTAACATGCTGACAATTGACAAATGGTCCAATTAACATTACAGATGTTTTACCAAGTTGAAAAATTGGAATCAAATAAACTAAAATGTGCTTGAATTAGAAGCAAAGAAGCTAAAATGTGCTTGTATTAGAAGCAAAGTTTAAAAGTTTATAAAAATCATTTTTTTTCCTATTTCAGGAAAATGGCTTAGAATTATTTTTCTCAATTGCTCACTTACGGTGCTCTGAAGAGAGAGCAGTAATGTATGATTAACTGCCTAATGATTTAGATGTTATTGAAAAGGTTTTGTACAAAGTAGATATTTATTATTTGGATCACTGTGCTATTGAATCGGCCCCTTAAGTACCTGAAAGCAACGGTTCCTGGGAATTGCTGTAACCCCGTGGGCTAGACATGTTCAGGCACATAACAGACCCTGAGACTCTCAAGAAATTTTTGTTGAATATATGGATGAGGACCCTACAAGGTAGTGAATGCAGGATGTCAAAATACAACTCATAATATGGAAGCATTCTGGATAAAATATTAGTAAAATCAGTTCAGGATGATGAAAGCAATTTTGCCAAACTGACACAAATACATTTGACAATGAAACATTTTTCCCCAATAATTTTCTACTTTCAGTTCTGTAAAGGAAAGTAATACAAAATAAAACATGATCTTAAACATGAACTTAAAATCACCTATGTGTCCTAAATTATCAGGATAAACAGAAATACTTAACATAAAAAGGAGCATACCACTGCTTTTTGCATTTTTTTTTTGAAAAATTTTTCCTTGATAGGAAAATTGACCAAGAGAAAACAGCAATAAAAAGCAGAAAACCTACGCAAATAGCCTCATTAAAAAGTGGGCAAAGGACATGAACAGACACATCTCAAAAGAAGACAAGCCTTCAACAAATATTAAAGAATGCTCATCATCACTAATCACCAGAGAAATGCAAATCAAAAGCACAATGAGATAGCATTTCATACCAGTCAGAATGGCTTTTCTTAAAAAGTCAAAAACTAACAGATGTTGATGAGGCTGTGGAGAAAACGGGACACTTCCACACTATCGATGAGAACATAAATTAGTCCAGCTGCTGTGAAGAGTGTTTTGGAGATTTCTCAAAGAACTAAGAGTCAAACTACCATTCAACCCAGCAATCCCATGACTGGGTATATATCCAAAGGAAAATAAATCCTTCTCTCAAAAGGACACATGCTCCTGTATGTCTATTGCAGCACTATTCACAATAGCAAAAACATGGAATCAACAGAGGTGCTCATCAATGTTGGACTGGATAAGGAAAATGTGGTACATATACACCATGGAATACTACACAGCCATAATAAGAATGAGATCATGTCCTTCGTAGCAACATGGATACAGCTGGAGGCCACTATTCTGAGTGAACTAACACAGGAACAGAAAACCAAATACTGCATGTTCTTCCTTATAAGTGGGAGATAAACGTGGAGTACATATGGGTATAAAGATAAGTCAATAGACACCGGGGAACACAAGATGGAGGAGGGAAGAAGCAGGCACAGGCTGGAAAACTAACAACTGGGTACTGTGCTTGCTATCTGGATGATGGGTTCTGTCATACCGTAGACCTCAGCATTACACAATATACCTCTGTAACAATCCTGGGCATGTACCCCTTGATCGTAAAATAAAAGCTGATAAAGAAAAAAAAAACTGTATTGTAATATAGTTGGTAGTTTTATTTCTTTCATCAAAGTTTCTCACTAAAGACCAGTTTGTTAGCTGGGCAGGTTGGCTCACACCGGTAATCCCAGCATTTGGGAAGCCAAGGCAGCAGTATCAACTGAAGTCAGAAGTTTGAGACCAGCCTGACCAACATGGAGAAACCCCGTCTCTACTAATAATATAAAACAATGAGCTGGGTGTGGTGGCACATGCCTGTAATCCCAGCTTCTCGGGAGGTTTAAACACCAGAATCGTTTGAACCCAGGAGGTGGAGGCTGCAGTGAGCCAAGATTGCGCCATTGCACGCCAGCCTTGGCAACAAGAGGGAAACTTTGTCTCAAAAAAAAAAAAAAAAAAAAAAAAAAGAAAGATCAATTGTTTATGCTTTTATTTGTTAATTTTTTCCTTCCTTCTTTCTTTTCTCCCTTTTTCCTTCACTCCCTTCCTGTTGAACCTTAGGAAAATGGAAGCTATGTAAAAAGATGCCCACAACTCTTTTGAGACTGTTTTGTCTCTAAGGTGTCTTTTAGGAAGCTAATCACTTTTATGGATGCCAACAATGTAGACCAAAAAAGTATAGGGATTTGAAAATGAAGGAGACCCTGAGAGATAACATGCCCTTATTTTCCTTCAATTTGTTTGTTCCCTTCACAGCCTGTCTTTGCTATCACATATGTGCATGAATCCTGAAGCATTCACCATGCACGATAAATACTTCTCTTGATTTTTCACATGTTCTTGGTCCATCAGTTATGTTCAGTAAAGACAGAATCCCTTCCTTGTTTCATTAGTTTATCAAACTTTCTAAGGCATCCCATAAAGATGTCAAAAAACTTGTATGAACACGTCTCATGTGAAGGCATGGAATAGTGGCTTACCGTTTGTCACAAGTTGCAGAGCTACATGAGCCAGCCATTCCTTAATTCCTGGGGAACACTTTCTTCTTGAAAGTAACACCAGACAACATAGAGAACATCAAATTGTGGCTTGACTTGTTGGTGCTTCCCAGCTCTCCTGGAAGTGTGACCCTTTAAAGCCTGATGCCTTGAAATGACCTTAGGGCATGAGAGAATAAGGATAAATTCTCCTTCTGTCCCTAAGAGACTGCTGTGGATTACACCTGAGTACAGAAGTGCCATACTCTTTACAAGAATTCAAAGGTTACCATTGTTAAATGATATTGGGCTGCTGGGTGCCAGAATTTTCAAAGCAGATTCATCGAAAAAATCAATATGGACACAAGACATTTATTGCATTATTCCATTATACACCCATACCTCAAACATTTAACATGTTGTCAAGAATAATACTTTGAGCTCTTAAACCTTAACTAAATGTAAAAGCAGGGATCCACAGAAAATTAAATCTCCAGTGAACCAATACATCAAATTTATTATTTTTGCTCCTAGTTATGCCAATGACTCCATGAAAAGGAGCCCATTCAAAACAGGTGCCCAATAATAGAAGCATTTTTAGAAGAGTCACTAACAGTACAAAAGCATCAATTAAAAGAGAGGTCCTAATTGATTTAACAGCAACAACAAAAAGGAGGTAAAGGACTTATGGAAGACTGCTTTAGGGAATATATTCATTTAAAATATGGTAGTTTATTCCTGACCATTTCTGCCTTTCATGAAGTAGGTCACAGAACGATGGTATGATTTAGAATAAGGTAATGAAGTGGCAGTAATAAAAGCAGTTTGATGTTCAAAAGGCAGTGTGAGTTGTAAAATCTGACTACTAGTAATATTGTTTTGTACGAATTAAAGTAGGTGGGTCCCTAAAGAGAATGTTGTATTAGAAGAACCCATATAATAGATAAGTACATATTTTGCATGCATTGGTCATAAAATTCACATTTAAATAATAGCAAAATGCCTAGGTAAAGAATAAAACATTCCTTCATCTAGAGTCTAGGCTTTTAAAGTCTCTCTATTTAAAAGGGATAATTTTCTGGGTATCCTATGTTTAGTATAGGCATGGACTGTATTAAAAGAGCAATACAAAAATAAAAGCAAAACCATTAAGATTCAAAAATGTACACGGCGCCATGCTTTATATTAAGTACCCACGATGCTATATTTAATTATTAAAGTTTACTCTATAGATTTGTCTAAATATTTGAGCTGTACAGAACTTTTCCCCAATATTTTCTTCTTTAAATAATATTGAAAAATATGTCCTGTCAGCTAGATAGAATGCTTAAGACATTTTTATGGCCCACTTTAACTGTATAATGAAATATTTTTATTTAAGAAAAACATTATTATATGCTTCTCTCTCATCCTAAACTTCTAAATGTAAATATTTACAATTATTTAATATTATTTAGCCATTTATATATGTCAGGCACTCTACTAGAAGTAAACATGTAACATTTGTTAAATATGTACATACGTACATACATATGCAGGAATACACAAGAATATACTCAATAAAAAATATACTCAGTTGATAAGATTGTTCTCTTCATTGAATTTTTTTTTAAATTGCAGGAAAATTAGTAGACATTAGAAAATTAGGTTTTTCAGCATCTCGATTTTAAGTTAAAAATGACCTTGTAAATATAAGATCCAGAAACAATATAGTATATTCAGCCTGATTTTCTACAATTTTTACTTGTGTGTACTTACTTTAATTGTGACACCTGCACTAAACTTTTAGAATATTGAAAGCTATCAAAATTCTGCTTTTCTGAATATTGCAACTAAGAGAGAGATACCGTATTCCTATAAGTCTTATCCACATGAAAAAATATATTGTAGTATGATGAAAGGAGATAAGAATATAAATTTGAGTACAATCTTTAAGAATAGCAGTATTGCTACAGTGGCTTGAAAAAAAGAAAAAGAAATTTCCCTTTGTGGGTAATAAGACCATGTTTATTTGGTAAAGCAGTATTAACATTTTGATAAGGGCAAGATTTAATATGAAACTTTAGATGATCAAGAACTTGCATCAAGCATTATGCTTTTTGAGCAGCATATTACTCTTGCCAAAGGTAATTTGTTTTTTGATTTGGAGATGCTCAGGACTCTTGAGAAAGTGAAAATACATGGAAATGATGGCACAAGTCTGTGAGGCCAAAGCTCTATATTGTGAAAGATAGCTAAATAATAACCTTGCTATTGAATGGAATAAAACATGTCAAAATTATCTGTTTACTGTGATCATCGTTTGTACATAAAGCCCTCTTCACAGCATAGATGCAGAAGTCTACCTGCCTGATCACTTAGGAAGGCACTAGAAGGTGCACACTTTTGGTCATCTAGTCATGCCATCTCCTCTCCAGTGTATACTATATACAGAAACAATTAGGAGATGAAATGTTAGTCTGGCAGGAAAGATTATGAGATTATGTGACTTTGAAATTTGTTTTCTACTATTTTACCACATTAATGACTCACAGTGTTAGAATGAATTCAATTTAAAAAAAGACTTGAGGATATTCAGAAGTAGTTTTAAAAATATAAAAGGAACTCAGAAATTCTTTGCTTTGTCATGATTTTTAATTTCTTGTTTTGATTTTCCTTTCTTCAGTATGAGCTGTCATACTGAAACCCAAGCTCAATACTCTGTACTTTCAGGAAGTGGGAGGAGATCTTTTGGTTTGAATTGCGAAACTGGTTGCCTTTTGGAGACAAGCTATCTGTGTATATGGAGAGGAAGAATATATAAATAAGTAAGATAAACAAAATAGAGTATTGCCATGACAACTCTCTACAGAACCAAAACTGTATAACGAATCCTTAGATTTCCTTACACTTTACATACTTGAGAAAATTGAAACAAATGATAAATCATGTTAATTTTTAAATATAAAAGCAGAACTAGGTTTATGCCATAAAGACTTAATTACGTCAAATTTGCCCACATCCTCTACCTTCCACGTCTTCCCACTTCCACTCTGCAGATACTTTTGATTTCTGTTTTGTTTTCCATTTCAAACATCAATCCACTTTTAAGTGTCCCATGGAATTTTTTTCACATTTGTGTTGAGTTCTTTTCAAGAGTTAAGCTATGTGCTTTATAGGGCTTTATCCAATTGATTCCTAAAAAATGTTTTGAGATTGATAGTATCCTGTTTTATCAATGAGGAAACCAAGCTGTAGAAGGATTAGATTACTTGCCTAAGCTCACGTGCCAGGAATTGTTGGAGCAAAGAATTGACCTCAAGTCAGTCAGACTTTAAAATCTAAACTCCTATAAGTACAGAAACTTTTAAAATTTACTTCTCTAGACTTGTCTAAGAGAAGATCATGTTACTTCATGACAGCATTCAGATTAGTCACTTCTTTTCTCTATAAGTGCTAAGTACTGAAGATAAACTCACTGTAGGAGAGAAAATTATTAAGAGCAAGGAAATCTCAGATTTAAGTCCTGTCTGAGCAAACTACGTAGTCTCAAGGTTTCAGTTTGCTCATCAGTGTGGGGGTAATAATATTCACCTCATGGGTCATTGTGAGGATTAAGTGTAATGTCTCATGTAGTTGTACCTGGCACATAATAAAGAGGAATTTTTAAAATGAATTAGTATGCTATTGTTACAGTCCTGAATTAGATAGGAAAAATGAATGGAGAGTTTAAAATCTAATTAAGGAGATGAACAACCAATATACAGGTAATTTTAGGACAATTGTAACAAGTGATTAAAATTATGTCAATGAATTATATGTGTGTACATATATATATAAAGTACACACACACACACACACACACACACACACACACATACTCACACACCTAAATTAGGACTAAGAATAACAAAGTAATAAGAGGGATATTGGGAATGTATAGAAAAATTTCCTGGAGGAAGTACATTTCGATATGTAAAATGATGAACGGTGCTCGAGTTTTAGGGGTGAGAATTGGAGGATGGGCAGGAACTACATATGAGAAGGAACCATGAAAGAGGAGCTACAGTGCCCAGCTGAAAAATAATCTTGAGATGTTCCCAATTTACTTATCCTTCAAATAAAATAATAGAAAATATTTTTTTGGTGCTTTTCTGATGCCAGGCGTGGTTCTAAGAACTTTTCGCCAATTCAGTTCTTACAACTGTATGAAAGTTCTATCGTTGTTTCCTTGTTTACAGGTAGGAAACTGGAGCACAGAGATGCTGATCACCTTGCCTAAGTTCACAAATCTAGTGAGCAGCATATCCAGGACTCCAAATTCAGGATGCCAAACCCAGAACCTAAGGGGCTTGTAGAGAGGCACTTAGCACATGTTAGGAGGGGTTCTTGGGGAGGGGAAAAAAAACCCTGGAGGAGTGAACTAGGGAGCATGGCTTAGCATGAAAGCAGAGACTGGCACCACTCAATATGTCAACTGAGGGTCAAGCCCAAATGCTTCCCGTTCAATTCCTAAGAATCAGAGGACCTAAAACTTATCGTTGAGAGATAAACCATGCAGAGATTGGCTAGAAATTTTGCTTCCAGAAAGGAGAAAGTGGGTTGGATTAAAGGAATAAGTTCCAGCTTTGTAACAAGCACTCACATAAAATAAGACAGTGAAAAGGGGATGTGCAGTCAACATAAGTCACAGTACAGAAGTCCAAGTAACTGGAGTTAGGATGAAGCATGGTAAGTAATTTAGAGAGGAAGGAAAATATTTTACCTAGTATTTAGTAATGATATGCAGATGGAAGTTTGAAGGAAAGAGAAAGAAAAGGGAGAAGAGAGAAACAAGACACCGTTTTGCAATCCCCAAAGTTTTCAGCCTGAGCGCAGGTGTAGTGGAGGTGTTATCAATATTAAACCAAATTAGGAAGGTGTAGAAATTAATGTGAAACAGAGGAAATGCAGTTTTCACGATGTTGAGATAGCGGGGAATTTCATTTCATGAAAACATTTTCCTCTGAACAATTTTAACATAAGAGTTAAGTATTTCCAAATACAAATTTTTTAATTAATTACTTATTAACATAATTAATGAAAATGTTTGAAAGAGTATGAGAAAAAGACATTGAGTTTACATGATGTGGGAAAAAAGGCTCAGGAGTGATATGATGTTTCTATACAAGTTGTATGTATGTGTGTAGTGATTAATTGTATCATAATCCCAGCACTTTGGTAGGTTGAGGAGGGCACATCACGAGGTCAGGAGATCGAGGCCATCTCAGCCAACATAGTGAAACCTCATCTCTACTAAAAATATGAAAATTAGCTAGGCATGGTGGCGCATGGCTGTAGTCCCAGCTACTCGGGAGGCTGAGGCAGGAGAATAGCTTGAATCTGGGAGATGTAGGTTACAGTGAGTCAAGATTGTGCCATTGCACTCCAGCCTGGTGACAAAGCGAGACTCTGTCTCAAAACAACAAAAATTAGAGGGAAAAGTGGGTATTAAATATTAGATCTGGCCTTTATGATAAGTGGCCTTTCTATGTGTGTATCACTGAAAATGAAATTTGTATCTGGCTGGAATATTTGAATAAATTTCAATCAGTGTGACCGGTCATATTTTCTTTTTAAGCTTTGTGGCTCCATTTCATTGAGTTCACTGTTGTCACATCCACTGTTGTCATGTCCACAGCAGAAAGTATCTGCCTCACAAAGCTTGAGTCCGGGGACCCCAGAGGCTTCCAAAATTCATGCAAATGAGTTCCAGAAGGCTTTGACCTTCTGGAAGTCCCAGGCTGTCTCCATGTGGAGTGGCCTTTCAATGAAGGAGGCAAACAAGTGGTAGTAAGACAATGAAGCTTGCAAAAATCAGTGGAGAAAGCTACATGAAATGACATCTTCAGATTCACTTGTGATTAGCACCTGATCCCTTTTTGAGAATCAAAAGGTTGTCATAAAGTCCATGTTTTATTGCTTTCTTCTTTTATATCAGGTAAACCCCAAATGATTATCATAAAGACCCATCTTTGCTCTCAGTAGTAACCAAGGCAGGCAGACAGGCAGCTACAGGCTTGACCTATATAGATTTGGTAGGAAGTAGGGCCTTTGGGTCCTATCTCTCTGGCCAACAACCTACAAGTGATTTTTGCTGAATTTTATTTAGTTCTCTAAAGGGAGATCCAGTTTATATCTTGGTTGGAGAATTGGATTTCCTTGTTCTATGGCTGTATTTTTATGGATATAATCTTAAGTGGCCATATCTTGAAGGGTGACAGCTGTGATTAGGTTAGTAGTGAGCCAAGTGAGGATGTTAGAAGTGAACTTGTACATAGAGCCAAAATCAACTCTTCAAAGTATTCAGCTTTCTCATAAGATTTGCTGGAGGCTGTTCTTCCCAGAACTCTTAAACGTGGATATCACCAGTGATCTACAAATTATTATAGCTCTGAACCATGCTGAAGTTTATCATAGACTGATGTTTAGTGGTTTTGATGTTAGATGATCCTCATATATCTCAATATTTATGCAGTTATACTCCCTAACTTAAAACGGGAGGGCTATAGTACAATTATATGATTTTTAAAGGTGCTTCTTAATTATATTTCCTCTTCTACTTCTATTTACCATTAACAATTTGGAGGATAAACGTTGACCAAGACTGGAGAATAAAAACTGCAACAGAATTTTAGTTTAAAAGGGGCATGGATTTTTAGCCTGCTTGTACACCACTGTATTACCAGTAGAACCAGTTAAGTGCCTGGCATTTCACAGGAAAGCAATGCAATTTGTTAAATAGTTGTTTTTGATTCAAATGCAAACTTTTGAATAAAAACATTGAAAATTATATACATACCAGAAAATTCATACACAAATGCACATGGCTGTTTTGGTACATCCAACATATTTTAAATGACAGCAATGATTATACAACCATTGCTATCTGCAACAGAAATATAATTACTATGTTATTGTTTTTAATGCTCAATATATCAACACCTTTCTAGAGGAGTTTCACTGAAGTCTGAATTCTTGGTTTATATTGGTTCATGTTTCATATCCCTGAGAACAACAAGAATGCCCTGCCCTTTTTGCTACCTCCAAATCTAGTTGCAAATACCTTTCTAAAATATCTAGTTTAATTTATGAAAGGATAGTATAGGAGAGTAAAATTAGAGTGTAGGTGAAATGAAATCTGGGCATGGCTGGCCTCTTTAGATATAATTTTCTGGTGATTGGATGAGATGACACAGAACTATTTGGCTGCATTAGTAGACAAGAAAAAAAGAAAGGAAAATTCCTTAAGGTGATGAACTCGTGTTGATATTTACAAAGGACCTGCATAAAGCTCTGTACTTTCTTTCTTTTCTTTTTTCTTTCTTTCTTATTTTATTTATTTATTTATTTTTTTGAGATGGAGTCTCACTCTTGTTGCCCAGGCTAGAGTCTAGTGGCATGATCTTGGTTTACTGCAACCTCCTCCTGGGTTCAAGTGATTCTCTTTCCTTAGCCTCTTGAGTAGCTGGGATTACAGGCAGATGTCACCATGCCAGGCTAATTTTTGTATTTTTAATAGAGATGGGGTTTCACTAGGTTGGCCAGGCTGGTCTCGAACTCATGACCTCAGATGATCCACCTGCCTCAGCCTCCCAAAGTGCTGGGATTACAGGTGTGAGCCACCACACCTGGCCTGTACTGTCTTTTTTAGTATTACTCCAGTATGATTGGTTGATTAAAGCATCACACACACACACATACACACACACAGAGTGTGTATGTATATATAAGTTATCCTGCTAACTTTAACATTTTAATGATAGTAGCATTTCATGTGTTTAAATTATAGCACTGTCCAGAGTTATAAGTGTCATCCATTTATACCATAAAGGAGCATTTCTTGTGTATTAGTTGGCCTCTTACTGGCTTCAAAGGATTTATATGATTTACAAATAAATTATACGAGGAGAGTCTATGAAAATAGAGGCTCTACTTATGCCTCTGAATGTGGTGGAAATGATTTTCTGCTTTTTTCTTGTTCTTTCCTCCCTTCTTTGTAACCTTCAGTTATGCATCTGGAAAATGGCCCAGAGGAGTGTAGGTCTTTATGGCCTCTCTGTCAGCCTCACCAGAGTCCACTTCCAGCTACCTGAAAAGACAAAGAAATCCCTAACCTCACCCTCAACCATAAGGACTCAAGGCTCCAGAATGAAAACAGAGCCCCACTTTTTGAACTTAATGGAGTTAGGGCTGTCTTTTCCCCTTCTTCTTTGTCATAGATAGGTTAAGAGGTGCATATTTCTCCATCTTGGAAACCGTGCGTCTTTTAGCATCACTGAGACTATTCCTTCCCCTTCTTTTTCCTGATAACAGCTTTTCAATTTGTCCTTTGGTTGTGCCTGTGTCTATTTTTTTTTGTGGAATAATATAAAGGTCTGTTTGGCTACAGTCATACAAATAAAAAGTTTTCTACCCATGTCTAAACATCAAAAGTTAATGGTCAAAGCAGCTCCCCAAACTTTGTTTTATACAAAATTAAGCTAGTTTTGTCAGGTGAGTGACAAGGGTATCCAAGCTATTAATGTTTCTCCCAATTAAACTTGCACCTCATCTAAATCGCTTAGAGTCACTTAGAGGGCAAAACTGAAATCATAATAAGAATTTCTGGGGAAAAATGTGTCCAGGATTAGAACATAAAAACTCTCATCCAGAAAATTCACATGAAACGATTTCCATACAAGCCTTTAAATGTCACCTAGTTCTACAAAAATCAAATTGCCAAAGTCTTAATAACACTGTACATTTGCATTGCAAAATCATAATCCCCTTACGAGGACCCAAGGTTCTTATAATTATTTTCCTCTCGCTTTTTCTCCCTCCTTTCCTTCCTCTCTTCCTTCATTTTTGATAGATGTTCAGAGTGAGTAGCATGAGGGCAAACATTGAATGTTTTAGTGTAAGCATCCAACATTTTATTTTTCCTGGAAATTAAAAGCCACTTACTCCCTTGGATTTTTGTGTTCAGTCTTAGTTACATGTTACCACAGAGCTGAATCACATCCACACCTCAGAAATTTTACCTTGGGTGGGATCATCAGACAAGAAATGCTGAACTAAGGAGTGATAGGTTTCTCAGTTCTTTATGCCATACGTTTTGGCCATCTTTAAGAATATAAATTTACAAATTACTTTATGTTTGGCATTCTCTATAAAAAAGAAAAATTGATGTTTCCTTTCTCTTTTCTTTCACAGTAAAAGACAATGTCCTCTATAGGGTAAGGAGGAACTTAAGGGTTTAAATCTCTCACCTAATAACTTACTGAAAGCAAATGGCCTTTTAAATATATTTGCGTTTTTATCTGTGGCTGACATCCCACCTCACTGGATCACAACCTCCTGGTTTTTATGCTGACAGCTTTCTTCCATGAAATGGAGAAAAGCAAAACAAACAAGCAAACCAAAAGACCTGACACAATAGGGGCAACATTTTTTTTTTTTTTTTTTTTTTTACTGCTATGTTAAAAGAAATATCTTCCCTCACTCCTTACAAAAGGGAACATAGGCATAAAAATAAAATAAAATAAAAAATGCTCTTTTAAATGGGAGGAATTATAGCTAAAATAGAAACAGAAAATAACTAAGCATTGTGAGCTAGCAAACTTTGGTTTCGTTATTCAAAGACCAGATATTTCTCTGCATATTTGAACACCAAGAATTCTTTAGTTGTGTGATTTGTATGGCATATGTAAGATTTAATTGCAGAATGCATGTTCTGGGCCCATGGGAAGAGAGAAAATGGTGAATGCACATGTCCACACAAACATGGGTGAGCACTCCGAGGGCCAGCCAGGTCACATGACGGTTAGGAACCACAGCCTCAGAGGAGAGTGGCTTTCATAGTGTGAACAATGGAACTCTGTTTCCAAATGGAAACTTCTTTTTATTTTTTAACTCTGCAGTTTCTGAGTACTGAATGGTCTCTTAATAACTTTTCAAGTAAACTATAGAGACTCTACATGAGAATTCATCTTATCCCAAAGAAAGAAATAAAATACATGCAGTTTTATGAAACATGGTTTATAAACAAAATGTTAGCTTGACACTGATGTAGGTGCCTAGAGTAAAAGCGTAAAGATCAGAAGCCCAGGTATCTTTTTGTCCCTGAAATGAGCTTCTGGTTCCTTGAGAAAAATGTTCTATACTGGCATTTACTCTTCGGTGTTGATTATTATTGATTTCCTATTTTTTTTTCACTCTTTCCCCCAATGGTTCTAGTAACTGCTTGTATGTGTGTATTTCTGTGCAAGTGATGTTTCCTACTTTGGTCTTTCATTTGCTAATTTGAATATTTCCAATCACAAACTGGGATGATTTTGCTGTATGTCCTTACTGAAATTTCATCTTGAATTGTCATCCCCACATGTTGAGAGAGAGATCTGGTGAGAGGTGACTGAATTAGGGGGCAGTTTCCTCCATGCTGTTCTCATGATAGTGAGTGAGTTCTTGTGAGATCTGATGGTTTAAAAGTGTGGTACTTCTGCTTCTCTCTCTCTCTCTCTCTCTTTCTCTCTCTCTCTCTGTCTCTCTCGTTCTGCCATGAAAAGATGTGCCTTGCTTCCCCTTCACCTTCCCCCATGATTTTAAGTTAGTTTCCTGAGCCCAGCCAAGTAGAACTGTGTGTCAATTAAATCTTTCCTTTATAAATTAGTCTCTGGTTATTCTTTATAGCAGTGTGAAAGCCTAATATACAAATGAAGTCCAAAGTTGATCTTGAAGATTAGTTGTGAAAAATGCAGAAACTAAATACTTCACTTTTTAATTTGGAATATAAAGGACCATTTCTCTATGGGGAAGGAAGAACGGGGAGTGACTGTTTAATGAGTGAAGAGTTTCATTTTTAAATGTTGAACAAGTTGAAAAAGTTCTAGAGATGGAAAGTGGTAATGATTGTACAACAATGTGAATGTTTATAATGCTACTAGGCTGTATACTTAAAAATTGATTAAATGGTACATTTTATCCTATGCCCATTTTACCACTATTTAAAAATAGTAAATTTCTAAAGTTTCTTTCTACATTTGAAATAACTTTTGACATAGAATAATTGTAAGTATAAATATTGTGCCAGGATAATACAAAGGAAAATTGTATTAATAAATTTGACAAGCACTATGTTTTGTTAGATATTCTCATGGTCTCAAAACGATGATCAACACTTTCAAGAAATATCCAATAAACATAGTTAATGATCAAGAACCTTTGTTTTTTCCTTATTCAATTAACCAACATTGTGAATATAATTCTCTTCATTTTCTAACAGGCAGTACAGTGTTAGATTTGTTAGTTGTGAATCATGGATTTGATGTGGGTAGTTTACTTTACATTTTTGTTGCTTTGATTATTAATTATAACATACAGTAAATAATATCTTGTTTCATCTCACCTATTTGAGAATTAAATATTTGTAGTTTTATGATGTTTTTATTGTTTTGATTAGTAACTAAAGCATCATTAATTTTTTTTTTTTTTTTTGAGACAGAGTTTTGCTCTTTCACCAGGCACCAGGCTGGAGTGCAGTGGCATGATCTCAGCTCACTGCAACCTCCGCCTTCCAGGTTCAAGCAATTCTCCTGCCTCTGTCTCCCAAGTAGCTGGGACTACAGGCACGTGCCACCACGCTCAACTAATTTTTGTTATTTCAGTAGAGACGAGGTTTCACTACATTGGCCAGAATGGTCTCCATCTATTGAACTCGTGATCCACGTGCCTCGGTCTCCCAAAGTGCTACAATTATAGGCGTGAGATACCGTGCCTGGCCATTAATAAAAAAAGTGAGATACTTTTAATATCTCACTTGTGGATTTTCTATGTCATCTTTGATAGAAGGCTATTCACTTTTATTAATAAAATTGTTATCATGTTCAAGCATAAGAGTATTAACTCTGCAGATTTTCCATTTTTTTTTCTTTTTAGGATCTTTTGTTGCACTCCATTTAAATATATTTTATTTCGAGAATGATTTGGACTTGCAGTCAACATAATCTAAGGTTTTACAAAATAAAGCATAATTGCAGTTAAAAAGTTCAAAAAACGGAATATATTTTCATCAAAAATGTATTACAAATATGTCAAAAAATTAAAATTATATTTTATCTCTGTGTTGGTAATTAAGATGTTTTCCCAATAATACTTAATTACACTAGTTGGGAGACAGTACCCTGAAACGATGAAGTTCTATATGTAGGAAGCACTTTATGCTTGAATCAGTAACCAATTCATTGTGTAATTCACTGAATAGTTTATCTGGTCGTCAGGAGTAGCCATGGTAGTGGTTCTTCTCACTAATACATTTAATAACTCAACTTAAGCGTTACATTGCTTTACAGCATTAATGTTCAAAAAAGTAATACATGACAGTGGTCATGACAAGAATTCCACTGAATTGGACAGCTACATGTATACTGGAATTTGTAAGCTACTGAACCAATAGGCAAGAAAGACAGGGCTCTCTCTAATGGCTGTGATAATTATCAAGAAGAAATTGAGATCCTCCATTATAATGAGGTTATGGTGGGCTATGGCTGGAACCCAGTAGTTTCCCTGGAGTCTCTTTTAATATGTCCATATCGAATAGTAAAAGTTAATGAACAGCTACAACAAGGTAAACAAACAGGTAGAGACCTTGGGGTTTCAGACTCTGTAGGACTGAAGTCTTGGATCATCCTGTAAGATAAAGAACTCCAACCAGCCAAGGTTCTGGTTGGGGAAAAGGTAACACAAAACGGATAATGTATGAAAAGTAATTATGGACTCGTGGCCAACTGGGTTACAGACATGAGGGATTTAAACTCTGGGCATCTTTTTCCTTGCTTGTCACATGTGCGTACCACTTTATTGCTTTATTCAAGGACTGTTGTTTAATCTTGCAGTTTAGTCTTTAGGTTACTAAAGATTCAGACAAAAATTTCTCTGATTAATTTTTAAGGAGGAAGGAGAGTAGAAAGAAGGGCTTGGTTCCCTATGACTTTACTTCCTATTCTTGTTAGAGTCCCTTTGGCAATGTTTCTTTATCCTGACAATAGTTGTCGCTTTCAGTTTTCTGTTTATGTTTCTTTGTTTGGTTTCTTATTTCAGAACCAGCCTCATTATGCCCCTTAAGAGATACCAGTATCAGCAAGTGGGCATAGCTTCCTCAACTATTAGTTCCAGCTGTACGAGGATGTTCTTCCAGGCGCCTGAGGTACCAGCACTCCCTGGTTAGTACTCTGCTTTAAAGGTTTTGGGTCTCAGCTCGGTAGGGCTACACATAAACTTCTAGGTTCTAAAAACCAAGCTTTTCTTTTTCTTTACCCAACTCACAGAGTGGCAGCTCCTCTCAGCAGTTTGCTAACTTTATATTACTCAGTGTTATATTTTTTCCCTTTTTGTCCTCTAAAATCTATTTAACCATTTTCTTATATTAAATTATTTCTATAAAGATAACTGGTCTGGATTCTGTATTCCTGATTGGACCCTGAATACTGTGCTAAGAAATTAAATAAAAATAAAAACATACTCTTTGAAAATATTCCAATCATATATTAAAATTAAAATAAAAATTAAAATTAGTAAATATATTTAAAATGAAAATTATCTAAGTAAATGTGATAATATTTAAAAAACAAAACAAAATCTGATTTTTAAAAATCATAACGTTTGAATGTTTGAATTCTAACACTCAAGTCTATCTGGTTATGTGTATACCTAAGCATATGCAGAGTTAAGAGGAATTTGAATTGTCTAAAGTTGCAAAATGTTTTTCAGTCATCATGTGCAATGTATAAATACCACTCAAATTCAAGAGTACCTCTAGGGGCATTATTGGGAACAAAAAGCAAAACAATAAAAATGAGTGCTTGGGACTAATGAAACCGATGCTTTGTTGCATGGGAATTCATTTCTTCGTGCTAACTTGGAGAAAGGTTTGACAAGAAAATTAATTCATCATTTTTCTTACTTGATCAATTTCACACATTCAAATTCTTCTCTCTGGGAAGCATGTTTTTCTCTCACATTTGCAGCAGCACAACTTGCATGCTTTCATGGCTTTCCTACTCAGGGACCTTCTATTTGAAGTTACAGGACAAGAAATGTGGAGAAGCATTTTCTGTGATGTCTTAAGGGTCATATGCTGCTAGTGCTGAGTGTAAGATCAAAGTGTAGAGTTGCCCATGGGAGTTTTAATCCATTTGTGCAAACACACACATGCACATATGTGTGGATGATAACGTGGGGCCCCATAAAGCATAAGACCCAGAGCAGGAGCCCCTCTTGCCTGAAGGCTGAGGATACTACATATTACCCTTAGCATATTGAGGTACTGCAGTGTTTCCGAGGTTTTGTTTTGAAGACTCTATGACTTACTTAATTTTTTTCCTGGACTTAGTTTGGTTTGCTTCCTAAGCATCAATCTCCCTTTCCCAAACTCTTCTGTTATGTCTTACTCTCTTTCCCAGAGCGTTTTATTTCTTTACATTTCCATGATGTAAACAAAGCTAGAAAACTGGTCTTCCAGCTTTCTTTCATTGACCCATTTTTCAAAGCAGTGTGACACATTTGCAGTTTTTACAAAGTTTTCACCTTGTAATCCACTCAGTATGTATTTCCTGGGATTTGTATCTTCCTCAAGGGCTTCCATTGCAATTGATCAGTATGCTCCAGGAATCAAAGCCTCTGCAAGCCTCTGATACAGTTATATTCCCATTGGCCCTGGCCTTCAGTAGAGCAGGTAATTTTAAAGGTTCACTAGGAATCCCAAGGTTCTTATTACTATTAAAAAGAGTTAAAAATTTACTCCTAAAATTATGAAAAATTGAGTTCACTCTTGTAACCACAATCACATATGCACATCCTAGAAACCCAGTGGATCTGCCCTGATCAAATTAAGCTTGGGGGCCACATGACCTCATCAATATGGAGGTCGTTTATTCTCTTTATTCCCACATCATGGAGGCAGCAGGAAGTTAAATAGGATTCCCTGATTCTCAAATATCCAGTTTTAGAAAGTGGACTAAATAGAGTCTTTGAGCCTTTCTGTAAAGCTGAATCTCTTCATCTCACAGACAAGAAGTCCTGGCAGGGAGTGTGGCCTAATCACCAAAAGCTTATCATGTTATGGTGCCCTTTCCTTCTGCCTTCGACAATCCCAAACATTTATCTTGAAGTCTCACCTCATGTCAGAACTCTGTGATCCTTACACTCTTCTAGTCCCAGAATTGGTTTGCATGCATACATTTATTTTATAGAAATATACATGGATATATTTTAATGCATTTAAAATAATTTTTATTTTTAAATTTTATATTTTATATGTATGTGTGTGTATGTATATATATGTATATGTATATATATACACATATATATGTGTGTGTATATATATATATATATACATATACATATATGTATATACAGAAAGAGAGAGAGAGAGAGAGAGAGAGAGAGAGAGAGAGAGAGAGATGGAGTCTTACTTTGTCTCCCAGGCTGGAGTGCAATGGCACGATCTCAGCTCACTGCAACCTCTGCCTCCCAGGTTCAAGCAATTCTCCTGCCTCAGCCTCCCGAGTAGCTGGGACTACAGGCGCATGCCACCATGCTCAGCTAATTTTTTTTTTTTTGTATTTTTAGTGGAGATGGGGTTTCACTATGTTAGCCAGGATGGTCTTGATCTCCTGACCTTGTGATACACCCATCTCGGTCTCCGAATATATTTTATTCCCTTCTTAGTTATATACTGAACTCCAAGATTAATAACCTATTCATTACTAATCCTTTAGTATATCAACATTTTATATGTTTGCTTAGTCAAATAGAATTAAAATATATTAATAAGAAGGCCATAAGAAATCAAGATATTAGCAGACAATAACATGGAACTGGGCAGACATATTATGCTAAAGCAAACATACATAAACTTTCCAGGCATTTTACCAAAGTAATTATTTTTTCTATATAATATATGTTTTAATGAAATATAATCCAAAGGAAATTTAAACATCTTTATTCATATAATATGCTACTGATATAGAATATACCAACATTCCTTTTAGAGTTTTTTTAATTAAAAAAATATTTCAACTTTTATATAGTCATATATTTTCTTTACCATTTGATTATGTCAGAATGATTAAATAAGCTTGATAATTCTGAAGTCATCATAAGACGTTAACAGAATAATTGTAAAGTATACGCTTCAATCTTTTGTTGATAAACACTATGCATACATCGAATAGACCATAATATAGCCCTTTATTCTCAAGATGGATAGGAACAGTCAGGTTCCTTGTAGAGGTACGAGAGAGCATAAGTGGAGACAGAGCATGTGTTGTTTGAAAACAACTTCCCTCCTTCAGCAACAACCCCAAATACAGCAGAAAATTGCAGATGTTGTTGCACTTCTGTGCGCTTCACACATTAAAAAGAAAAGTAATAATTGAAAGTGCTATTTAAATTCTAAACATGGCCATTGGATTGGCCAGGTTAAAGGTTGATATTCAGCAAGGCAATAAGGGCTAATACTGACCCTCTCTTAGAAGGAATAGGTATTGCATTCTCTCATTTTAGTAGTAATGCTAAGGAGTATCCAAATATTCTGACTCACCTATATATCAAAAAGGTGAGTTTTTTGATATACAGGTGAGTCAGAATATTTGTCTGGCTCACAATCAAACAAATGAAAAGAAAAATAGGTGTTTTACAAATTCTGTGACTTAAGCAGTGCCTTGAGTTACACTGGTGGTCTGAACACAACGGATTTATCTTATACTGGAAGCCCATCACCTATCTTTTGACCTAGTTCCCTACCTTACATTCCAGTTCATGACATTTCTTTGAAAACAACAATTAGGCTCCAACTTAAAATAAATAAATTTGATTCCCAAACTGAGACATGTATTTATTCCAGGCATTGGAGAATATACTGATGTAAGTGAAATTGAGAAATTTCATCTGTTAAGAAAGACATACAAAATCATAAATTTAGGAACTAACTCATCGGTTTCAGGAAATGGATGTGGGCAGCGTTCTTTAGTGGTTAAATCATTTGCTTACTGTCAGAAAAATAGGAGACAAGATCCTAAAGTACCAATTTTTGTATTCTTGTTATGTATTGTCAGTTACATGCATTTCATGTTTTTTTACAGAAATTATAAAACTTTTCTTTTGTCCTTTGAATTATAGTCAGTGTTTCGGCGTTAAATTCTAGCCAGATAATATACTGGTTGAATATGTTGGTCTGATACCATACAAGCCTGGGTTTTGGAATGACGTTTTTATTGGTTATTACTTTATAATCATAGGTAAGGTTCTCTATATTTTCATTTTCTCATTTGTAAAATGAGTATATCAATACCTACAACACAGAGTTTGTTGTTTAAGAATTAAATGAGATGTGAGAGTAGAGATTCTTGCTGACCGTATGGATTTAATGAGTGACAGGTTACTTTTGTGGATTGGATTATTTTTATTATCTCCACAGAGTGTTTTCTAGAGGAGAAAATTAAAGAAATAAACAACAACAAAGCATGGCTCAGTTGACCAATGTGAGTGCTAGTTCTGCCACCTACAAGAATTTGTAGCTTCATTCAATGTACTTGTATAGCTTCATTCAATTTACAGCTTCATTCAATTTGTACTAATCAACTCAGCTAGACTTTTTCCTTTTCTCATTTAAAACATGGAATTATATATATATATATATATATATTTTTTTTTTTTTTTTAAATGAGATGCGGTTCCTCTTCATTGCCCAGGCTAACATTCATGATCGTAACTCATTGCAACCTCAAACTCCAAGACTCAAGCAATCCTTTCACCTTGGTCTCCCACAGTACTGGGATTATAAGTGTGAGTCACCATGCCTAGCCAAAATGATGACATTTGGTTTCCCAATTCAATTATTTGTGAGGGTAAAATGAGATACTACGTATGAAGTTGTGTTGAAAAGTAGTAATATCTACACTATTTAGATTTTGTTGAGTAAACAAATGATAAGAACTGATATGAAACCAGTTACCATTGTTTTTAAATTATGAAAAAATGTATACAGATGAAAGAATGTAATGTAGCATGAAAAATTTTAAAGTATAACAATATAATCATGGAGGCATCTAGTCAGAAAAATAGAGCATTACTATGGTAGCAGCCAGAGATAAGAAATAGCATGGTTTTGACTTTGCACTTACCATTATCTTGTACATTTGTTTATTGCCATAAATGGCATATTTTAAAATATGTATTATAAAATCTTTCTTATGCACTCTTAATTGCAGCGAGTAGTATCTACACTCTGGACATTTTTTTGTAACATTAAAAAAAAACTGCTTTATTGAGATATTCACATACCTTAAAGTTTGAAGTATACAGTTCAATGGTTTTTAGTATGTTCACATATCATGCAACCATCAATACAATCTAACTTTAGAACATTTAAACTGTCCTTGAAAAAAACGCTGTGTCCATTAGCAGTCACTCCCTATTCCTTCTCATAATCCTGAACTCTATGTCTACATTCTGTGTGATTTGCTGGTTACTTACCATTGTGCTTCTGAAATTCACCCACCTTGAGGCAAGTAACTTTAATTTACATTTTTGTTGTTGTTGGTTTTGTCTGTTTAATATATCAGCCACTGAGATACATGTATTAAAAATCTCCACCTATAATAGTTGATTTTTCAATTTTGAAGCTGTGTTACTAAGAACATACATGTTTAACATGGCTAGCTTCATGATAATTTGTAATGTTTATTTTCACATAGTGATCAATATCTCTTGAAGTTCCATCTGGTTTGAAGCCTTTTTAATTTGATATTAATAGAGCTGTATCAAATATTTTTTCTAACTAATGTTTGCTGAACATTTACTAATGATTTAAGTGTGTCTTGTAAAGGCATATAGGATGGTATTTATCAAATTTTGAAAAATATATTCTTAGAGAATTTAAGAGTAGGAATTTAATTGACTTATGGGTATATACATATGACAAGTAGGTTTACATACATTTATCTTCAGTTTTCTATCCTGCCTTATTTTGGCTTAAGAGGCTAATAGTTAATATAGTAAAAAAGGGGTTCTTTTGGGTGATTGATGTACTTACTTTTGCTGACAATATTTTTATAACTTAGTAAAGCAGGTGTCTAAGAGCTAATTGTATTAGTTTAGTTGATTCATTTCTCAATTTAATCTCAAAATGGAAGTCCAGAATACAAATGTTTTGCAAACTGAAAGCAACACAATTTCTAGTACTTTTCTTGAACACCTAGAAACCCTTCAATAAAACAAATTTAAGCCATCTAGAGGCGAAATATCTGGGTACTAGAGGCCAAGTGTGGGCACTAATAATTAATTAATTGATGAGACTCACCCTTATATTTGATAATTAATGCTATTTTAAGCTACTGCTTTCAGATTTCTGAGCAAAACCAAATTTGTGTAGCAAAAACAATAATTTCAGAAAGCAAGTAGGAATATATCCTCTTGAATAGATGTGAACCATAAATCATTTTCCAAGGAATTTGAGTCAATTGCCTCCCCAAAGACAAAGACCAGGTAAGAACACATTCTGGAGTCAGACAGAGCCTGATTATGTTCTGGATCTTTGATCAAGGTACTTAACATCTCTGGCTTCTTTTTCAGATCTGTAAAATGGCAACAATACTAACACCTCATCAGTTTCACATTTTATATTTTGAGAAAAAAGTTACATTATTCTTATATTATTAACACAATTTATTGAATAGTAACTGTCCCAAACATGCTACTAAATACTTGTCTTGTGCTATTGGATTTACTGTAGTGTTATCTAATTTCTTAAATGCTATGCAATACTATCTTACAATACTATATGAGACCCTGATTTTCTTCCTAATCCTGTGAACTTTTTAATTATATTTCTTCAAATAGCCTTTCTTCCACTTTCTCAACAAAAGCATTTTGTAAAATCAATGCCTGTGGTCCTCTTTATCCGTATCTTGGGATCTCACCTACATTTGTGTCTTTGGTATTCACCTTTATGGGTTCTTAAATTTATATCTCCAGAACGGAGGGCCCTTTGTGTTTCAGATTTTTTTTCAACCCTCTACTGAATATGACCGTCTTGATGTCTTCTTCACACTTTGGAGTCACTATGTGAGAACCTAACTCATCAGTTTTCCTCACAGAAACATCTTTTACTTCTTGGCCGTTTTCTTGTAGAGATGGGATTTCACTCTGTCACCCAGGCTGAAATGCAGTGGCATGATCATAGCTCACTACAGCCTCAAATTCCTGGGGTCAAGTGATCCTCTCACCTCAGCTTCCTAAGTAGCTGGGACTACAGGCATATACCACCACACTCACCTACTTGTTCTCTTTTGAGTTCAACAATTAGATATCTACAACAAGAATTACAAAAACAGTACTGAAAGGAATCAGAGAAGACACAAACAAATGGAAAAACATTTCATGCTCATGGATAAGGAAGAATGAATATTGTTAAAATGGCCATACTGCCCAAAGCAACTTAGAGATTCAATGCTATTCTCATCAAATTACCAACATCGTTCTTCATAGAATTAGAAAAAAACACTATTACAAAATTCATATAGAACCAAAGAAAGAGCCCAAGTAGCCAAAGCAATTCTAAGCAAAAAGAACAAAGCCAGAGGCATCACAATACCTGCCTTCAAACTACACTTACAAGGCTACAGTAACCAAAACAGCATAATACAAAAGCAGACACATATGCCAATGGAACAAATTGGAGAACTCAGAAATAAAGCCACACACCTACAACCATCTGATCTTCAACAAAATCAATAAGAAGAAGCAATGGGGAATGATTCCCTATTCGATAAATACTACTAGGATAACTGACTAGCCATATACAGAAGATTGAAACTGGACCCATTTCTTATACTTTATATTAAAGTTAAATTAACATGAATTAAAGACTTAAATCTAAAACCTACAATTATAAGAAATCTAGAAGAAAACTTAACAAATACCATTCTGGAAACAGGCCTTGGCAAAAATTTCATAACAGAGACTCCAAAAACAACTGCAAAAACAAACAAACAAATAAATTTTAAAAACCCAAATTTGACAAGTGGGCTCTAATTAAACTAAAGAGCTTCTGCACAGAAAAAGAAACTGTATTCTATTCAATAGAATAAACAGAAAACCTACAGAATGGGAGAAAATATTTGCAAACTATGCATCAAAGATCTAATATCCAGAAACTTAAACACATCAACAAGCAAAAAACAATCAACCTCATTAAAAAACAGACAAAGCTGCCAGGGTGCAGTGGCTCACATCTGTAATCCCAGCACTTTGGAAGGCAGAGGCAGACAGATCATGAGGCCAGTAGTTCGAGACCAGCCTAATCGACATGGTGAAATTGTGTCTCTACTAAAAATGCAAAAATTACCTGAGTGTGGTGGCAGGTGCCTGTAATCCCAGCTACTCAGGAGGCTGAGGCAGGAGAATCGCTTGAACATGGGAGGCAGAGGTTGCAGTGAGCTGAGATCGCACCACTGTACTCCAGCCTGGGCAACAGAGTGAGACTCAGTCTCAAAAAAAAAAAAAAAAAAAAATTAAGAAGACACTTCTCAAAAGAAGACATACATGTATGTGATGTGGCCAAGAAACATATGAAAAAAATGCTCACCATTACTAATTATCAGAGAAATGCAAATCAAAAACAAAATGAGATACAATCTAACACCAGTCAGAATGGCTGTTATTAAAAAGTCAAAAAAGAAAAAGTAACAGAGGTGGCAAGATTGTGGAGAAAAAAGAGTGCTTATATACTGCTGGTCAGAATGTAAATTAGTTCAGCACACTGTCCACTGTGGAAAAGCAGCTTAGAAAGTTCTTAAAGAACTTATAATAGAACTACCATTTGACCCAGCAATCTCATTCCTGGTTATACACCCAAAGAAATATACGTCCCTCTACCATAAAGACACATGCTCGCATATATTCATTGTAGCACAGTTCATGATAGCAAAGACATGGAATCAATCTAGATGCTCATCTATGGTGGACTGGATAAATGAAATATGGTACATATTCACCAAGGAATACGATGTAACCATAAGAAAGAATGAGATCATGTCTTTTGCAGCAACATGGATGTAGTTGGAGACGGTAATTCTAAGTGAATTAAAGCAGAAACAGAGAACCAAATACCACATGTTTTCAGTACACCTGGACACAAAGAGGGGGATAATATACAATGGGCTTAATTGAGGATAAAGTGTGGGAGGAGGGTAAGGATAGAAAAACTACCTATCAGGTACTCTATTTACCTGAGTGACAAATCATTTGTACATCAAACCCCAGCTACAGAAATTACCCATGTAACAAACCTGCTCACGTAACCCCAGCAACACAAATTACTCATGTAACAAACCTGTACATGTACCCCCTGAACCTAAAACAAAAGTTGGAAAGGGAAAAATAAAAGCATTAAAAGACTTCTTTGATATCTCTGAAAGAAATCAGCATAATGTCAGACTGACAGAGGAATGATTATTAAATATTCACTGGAATATGATTGAAAATGCAACAACCGAACGAATTCGACCAGTTGTGAGCCCTCCCTTACAGCCGTCACTGATTTGTTTCTTGCATTTCTCTGCCCCTTTCCAGTTCTTCTGCATCCACCACGGTTCATACCATCATCACTAGGACTGTCCTCAGCAGCTCCTAGCTGATCTCCACTTCAATAGCTGCTCTTCTATTTCAATCTATACACAACCTCCAAATGGGTTTTTCCTAAAACCCATCTCTAGTCATTTGATTAAAAATAAAACAAAACAATAGGAACTCATTGAAACTAAAACTTCGATTACCTAATTACTTTAGGTCAATATTCTTAGATGGCTCTTCCAAGCTGTCAAAATTATCTATAACTTGGTACAGACTCACCTTTCCAGACTTATCCCTACAAGCTCTTTTGAAAAGTAGTTTACTCTGCTGGCAAACTATTACTTCCATTTCTTAAACATATCTTGTTTCCTTTAAAAAATGAGAACACATGGACACAGGGAGGGGAGCACTACACACTGGGATCCGTTGGGGGGAAATGGGGGAGGGGCGGGGAGTGGGGAGGTGGGAAGAGATAGGATGGGAAGAAATGACAGATACAGGTGAGGGGACGGAAGGAAGCAAAGCACACTGCCATGTGTGTACCTATGCAACAATCTTGCATGTTCATCACATGTACCCCCAAACCTAAAATGCAATTAAAAAAAAAAAAGAAAAAAAAAAGTATCACATAGTTTTAAAATTCTTCTCTCCCACCCCTACTTTTTTCCATTACCCAATATGGCCCAGATTTAATATTTGCCATGATTACCTCCCTTTTAACAGGAATTTACGCTTCTTGAATGTTGTATCATCTGCCTAATTTGTTTTTTGTGGGCATGCCTCATCTCCTTTACTAGGTTGTGATATAACGTTCAATGATGACTGCTAGGCACAATATCTTCTCAAGAGCTGTAGCTAATGGCACTATTTTCATTTTACAGTTAAGGAGCCCCAGACAAGTCTAATAACCATTCATGTGAGGAATAGTGCTTTGACAAAATTTTGGTAAATTTTAGTCTCAAGGCCTATTTTCCATGTATTAAAGGAAGAATGATTTCTTAGGTCTTGCCATGACACACTTATTTCCTATTTGACTTTCCACACAGAGAGATTTGAAATTGTGAGAGTGAACTATGACTGAAAATTTACTTATTTCACTTTGCTCTAATTTTCCTCAGCACTACTAAGGAGTGACTTCTTGCCCTCACATACGACAGTTCTAAATTAAATGAGAAAGATATTTACAGTTTTGTAAATATCACTTTGGCATTTTACATTTTGTAGGAAAGGGCTTTCACGTTGCAGTTCATAGCATAGTTTGTGGTTTTTAAATGCCAACTTGAGAAGTAGAAAAGAGACCTTTCCTGGAGAAAAGACCAAGTTTCAAATTCGATGTTGAGAAATGCGCAAAAATTTTAGCGATTGCTGTGAAGAGTGAAGACGTTACTTGATGAAAAGAACATAAGGCTCTGGCTCGTTTATGTATTGGCTCACAGCAGAAGGGGTGGGACATTAGAATCAAAGAGAACAAGACAGTCCTGTACTTTACTTCCTTTATATTCGATGCATGTGATCACTTGGGAAAGTAGTAGACAGTAGGCAGGAATCAGATAGGAACCCCTGGGAAACAGGAATGTCTCTATAGCTCAGTAAATTGTGAAGAATGGAAGTATCCAATTGCAGATGTAAACATTTTAAAGTGAACCACATATGATTTGAAATGCGGTCTAGGATGCTGCTATTCTAGAGTACCTTGTTTTGGGGGGATGGGAAGAGAGTGCTGTTGCAGCATGTACTGCTGTTAAGTGAGTTGAAAATTAGCAATTAAGGTCTGGAAGAAAAGGTGGAATTTGTTGGGCCCAAAGACCCTTTCTTCTTCCTAACATTTTATTTTTTGAATACAGAGCAAGAAAGTGCACAAAAGAAAAAATATCACCTGCTAATATTTCCATATGTGTACACCTAATATACACATACCTAATATATAGCTATACACATATGGAAATACATACATATGTGTGTGCACATATATATTATTTTAGCTAAAAATCATTGGTATTTGCAACAAGCGTGGGCAAGATGGTGAGTCTCCATGTCTACAAATGATTTTTTTAAATTAACTGGGTGTGGTGGCATTTGCCCATAGTCTTAGCTATTGGGGAAGCTGAGGCAGGAGGATCCCAGGAGTTTGAGGCTGCAGCGAGCTATGATCATGCTATACACTCTAGCCTGGGTGACAGAGTGAAACCTTGTCCCTAAACAATAAAAAAGACCATTGGCTTTTCTGCTGATTTTATATAAATATATCAATTTATGTACTGTCCGTGTACGTGTTAGCCGTGTCACTATTCAGGGTCCCAGCATGAAACGGATGATACACTCAAATGAAAAACTGAGGGGAATTTAAGGAAGGGACTACTACTTCTACAAATTGTGGGTGGGTAGCATTAACATCCTAAGCTGAAAAGGAGAAGAGGGCTGAGGGAAGGAAGTGACACCTGAAGTAAGTTGAAGCTCTAGGAAAGATGTCTTTGGTAGAGAATACCAGGAACTACCTGTGGCCACCAGCCAAAAACCTGTGGTCTGATAGGAAAGAACCCAGAGAAATAGATACCTTGACTTCTATTTCTTCTAGCCCTCCGATTTCCTGCCAATGTCTGCCATAGACCAAACCCAAATGGGTAGAAGACGAGGGGGTCTGGTTTATGCAACCCATCAATGTCACTCTCCTCGGACACAGAGCGGAATGAAGAATAGTGGAGGGTTGATATGAAGAGGCAAACTGGGAAAACGAGCACACCCATGTGGAATTGATGAGGAAGCAAAGGAAGATCCCATAAGAATGATCTGTGGAAATTATAGGATATTTCTTCTGGGATTGACTCTGAGGATTCTTTTGTGCATTGTCCTTCTCTTTGCTTCCTGGTTACTCAAAAGCATCCCTAAAATTATAGAAAAAAGAAGAAATAATAACAACTGGGTTTTACCTTAGGTTAGACTTTTTACTAAGCTCCAGGTTTTGTGAAATTATCACATATAATCTATGCCTTCATTTCATTCAAAGGAATATTACACCTTATTTTTGACCATAAACATTACTTCTCTTAAAGGTATTGTCAGCAATTTATGACATTATATTTAGCTGCCTTTTGTAATCTCAATCATTTTCTGAATTTTTCCATTATAGCAATCTGTTTTATAATCTGGAAAAAAATCAAGCTCAGGAAATTTAAGTTTTGTAACAAACTATTAGACCTCAGCATGGCCAAAAGTTTTCTCAAATTGTTGTTGCAATATAACATTTGTTGGTATAAAAATGTAAATAAATCATATGAATAGCTTTTATCTTTCACATAGAGATGGTTTCTACCATATTTTCAAAATTTAAATGTCCACAGGTATGTTGGAATATAAGCAGACCTCGGCTGCTGACACAGGCATGAAAATGTTGATGATTAAAATCTTATTATAGTATAAGGTTTACTGTTCCTACCATCATTTAGGAAAAATGTTAAATGACTTAATTTTAGGTGCAATTTATTTCTCCAATTATTCTTTATTGTTTTCCCCAAATAGCATAATGCGTGATCCAAAAATATAAAAATGAAACAAACCAATAAAGAGAAAAACCTAATTTAATTGGTTGTTGCTAACATTTTGCCTTTTCTCAGAAAGCAGCCTCAGTTAAAAATAACTCAAAGGCATTTTTGGTGAACACTCTGACCTAGAATAAAAATGTCTCAGTAAGATAGCAATTTTCTATTTTATAGTTCGTCCTGAGAAGAAGCAGCCAGAGAGATATTTATGTTCATTACACTGTATAAAAAAGTATAATCTCCAGCTTAGAGAGAGCCACTAATTAGGTGACATTGATATCCTTTTGAATATTTTTTATTGCTGTAAATGAAATAAATTTGTTTCAAAACTAAAAATCCTACAGAAAGACAAGGAGATTATTTTTTGAGGTTGTGAGCAGGTAAGCTAACCTGATTAACATGGAGACATTACTCGCTGGTCCTCTATCCACTCGTTAGAGTTTCTCTGAGTTATCTCATTCTTAACCACAACTTCAACTATCTCCTATATACTGATATCCCTAAAATTCCCCCCTCAGACTCCAAATAAGGCTCTACCCTGAGTTTCAAACTGCTGTATTCAATTACTGTATTGTATTAGTTATCTATTGTTGTATAACAAATTATCCCAACACCTAATAGCTTAAAACAATAGATAGTATCTCCTAATAATTTCTGTGGATCAGGAATTAGGGCCCAGCTTAGCTGGTCCTCTAGCACAGGGTCTCTCGCAAGGTTGCAATCCAGGTGTTGCTTTGACTGTAGTGTATTTAAAGGCTTGGCTAGAGGAGAATCTGCTTCCAAGATCACTCTCATAACTGTTGGAAGGACTAGCTCTTGCCACGGGTTGGCCTGAGGCCTCTCTTAATTTCTTTCCTGTATGGGCCTCTCCGCTGGGCAGATAATCAGGCAGCAGTCTTCCCTGGGAGTAAGAGCATGATAGAATGGCAAACAAGAAGGAAATCACAGTCTTATTATAAGCTAATTTTGCAAGTGTCAGCCCATCGAGTTTGTTGTATTCTGTTCATTAGAAGTGAGCCATTTGGTCCACTCTTCCTCAAGATGAAGGGATTATACAAGAGCCTGAATGCCAAGACCCTACCGCAGGTGCCAACCAAACATTTCCTCCCAGGCTGTCACAGGCACCTGAAACTCAACATGTCTAAAATTAACTCTAGCAATGTTGCTTCTGAACCAGCTTCTTCTGTGTTCTCTCACTCAAATATGAGTCACAGAAGATGATCTATACAGTGTCTACGTGTGTGTGCGCGCGCGCGCGCATATTTGGTATGTTTGCTAAAATTTTTTTTTCTTGTTTTGTTTTGTTTTGTTTTTGTCTGAAGGGCTGGCTTGTGTCAGCTTATGTGATGAGTGTAGAGGTCCTGGAGTCAAGGTACAGTGGAAAGAGGGCATAGACTGCATATGGAATTCCAGGAACTTCATGCTTACTGAATTTTTTGCCTGAAAAATCAAGTATCTCTACTATTTATATTTTGCTTGACCTTTTTTACTTTTTATGTTTTTTACAAATGTGTGTTTATGTGCTATCTAGCCTTCTTACTGCTGTTGCCCTCACTTTCACACTCTCATGTCAGGTGGGAGCTCTGCCATCCTTCCATTCACTGAGGCTGTATGGAACATATCTGTGCAGCTGTGGAATTCTAAAGAGGAAAGTAAACCATAAGGAGTGTATCCAGTTTGGACGATGGCCTTCTTTCAACTCCAGCTCTCAAGTTTTCAAGTTAGTGGGATTAAGATCTCCTCTCCTTGCTCCACTTGCTTGCATTCTTAGACAAAAGATATCTTTTGGACCCAGTTGCGCTATAATATGGTAATTATTTCTCACGACATTTTTTTCGGAATGTAAATAGCACTTATTGATATTTTTATGTACTGATTTTTCGCTTTATATTATACTGATAATTTCCTTTGGAATCTGGAAAGACTGGGAGGTGAGGCGAGTTAGAATATGAGGTTCGACTGGCTATTTTACAAAGACTTTAAAAAAATCATTTCTTGCCTTGCCAACAGAACTTGATTCTATTATAGAGGCCTAATAACATCTTGAAAATTTCTCCTGTCAGAAACAATTATCCACCAGTTCCTCCTTGTCCAACCATTTATGTGTCCTTCTCAAGGAACTCTAGTAGATTAGTGGGAACTAATGTTGCCTTGATCTCAATAGATTACATTTCTGAAAATAGCATTATGCCTATAACTTTCCTGCCATGGAAGTAAGGCTAATTTAATTGCATGTGCTCTATTGCTTTTTCTGGAAACTTTTTGAAAGTTGGGGCACATCTTGGCAAGTCTCTGGCTGTCTGAAAGTTGCTATTTGTACAATTATGGCCACATACGTGAATCATGATTTATACAATTTATACTGAAGACTTTCTCAAAATTTTGGCTGAAGATTGTTTTTATGTTTTACTTATATCTAGCTCATCAACTAATGTAAAACAACCCATGTCTATATCAATTTGCTTTCACTTCTCATTTGTCTGCTAAGATTATTTGGAATTGGTTTCATAAAATCTTGTCAATAAGCAACAAAACAATGTTTACAGAATCTTTGCTTTTTCCTTGTTATTCTTGAGCAGGGATTTGACACCATAAAGATAAAATGGCCCCAGTGACTCTAGCTTTAGATTATTTTAAAAAACCTTTCGCAAATTATATTCACATGGTAATTGCTTCCTGGGTAAGCCTAAATGCTCACTCTTACCTTGCAATAATTTATTATTCGTAAAATTCTCTTTAAATGGTTGGAGCTACTCTTCATTTTTCTCCTAACAAATGCTTAGGTTTTTCTGGGTGTTCTCTTTAGTGAAATTGAGGAAATATCTCATGGATATCAATTACATCACAATCTTCACTTGCTGCCAATCATTTTCAAACACTGGTTTTGTCTTTATGTCTCTAGTACACATCCAGAAGCATTTATCTCTATTTTCTGGCTTGGCTTTTCTACCACTTTCTATACCTGTCAGTTGTCTGAGCCATTTAGTGGATTACTTTCTACTCCCATTTTTTTTCAAGCACATCAACAACTTGCAATGGAGTACCTTCATAAGACTAGTGTCAATCTAAGTGCTTTTGCTCTTCTAAACCCATCCTTTACCCCATTATTATATTAAAAAATTTTTAAAAATCACTTTGTCAATATTTTTTATTTTAGTGCTATAGCTTCATTGCATTTTTAATTCATATTCTCTCTTTTCTGTCAATGATTTCTTCTATTTATTATAGGGATATTTTCATTGATTAGGTCAAACTTTAAGTGTGTTTTTGGCACTTCCAGGCAATACACACTATATTTCCCAGTGAATTCATTCTCACAATCTCGAAATTGAGTGATCTCATGGCTTTGCTTTTATTTCACAAAAAAATATTTAAGCAGTAAGAAGAAAACTTATTTATCTTGCTGGCACCACATTTACCAAATACATACATGTGTCTTTATATAATCTGTCTTCCCTCCTGTGACATGCATCCAATACTATTGCTCTTACAGAAGATGCTATACTTATGTATTTGATCCCACTCATTTTCTTCAATTCAAGGAATTTTGCTCCTGCAAATATATCATCTCTTTTCTGCATCATCAGATTTTTCCTATTAACCTATTAGTCCATTAGCATGCAAACATAATGTAATATTTTCCATCTGTAACAAACAACATACACAATGAATAAGGAATGATTGCTGTCATTTTTCAATCATACAATAGCTATCTCAGTAAGATATATTAAAATTAAACATACAACCAATATACGTTAGCAATATCACTCAATATAATCTCTTGGCACCAACTTTTCCTTATGCATTACATATATAAATAGGCCCTATTCTCTTAAAAGGTGGATAAAAGATTGACCCAGAATATACTTTTATTAATTCTCAGAGTATCATCAAAAGGAAAATATTTTTTTTTAATTCAAAGAAATCCTAGATTACTGAAGATAAATAATACTGGAGTTTGAGAGACTTTTTTTTTTTTTTTTTTTTTTTTTTTCTAGGGTGAGGAATTAACTTTAAAGCTCAAGTCAGCAATAAAATTACATTTATTGCCTTAAATGTCTTTTGAATACATTTTCTTCATGAATATAAAGAAAGGATTGCTCATGGATTTGGGTCTTCCAACCTAGCCAAAGTTTCTTGCATATTTTAATGATCAATGTTGAAAATTATTCTTTTGTACATCTTTAGTTGGAGATTTATTACTAATAAATATAACATAATTCCTTAAATAGACTCAGACTTTATGATCACTCAGCAGACTGAAGTGGCTGGGTGGCCTGTGTGGTCTAATACATAAAGCAAGAGAACAAATTACTAGTGTCAGGAGATTCAGTGAGTCCAGGCTTCATGCCTTTTAGAAAACTGTTCTTTTATCTGCACATTGACAGTGGTAGATTAGATTATCCATAGGATCCCATTTGTTCTGAAACTCAAGGAATATATTTTTGGCCAATATAATTAAAACCAGGCCTTTCTGAGCTCTTCCTAGTCACATTTCAATGCACTATTGTAAGGGTTTCATCTGGATTATGTAATTTAATTCTCTTAACAATCTTTTGAGTTTTGGTACAATTGATATCACAAATACACTGAAGCTTAGAAAGGTTAATGACAATGCCCAAAGCCGCGAAGCTGTTAGGCTGTCGAGCTGAGTTTTAAATTGAGACCATCTGACACAAAAGCTGTGGACCTTTAACCATCTTGAAGACTATCTCTCTTAAAGCATGGATAGATCCAAAAAGAGTGAACTATAATATAAGCAGAGTGCATTTTCTTTGGAAGACTTGTGGTGGAGTTCTGTTTTAAAATTTTGTAAACCTCATCATCTCCTCACTTTCTATTTCCTGACTCCCAGGAGACATCTCTACTCCCTAGGAACCAAGCATGACTTTAGAAGAATGATGACACAGAATACAGGGAACAACGAGCCGAGTTTTTGGCGTCTGAGTATCTAAATTGACTTTTTAAACTCATGAGGAAGGTAATTAGTCTTTTGAGCCAAGATTTGTGATGTGTTAGAGCCAGGATTCTGAATTTCAAATGGTTAGGCTCCTAGGAGTATTGAAATGAAGTTTATGTTCTTTATGCTTTTAAAAAGTCAGACAGGGAGGACAGGTCTACCTCTCACTCAGAAACTGGAGTAGCCTGGACTGGGAAGAAAAATCAATGAGGAAGGAAGTGAATTAGAGCCTCAGAGAGGGGGTTATAAAAACCTGGAGAGAGAGGGCAAGTGATCAAAGCCTCAGATAATCCTTCTAGGGATTTGGACAGTAGTGCAGATGTGGGCAGAAGTTTTTTTTTTTTTTTTTTTTTTTTTTTGGTTGGAAGACCAGAGCTTGGCAGTGTCTCAGAAGATCCCCATGGAATGAGAATGTCAATGAAATGGATGTCTAGGGTGTATGTGCTTCCAGGGAAGAATAAAAAAGCCCAAGGCAATCCCAACACATTTTCTGAGCCTGTGTCAACGTGAGAGAACACCACATTTTTCCTGTCATAAAGTAAGTGGCAGTTAGGTGAGAAAGACTTTCATCCTGGAGTAAAACTGAGGTAGGGATAAGGAGGCCGCAGAGTAGAAGAACATGTGAACCAGAGGGGCCAGGAAAGATGAGGCTGATGTCCAGATGTTGGAAAACATCAAGAGGTATCAGTCAATGTGGAAGATACTAGCAGATAACAAGTACCCCACTCCCCAGTGCCTGTTACTGTCTAAATACCCAAGGAAATTTAATGTATCTCTCTAGAGAAAAGAGAAAGCAGTGTGAGATCCTGAAAGGACTGAAACCGTCTTAAATTGACTGAAAACATTTTGGTGCTTGAGTTAAATTCACGTTTGAGAAATCATCCAGAAAAATTATAGTTGACTAAATTGCATTGCTTTTGGTTTTGGTCATCAGGTACAATAGGGGCTTCAAATAAGAAACAAGTAAAGTCTGGAAAATGTTTTTTGCCTACCTAGACAAGTAGACTAATGCATCATACCAAGGAAGGAATAAAATAGGGGAACTAAGGAAAACAGAGGAATTGGAATTTGAGGTGAGCCTTGCAATGTAGGCACCATTTTTGGGCTAAAAATATATGGGCAATAGGCAGGGGTAGAAACTGTACACCAATTACAGACAACATGAACAGAGAAGGCACACAGTTGTGAAAATACTGGTGTATTCAGGGACCAGTACGACCAAGGTTCAGGGCATTTGGAAGACACAGTAGGATATGTAACTGAAAGAGTGGATTAATGCTTAATCATAAATGGACTAGAACATCATGCTTAGGAGTTTGAATGATTTTATACCTGTAGACGATGAGAAGCATTGAAGGGTTTTGAGCAGGAAAGAGATACATAGGGCTTGCATATTTTAAAGTCCCATTTCAAAGCCCCCTGCTTGTTTATCTAATGTCCTTCTTGACATTCCCAGTTGGATGTCTCATGGGGAGGTAAAACTATTACCAGTTTAATAGTAAATTTTTCATTTCATTCCAAGCATTTTTCTCTTCCAGGTTTCTGTATTCCAGGAACAGTATCTCCTTCCTCCCAAGCCAGGTGCTCATGCCATCATGCTTTTGTTCCTCCTAACCCCTATATTTAATCTCTTTAAATATTTTGTCAAGTAGAAAAATGGATTTCATATACGCATACCTTTCCATCTTTCCTGCCATTACTTTTGGTCTAAATTACCAACTTCTCTGACCTGGATCCCTGCATTTAATTCTGATCTTCCCTTATCATCTTCCACTTTTATCCCCCTCCAATCCATTTTTCCCACTACAACAAGAATAATATTTCTAAAACAAAAAACCAAAATAAATTTATGCTCTATTTGAATCATTTCCATATCTCCTCATTGCTCTTAGAACAAAGTTTCAAATCAGCTTCACCAACAGTCTATGGTTCACATGTCTCCTGCATGCCCCTCTAGGGGCATCTCTTGCCTTACGTTCTAACCTCCAGCCATGCTGACTCTACTGACTTTCCTCCAGTTGCCTAAGTGAATTAAACTCTTATTTAGCTTTCATTATTTTGACAGGCTGTTCTCTTTTAACATCTTTTCCTTGTGACTTTATGCATCCTTTAGTTTTAGCTAATACCATTTCAAGAGAATCCTGCTTGGGACTTCAATCTAAATCAATCCAAATCAATAATTTGTTTTAACCTTCCTCACATTATTTCCTTTTTTACACCACAGCTTATAATTGTATATTTTTTTGCTTCTTTAATGCTTTGCCCCTTGCTATACTATAAGTTCCATAATTGTATCTATTATGTTTCTTGATCAACCACCAGCTGCTAGCCTAGCAACTGGCATTCAGTAGGGTCTTTCTGAGTATTTGTTGAATTAAGTGAATGAAATCATGGTGGTCAATGAAAGCTGACTATCAAGTGGGAGGCAAGAAAATCTGTTTAAAAAATTTGCTGATAAAAATTGGAATTAGTTGCCACTGTAAATTATGGAAAAGCAAAAGATAGAAATGTATCATTTTAACATCCTGAGGTAGGTGGTCCTAGACAAGCACAGTAGCTCCATACTCATCAGATTCCTAGGTTGCATGTGTTTTACTGGCCTTCTGTCCCTAGAATGCCCCATCTGAACCAACCATGATGGTGATGCAAATTCTCCCAGCATGCCGTACACCAGGCAATGGAGACATGGAATGGGAGGTAAAGGGGCAACATCCTTTAAGGAGATTTCCCAGAACCACCATAAATCACTTCTCTTTATGTTTTGTCAGTCAAATATTAAGCGATCATATTTGGTTTCAAAGGGGCTGGGAGTATGTTTTCTAGCTACAATGGGGTTTCTGTTATCAACAAAGTAGGAGAGAAAGAATGTGCATTTGGACAATTCACAGTATCTGCCATATACGGTGACTACTTAAGATGGTGAGAATGAAAACAGAGGGACTGGAACAAATAAGAGTCCTTTTAGAAGTACTGGGAACTCAGGTCTGTTTGGATGAGCTCAACTGTATCTTATTTTATGGGTGGGATAAATTGAGGTCAGTGAGAATGACTATCTGTACCTACATACTTCCTCGCTTCCCATCGTCCTGATAACATAAGGCTCATTCTGGTCAACAAATGGTTTCATTTATGCTGACATTTTCAACAAATTTCATTTGAACTAAAAGTTTATGAGGAATTCACAAAATATCCTCAAAATGCTCTAGCAGTTTGCATGGTGTAAATATTTAAAGCAAATATATCCAAATATATAAACACCGACTGTCTCATCCTTCTCGTAGATAAATCCAAATGCATCAGTGGGGCAGTGAAAAGTCAGCTATCTTTGTTCAGATGTTGTTTAGCATATCCCCAGATGCAGTGGAAAATATTTTGGGGGTGTTCTTGCCTTTCTGCTAATCCTTTTTTCATTGTATAATGTTTCAAAACAGAGACATAATCCTGCTAATGGAAAATGTGTCCAATTAAAATCTCATGCATATAAATGTGTTTTGCCCACAAACAAAATTTTAAAAAATTTAAAAAGATTCTGGAATATCAACTACTTTTTTCGTGTGTTTAATACTTTATTTCAATTAAATGTTCTGTTACAAAATATTTTGTAAAATATATAGAGGTTTATTTTCTGATCACTTCTCTGTTTTTGCTTCTGGCCAAACTGGAACTTTCTGTTTGTTAGTAACTTCTCATCTCAAATGGAGCTTTTGTTAAAATTCTATCACATGAAATACAGTAATTTATTGGTAACCGACTAATAGTCATAGGACCACCATGACAACAATAACAATAAACCAAATAATGATCAATGCTGGAGTATTTACAGAGGTGTTAACAATGTCCTTGGTGCTTGTACACATTATCTCATTTAAAGTGATTGATGACCATTTCTGCATTTTGTTGATAAACTAGGTTCAAAGCCATTAAACACCATGTCCATGAATATAAAGCTCACATAAATAAACCAAGTCTGTGTGACTCGGGTCATAGGTTGCCCCCTCTCTTAATTATGTGCATTTTCTGACCACCCCTACCTCCATTCCCTTAATCTCCTGATGGACACTGCATTCATTTGAAAATGCAGTAGATATAACTTAGGAAAGCCGGCTAATTTGTTTGCTTTTATGAAATGTGTGGCCCACAACTGCAATAGTTTTTACCAAAATTCTTAACTTGAAGGTGCATTGACCCCAGTGAGTTCAAGAACATGTGTCAAAGGTGCCTCCTGAAATATTATTTACTTATATAGGGAGGCTGTTCATAATCTTCATCCGATTCTTACAAGGACCCATGATTTCTAAAAACCCAACACTAGAAAAATCAACAAATGTTCATGACTGATGAACATGACAAACCACTAAGAAATTTGTTCATACATTCCTTTGAAATATAGCACTACTTTTTTAAGAAGGCTGAGTGGATGGTGGGTGTCATTTGTTGAAATATGTCCACTACCTTAAATTACTACTGCAGAAAGTTGATCAATATTTACTAGAAGCCAGTTGATCTAGTGGAAGATACTGGACCATGTGGTAAGAACACAGAAACAGAAGGTTGAAGACTGAACTCTACTTAAGACTCAGACCCTTCCTTCTCTGACTTTCGGGTAAGTTTCTCATAATTTTTTCCCTGAGTTTGCTAATCAGTTAAAAAATAAAACGCATGGAAGGAAGAGAAGGTAAGTTCTGTCTAGCTAATAGGGGCAAATGGCAGAAGAGATTATGGATATAGAAAACAAACTCACAAACACAATTATTATTAACAGTGAATTGAATCTCTGAAGATTTCTATTTCATCCCAGATTTATAATGACGCAAGTAGGCAAGTCCCTTCACTGAGCTGGGACTTTGATTCCTCTTAAGAAAATGAGAATGTTCTCTTTTTTTTCTGCCTCCCTGAAGCAGTGTTTGAAGTAAAAATCACAGCCAGTGATAATCAATGTTAATTCTTCAGTGAGGCCTGCCTATCTGAAATAGCACCTAGTTCATTAATACAAGAATGAACTAGACACTTAAACTTGATGCTTGAACTACATGCATAACCTAGACCTAGAACTAGAAGAATAAACTAGATGCATTAATTTAATAGGTCATTCTTAGCTGGCTATGATTCATCTTTCACTGCTTGATGTTCTATTAGCTACCTGTCCATTTCTTTCTTTGCCTATTATTTGTCCCACTGCAATGGAAAAATCTATGATGCCTAGGGTTTTGTTTAGGTATCTGCAGTTTCTAGAATAGTACCTGGATCAAAGTAGGTACTGACAAATATTGTTTAATGTATATTGGATCATTTACATGTACAAAATGCATTGATAAGATTGAGGAAAAAGATACTGCTTTGTAAATGCAAAGTACGATTACAACTCACTGACTCTTACCTTATTTCTCTATTATTTTCTCTTGTAATCCCTTCCTTTCTTCCCAGTTGTTGATGGATTCCTCCTTAATTTCTTAATACTTTCACCACAACCCTCACCCTCTGTCTATATTGGGCTCTGTGATATGGTCACAGCAAACATGACAAAGGGGACAATGGCTTAAGCTCTGGAGTCAGTTGCATGTGAGCATCCTGGCTTTCCCACTAAGTGTGTGTCCCGGGAAAACTTGACTAATCTTTTTAAGCATTAGCTTTTCCTAATCCGTAAAATATAATTTTCAATTGAGAAGAGAGCAAAAGAATAAGAAAATAAGGAAAAGAGAATCTCAAATTTACCTTGGCTAGAAAGTGGAGACTAGAAAATCTTAGACAGGCACGTTCAGAGCAATAACTTTGATGGCAATTAGCAAGTGGAATGAATTTTAAAGCAGTGACATGGATTTTGGTCAGATTTAAGATTCAGCAGCAGCTTTTGTAACTTGGAAAACCTCTTATACCCATCAGTAACTACACTAATAAGCCCTCCTGTGGTTGTTCCTACTATTTGGACTTTAACAAATGCCCAAATATGTGTGTTTTCCAGGGAACATTTGACTACACTCAGAAGCACATCAGGAGTTCCTAAGTGGGCAGAGACACAGATTGTTGGGGCCATATGGGCCTGTGGACTTCAAGTATAGTAGCAGACTTGGAAATCTTCTTAGATTATTTCTTTCATCCAAAAACTCCTACTTGGTGCATGTTCCTTCTTCAAATCATAGCACTTAAGTCATTTCATATTGAACGCTCTAAACTTTCTTAATAGGAAGGTGAAGTAAGAAGATTTGTGGGATAATTCTGGACAAAAAAATTAAGTTATTGCAGATGCTATAATAGTAAGCTATTTTGATGAGAACAAAATGTTCTAAAGTCAGTTATGTATCAAGGTGGAGCTAATTTTTTCACTCTTGAATACTAACAAATATATTTCATTGGGATGATGGGTCATAAAAATTGGTTGGAGTTATCTAATGTGGTAGGGTTATAAAGGGCTAGAAAACCAGTGTTTGTATTGGACCAGTCTGTGAATGTGATCTTCCTACAAGAGTTGACATGAGATGCCTCATTTTTCCATACAGACTCCACAGATTTTACCAGAACTGATAACAAAAGCAAATGATGATTCATTTTAAAATAACTGACCTATTTTGATAATTTGATATTTACATATGAGTCTTGATTGAGTTTGTCTTATAGAAAAAAATAAGAAAGTTATAAATTAAGTTTTGGCTTATTGTGTTATACAGGATGCTGCCTCTACCTGAAAGCATATTTGTATCTGAATTGGTAAATTGTCTCTAAATGACTGTAAAAAGGTCACCAGTTTAGACTGCCATAACTTAGGTCTATGCCATCTTTGTCATAGAGAGTAGTGGCAAAAGCTTGCAAGGTCTCTTGTTATATGGGATAATAACAGCTACCATCCTGCTCATTTCTCCTCAGCACTCATTGTCTGTATACACTGATGGCTTCTGCTTGTAAGCTCCTGTGACTCTCTCTTTCTCAACACTTTGTATGGCAAGCTGTAAATTCCTGGTTATTAACATTTCCAGGAACAGACCTCAGCCAATGATGGACAGCATTTGACATATAAATAGCTAACCTCATTGCCCCTTGGGTGGGACCACTGTGCAGCCTACTTGATGGAGCCCTCCAGAAGTCTCTAGCAGGATTGAGCCCTAGCTATGCACTGTGCCACATTTGATCTACTCATTGACATATTTTGTATAAACTTCCTTTTCTGTCACTTCCCCACTCCAGTACTTGTGTTTTTTGGAATTTCTTCTCAAATAAGCTGTAATGCTCAAATCATTATCTTCAGCTTTTCTTCTAGAGGAACCCTAACCTAAGACAAAGAGGCATAAAAGGATACAGAAGCCTTGTGGCTAGGATGGTCAGAAAGAGCAATTTATGGATGAAGACAGATCCCATTCATTCATTCAGTTATTCATTCATTTATTCCTTCATTCATCATTTACTTATTTACAACCTGCAATGTGTCCATGTCTAAGGCAGATACCTCTTAATGATGGATAAGAATTGGCTTCTTGCCTGAGTGTAGTGGCTCACGCCTGTAATCCCAGCACTTTGGGAGGCTGAGGCAGGTGGATCACTTAAGGCCAGGAGTTTAAGACCAGCCTGGCCAACATGATGAAACCTCCTCTCTAGTAAAAGCGCAAACATTAGCCGGGCATGGTGGTGCATGCCTGTGATCCCAGCTACTGGGGAGGCTGAAGCATGAGAACTGTTTGAATCTGGGAGGCAGAGGCAGTGAGCCAAGATTGTCCTACTGCAGTCTAGCCTAGGCAACAGAATGAGTGAGACTCTGTCTCAAAAAAAAAAAAAAGGAGAAAGAAAGAAAAGAATTGTCTCCCATTCATGGGATGTTCACTGTTAATAAAATATATTGGACCTCATAAATGCTGAGACTATTTCCCAACATCTTCTTTCTGTCTCAGGAAATAAATCACAAGTTGACAGGATGCAGTAAGGATTTGCTAATTCTTCATATGTAAATGATGGAGGTTTTAAAATTAAGCACAGGGCAGTGTGAAAATAGGAACTTGCTTGCATGGACTACCATTTTCATTTTATATGCAAAGGGAAATCATTGCCGTATGGTCTTTGTACACGCAGCTTATAAGGTTGTCATTAGTCAGTTCTTTATTTCTTGGATTCCTTGCGTTTAAAATGTTCCACGAGTACGAGGTGTTATGTTCTCAACTCTTACTATATTTTTTCTTTAAAAGTCACACAGTTTTTGTTTAAAGTGGTATGTAGGAGGGTTTTAGAAAACACATTTTATTCCCACTCTCTTGTTCTGTTCCCTCACTACCATCTGGTATGAGGGACAGCCTCCCTAATTGACACTAATGACTGGGAGATCCATTGCAAATTACTAAATTTTGCAGATTAGCAAACATGATTAGAAAAATCAAGGAGTCTGCATTGAACTAATGCATTTTTTTGAGAACTAAGACAAAAAATTTAAGCCCATTATTAGAGCTTAGTATTTTAATATAGATAGATATTTTATAGAAGTTGACTATGCCATTAGGGAACAGTAGACCATAATGTTCTGTGGAAGAAATTAGTTGCAATCTAGAAGGAAAATGTCCTCATACCTTATGCATTTTCTGAACTCTGCAAATATCTATATTGTACGTGAGCTAAGACTAAGGCAGTCACTCCTTAAGAATCTTGAGGTCATCTAGTGCCATTTGTTCAGATGCAGGAAATGTATAGAGATTATTTGTGTATGTGTGTCCCTTTATGTTGTGTCTTATTGCTTTATAATAACACTGCTTATGTTAATGGAAATTTTGTGGTTTGTAAACATTTAAAATGTCAGCTGTTGAGGCTCTTAACGTTTATTATTCTCAATTCCCATTCCTCTCTTATCCCGGCTCTTTATCGGCAACAAAATCTCTCGCTTTCTCCCACACACCAGTGTAAATAGTTTAATACACACAACCCATATATACATACAACTTTCTTAGGCCCAGCTGTGTGTGTCTTCCGCATCCTTCAGGAATTCAGTGATCAAGAAGAGAGGGGTAGGGAAGGAGGGGGAGAGAGAGTACATGTAGAGGAAAAATTCATAGCATAGATTCAGAGACTTTTTCCCTGGCCTTTGAGGATTGAAATATACAATATGGTATATTGTACTAACATAGTGGCATTCTCAGCTTCTTTTCAAATAAAAATCTCTTTGAATTTAAGTTGAAGTGTGGAATTTTGAGCTTCAGAGATTGTTGCTCTGACATAGCTACTTTTCTGAACACAAGCAAGCTGGAATGAAAAAGATCAGAGCCCCATTCAGTTCACTGTGATACAGTGAAAAGCCAGTAGGAGGAGCATTCCCAGGAGAGGGAGCCAAGAAGTAACCTATGTGTTCTCTCCAGCTGAGAACTGCAACATAAAACATCTTAGTTTGCTTTTGATGCAAAGTTAATGCTTCTGGAACTAGAAGCAAGAGGAGCAAAGAATGCACATCTGATTGACTGCGTGACTGAATTAAGAGAAATAATGTCAACTGTTGCTTTAAGCCAAAGAGGAAGCTATATAAATCATTACCTAATACATTTTTCTTAGACTAGGTTTCCTCTAGTAGAGGCTCTTAATCTACATTTGGTTTTTAAAAACAAGTTATACCTCAAAATTAAAAATTTTAAAATTATAAAAGCAATTACAAAATTACTTCATTCTAGAATATTTTAATTCAATTATAAATGTATTAAACATACTCATACAGAAACATAGCATAATTTTACTTTTTTTCTTATTGCTTTGTAATATAGTTTCACTGAACTTTCCCACTTCTCACTGAGCAAGTTGGAAAAAATTAAAAGAGATTATCTTAAGTCTTAGATGTAGTTCTTATGTAAATTTAGCTTTCCTCCCCTTTCACTGCAATTTCTTTAGAGCACTTTTTCTAATGTTGTTTTTCCTTTTCTGCTGTTTAAAACACTGTCAAAATTTTAGTTTCAAGACTCCTCTGTACTGGAAATGTCCTGAATCTTGAGGCCCCTAAAGGATTTTAGATTACAAAATGTAAGTAACTTAGTCACTGACTGTAGTATTCTTATAACAGCTAAAACCTCACAGATTTTTCTGGCAAATGTGTATGCTTAGATTGATTAAAATTTATCCGGAGAGAAACTTTGACCAAAATTCATCGTTCATTCATGCTCCTTAAGAACAAACAAACAAACAAAAACAACCATTTTTTTTTAAAGCACTTACAATGTGCAAAGTTCTGCAACAGTGGAAAAAAAATCAATCTGCATATGAATGACTAGAACAATGAATATTTCTCTACGGTTTTCTAGGACAATGTTTGTTCCTTTCATAGCATCTTTTTTTTTTTTTTAAAGCTTATATTGGTTTACCCCCACTGAAAAAATTGAGAACACAATACAAAAGAGGGGTTAACTGCCTAAGCTTGCATCAGAAATGCTTGACAGCCCATGGCAGCATTCAATAATAATAATTTTAAAACCCCTAAGAGTTGAAAGATGCAGCTTTTAAACTATGGCGGATAAGAATGTATAGCATATTTTAGGAAGAAGAAAGGAATCAATGATGCACCAATCAATAAAAGGAAAAAAAGATAACAGTGAATGGAGAGAAGCTGCAATCTCTTTTGCAAAGGAAAATGTTGTTCTGAAACGAATAGATTTGATGGTGAGGGACGGAAATGATGCTGCATTTTGTTTTGGTATTCTTCCTTGTCATTGCTGCAGTTGAAAAGCCGTCATTTCTAAGAACTTGAGACCTATTTCTCAGCAGTCACTATAATGTTTACCCTCAGGGATTTGGGCCCAACAATTTTAGCAACCAAATTGGCTTAAAGACATTTCATCTCAAAAGGTCTCTGTCATGTTCAGAAAGAGCAAATCATCTTTAATCTACTGTTTAAATTGAAAGTGAAAGACAGTAGACATTAACCTGAGGTCTCCACTCCAGTCACATTGCACAATTGCATTAAAAGGCCTTGGTTAGAATGACAGTCTGTAACAACAATCTGGTGCTGCTGCTTTAAAATATTAATCATCCTCTTTGTAATCTCGGAGGATGGTATGCAAGAGAAGAAACATAATAATAAATGCAGGTAATAATGGGGACATTCCATGTGAGCCTTGAGAAATGTTTTACACAATGGGAGAAAATATTCAGACCATAAGAACACTATAATTATTGCATCACCAGACTCCTGTGTGCTGAGCAGAACACATTGTCTTTGACCCTCTCAGACCCTGGAATGTAGGTAAATGTTATCCCCATTTCAAAGGTAAGAACACTAGGGCACACATTTCTTTTTGCTGCAACTTGACACATTCACATTCTCAGTAAAATAAAACCAAAAGGTGAGAGAAGATGAAAGAAATCTCCCAGGCAGACACAGTGGTTTATTTCCGAGGCAGCCTAATAACTTTGAGCACTTCAGTCTCAGGTTTTTGCTAATTCTGTCAAGTCCTACTGCTTCTTTCTTTTAATCAGCCATCATTTTTTCTAAAGGGCTGTGTTTCCATTCAAGATGTAAGCTAGAATGGTGTTTCTGAAACCATGTGGAAGTAAAATGGAGACATGGCACAATGTGAGGAATATGACCCTGAGGTGCCCAGGGATAAAGGGCCCAGGCTGCTTGTGGGGTGTCAAGAGCTTTGCTGGAATAATGGTCTGCATGCTGACCTTCTCAGCAGCTTCTAGCACTTGCGATCTTAGCCACAATGACAATAGCTATACGCTCAGCATCGTGTAAGACCTTACCTACCTTTATCTACCTTTGTCTAAACCTTGGACAATGGTAGACAAAAAGTCTTAAGAAAGTAGGTATGAGTTTAACAGCAAGTTATCCTAGTTCATGGACTTTGCTGGCCCTTGAACTCTAGTACTTAATGAAAGTCTCCGAACTGCCAGTCGCTTGTGGTATAGAGGCAAGAAGATAGACTGTAGTTTCAGTTATCAAGTGGTACTTGATAATGTTCTTAACCTCTATGAGATTTCTTTTCTTTTCTTTCTTTCTTTTTTTTTTTTTTTTTTTTTTTTTTTTTGAGACATAGTCTCCTTCTGTTGCTCAAGCTGGAGTACAGTGGTCTGATCCAGGCTCACTGTAACCTCTGCCTCCCAGGTTCAAGCGATTCTCCGGCCTCAGCTTCCCGAGTAGCTGGGACTACAGGCGTGTGTCACCATGATCGGCTAACTTTTTGTATTTTTAGTGGAGACGGGGTTTCACTATGTTAGCCAGGATGGCCTCCATCTCCTGACCTCGTGATCCGCCCGCTGCAGCCTCCCTAAGTGCTGGGATTACAGGCGTGAGCCACCGCACCCGGCTGATTTGCTTTCTAGGTAAAAACACAGATTATAAAACTCAGTTACAAGGTTGCTTTGAGGACTCAGTATTAAAATGCTCCTGCCACAGTCTCTGGTATACTGGAGGCTCAATAAATGTTTGATCTTTATTGCTTTCTCTTTTTAATTGCAATGACTATACCTGAATTGGAATGGGTATGCAGTGGTGGCAGAGATCCTGTTTTATTTGTGGCAGTATCTTCAGCTTCCAACCAAGTGCCTGGAGCACAGCGGGAGCTCAGGCGATGAGATGTCTAATCTCATAACAGACTCTCCTTGTTTACGATGCTCCAGACACAGTGGCCTTTTCTCTCTTCCTTGAATCTCCCTAGCTTCTGCTGCATCACTTTGCAATTACTCTTCCTCTAACTGGAATGCTATTTCTTACAACTTTTTGTGGACTGACCTCCTTCTTGATGTTCACCAGCTTAATGGTGTGCTAGTGTATCTCCTTGTGAGGCGTTCTTTTTACACACACACACTCTCTCGCTCCCTCCCTCCCTCCCTTGTCCGTCCGTCCCTCCCTCCCTCCCTCCCTCTCTCTCTCTCTCTCTCTCTCTCTCTCTCTCTCAGCTTTTTCTTCTAAGTGGGAGTCCTTTTCCAGGCCCAAATTCTACGTGTGATCTTTCAGGCCCAGTTACAGGCAATTATAAGGCTTTGCTGGGCAGGCCCCATGGTGGGAGTGGGAAGATGAGTGCCCTCTCTACACCACAGCCATTGCATTGCAGTTTCTGATTGTTTTCTGGAGGGAGTTTGTCGTCAAGGACTTAGCATAGCATCCCCTTCTCCAGCCGACAACAATGCTTATACTCTCATAGGCATTATCTGCATTCCTGGCCTAGGCCCCTGCATTTGAAGGCCTCTGTGTCTATCCGGGACCTTGGCTTTGCACATATATTTTGACTCAGAACCTTTCCACCCCTAGCCCATTCCCCCCGCCCCCCAGCCCATAGATACATAAAGAGGCAGGAGCCCTTTGTTTGGGGCTTCTAGGCAGTGAGGTGGATGATTCTCCCACTTGCACGTCATCCATCTGACCCCTCGTTCTGTGCTGTTCTATAAGTGAAAATGGAACATTGGTGAGCCAGGGTTTATTTGGCCTCTTGTTTTCACTGCTGGAAGCAGGTGATTCAAGCCTTGGTTGTTATTTCAGTTTGGTGCATTATCCTAATTTACAAACTCTATACTGATTGCTAAGAATTTACCACATTGAAAATGGTCTTGTTTACTCCTGGCTTTTTCACTGTCTCCATTTTCTGACCTGAATGCATGTGACATGATTCCAGGGACCTTGTCAGCTCTGTCTCCTACTACACCTACAGTACCTAGAAGAGTGGCTGGCGTATGCTAGGTCTTCCATAAAATAGAAACACCAAATAAATAGTAGCTACCTATTTGTTCAACTACTTCATTTGGGTTCTTTCTAGGAAGAAACTCTATATGTGCCATGCTTTTCACAAGGATAGGAATAAGATTCAGGCCTTTAAGAAAAGTCCTCAATCTTCTCCTTTATTCTAACATAAGATCTGTTTTATACCAGGTTTATATTTCACCTTCCTTGACATTCATCCACTACCTCATGTAAGGCCACTTGAAATAACATTCCATGTAGCTTAACTGTGGCCTACACTTAGAATTTTCATTTGTCCTGTCTGATACTGACTGCTAGTTGGCTAGAACATTTTTCAATGGCTTGTTAATCTCTCTCTCTTTTTTTTTTTTTTTTTTTTTTGAGTAGGAGTCTTGCTGTTTTGCCCAGGCTGGAGTGAAGTGGCACCATCTTGGCTCACTGCAGTCTCCTGGGTTCAAGTGATTCTCTTGCCTCAGCATCCTGAGTAGCTGGGATTACAGCCATGCACCACCATGCCCAGCTAATTTTTGTATTTTTGGTAAAGATGGAGTTTCACCATGTTGGCCAGGCTGGTCTCAAGTGATCCACCTGCCTTGGCCTCCCAAATTTTTGCTTCCTTTATTAAACACCCCATCTCTATAGATCTTTCCTCTCCTGTGTCCTGGGAATCTTATATTTGACCCATTTCACTTGTTACAAAATAATGCTAAGCCCTAAATCAGAGGTTAGCAAATTATAGCCAATGGGCCAAATCCAGTATGTGGCCTGTTTTTGTATATCCCTGGAGCTAAGAATGGTTTTTACGTTTTGTTAAGAATTGTTACAAGAAAACATATGTGACAGAGACAGTATGTGGCCAATAAGCCTAAACTATTTACTATCTGGCCCTTTGCAGGAAAAGATTGCTGATCCTAGCTCCAAAATAAATCCAGCCAGCCCCCATGGTGCCAACACCCACGGTTGCTCTTGTTAGCAGCCAAAAGGCTTCACTGATGTGACTAGCTAACCTCCAAAGAGGGCTATTCATCTAATTATAGGAGAAATAAGCTCTACTGTGCTTGGCTTCTGTACCAGGAATTTAAGCTTTTCAAGGTGACTTGAATCTGGGAACAGAGTTTGAATTGACTCTTCAAAAAGTAAGCAGAATCTGCTATGTAAAAATCTTCTAATCAGAGCAGCGATGAAGGCCTCCTTTGGATTTAAGGGTACAGTGCTTGTTACATTAGTTCTCTGCATCTGAGGTGCTGGTGGCAATTATTTGCAGCAGTTTAAAGTTTCTGGAAGGTCATTAATGAAATGGACAGTGCTAAGTTTCTAAATCCATGCTGCCAAATTTAAGAAGGGTGGGCCAAGGTGGGAAAGAGATGATAAAACCAAGGGAGCCCATTTGCAAAGACACACCTAATGAAAATAAAGAACAATATGGAATTTCACCGGATTTTTGTTTTGATCAAAATGTCTGAAGAAAAAGTTGGCTGCATTTAGCAAGTACAGAATTGTCCTTTTAGCTGAAAAGGGTGACAACAGCATTCAACAAACATTTATTGAATAGCTACTGCTTAGTGGGCACTGTTCTAGGTTTTGGAAATAAACCAGTGCACCAAATAATGTTTCTACCTTGACTCGTCCTTCTAGCGTGTGAGGCTGGCATATGTCAGGTGGTGGTAAGTGCTGTGGCAGTAAATAGAATAAGGAGATAAGAAGAGTCAGCGATGGAGTGTTATCCTGTTATATGACAGTTTAAGAAAAGCCCATCTGATGACACAAAATAGATCAGAGATAGGAAGAAAGTGTGTGTCAATATTTGAACCAGAACATTTTACGCAGAAGAAACTGCAACAGTCAAGGTACTAAGGTGGCAAGGTTGGTCTGTTCACAGAATAGCAAGGAAATCATTGCAAGTGAGCACAGAACAAAGGGCAGGGTGGAGAAGGTGAGGTCAGAGAAGCCTCAGGGAGCTAGAGCTCAAGGACACTGAGGATTTTGCCGTTTATTCTGAACAACACAGGAAGCAACTGAGGACTTCCAGCATAGAATGGCAGTGATCTTACTAAGACTTTAAAAGGATTGTTGTGACTTATCTCTGTGGAGAATAGATTTGAGAGAGCAACGGTAAAAACAAGGATTTTAGTTAGACAGCTATTTCAATAATCTCAGAAATGGTTATTATAGCATGATAGGACCCCAACCAGGCTACGTAAGGGTATATGTTCCCTTGCCTGAACCCTGAAGGCTGGTCTGTGAGCCAAGAACATGGTGTCTAGCCAAGGAGCAGGTATCCCTGAGAACCCAAACATCCCAGAGTATATGAGAACCCACTAAGAAAAAGAGTCTTATCAAAGCTCAACCACAGTAGGCAAGGAGCAAGAAAATTAGCTCAAAAGCAGCTTAGTGATGGGAGGCTGTGTGGATCTCTGGAGCTGTCTTGCTGTCATCCAGGAGTGAGCTGTATGTAAGTCTTTATACACTCATCTACTTCTCTAACTGGACTTGCCTGAGTCATTCTTTGGTCCCTCAGCTCCTTCCCAGTTTGCAGGGGACAGTAGCATCCCAAATTTTTCCTATAACAGTGATAGTCAGGACCGAGATAGTAGCAGTAAAGGTAGTAAGACGGTTATTTTAAGAACATATTATATTTTGAAGCTATAGCCTATATGTTTTGTTGATAGATTGGACACAATGTACGAGAAAAAGAGAGAGAGTTAAAGATGGCTCCAAAGATTTTTTCTAGAAAAAAATGGAACCATGAAGTTGACATTTGCTGAGATGGAGAAAAATATGAGAGATAGAGGGTTGGTAGGGGGTAAATTGGAAGTTTGGTTTTGGATCTGCTAATATTGAGAAAACTAAGTGGAGACGTGGAATAAGATACAGATGAATATATACATATCAGAGGGAAGTCTGGGCTGCAAGTATATATTTGAGGGTTGTCATTTTATAGATTACACTTAAAAGCATGAAATAGAATGAGGTCTCCCAGGGCATAAGTGTACTTAAAGATGAGAAAATGCCTGAGAACTGAGCTCTGGGTTGCAGGTGAAGAGGATGCAGTGGAACAAGCGAAGCAGACTGAGAACAACCAGTCAGTAAGTGAAGGAGATGTAGGAGTCAGAAACCAAGTGAAGAGTGTGTGTCAAGGAGGGTGTGAGCGATTCTGTCAAAAGCTGCTACTGTGGAGTAAAATGGACATGACATTTAACAATATAGTAGTCATCAGAAACTTGTGGAGGGGTAGGGGATGGAGTGGGCTCCACAGACTATGAGAGAAGTCAATATGGAACTCTCTTGGGTAACTTACTCTTTTTGTAAACAAACTTTGGCGAGTTTTATTAAAGAAAACTTTTGCATGGTTTACGTTTCACGGGCTTGTTCTGGCATGTTTGTAATGATATCAGTCACCTAGATCAGTGATGGCCAGTGTACATACTCTGTAGTATTTTCTGCACACTGAACAAATTCAACATTAGTGATGGATGCCAATTCTGGCCCACATGCTATATACTTCATTTGGGAATTTCTCAAAGCCAGGCAGTTGGCGAGGATGACCAATTTCACTGTCTTGTCTTTCATGATCATATTCAGAGTTTTCTTGTACCCCAGCACATACTTTCCACTTTTCATAACAAGTTAAAGCCTAGAGCTTACGGACTTCAGTGACTTTTAAATCTTCTATTCTGCCACCGTCTTCTTGTCTTAAGGTGCAGGATGGCTCTCAGTCAAGAGCAGCTGTCAGGATGGCCAGGGAGCAAGAAAGGAGAGCTGAAGGAATATGATGGTTAAACAGACATAGGAGAAATTGGATGGTAACTCAAAAGCATATTGCTTCAGGGGAAACATTTTAAAAATAACTATTTTAGCTTATTTGTATGTTGATGGGGATGAGTAGCAAAGAAAATATTTTAAAAAGCAGAAGAGGAAGGGAACAATGGCTGGAATGATGTGTCTGAATGCATGGTATCTAGAAGATCAGAGGGATTGGCCTTTCATAGATGCATAGAGAGTGATCCATTAAAAAAAGCAGAAGTAAAGATAGAGAAATGTGGTGATAAGAATGGATAGAAACTTTTCTTAGTGCTTATATTTTCTCAGTGAAATGGGAATTGGAATCATCAGCCATGAAAGAGAAAGTATTACAGGCTCAAACAGTGTGGAATACAGGTGAGCTAGGAACAACCAACAGATCAGGAGTGAGGCCAATTGAAGCTGCGTTTGGAGCTATCGCCCTGGAAGCAGTGTAGACGGAGCAGAAACCCAAAGGTGCTAATTGTGAGGCCTGACTACCATGAAGCTTCAGGTGAAGTTACAAGATGAACTAGGTGTGGGCTTGAAAACACTAACACTTATATGGCTACCTGTGTTTTTATTTTAGAAGCAGAAAATAGCACTTATGCCAATTTTGGAAGACCTCAGAATAGAGTGACAGCCTGGGCTCTGGGATGATTATTCATTTTCTTTTCTTTCTTTTTTTTTTTTTTTTGAGACGAAGTCTTGCTCTGTTACCAGGCTGGAGTGCAGTGGCACAGTCTTGGCTCACTCCAACCTCCACCTCCTGGGTTCAAGCGATTCTTCTGCCTCAGCCTCGCGAGTAGCTGGGACCACAGGCGTGTGCCACCACGCCTGGGTGATTTTTGTATTTTTAGTAGAGATGGGGTTTCACCATGGCCAGGATGGTCTCCATCTCTTGATCTCGTGATCCTCCCGCCTCAGCCTCCCAAAGTGCTGGGATTACAGGCATGAGCCACTGCGCCCGGTGATTATTCATTTTCTAACTCTACCAAGGCACCAAACTCATCAGGAGGGACATGAGGAGTGTGGGGAGAAAATATTCAAATCATGGGAAATTGGTTAATATTCAAATCTGGATGGGCACAGTGGCTCACGCCTGTAATCCTAGTACTTTAGGAGGCAGAGGCAGGTGGCTCACCTGAGGTCAGGAGTTTGAGACCAGCCTGGCAAACATGGCAAAACCCAGTCTCTACTAAAAAAATACAAAAATTAGCTGGGCATGGTGGTACGTGCCTGCAGTCTCAGCTACTTGGGAGGCTGAGGCAGGAGAATCACTTGAACCTGGCAGGTGGAGGTTGCAGTGAGCCAAAATTGCACCACTGCACTCCAGCCTGGGTGACAGAGCTAGACTCTGTCTCCAAAAAAAAAAAAAAAAAAAAAAAAAAAAACACGAAACAAAACAAACATTTTTTTCTTGTGGTATTTTAATGTTGGGGTGAAATAATAACATCTTAGCAGGCCTATGAACTTTAACTGGTTTTATTGTTAATCTCTCTGGACCCATTTTAGTCATCTTTCCGGGACCTATATTATTACTTTGCCTGGGGTTTTGCAAAGTTGTAATAAAACATATCAAATGCCACCTAGTTAACATCACCATTTCACCACTGCTTTTATTGGTAATCTTTCAAATACACAGATACGAAAATTAAATGTGTGCTTAATTTTACCTACAAATATTTGTGGAGACTTATTTGTCACCATTGTGCCTTTTTATTTAGAACGTAACAACTCTGAGAATTGGAATAGCATAGTGTTAAAATTACTTCTTCAAGTTTAATTTTATGAATTAAAGGAAATTTTTAAAATGTTAGATTTTCTGTCTTATGATTCAAATTTGTACTCTGAAATAAGCTTTTTAATTTCATTTACAACCTGGCTAAAATGAACTTTTTCCTCTTGTTACATTTTTTTTTTTTTTTTTTTTTTTTTTTTTTTGAGACAGAGTTTCGCTCTTGTTACCCAGGCTGGAGTGCAATGGCACGATCTCGGCTCACCGCAACCCCCGCCTCCTGGGTTCAGGCAATTCTCCTGCCTCAGCCTCCTGAGTAGCTGGGATTACAGGCACGTACCACCATGCCCAGCTAATTTTTTGTATTTTTAGTAGAGACGGGGTTTCACCATGTTGACCAGGTTGGTCTCGATCTCTTGACCTCGTGATCCACCCGCCTCGGCCTCCCAAAGTGCTGGGATTACAGGCTTGAGCCACCGCGCCCGGCCTTGTTACGTTCTTAAGTGTCAGAAAAACCTTTATATTCAGCTAGCTCTAAAGATCAATCTCTAGCATTTAACAGATGTATTGCAAGTACAAAAGGCTTCATCTCTTCAAACTTTTGCTATGGAATTTCACTGTTTTATAGTTTGTGGTTTTCTTTTCTCATTACCCTATAAGAATTTTGTTTAGGGTTAGACTTCGCTATTCTTAAGTTCTACATACAAAATATTCACATTTGGGTTAGAGAGGGGTTGTTGAATGGCTAGTATTATGTAAGATCTAATTAGAGAGACCCATTAGTTAAGTTCACAATTGATTTTGGTGCATTCCAAAATTAACCAACACTTCCTATTAAATTTTACCTTCGCAAAAATTACAATGATACATGATAAACCTAGATGCGGGTGCTTACCAAAGAACCATGTCATAGCGGGGAACCCTTGGTTATGTTACATAACCAGCCTGAATCTCAGTTTCCTCCTCATATTGAGGGGACAAAGTGTGATGACCCTGAGATATAAGTTTTTTCAACTCTAAGATGCTAGGAATTCATTTGATGTCACGTAAGTGTTTACACACGTAAAAGACACTGCCTAATGTTTATCTGTTTGGTAAGCAAGATTAACCTTGTTTATCCCTTAAATGTTTCCTAGACTCAATATTTTCTCCCCTCTTTTTTATTGCCACCATCTGAGTCATACTGTCAGCATTTGGGTTTTTGCAGCAGCTTTCAAGATGCGTTTTCTGTGATGTCTGTTTTATATTCTGATAATAGGATGTTTATTAATTTATTCAACAAATATTTATTAAACGTTTTACTATGTTCCAGCACTATTTTGTCTCAGTGCTGAAAAAAGCAGACAAAAGCATTTTCTTTCATAGAGCTTAGTTTTCAGCAAAGATTGAAAGATAAAAATAAACCAGTAAAATATATATATATGTCAAATGGTTGTAATAAGAATAAGGAAAATAGGCAGAGTTTAAAATTAGGGAAAACTGGTAGAGGGAGATAGGATAGATTTATAATTTTAAATATGATAGTCAGGAAAGGCCCTCTAATAAAATGACTTTTAAATGGAGACTGTTTAAACATTTATTGTGAGTGCCACGAATAGAGAGTTCCAGATAATGTGATTCACAACCGTATTTTCAAGAGGAGGAAAACGTATAAATACAATCTCGGAATTTCAAGGAGATTAGGGAATAGCAGAGGAAATAAGCTAATAAACCGTCAAGTACAAAAAAAGAGTCAACTATGAAGTAATGTCAAAAAGCATAAATCTAGATTCAATCTCTCCCAGTTGTAAAGACTGGGAAAATTATTTAACATTGCTAACTTCAGTGTCATCATCTAAAAGAAGAGAGTATAACAGCATCCAACCCTGTGTCCTAAAATAATTGCAAAGCTTAAACATGCTAGTAGATTTTTGTTTTGATTTTTTTCTTATAGACTTAGTGCTGTAGCTAGCATAAGTTGGCACTTATATGTTCAATGGTTTAATCAAAGAACAATAAAATACTTTTTAAGGAGTAATTTTTTGTTTTAAAGTTGTATTCATTGTACAGAGAGAGCTGTATAATTCTTTTTTGCTTTTATGGTAAATCTTGGTTAAGATTTTTAAATTTATGCTCATTGTTTGAATCATCTGAGACATAAAAAACATCTAAGGACAACAGCAATTGTAAACTGAAAAGAAAACCAATAATCTGAAAACTCCAGTGATTAAAATGTTAAATTTAAAATGTTAAATTTTTAAAATGTTAAATCTCCATAAATATAATTTTCTATTAACAAAAAGAAGCGTTAGTATTAATTCTATAGTTATTATTGCTAACCTCAAAGCTTCTCAGACAGAATGAAAAAATATTATTTCACAAAATGAAACTATTTTCTTGTGCTACATAAACATTTTAATTTTGATGACAATGAAAGGCATTTCTAGTACCCAGCTAATATCTATTTACCTATGGGATTGAAGTTGGCCTTTAAAATTACTTTTAGATAGAGTAAAATAAACTATGTCTCATTTTCTGCTGAAATGGGGTTAATCAACTACATCAGTCAATTTCCTACTATAAAAGAGGCAATATGAAAAGAATACAATATATGTAGTCTATATATTTATTTTGCAACTCAGCCATACAGTGCAAACATAGAGACCCACTAGATAGTATAATGTAAGTAAAGCACCATTATTTTTACCCCACACTTTTTACACTTTTCAGTATATTTAAATTAAGAGCCATGTTTAAGATTGCATGAAAAGCCACAGTCCTTCCATTAAATTTGTATACCTAGTACACTTCCAAAATGATAAGCCTGTTATAACTAAAACCAGGAAAATTGGTTTTGATGCATTTTAGCTTCTGCATCAAAAAATACTGAAATAAGCATTAACAGCAAATAGTTGTCTTTCAAAGCCGTAGTAGCTTTTTCCCCCTCATAGAATCCATCAGCTTTTGAAGAGGAACAAGTCATTCATTTGAAAACAGAGGTCATATTAGAAAAAAAGCAAAACATGCATGACTAACAAAATCCTCTCATTCCGGAGCAAAATTTATTTAAATTTCAAATCAGTAGTGAACCCTATCCAAACACTTTTTGAACAAGAAGAAATGAACTGTATTTCTACGGAGATAGCTTGTGAAGCATAACATATGCTAGATCTTATCTTTCCTATGCCCTTGCTTACCACTGAAAAGTACCATAGGTCATGAAAAGGTACAGCTTAACTCATAAGTAATGTTATATTCTCTTTATTATGACTCACAATTCACTATGGAAACAAATAAGTAATCTGTGAGTACAATTATAATAATTTCATTTGTCATTAAAAAACACTCATATTACATATCTGCAAATATTCTTTTGATGGTTAAAAATAAGCTTCAATATAAGTTGCTAGCAAATAAGTGTAAATAATAGTAAATCACAGAAATTAACTACTCTTTATTTGCAAACATAGGCTAAGGCTGATGTCACTTTAAATTTTTATATCCACCATCTTTATTTGCAAGATTAGCTAGACATCTTTGAGTTTTTAAATATATTTATACAACTGGTTTGGGAAAATACTTGTATAAAACACACTATACAAAAACTAAGGTTAGTAGATCATTTGGGAAATAAAAAGAAACACGTTATTGAAAATGGAGGTTATTGAAATTTTCTGTGTAAAAGTGACTTTAAATTAAACACTGCAGACAAAAGCTGACATTGAAAGGCATATAAGAAAAGGTGTTATTTTGATATTTTCAAAGTTCTCGATGTTATTCATTGTATAGATCAGATAATTCATTAAATTTATCACTTTTGGTCAAGTGTTTAGCATTGTGTGCACACTGCCATCCTGGAAAATCATTTGAGGAAGCCACCGATTATGTGGTCTGGGCAACTTACTCACATATTCTACTTTGGATTAGTTCTAATGCACGTGACTACCAACACTCAAATAATAAGTACAATATATCATTAGAGAATAATAAAATATGAGTTATTGGGGGTGTCTTGAAGGTGGGGAGGCATAACTAGAATGTATTGTCCACATGCAAGTTCTAAACCAGAATCAAGTAGACAGAAACCAAAATGCCTCTTATATGGGTATAGTGGATACTGGAGGCTTCTAGTGGAAGGCAAAATGAGCTACTTAACATTCAGCCCCAAATTGGGTGAGATTCTTCCCACGGTTACAGGGACTTCCTAGAGGATCAAAGTAGAAAAATAGCTTTGGTTTAAATCTGTTCTCCTATAAAGAGAAACAGAAAGATAGGACTATAAGTGCTCAGTTTCTCCTTCCATGCTCACTAGTTAAAAAGTTTTCCACTGACGTGGAGTCAGAATCTGGACAGAGAGGCCAAGGATCCTAGACAATGGGGCTCCCTCTATATCCAAGGAAACATCAGGAGTAGAAAAGCAGGCTAACACTTGCTTCACCTAAAGCAACTCTTAGATATGAGATAATTAGGCCAAAGAAGAAATGGGGCTACCTAGACAAAGAATCTGTGACTAAAATTGCTGTTTAAGTCAATATTTATCAAGTAGTTACCATGTGCGAATGACAATGCTTTATAGAGATATTTGCAAAGAGATCGAACTCAATAAATATTTGTTAGGTTAATGAAAATATGATACAAAAGCTCCAATGGAACAAAAAAAAAAAAGGTTATAGCTAAAAGTTAATTCAGTTCATTGGCACTATAATTCCAATTGTCTTCGTTTAGGAGTTGAAAGAGAGAAAAGCAATATTCAGAGCTCCCATGTGCCCAGCCACATATTTAATATTTTTATTTTTGTTGTGTAAGATGGTCAAAAAAAAAAAAAGGGCCTTAAGTCTTCCCATCTCCAGGTATTAAGTTAGCTCCATCTAACTTAGTAATGCTCTCAGATTGGCCATGTGGCTTGCTTGGGTCAGCAGGATGCAGCAAAACATGACCAAGTCGAAGCTGGAAAAGTGTTTGAATGATCCAGTTTGCTCTCTCTCTTGTACTGTTTCTATTACCATGAGGGCATACCTCAAATATGGAAAACATATTTGAGAAAATAATTCAAGAATATTTTCATAATCTTGTTAGAGAAGCAATATTTGGACATGGACTATGAGATTTTCTATTATTATTTTTAGTATAGTAATGATATCAAAAAATATTTATATCATTTAAAAACTGATCTAGCCTGCTAGACTACAGAGACATATAGTACAGCCAATTTATTCCTGTTATCTCATTTGAGACCTGAAAGTGCAATAAGTTCAGCAGATCTACCTAGAAAATACCCCAGACATTTGAGCACCGAAAGCTGATTTTTGTATGCCACTGAGGTTTTGTGGTTCTTTTTACCCAGCATTATTACAACAATAGATAAATGGTACAGCTTCTTTCCATTCTCCCTCCCTCCTTTCCTCTCATCCTCTAGCTCTCTTTCCCTCAACTTCTCTCTTCCTTTTTTAAGTGACAAATCACAATTTATTTATTACTTGCTGTATGCTAGGCACAATGGGAAAAACTGGTGGTGCCAAGATAATAAGACACGAACCCAATCATTTTATTCCTACGTATGTCAGATCTCCTCTCTACAATTCATGTTCGCTTATGACTGTCAAAGTCAATAAGCTCTAAAATTAAGTGACTATCTTCAGCCAAAATTAGGTTGGTTTATTGTTGAATTCAAAGCAAAGCTTTGAGTATCTAACTAAAGGTAAATAACAGACAGTGCTTAGTCATTACCGTTTTTGTTACCTCTAGCCTCATGTCTTAGAGCCTGGACATATAGCCATGTCCTAATCCGTAAGGTTGCTGATGTCTAATGCTCCAGGAACAAAACAGATCAAGGAGAAGATACTTTAATCATAGAAATTATCATGTATGGTGATACAAGCATAAAAATTAAAAGTACTTTTCATGGCCTTAGAGCCCAATCTAAATCACATACTCTTTTTAAATTAAAAATACATATAAAAATTTCCAAATATATCTAAAAGTATAGAAAAGGATATAATTCAATGACATATACCTATTAACTCAAACTCAACAATTATTAACTCAGCATCAGTTTTTTTCATCTATACCTACACTCACCTTCCTTGATTTCAATTTGAAGGAAATATCAGTCATCATATTTTTGTTTATAAATATTCAATACATCTATCGAAATACTAAAGGCTTTCAAAATTTTTTTGATATCATTACTATACTAAAAATAACTTCATAATAGAAAATCTCATAGTCCATGTTCAAATATTGCTTCTCTAACAAATTATGAAAATATTCTTGAATTATTTTCTCAAATATGTTTTCCAGGTTGTTTTCTTTGTCTTTCTCAGGAATGCTATTAATTCACAGGTTTGGTCGCCTTACCTAATCCTGTATTTCTTGAAGACTTTGTTCATTTAAAAAAAAGTATTTACTCTTTATTTCTGTCTGAATGGGTTAGTTTGAAAGACTGATATTCAAAGTTTGAGATTGTCTCTTTGGCTTGGTCCAGTTTATTGATAAAATTTCAATTGTAGTTTTAAATTTCTTAAGTGAGATTTTCAATCCAGAAGCTCTGATTGATTTATTTTTAAGGATGTTCAACCCTTCCTTCATTTCCTGGATTGCTTTAAAAATTTCCTTTGTGCGAATTTTCAACCTTGTCTTAGATCTTGTTGAGCTTGCTTTCAATTTTTGTTTTTAATTATTTTTCTGTCATTTCTGAGTTTCCATTTTGGCTAGAGACCTTTGCCAGAGAGCTAATGTGATCCTTTGATGGTTTCCACTATAATCAGATTTTTCATAGTGCCATAATTCTTGCACTGGTCAGTTATTGTTTATGTGCAGATTTTGGAACTTCTAATTTTTGTAATTATTTTTTGTACATGTAGGATTTTTCCTTCCTTCTCTTCCTTTCCCCATAATATTATTTTTTCTTCTTTCCCTTTTCTTTTAGCCCCTTCCCCAAAGGGTGTGCCTGTATAAAATTTTAAATAAGGTCTTTTGGTTTTGCTTCTATAACCCTATACCATTCTCTCAACTGATACTATAATTATATCTCTTACACTTGTTAGCTAGAACATAATTATCAGGTGAAACTGCTCAAGACATATTTGGTTACTCTGAGATACAGTTGTTATAGAAAAAAGTGAATAAATGCCCAATTATTTTCTGTGTTAACCACTTCTCAAAATAATGAATAGCATCTTCCAAAGGTGAACAAAGAGTTTTCCATTGTGTTTTAAAAGAATCTTAAGGCCCATGGATTTAATGATGTTTGATGTATTTTAATTCATTGTCCAGTAGAGAATGCTTCATGGTGGTTTCTGTGTCCTTTTGATTAAACCTCAGTAGGGTTTGTTAGATTCTTTGCTTTCAGGTTGACAAAATGTTCCAAACTCATCTCATACATTTCCCCACCTCATCACTGGAATTAGTCATTCAAGGAGGTGCTGGTTCCATCGTATAGAAAATGATACATACAGACTCTAATCTGAGCACTAGTGGAGTAATGCAACTAGGCTAATTTGTTGTTTCTAGGCCTTTTCAAAGGAAGAGCTAGCAGATGCATATATAATACTTAATGAGTTGATGCAGAATCTTTGAATTCAAATGTAGAACTAAGTGAATGGAAATTGCATGTGACCTCACTGATATAATACCTATATCTCCTTTAAACCTGAAAATCCAGGTCCTTGATGACACCAATATAATTGCTCATTTGCTTTATTCTAAATATAATACACATATAACAATTTTTAAAAAACACTACTGAAACTACCACCACCAGCAGGTTCACACACACACAATTTGAGATTTTTTTAAGTTATTTTTGTGTTTAGTGTCTATCAAACAAGGGATGTATAGTCAAATTTTATATTTAGTCACTTTAATTATTTCCTCACTTTGATTATGCTGGCAAATCAATAGCCAATTAGAATACGTAAATATTACAACTTTTCCTTCTAGAATAGACATTGTCATGACAGTAATGTCTATTCTAATTTTATCATAATCATATAGGGCATTTTGATTATTTTAAAGTCAAATTCACAAACAGGTTGTAGTAGCTAGCTTCCAAATAGTTTTAGTTTTTATTTTATTTTTATGCCCTCAAAGATCTTTGCCTCCTGCTGTTCATGTCCTTGTACAATTCCCTCTTGCCTGAATCAGGTTAAGCTGTATAATCAATAACATACTGAGGAAGTGGTGGTGTGCAATTTGTAAGGATAGGTCATAAAAGACATTGAGAATTCAGCCTTGGTCTTCTGTACCACTCACTCTCGGGGAGCCTCCATGTGTAATGTATTTCTCAATATTTTATTGAAAGTGTTATCCTCTGGAAATACCACATAATAAATATACTTGCACATCTGTGTCTTCCTAAACCTTCAGATCCCTTCTTCTACATTTTACTAAAAAACCAGCATATTAATCTTATTGAATATAGGCCACTTTCACGTCCACATTTTAGTTAAAAATTAAAACTGCTAGAGCTGCTACTAGCTGATGGAAACATCACATTAAATTTCATCTTTGTTAAGTGTATTCATATCAATTATTTGGCATAATCAAAAATTATATTTTGTCCTCAATGGTTTAACATGCTTAGAATTCTTTCTCACACATATTTCCCAAGGTTTCTGATGATACAGATAAACAAAGTATTACAATTATATTGAAATATAAACTGTCTTTTTCTTGGTTAAACTTCACATTTGTTTCCTACAAACCTGCTGAAATCTGACACGAAATATAGGTCTGGAGCCAGTAAAGGGTGGTTTGGGTAGGTCTTAAAGTATAGCGTTTCCCTACCATACCACTCCCTCGGGTACATTTATTTATATGGTCTTCAAGCAAAGGAGAGCTAGTTTCCTTAGAGAAAGGAGGGGAAGCCTTTCCAGGTAAAGAAGACTTAAAAAATCTAGGAGACTCTGAATGCTCTGCATGATTTAAGTTCACCCATGTGTTCCCATTCCAAATCACAGATTCTGGAGCCTTCTCAAACAACGCTCTTTCAGTTGGCGGATCCATAAATTCAACTTACATTGTACTTCTTCAACCTGTATAATTAAATGTTAGTCTTATCTTCAACACGGTTGGCTCTGTGTCCGTAAGGAGTAGTGATTCCCATAGATTAGTCATAGAATAGAAGTTCTCTAGTTCTTTTACTATGACTTAAATGGAGAGTTTAAAGTCTCAAACTTGCCACCTTGTTTTTGTAAAACTCTCTAAGGCAAAAAGAACCAGCCATTCTTCCCCATAGGTCTTTTAATTATCATTCCCACCACTTTACAATTGTAAAGGGCAACCACCATTTGATCTGCCTAGATATTTACTCCAATAGTCACATTGTTGTGGACAACAACAACTTACAATTTAATTGATATAATGTCACTGGATGTTGTGAATTACTTGGATTCTATTACACAACTGCCTTAAATCTAGCCTGCATTCAAAAACATCACCCACCAACCAAAGAACCTTCTCAGGGTCTCTACAGGAATGCAACGACCAAACTAGATATTGTAATACAGGGAACTTATTACATAAATTGGTTACACAAGTGTTGAGTGTCTCATTGAATAAACAGAGAACACTAGGGTAATATGGTGATCATAGCTGTGGATGTAACTATTAACATTTAGACCTGCAGAAATGCAGGGAAGAAGTTGGATTTATTAAAACATCCAAAGCTTAGATGAAGACCTCATGTAGATGCAACTCAGAACTTCTTATCAGGAGTCCTTTTCAACTGCCAAGAATTACAGTGACAGGGAGAATAGAGCAGCTCTGGAGTGCTCAAGGCAGCTGGAAACTGGAACGAACCACGCTGCTATGGGCATTATTGTCAAAAACAGTAAGAAAACAAGAAAAGAAATCATTCTCCCTTTCTTTGCCTTTGAGTTCTGCTTGAGTACCTCCTACTATTGACAGAAACAGGATGCCAGTTGGCAAACAGTTTGCAGAGTACCAGCTCCAGAACACAGAGCAGAGTGTAGGAGGATGAATTTGAAACTGAGTGTTAATAGGTACTTAATTGGTATCACCATTGGTTTTTCTGTTTTCTTAGTACAGGAGGTATGGCTTAGGGACTCGCCCTCTTTTATAAACACTAGATATTTAATAATATGCCTTGGGCATTCTGAGATCTGTGTTGTCTGCTCCTCTCCCTACTTTCAAAAGAAAAGGAATTTACTTTTTCTTTGCCCCAGTGCCCCCTTTCTCCCCAATTTATAATGAAGTGAGTCCTGGAAACCAGCTGTAGTAGTTGATTTCTAGAGTTTACAGGGCCCAGACTGCCATGTACTGACCACGCTTTCCAATGTCTCCTTCGTTCACATGTGAACTGGCACCTGTACTGGCCTCTTCCAGTCTCTGTTGCTCTTGCCAATTGGCCCACTTGAACTTTGCATGGAGATGGGACACTTTTCTGTTTGGAAATGAGTACTTCTTGTGGATGATTCATTTCATGGAGTCTCTAACTCTCTGGGCCATTGGAAGTCTCTTTGCTTCTCTGTATGTCCCCCTACATAGTTGCTGCTACTTCACATGTCTTTCAGGAGTTGCACTTTGACCTATCCTTGTATTTTTGCATTTGAGAGATATTCTGTCATTTAGAAGTGGAAGTGTTGGGCCATATGGTAACTGCATGTTAACTTTTTTTTTTTTTTCTTTTTAAGAGACAGGGTTTTACTCTGTTACTCAAGTTGGAGTGTAACCCAAGCTGGAGTACACTGATGTAATCATAGCTCACTGTAACCTTAAACTCCTGGGCTCAAGCGATCCTCCCACCTCAGCATCCCTACTAGCTAGGACTACAGGCATGCATCACCATGACCAGCTAATTTGCTTTTTTTCAGTTTTTTTTTTTTTCAATTTTTTTTTTTTTTTTTTCGTAGTGAGAGGGTCTCACTATGTGCCCACGCTGGTCTCCAACTCCTGGCCTCAAATGATCCCCCGGTCTTGGCCTTCCAAAGTGCTGGGATTGTAGACTGGAACCACTACACTTGGTCCATGTTTAACATTTTAAGAGATAGCCAACTGTTTCTAAAGAAACTTCACAATTTCACATACATTCCACCAGTGGATCAGGGTTTCAGTTTCTCCACATCTTTGCCAATATTTGTTATTATTTGCTTTTTTCAGGATAGACATAATGATGTATGAAACAATATTTCATGTGGTTTTTATTTGAACTTTCCTACTAACACTTTTATTTACGTGTTACCAGTCATTTATATATCTTATATAGAGAAAAATCTGTTCAAGTCCCTTACCAATTTTTCAAATAAGTTGTCTTTTTATTTCTGAGACATAAGATTTAAAAGTATATATTCTGGATATAGATCCCTTATCAGACAAATGATTTTCAGATATCCCCTGATCCTCTGGAGATGGTCTTTTTGCTCTCCTGATGGTATCCTATAAAGCATAAAAGTTTTTAATTTTGATTAAGTCCAATTTATTTATTTATTGTTCTATCACATATGCACTCAGTGTCATACCTACAGTTTTGCTTAATGCAAAATAACCCAGACTTACTTCTGTGTTTTCTCCTAAGAGTTTTATAGTTTTTGCTCTTATATTTAGGCGCATGATACATTTTTGAGTTAAAAATGTATTTATATACATGTTAGGAAGACTTCCAACTTAATTTTGTGATGTTCAATGTTTCCAGTATTATTTGTTAAAAAAAATATATCTCCATTAAGTGGTCTTCACACCCTTATCAAAAACCAATTTACCTTCAGTGTAAAGGTTTATTTATGGACTCTCAATTTTGTTATATTGATGCATGTCTGTTTATATGATCTATATGTCTATCTATCTATCTTGATTGCTGTGGCTTTGTAGAAATATTTAAAATTGGATTGTATGAATTCTTCAACTTGGTTATAGTTTTTCAAGATTATTTTGGCTTTTACACATTTTCACGTCAATTTTAGGATCAGCTTATCAACTTTTGCAAAAAGGTAAGCTGATAATTTGATAAATACTGTGTTGCATTTATAGATATATTTGGGAAGTATCATCATCTTAACAATATTAAATACTCTATCAACATGCAATTTCTTTCCTATTTATTCTTTTTTAAAAATTTCTTTCAACCATGTTTGTAGTTCTAAATGTACTAGTCTTGCGTTTATTTTGTAAAACTTATTCTTTAGCATTTATTCTATTTAATGTTTTTGTAAATGGAATTGTTTCTTCATTTCATTTTTATATATTTACATTGCTTTTTGTATGTTGATATTTCATCCTCTCACAACATTGTTGAAGTCACTTATTTGTTCAAATGCTTTCTTTTTTAAAAAGTAGATTCTTTAGGATTTTCTATATGTAAGACCATGTCATCTACAAACCCAGATAGTTTAACTTCTTCCTTTCTACCTGATGTCTTTCATTACTTTTACCTGCCTATTTTCCCTAGCTAAAACCTTCAGTACAATTGTCAAATAGAAGTAGTGAGAGTAGACATCTTTCTCCTGATCCTATGGGGAAAATATTTAATCATTCACCATTAAGTATGATGATCCTTTGGGGTTTTCACAGATCACTTTATCACGTCAAGAAAATTTTCTTTTACTTCTAGTTTGTTGAGTGTTTTATCATGAAAGGGTGTGATATTTTGTCAAATATACATCCTTTGTTTATAGAGATGATTATGTGTTTTTGCCCTTTTTTTCTACTAATATGTTAATTGATTTTTTAACGTTAAAATAACATTGCATTTCTGAGATAAATCACAGTTGGTCATGGTGTATAAGTTTTAATGGTTCTGGATTTGGTTTTCTATTATTTTGTTGAGTATTCTTATGTCTTTATTGATAGGAGATACTGATCTGTAATTGTTTTCTTGTGATATCTGATTTTATATCATAAAAATGCTGGCCTCATCAAATGAATGGGAAAGTGTTCTACTTTCATCTATTTTTGGAAGAGATTGTAAAATATTGGTCACAGTTTTTCTTTAAATGATTTATAAAATTAGCCAGTGAAGCTATTTATCTGTGCCTAGGATTTTCTTTGCAGTAATTTTTTTTTTATTATTATCAATTCATTCTCTTTACTTAATGTAGGTCTATTCATATTTTCTATTTCTTTATGAGTCAGTTTGGTAGTTTGTATCTTTCTTGTAATGCATCCATTTTGTGTATGTTGTCCAATTGTTGGCATGTAATTGTTTATAGTATTCCTTTTAATTGTTTTTAGTTCTACAAGGTCAATTGTAATATACACTCTTTCATTCCTAATTTTCTTAATATGAATTTTTTTAATTTTCCTTATTAGTCTAGGTAAGGTCTATCAATTTGATGGATCTTTTTGATAACCAAACTTTGGTTTTACTGTTTTCTCTATTATTTTTCTGTTTTATTAATTTCTACTTTAATTTTTATTTCCTTAGCTAGTGGGCTTTTTTGGTTTTTGTTTGTTTATTCTGTGTCTTGTTATCTTAGTTGCTCTGTTTTTAATGCGAGGGTTAGGGAAGATTAAAAAATGATTCCAAAGCCACAGCCATCTAACCTGGTGCCACCATAAGACATTTTAAAACTACAAGGAAAAAGATGTTTCTTTATACGCATGCTTCTTCACTTATGATGGGTTGATATCTGATAATCCCATCGTAAGTCATCAATATTATAAACTGAAAATGTATTTATTACCCTGAAGAGCCCAGCAAAAAGAAAAAAAATCTTAAACCGTTGTGTCAGGGACTCTCGACATTTTCTGAAAACAGTGTCAGTAATACATATTTCCTTATGGACTTTCTTGAGGAACGAAATATGATGCTACTGATCCATTATTTAAAATGTTCAATTTTGCTGTTACTTAAAAGATCAGTGATTATATTGAATGTCAGTTTTCACAGTTAAAATTATTTAATTTTCAAATTTCATAGACCTGAGTTTATCAATAATTGAATCAGACTGTTTATTTATACAATAATTTGTATTATTAAATGACTGCCATCCCTTTAACTAGATGCTGGGCTCTTGGAACCTTAATATTTTAGTATATCACATAAAGAAATAAAGAACCCTGAAAATTGGTTTTTACAATAATAATAAAATTTTAAACTTAAAAAATATGGGATAAGTGCTCTGTATACATTTTCTCACAGAATTCTCATTACTTTGAAAATTGAGTATTATGATCTTCATATTAAAGAAACTGAGGCTCAGAAAAGTGAAAATCTTGTCCTTAGCTGCATAGGTAGTAAGTAGCAGAGGAAAGATTCAAACAAGATCTAAAGGACTCCAAAGCTATGCTATTTTCACATTTCCATGCAGTCTCAACTCAGGACTAGACATGAAGTACTTTCAAGCCTATTTATTATCCCACAGGAAAAGCCCACATACATTCATATTTAATGGGAGTAAATCAAGAAATATTTGAGGTGAGCTGACTGGATTCTTTGTTCTTCTGTAGAGAAAACTAGACATCTATTGTGGTTTAGAAAAAAAAAATTGGGGGGAGAGGGATGAGTAAAAAAAATTAAAAAATAGAGAACTGACCCTGCATCCAGATGTATCTCTGTAGGTTTTAATATTTGGTATGTCTATACCTCTTTCTAATTATTAAGATGTGATTCTTTCGGCAAGAGTTGCCAAATTATTCCATGTCAAAATGGCTATTGGGCCTTCCAAAGAACAAGTCATTGATGTTGACCTGAATAGCCTTAGAACAGGCATTAAGCTCCCATGGGCAATCCTGATGGAAATATAAAGGAACTAGTGATGAGTGACTTCCCCATTGTTGATATGATTGATTATGAAAGATCATAAGTGATGTAGGGAGTGATCACTAGATGGAATAGCCTCAAGGGGAGAAGTCCTTTGTCCAAGAGGATGAGTCTAGGAACAGTGAAGAACTGAAAACATGAATTATGGTTTGGATTAGGAAGTGATAAATGAGACCCTTCTGTTGATACTCAGTGAAACCCAGAGGCTATTTGGGACAATTAGGAAATGTAAGTGCATCAGAAGATCAATAGCTGCATGGTTAGAAGGGTCTTAAAAATACTCTAATTGACATGACCTTTCTTTATCTCCTTAGGAGTAACACATGCACTGAAATTCCTTAAACTCCTAAGGTCATCTGGATATCACAACTAAGTTCTTTCAACCTTCCACCATCCATTCTTTCAGATTACATATTCGGATTTCTCTGAAGAAGAGAAAATTCCTAATATTCCAAATATAAGCTCTGTGAGACCGTGAAAGGTTAATTCACTCATTTGTTTTGTTGTAGCATAAAAGTAGCAGAATTTTATTAAGTACCAAAATTGAAACAAAAAAAGAGAGAGAGAAGAAAAAACCTAACAAACCATGAGCTCCACTTACTGCAAAGATGTCCCATTTATAGGATAATGACTAGTTTTGAGATCTGCTTGTAAAATTTGTTAAATGTACAAACTACTGTGTTGTCCTTCCCTTCTCCACACTCCCTGTCACCAAACTACACATGATGTTCACTCGGCCACCGGGTTTTGTTTCTAGTCTATTGATTCTGCCTTCTCTGATACAAGGGATTTGGCCGGCTGTCACGTTTAGTAGACTCTGAGGAACCTCCAGCCAGCCAAACTGTAGACACAGGCAGCTCTCTTTGTTTCGCCTTGAGATTCAAACTAAAATTGTTGGAATGACCTTGTATTATTTATTAAGGACACTCTGTTGACTTCTGACAGTGAGGAAAATTGTCAGAAGAGACCCTAGCCTTGAACTGCTCCTACTGTCACCCACTTTCCTTTTGCATTCTCTTCACTTCTCTTCCTGCATCCCTACACCTTCAATCACACACATCACCCACCTGAAATTTCATGCTGAATTTTTTATTTGCTGCAGCTTTTCATCAGAGCATTAGGGCCTTAAAAAACATACAAGTATTTTCCTTTTCTATTTTAATTCTTATGTGGTTCTGAGTGGGGTGTCTTCAGCTTTTTATCTGGGGTAGGCCAAGTTAAAATAAAATGAAGAGTTAACTGCTTAGAATTGGTTGTAGATGTAAAGGGGAAAAAACAGCATGCCAATCACTGAGCCATGCACTTTCCTGCATGCTTAAAGATGATGTTGAGCTTTGTACATTGGCTTTATCATCTATTAGGATAAGCAAGAAGATAGTGAAGCAGATTAGAGTCTCTGGACCTCATTGGACTATTTACGGAGTTCTAGTCTTCATGGATGATGGAAAGGGAGATAATGGGACAAGATGATGAATACATGCAGTGATAGTTTGTGACTCTGTTATAGAAGGCCCAGTTGAGGTGTTTGTACCTGATGAGCAGTTGACACCAAATACTGACACACAAGTAGTTGGAGATGTGAAAGGTTCATTCAGTTTGTCCAAAGTGAGAAGGCAGGAGGGCAAGAACTCTTAAATCCATCTTAACAACAACAAAAAAAATCAGCAGGGAGGTTTTTGTTTGTTTGTTTTTTTTTGTTTGTTTGCTTGTGTTTTTTTGTCAGGAACCAAGGAAAAAATCTGTGTTTCTTCAGTCTCAGATAACATCTGGAACAACCAGACTTCTGGGCGTCAGCAGTTTGGTTGCAAAGTCCTTAAAGGCATAAAGACATTCATTCCTTCTGCAAAATTTTCTCGTGACCCTGAAGCTGTCTCTTCCTGCTGGACAAGAAAATAGTGCTTCAGCAGTTTGTAGTTTTTTAGTTTGTGGGAACAAGGGATGTTGGCTTTTGTGCTGGCACGCAAGGGCCTAGTCAGAATTTTCATGATTTTAGTTAGTAAAAATGCTGGGGTGCTGAAATCCCAAGGGGCGTACTTAAAACCTCAAAGCTTAAAATTAACTGTGAGATTGACAAGTTCTGAAGAGTCTCATTGTATTAGAGTTCTCCAGAGAAACAGAACAGACAGGATATATAGAGATTCATATAAGAAGATATTTGTTATGGAAATTGGCTCATGTGATTATGGAGGCCAAGAAGTCCCAAGATATTCTGCAAGCTGTAGAAACAGGAAAATAGTGTATTTAAATTCAAGTCTAAAGGCCCACAAACCAGAAACTTAAATGCAGAACAAGATGGATGGCCCAGCTCGAAAAGGGGGAGAACATTTTTCCTTCCACTACCTTTTTGCTTTATTTGAGTTCCCATGGTTGGATTATGTTCACTGAGGGAGGATCTTCTTAGTTTACTTTCTCAAAGGCTAATGTCTTCCAGAAACACCTTTGCAGACACACCCAGAAATAATGTTTTACCAGCTATCTGAGTATCGCTTAGGCCAGTCAAGTTGACATATAACACTAGGTATTACACTTCGTAATTCAGTCATCAAGATAAAAATTTGGTAGACTAAAATTCAAGTTTCTGAAGCATATAATTTTCATTCTTACCATTATGTACACTCATACTAAGGATGACATTAAAGAAGAGATTAATTTTTTATATTTTCTTTTCCTTATGAGCCTGGATTTAAGAGTAGACATGATTTCTGGCAGCGTATGTAAGTGTGACTTTACATTAATGTTTCATTTTCCTGTCCTTTAGTTACACTGATGTTAAAATGACTTTGATAATACCACACTAAAATCAGTGAGAACATTAATAAATCACCTGCCAAGTTCTTGTAGCTCCTTAGAGAAAGGTATTGTCATTTGATTCAAACTCCCTTGTAAATGACTAATGATGTAAAGATCAAGAATTTACTAGATTCCCTTAAATTATATTATAAAGCTTTAAATATATTGGTATCTTGTGTTCCCCCTATACATAAGACTCTGACCTCTATTCATGTTCAAACCTAAAACAAAGCATTTATTATACATTGGCAGAAGTTTCAGGATGAATAAGAATGTGAATATACAATAATATTATTCACATTTTAATGTGTTACTTGACTAAAAGAATAAAGGCACTTGGTAAAAACAAAAAGGACATACTACTATTAATCTTTTCACTATAAATTGCTATTATGTCTCTACAGGCCTCTTTTAAAAAAGTTTCCATCTCAAAATTTTAAAACCCAACATAATTGGAGGAAAATGGTAACCATGATTTTCTCAAGAGAGTTGTTTTCCTTTAAAATTTAGCTCTAACCCTTTCATTCCATCACTGATCTGTTCAGTATCTGTTGGAAGTGATGAATTCTCTGACTATATAAAAGCAAAATGTCAGTCAAGTATCTTTATTGAAAACAACAGAAACCAACTCTAGCTAACTCCAGTGGAATTGTGATTTACTAACAGATTCAAAGTAGCTCACAGAATCTTTGGCTGGATCCGAGAACGAGGCTCTGAACAATGCCCAAAATATACCACACAATGATGTGGGTTTTTTGCCCACTCAGGGATTGCATCACCAACACAGGATGCTCCTGCAATAATCTTGACTTTTGCTGCTTTTGGAAACTAGACTCAATTTTTTACCTTCATTATGAAATACTCTGTTCGCTGTTTATCTTCAGAATCAAAGTGTGCTGTGATGGCGTATGACTTCAATAGATCTTTATTAGCAAACAGGTGCTTTCCAATTGAACTTTCTTAATGCTACCTTGTATCATTAGCATCTGATCCATGGAATTCCTGAGAGCATTGAAGATTTTTTTAAAACCTCATAGTGTTTAATCTCAGAATCATCTATGACTCTGATGTGGTTATTGGTCCATTAATGTAAGCGCGATATAATTCAGAATACAAAACTGATTTAAGTCTATTATTTCTTGCCGTCTAACAATGTGTTTGCAAATACAGCTAATTGTATCTTCTGATCTGAGTTCCCAAGCTCTTGATAATGCTGAGAGCTCAAGACTTATTTCCCACATAGTTTAATTACCTTAGTTCCTGAGATTCCATCACATTTTGAGCTACCATTAGTTTACTCCACTGCATTTCTTTTGATCTGGCTGGGATGCTCTGTTTTATAGGCTTGTCATATAGAAACATATGCAATGCACAAATAAACTCAGGGGCATGCTCTGAATACACGACCCTAAAACAAGGACGGAGCAATTTTCTTAGAGACATGTGAGGTGGACACCACTAGGTAACTCGCTGGGCAGTGTGGTTGTTACCATACCTTCCTTGTAAAATCTACTTATCTGAGAGTGATAAAAGTCGACTAAGTTGTAATTATTATAGTTACATGTAAGCAAAACCTCTCTTATCATCCCTTTTTCTTTCCCACATTGCTAAACATTTTGAGCTGTATGCAAGCAGATCATTCCTATCTTTGAGAAAGTCCTGTGGCTCTTGTCTTAAGAGTTATCACTCTATAAAGATTAAAGAGTTTCAAGCATTTGGGAAGGTTAAAGCTGGTGCTCCCACTATTGAATCATTTTATCCTGGCACTTCTACTTACTGCTGCTGCCTATTCCTCCCCAGGATATTATATGGGTTGACCCCACTTCTTGAAGCTTTTGGCTCAAATGTCACTTTATCAGAGAGACCTTCCCTGATTTTCCTTTGTAAAATAACACATCTTTCCCTGAGCCCCAACCACCCTCCATGGCATATCCTATACTATTTGACCACAGGATTTACCATCTTCAAATATTAAACACTGTCTGTTTATTTTGTTTCCTCTATGATAGTGTAAGCTCGGTGGAGAAAGAAACTATGATATAGTCCCTGCTGTATCATTGTTTGGAGACTAAGACTATCCATAGACGTCTGCAATGATCATAATATTCTATGTATGTGCTTTCCAATAAGGCAGCATTAGTGACATGTGCCTACTGAGCACCTGAAGCGCAGTTAGTACTACTGAGAAACTGAATTTTTAATTTAATTTTAATAACCACACTTGGCTTGTGGCTACCATATTGGACAACACAGGTCATGGCTGCCATGTTGAACAACACAACAAAAATTGGCATCCATGAAGTACATGCTAAATATCTGTTGGTTCAATAAGTGAGTGATGGTTTCTATTCCACCTGGCGCATCTCTCTCCATAGTCTTTTTGTTGCAGATATACATGCTTAAGTGGAGTTGTTTCATTATATTGCACAAACTCATGGCAGAACCTTGCATAACCAGAAATGGCTGTAGACCAATGCAGTGACCTGATTCGCTTTTCCCTGTTCTTATCTTCTGCATTTTACTCCACACAAGAAACCTGCATTATCATGTATGACACTGTATTTTGACTCAGTTGTGCCTTTTGTTTAACTTCATCTCTCCTTCTTTAATATCTAATAGGATATGTCATATTAATTTTTGATTTCCCCTGCTGATGTATACACTAGAGGGAGGTCATTATTTCATTAAAGTGACATATTCTATTATACGGTTATGTCCAAATGAATGTCTTCCCATAACATGAAGGACTTCTGGAGTCTCATTACCTAAATAAAACCAACCCAGAAGTTGAACACATACAGTGTTCCATTCATGGGTTCATAACTTTTAAGCATCAGCATCAGAAGCTGTGGTGGAAGGTAATATATTTTGTGACAGTTGCTTGAAAGTTTTTATTGATAATATTACTGGTAAACCACAAACTTGAAACTAGTGAAACAAATGAACCCACTTCATTAATAGAGAGAGAAGTAGAGTGTTTGCCCTTCACATTCTTATTAAAACATTTAGAGTACTTCTGTGTTCTACCGAGCTTCTCATTCATTTGTCCAATGAATGATAGCTGTATGGAAAAACAAAGCCAAACACACATGCACACAAGCACTTGTACACACACACACACCGATAGGCAGACACTTATAACAAGATCTTGGGTCTTAATTTTGTATGCTTGGCATTGGATTTGTACCATTAAATGTGTTTAGAGGTTTGTTAATCTCTCTCCAGAGATTGGCCAACTAATTACTCTGTGACTGGTAATATGGAAGAAGGGTGTACCTAAGGTGTGTATAATCTCCTCTGTAACAGTGTAAGCTTTTGAAATTTTTGTCACTGTCTGCCACATTTGCAGAAAGTGTTCTCAGACAACTTGGTGAATGAATATCTAATATGCAGGTTTTCTACTAACAGTTTTATAGATCTGGGTATGCAATCTCTGGAGCCCTGCTGTAGGGATTTCTGTCCTGAACTCTTGCCAACAAAACCTGTTGGTTCTTGTATAGCCAATTAGTGCCAAAGTCTCTACTATGGAAAATCTCAAGGTCAACTTTTGAGGTCTCCGGGGGATAAGCATCATAAACAAGGCAAGTGTATGGTCAGAGTCAGGTAGGATCAGCCCATCATCTTAAGTGCCTAGACAGCAAAACAGGGGTGAAGAAGTACACACCTTTGTTTATTCACTGATTCAGCAAATATCTTGTAAACACCTACTATACCAGCTAGACACTAGGGTAATCACAGGGACTAACACAAGCAAATAATCTGTGGATTTCAGAAAGTTTCTGAGAAGGGCATTGTGGCTGAGTCAAAGGGATTTTGTAAGACATTTCTCTGGAGATATTTGGCACTGTAGGCAAAAGATGTAGGGCTACTTTGGGAAAGTAGGTAAGGAAGAGGCACTCGTAAAGTTTTAAGAACATAAAATTGGAAATTCCAAGACATAGGCCATAAAAAAGCCCATTCAAGGATGATACAAAAATAATATCCAAAGTGGAATTAAATAATGATTTAACTGGTAAAGAAAAATTAAAAATAGACACGTGTGTGTGTGTGTGTGTGTGTGTGTGTGTGTGTGTGTGTTCTTAGTCTAAATAGCCAAGTAATGAGCTGAAATAGACTATTTTCTTTCCAGGAAGGAAAAGAGCATGTATGAGTTGAAACACTCTACTAGTCTGATCGGGCTGCCATAGAAAAACAACAGAAATTTATTTCTTAGTTTTGGAGGCTGGAAGTTCCAGATCAAGCTTCCTCTAGGTTCAGTTTTGGTGAGGGCTCTCCTCCTGGCTTTCAGATGGCCTCCCATTTGTATTCCTTGCAAGGCTGTTCCTCTGAGTGTGTGTGAAGAGTGAATGAGTGAGACCTCTAGTGTTTCCACCTTTGTGACATTATTTAACCTTAATTATGTCCTTAAAGGCCCTACCTACAAATATGCTTACATTGGACCTCAACATATAAATTTAGCAGGGAGAGATACAATTCAGTCCATAGCAAACATTAAACACATTTTTTGTAATACTGTTGATATTTTAAAAGAGAGATTTTAGGCTACCCATTTTTAAACGATCGTATGTCATTATGAGGTATATCAGAGCAATATTTTGATATACATGATCAGAATATAGTACATTTTGGTTTAAATTCAAAGCACTTATTGAACACTCATTCCATACAATAACCACAAGCCAGACATTCTTTTGTACACACTTTTCATTTAGTGTACACCAGCCATCCCCAAACTACGACCCGCGGGCCGCATGCAGCCCCCTGAGGCCATTTATCCTGCCCCCCTGCCGCACTTCAGAAAGGGGCACCTCTTTCATTGGTGGTCAGTGAGAAGAGCACAGTATGTGGCGGCCCTCCAACGGTCTGAGGAAGAGTGAACTGGCCACCTGTGTAAAAAGTTTGGGGACGCCTGGTGTACACTGTCAACTTGTGCATTCTGTAATTCATAATAACTGACGTGGGATTGAAAATTATGTTTAGGAACTCTGTCCCACTTCTGGGAACACAATGAGAAGAGTTAAAGAAGAATATGACTTTATTTTTGTCCCAGGTGTTTCTTGAGAACTCTAAACCACAGGAACTTGCCTGTGGTTGGAATGCCATCACATATGCTTGAGACATACAGAGAACTAGAGTAAAACTCTAGATTTCCGGACAACTAAATTTCTTGGGAGCACTTCAAAGTGCTACTTGACTTACAATTTTCCAACTATATTAACTTTACAGAACTGTATACATAGGTATATGCAGGCAATTCTGTATTGTTGAATTTACTACTTAAATAATTCTTACTATATATGTTTAATGTATACAACATGATGCTTTAAGATTCTTTCCTTAATATCAAATATATAGTGAAATGATTGCTACCATCAAGCAAATTAGCATACCATGACCTCACATAACTACTTTTTTTTTTCTTTCCTTTTTTGTGTGGTAAGAGTATCTAAAATCTGCTCTCTGGGTCAATTATTATTGCACAACACAATATTATTTGCTATACTCCTCATGGTATTCCTTAGATCTCTAAATATTCCTTCTATAAAACTGCAACTTGGTATTTTTTGTCCTGCATCTTGCTGTTTCCCCTGACCCTGGTACCCACAGCTTGATTCTGTTTCCATGTATTCAATTTCTTGATTCCAAGTGTGATTATATTTTTCTGTGTCTGGCTTATTTAACGTAGCATAATGCTTTCTAAGTCTATCCATTCTGCAATTAGTAGAATCTCCTCTTTTAAGACTGAATAATATTTCATTGTATGCCTATACCACAATTTCCTTATCCATTCATCTACAGATGGACACTGAAGATTTTTTCATATCTTGGCTATTGTGAAAAATGCTACAATGAACATAGGAGTGAATATCTGTTTATAAGACAGTGATTTTACTTTATTTAGGAATACACCCAGTGGAAAGATTACTGAATCATATGGTAGTTCTATTTTTAATTTCTTTAGGAATCTTCATATTGTTTTCCACAATGGTTACATTAATCTACGTTTCCAATGACATTACACAAGTGTTCCCTTTTCTCTACACCCTGGCCAACTGTCTTTGAAGAAACATCTATTCAGGTTCGATGCTCATTTTTAAATTGGGTTGTTTTGTTTGCCATTGAGTTGTGTGAGTTCCTTCTATATTGTGTAAATTAAACTCTTATTAGATAAATGGTTGCAAATATTTTCTCCCAGTACAGATTGCCTTTTCATTTTGTTGATTATTTCCTTTGCTTTGCAAAAGTTTTATGGTTTGCTGTAGTCTTGTTTATTTTTGTTTTATTGCCTGTGCTTTTTGCGTCCCATCCAAAAAAGTGTTACCAATAGTACCAATGTCAAGAAGCTTTTACCCTGAGCTAGAGTTTTATGGTTCTGATCTCCCAATAAGTTTTTAATCCATTTTGAGTTGATTTTTTGCATATGGTGTAAGACAAGCATTGAATTTCATTCTTTTGCATGGAACATCCCATTTTCCCTACACCATTTATTGAAAAAACTATCCTTTCCCCATGGTGTCTCCTTTTTCTGTTATCAAAATTAGTTGATAGTATACACCTGGGTTTATCTCTGAGATCTGTATTCTGGTCAATTAATCTATGTTCTGTTTTAAAGCCAGTATTGTACTGTTTTGATTACTACAGCTTTCCAGTAGATTTTGAGATCCTATATCAAACTTTGTTCTTTTTCCTTTAGCTATTTGGGATCTTTGGTGTTTCCACATGAATTTTAGTATTGCTTTTTCTATTTCTGTGAAAAACATCATTGGAATTTTGATATTAGTTACATTAAGCTTGTATATAATTTGGGATAGTAGAGACATATTAAAAATGTTAATTATTGAAATCCATGAACACAGGATATCTTTGTGTCTTCACTTTATTTCATCAATGTTTCATAAATTTTATGTAAAGATCTTTCATCTATTTAAATTTATTCCTATGTATTTTTATTTAAATTTATTCCTATGTATTTTATTTTTGATGCTATTCAAAGTGGGATTGCTTGAGTTCTTTTTCAGAAATACTACTGATTTTTCTGTGTTGATTTTTTAGCAGGATAATTTTGAAAAAATATTTGTTCTTAACTTCACTGATAAATCCACTCACTCTAAAATGGGAGCATCAGTAGGGATTCTTGCTTGTGAGCCTTGTCATCTTCAATACATTGTTAAAGCACAATAGTTGTGGAATATAAGAGGAGTCTGTGTAGTAATTTCTCTGAGAACTATCATATCATTGTTTAATTTGGCTGGAGTGTAGGTTTAAAGGGCCTTTGATTCAGTCTCTTAAAGTATTTTCAAATTCCAAATCTGCATTAACAAAAAGGCATAATGCAATATTTAAAATAAATAAAAAAGCAACAAAAAATGCAAACAAAATAAATGCCACATTCATCAGAGACTGTAAACTAGAGCACTGATTACAGTGATCCTGTTAGTCTTAGTGTACATATTTGTCTTCTAAGGTAATATGTATATATTTTAAATTATAATGAATTTTTTAGCATCTCTTCTTTCCCTCACCCCCCACCCTAGTTTAGAGTATACAATCTAAAGTAAACTTCATTTGTCTGATAGTATTTCGAGTATTATATATTATTTACATAATCCCCAAATGTTGATACATATATTTTTTTGTTTGCCTGTGGCTGAGAACACAAGGATTTGATGAGCTGATTTCATGGATTTCTTTCCTTGAGGTAATGCTCTTCTTTGTTTAGAGCAAAGTCCCCATAATACAATTTGTTTTCACCAAGGAATTTTTTTGCTTATTTAATAAACATATTTCTTATGAATCATTCTCTGAACTAGAGAAGCATTGCCCATGATACATAGTGAGCACAGTTAAATTGGTGATCAGAAACAGACAGACAAAGTAAGTTTTCTAAGAGATTGTGAATCTGTATTCAATAATACTAATGGAACAAGAATTTTCACCGGACTCTGGAAAAAGTGGATTTATAGTGTTGTAATATAATGAATATCAGTAGTGGCATTTTTCAGCAGAATTGACTTGTATGTTTTTTTTAATTGAAATGGGTTTAAGGAATAATGAAGTGAGATTAAACAGTTTATTCCTACTCTTTTTCCATTAATATTTTATCTTAACATGTTTATATTAATATGATACTTGGATTTTCATTCAGAGAACTCCGTGATAATCTTGCTACTTCATAATAACATTGATCAATTTTCCATGAAATAAATAGGGAGCTTTTAATATAACATGAACCTGCCAACATATCTGATTATCTTGAGTAATAGGGACAGGCTTTTGGCTCTATTACTTAAGTACACAATTAACTGGAAGATCATAATGTTAAATAAATACTAGTTTAAAATACTAGTTGTGAATATATTTTATGTCTTTATTAAGTTGTGTATTAACATTTCTATTTATAACATTGGTTTAACTTATTTAAAAAAAAAAAAAACCTTTACATTGTAGGAGAACTGACATAGAAAGATATAAAGGAAGTTTGGCATTATTGTGTTTTAATAACCACAAATTTTCTAAGTGTGAATTAGAGCAATGTAATTAAGATGTTAGAATAAACTCCTAAAACTGAAACATTTGTGTTGTTTTTATAATGTTATCCTAATACCCATTTTTGGTTAAGGTATTACACAGCCAGAAAAATAGCTCCCCAAGGATGTCTATGGTTTAGGATTGCCAAAATATGTTACACTCTACACGGCAAAGCTGTAGACATTAAAGTAGTAAACAGATTTAAAGTTGCTAATCTGCTGACTTTAAGAGAGGTAGATTTTCTTGGATTATTCCATCGTGTCCAATATTATCACAAGAATTTTTAAATGTGGAGGACGTTAAAAGAAGTGAGTGCTTTGATATGAGAAGTACTTGAACCATATTTGCTGGGTGTGAAGAAGAGGGAAGGGGCCTCTGGAAGCTGGAAACAGCTAGAAAACATGCTTTCTGTAGAAGCTGCAGAAAGGAACTCAGCTCTGGGGTCAGTCTCAGTTCCTAGAGGCTGTCCTCTAGTCCTAGCCACTTAGCCTTCTCACAGCACCACAATTTATTTTTTAAATGTCATCAAGGGAATTAATCTCTCCAGCTTGCCATGATATGTCTTATGTAAAGTAATCTAATCAAGGTAGTTGAGTATCCCCTCATATTCATATGTCCTGGCCACACTCAAGAGAAAAACATATACATGGTGAATATAGCGGAAAGCAAGAAACTTAGAAGCCATCTTGGAATTCTGACTGTAATGCTTCTGGTATTCCCTCTCTGTGTGACTTTGTCTCTCTCTCTCCCCACATATACTTACACACATACACATCCATTCATGTAAGTATTTGTTTTACTTTTTCCATGTAGACATATCAACTTCTTATATTTGATTTCTTTAATTGCTTTTCTACTAGTTCAGTCACATTTCTCTTTTTTAACAACCAGATCCCATCTGATACGGGGAAAACAACATGAAAAAGATAAAGTTTCTGTATGCGTCTTTTCTCTTATGACATTCAACTGCATACCCACCATCGCCCAACCCACAAAATTATGGACACTAACACTTCAAATAAGTTTTCCTTATGAGGGTAAAGCAGAAATTAATTCACAGCTCTGTATTCTGGTGAAAAAAAAACTGTAACAGAAAAATCTTCACACTGATGTAATACTTCATGTTCTCATGAGTCACATGATTAATTAAATTCAAATGCTTCTCTGGAGATTTGGGCATTTTTATAAATTAAAAAAAATGTAACTAAAGTTTTGAATTAAATCATTCTGATTATCCAGGAATGCATGTCCTTAAATTTATGTAATAAAAAATTAAATATTTCTTATAGAAAAACTTATCAAAAAGTCATTGAAAGATAACAAATGATATTATAAACTATGTATTTCTGTAGTAAATTTTCCAAAAACACATAATTTTATGAGCAAACAAAGGTGTGGAATATGTAAAATATTGTGTGTATGTGTGTATATACAAGCTTTTTAAGTGAAGTTAAGAAGCAAGAATGAGGACCTATGAAGCATTATTTCTCAGCATGTACTAATACAGTGTTATCTCCAATGCCCAACGCTAATATCTCTGACTCCTCCACATTAACTTCAGACAAAAAAATGAACCCTTTTACACACACTGAAAATGGTGGATTTTTGGTTAAGTGCAGCATAAAAAATTCAAAATGTAAAATAGTAAAAATGATATCTAATAAATTGTGTTGAGAAGTTAAAGAATAAACTGTAGTTTGAATGCATTTGAATATTTTTTAGTCATGCAACAGCTCTTAGCAAGAAACTATTCCATCTTTCTGAGAGAAAGTTGTATATTAACTGAAGAGAGGCATTTTATTATGATCTGGAGGCACAAGAAGTCTTAAAGTGTGAATCCCATTAGGTTATAAGATTAAAAAATCCTATTAATTTTACAAAAATCAGAGAAATGGAAAATAAAAACACTAGTAATCTCATTACTACCTCCTCAAATACTGTTGCTGTGTAAGAACAGCTTTCCCTTTAGTCTTTCCTTTCTTCCCAATATAGCTGCCATGTGGATCTAGCATGTTTAGTGGGATATAAGCACAAAGCCTGTTTATTCTTCTTTTCTCCTCTTTTTATTTATTCTAATTATTATTTTTCCCCCGGTCATAGTTCTTTTCTCGGATGAAATTTAGAGCAAATCTTTAGGCTTGCCTAGTCACTTTAGATGATGACATCTTCTCCAAGCAGTAATTAATATTTTCAGTCTATGGTAATATTCAACATTTTAACCTCATTCAAAATACTGTCTGTGGCCTCAATGTGGTTTAGCTCTGTGTCCCCACCCAAATCTCATCTTGAACTGTAATCCCAACTTGTTGAAGACAGGGCCTGGTGAGAGGTGATTGGATCATGGTTATAGTTTCCAATGATTTACCACCATCCCCCCTAGGGCTGGTTTGTGATAGAGTTCTCATGAGATCTGATGGCTTAAAAGTGTGTAGCAGTTCCTGGCTCTCTCTCTCTCTCTCTCTCCCCTGCTCCACCATAGTAAGAAGTGCTTGCTTCCCCTTTACCTTCAGACATGACTGTAAGTTTCCTGACCTGAGGTCTTCCAGCCATGCTCTGTACAGCCTGAGAAAATCTGAGTCAGTTAAATATGTTTTCTTCATAAATTACCCAGTCTCAGGTAGTTCATTATAGCAGTATAAAAGCATACTAATAAACCCACTCTCTCAGCTTGTGCTTGTGGTAGGGCTAGCTAATGCAAACAGGAAAGAGGGGTGTTGTCCACTGTTTCTCCAGCTGGTATCCATGCACCTTTTTCATTTTGTCAGTTATAGTGTCTGACCCATATTGGGCCTGGGACGGGGGAGGACAAAAAGAAAGGCGTTAGACATTTGACTGATAATGTTCAGAGTTGAAATGTGCTCTTTGAACAGGTAGGCATTTAAGACTAACTTTTCCCTCATGGGATACTCTTGTGACTTCTTTGCTCAATGAGAATCTTTGCCTACAATTTCCTTGACTTGGTAATACCCTCGCCCTCCTGCTATCTTCTTCTCCCTGGTGCTCAGTGTTCCACTGTCAGGTAAACTCTCTCTCACTGTTGGGGTCCCATTGCCCCTCTTAGTGGAAATCCTGAACAAGATTCAGTGCAAGCTCACCAGGCTGTCTCTCACATTGGGACTATGTCTGGTCTCCTGGAAATATGTCCATATCCTTTGTCTGGACAATCCTGAGACAGACCCATCCCATTGCAGAAGTGCCTATTCTTCTCTCAGCAGCAGATTAACTTGTTTGGGAATTATTTAACCTCAGACTTCTTAAGCTCATTCTGACACCTGTCCACCTATTGCAGCAACTGCAGGTGACACAATAAACACATAATGCAAGTCACAAATGGGAGCCACATATATAATTTTAATTTTTTTAGTAGGCCACAGTGGAAAAATGAGAAAGAAACAGATGAAGTTAATTTCATTTGCAATAACATTTCACTGAATATGTCAAAAATATTGTCTCAACACATAATCAACAAAACTTAATAAAATACGTAACAGTTTTTTTTAACTAAGTTTTTGAGATTGAGTGTATATTTTAGACTTAAAGTACATCTCTACTCAGAGTAGCTGAATTTCAAATATTGTATTGCCACAAATCACGAGTGGCTTGTGTATTGGGAAGTGCAGCTTTAAGTCCTTAAAAGTCTTCACCTTTAAAGACTTATAAAAAGCTGAGAACACTCTCCTATATTTATTCCTATTTTTCCCATTCTATTATTATTTTTTCTACTCTAATGTTCTAAGTTCCTTCTGTTATCATTTCCTTTCTAACTGGAGACCTACTAACTATTTACTTAGGTTGGGTCACCTGGCAAAAAATTATCTTATCATCTGAAAATATCTATTTTTCCTTCTTTCTTGAGGTATAGAGAAATTTGTTCTGGATTGAAGTTCTTTCCTTTCAGCCCTTAAAGCAAGTTTTGTCACTTCCTTCTGGCTTTCATGATTTCAGAGGCCATCTGCTGTCATTTGATTCACTGTTGCCTCATAGGCCATATTACTCTAGCAGTTTTTCTTTTGTTTTCAGAAGTTTGAGTATAATGTTTTTCATGGTATGTTTTTCAATCTTGATATGATTTTCATGAGTATATTCTTTCTGGGACTCATTAATCTTACTGAATATATCGGGTTTTTCTTCTTGGCAAATTTGGTAAATTTTTAGCCATTACTTTATCAAATATTTTTTCAGCCTGACCTTTTTTATCCTTTCCTTCTGAGACCTCCATGACATAAGTTTTAGAACTTCTCTATTGTTTACATGGTCCCAAAGCTCTGTTTATGTTTTGTTTTCAGTCTATTTTCTCTCTTTTACTCAAATTGGGTGATTTTTTTTACTGATTGGTCTTCAGATTTATTGATTATTTTCTCTGTTATCTCTATTCTGCTATTGAGTACATCCAGTGAAATGTTTATTTTGGTTTTTGTGTTTTTTCCATTTTGTAATTTTCATTTGGTCCTTTTTAAAAAAAATCCCTTTTCATTGAAACTTTCTATTTCAAGAGTGTTTGTAACTGCTCATTGAAGTGTTTTTGGATAGCTGCATTGAAATTCTGTCAAATAATTTTGATAACTGAGTCCCTTTGGGCTTGGTGTATATGAATGGTTAATTCTAGTGTGATTGTTCTGGTTGTTGATATTACAAATGATTTTCAAATATATCCTAGAAATTTCTGGTATTATGTTATAAGACTCTAGAGCCTATTTAAAACTTCATGTTATTGGGCATTACCTTGTTTAGGATTAGTATACATGCTTTGGCCTACTTTAGTGGTTACAATGATAATTTAGTTTTCAGAATCTTTGCAGTGCTGTTCTGCTCTTTTTGTGTGGTATTCAAAGGCTAATCTGAAAACCTATGTTGTTTTCCACACAGTAGTTCAGCTCTCAAATCTTTTGCCATACTACATCTGGTAGGTTTCTCATATGGGCTTCTTAATAATTTGCTAAGGGCCTTATATGTAAGTTTGAAGAATTTTTTTTTACTAGTTCCATCCTCTGCTCTCTGAAATTCTGCCCAATACTCTACTTGGGAGGGGAAGAAGTTCCTCCTGCCAGTGCTGGGAGACGGTCCAGTTTCTCTAGTGGCCCTCCCTTGGCACTAGCAGAACTAGGGTAATATAACGCCACCGCTTAAAGCTGAGTAGGGTTGCAAGCCAAAGCTTCCTATTGCATAGGAGAAGGAGAGTGCTCCTTACTGCCGTCTGATGATGATGGAGGCCCAGGCTCTCCACTTGGTTTCTCATGACACCATTGGAGAGGAAGAACTGCTGATCGTGGTGAGATGGGAAGAACATGGTTTTCCTGTGGTGTTGGTTGAGGAGGTTTCCTATTCTTCTAAGCCATTATTTTCCTGGTTCTTCGACTAGAGAAAGCAGTCTTTTCTTAGACCAATTTTTGTCTGTGCCTATCTGCATTTCTGAGTTGCCAGCCACTCCAGCCCCTAGTCTGGGATACATGAGAAACAGAAAGATAATCTACGAACTCTCTACTTTGTCACTCCTCAAATCCCAAGATCTGCCTTCTTCTTTCCATCTTTCAAACTCTTCTTATTTTGCTTTATTATGTGGGGTGATTTTTACTTGTACTTAGCAGAAGGACTACTGTAAAAGGAGTCTATTTCATTATGTCCAAAATGGAAATGCCTATTGCTTAAACAAAATTTACCTTTACTGATGTAACTAGTGGCTCTAAAAACTCATTTTGAAAAAATAATTAATATATTAATATTTACAAATGCTGTATTTCCATTTAATATATGTTTACATTTTTAAAATGTGTGGCATTCCAACAGCTGATCAAGTTAAAGAATCCTAGTTGACTTAGAAACAATTATCCTTTATGGTAAAACTCTGTTTTATGAATTTGATAACTCTCATTCCCAGATAAAGAGTGATTTTCACTTAGTTTTCCTTGCCAATAATATTTAAAATCTTAATATTAAAAGGTAAGATTCAAAACTTGAAAATAATCCACTACAATATTTAGTCTTTCAAATATTTAAACAATTTGAAGGAAATGACAAGAAGGATTATTTAGGGCTTATTCTTTCAAGAGGATCTAATTATATTTAATCATGTTCTACTAGAGTTAGTATTACACAGTGAGTAGATGATTTGTTTATCAGAAGAGTTTATTCCTGACCCTACAAACGTTTTCACAATAATATTTGCAAAGATACTTAAGGCCTTTCAATGATATGTTCACAAAGCACTTAAATGTTTCAATGATTTTTGTAAATCTTGAAAAATTGAACGTAAAGTTATGAAAGGAGTAATATGTTCTCATATATTTAAGACCTAAACAAATGCTATTATGCATACTTTGGAAATATATTTTATACATGAGCTTTCATCTCCTGGTAATGCATGTAAGTATAGTTTTAAATTTACAGGCATATATTATGCTGCTGCTAATAGAGCCATTCTAGAGTCTCATGTAAATATAGAATAAATATCAAAATATATTCAAGACACCAAACCTTTTATAATCATATTAGGTATCAGAAGAAATATTTTGCTTAAACTTTACTTGTATACACAATTTACTTGAGAAAAACGTATATATTACATTTATTCTAGGTCACCTCAGAATTTGAGTTTATGAGTTCAGTAAAACACATTTTGGTTACATAGTAATATTTATTGGCTAATGATTTTTATTTTTTATTATTAGTATATGATGTAATACTTCATATACATTTTGAATTAATACATGAAGTAAAATTAGTAAAAATAATTACAAGTGTGATGCTTTTTAGCACTTCAAACACAGTACAGTTTATGAAATCTGTACTAGAAACGGTGGTGAAGAATTATGGTCAGCAGTCTGTATCTTTCCTCAGTTCCATGAGTGAATTTACAGACAATTCATCAAGTTACCCCTTAGAGTTGTGTAAGAAGGACATGAGTATATGACCCCTCTTGTAGAGATAAGAGAAGCATTATGAATGCCTTAGAAATGGGTATTTTGAAATATAAGAAATTTTTTAATTAACTTGGTGTCCTAAAGAAAAAGAAAATAAATATACTCACATCTAAAATACTCTTCAATGATCAAGTTGCCATGTGTAGGGGCAGGAGAATGACAATTCTATGACCCTAGCAACAATGAGCAGGACATATATAAAATGGAATCCATAGTTAATGCAGAAGTTGCAGTACGGGAAGCCTTCTGCTTCAACTTCCACTGCCTCAATACATCAAAATGATTAATAAAATCATGTTTAAGATAAAAATTACAGCTGTTCCTTGTCCAGGGATAACCCAATTAACATTTAGAGTCAATTATTGTAGACATTAATTCATTGATTTGGGAGTATGTAGTTACTCATATTTAGTAATATCTCTAGTGATATTGGCTGGGATATTTTAGTACCTAGGAGACATGAGACTCCCTATCTTCTCAACAACAAAGACTTCACTTATAGTTTTGCTTTCATGAATCCCGTGTTTGGAGACATTTTCTCTACTAAATCACTAGATTAATTCTCATTCATTTATTTATTAAGCAAATACCATTGGTTGTCTACTGTAAATTAAGGACTATTCAAGGTCCTGAGGACATAGTTCTCCTCTTGGAGCTAAAGATATTTTCCGATTTCATAGTAAAGAGATATAAGCAAATACCTAACTGAGCTTATGATTATTAGATAAAAACTAAGGCTATTATACTGTCTCGATATAACTTCAGGGAAAAGCAAAATATCTTGGTGATTTGCTTTACTTTAGCTGATATATCTTGTGTTTCTAAATTTAGAAAACAGCCCAAGGGTCCTTCATTACTAACTCCAGATACCTAAGGGTACAGTGAATCCTTTTGGAGAAATTGCCTTGCCCTACAGTTTGAAAATCTGCTGTTTTTAAACACTAAGATAATTTTCTAAAAGTTTGCCTTGATCTATTCTCCATGTGGTTAATTATATAGTCATTATACTTGGTTGAATGCTTTTAGAAATGAAATGTGTCAAAGGCACTGCAACTCTAAAATTGCTAATGTTAATATCTCTCATGTTTTCTCTTCCTAGTTTTCATTGTATTCTAGATTTTTAAATATGATTTCTATTCTCACAATTTTTAATAAAATCCATTCTACATAAAGTTTATGTGCATGATGTTATGAGATTTTCAAACAAAACTCTGTGTGTGTAGGGGGGGAAGGGTTTATAGATATTTGAAAAAAATCTATCTACTCTGGACATCCCAAATTCATATTGTTTGCTTAAGTCTGACTGAGATTTATGTCACTGTCATGTAAAATTGGTAATATAATTTAAAATTATATATAATTTCAAAAGTAGTAGTCTTCAAGTTAATATATCCTCTTCTGTCAATTTTTTTTCAAAATCTTATCTTTTTATTCTTTATTCCTATTTCCTCTACCCTTTTTTTTATTCATTGCAATTACTTTAACAATCTAATTCTGATAAACTAGTTTTTCACATATTATCTAAATAGTGTGTGGGAGGCTAAACCTTGTTGGCTCCCTCTGACACATGGCCCTTGATAGTCATGCCCATCTGAGTTCCCTCCATATCAACTCTAAGCTTGGCCACGTAACTAGTTTTGGCCAATGCAACATTAAAATCAAGCATTAAACTGTCTTCTGGAAACACCTTTCTTGGATCCCAGACATACCATAATATAAGGTAGGTCAAATAGCTATATGGAATAATCCATGGAGGAGAACTGAAGTCCCTGCCTAACAGCCCCAGCAGTCAACTACATAAATCAAGCCCTTTGGACCTTTTATTCTATCTAGGGGCCTATATGATATCTCATGAAAAAAAGGGAGCTTCACGATCAACCCAACCAAACCAAAGAATCATGGATTAATAACATTTCTGCTATTTCCCTGTTTTTTCCCCCACAGCTAGAATTTAGCTCCTCATGGCTGCCAGGTCCACAGCTGTATTTCAAATATAATGCATGCATTAGGAAAAAAAATGAAACAGAAATGGTTTATCTTTTAAAAGAGCTTATTATCTAGTAGAAAAGCTATTACATATGTAACTAAATTTCAGGTTGAAAGTGATCAGTTTCTTGAGAGTTTCAGAGGTAATATGCTATGATGGTTGAGTAGAAGGATGAGTGAAACATCTTAGAGATTGCCATGCATGGAGGCCATAAAATATATCACTCAGATTCCCTGCTCATGAGAAAGTAGTTGATTGCAAGTTCCAACAGCTGACCCTCTGTATCTACTGCTGTCTTTGAGCTTACCCTTTCTATAGGATCTAATTAGCTAATCACTGAGCCTGTGTCTTAGTTCATGTGAGTTGCTATAACAAAATACCATGGACATGGCAGTTTATCAATAATAGACATTTATGTCTCGTAGTTGTAGAGGCTGGTAGTTTCACAGTGAAGGTGCCAGCATATTTGATGTCTGGTGAGGGCCCACTTTCTGGTTCATAGACTGTGCATTTTAGCTGAGGCTTCACATGTCAGGAGAGATGAGTAGTTTACCTCCAGCCTCTTTATAAGGGCATTAATCCTAATCATGAGGGTGGACTTAATTAATCACCTCCCAAAGTTCCTACCTCCCAATACCATCATCTTGATGTTGATCAACATATGAATCTGGTGGAGTGTACACAAATATTCAGGCATAGGAGTGAGGATTCTAATTCTGGCTCATTCCTTTGAGATATGCAGCTCCTCTTACAGGAGATTTAGAATTGAAGATTTCACATTGGCCTGTCTGAAACTTTCACAAAACTCTGCTGAAGGATAATAAACTTTCTACATGATTGTTCTTCCTTTTGTCTTTCCCTCACATATTTCAAACTTGTATGTCCTTGCCTTCTCCCTCATTAGATTTTACAGGTATTTTCTGGAAAAAAAAAAAATCTTGCATATCTTATCCCATCTTGACATTTGTTTCTTGGGGGAGCAGAACTGACACACCAAGTGCAGTGACGCTTGAAAGACAAGATTTGAACACCTGAAGAGAAATGGAATTCAAGGAGAAAAAAGCCATTTGAAAAGGGAATTCGGTCTCAGCTACTCGGGAGGTTGAGGCGGAAGAATCGCTTGAACCCGGGAGGCAGAGGCTGTAGTGAGCCGAGATTGCACCTCTGCACTCCAGCCTGCCTGGCGACAGAGCCAAGACTCCGTCTCAAAAAAAAAAAAAGAAAAGAAAAGAAAAGAAAGAAAGAAAAGAAAAGGGAATTTCAAGAGGAAAAGCTTGATGACTAATACGTGAAATAATATTTTACAGAAGCATAAAAAAGAGGAGGAAGGATCAAATTAATCACAGAAGAAAAAGTAACCTGTGATCTTAAATTCAAGCCGAAGAGTTTGGACACTGGAATGGATAAAGGAAGGAAGAAGCTTGGAAGCTTTTTGCATAAAGAAATGACATAATCTGAGCTGTGCTTTAGGAAAAGTAATCTGCTCCTAGGGTCTCCTAACTCTTCTAGCCAAGTAGGAAGTCAAGTAAAGAGACTGATGTTTTAAATCAATGGGGAAATTGACACAGGCTGGGCAGGAGGACTAATGATGACGATGATAACTCCCTTACATGTATACGATGCTCTGGGCTTTACAAAAAACTTTTTATAAAGATGTAATTGTATTGTCATAAATTTAGGGAATTAAGTATTTTTATCTCTATTTTATAGATGAACAAACAGAAGTTCCGAGAATCAGATAACGTCGTAAGTTAACTTCAGTGCATAGTTTGTAGCTAACAAAGCTAGGATGTGATATCATATCTTCTGACTCCAAATCCTGGACTCTTTATGATTATATCAAATTTTAAATCCATAAAAGACACAGAGATGAAGCACTCAGCTAACTTATGGAGAAAATAGTACTTGCGAGGGTAGTTAATGTTAGAGATATGTCTTTTGGACCAATGTCTAAAGAGAAGTTGGAGGAAGCTTGTTGTATTATTTGATGTATTAATTAAGAGCGATTAGGGAGAGCAGCACACTGAGAAAAGGCTAATGAATACTTTAGCTCAATGCTTAAACAAAAAGAGGAGGATCTGCAACTAGAGAAAAGAACAACAAATGCTCACTCAACAAATATTTATTGAACACCTACTATTTACCAGCCTAGGAATAAATAGTTTAAAAAATAACAGAAAAGGCCAGGCACAGTGGCTCACGTCTGTAACCCCAGACCAAGGCAGGAGAATTGCTTGAGCCCAGGAGTTCAAGACCAACTTGGGCAACACAATGAGACCCCCATCTCTACAACTATGACATTAAAAAATTAGCCAGCCACGGTGGTGCACACCTGTTGTTTCAACTTCTCAGGAGGCTGAGAAAGGAGGACTGCTTGAGCCCTGGAGGTTGAGGCTGGAGTGAACTGTGATCATGCCACTCCATTCTAGCCTGAGCAACAATGCAAGGCCTCATCTCTAAAACATTTTTCAAAAATGACAAAAATGTCTTCCAACAAAAATCTTATGTTCTGGAGATGTCAAACAGGCTTAAAGATTTTTAATAGTCACAAATGAACAAATGAAAGAGCTGGTTTGACCGTGCTTCTGACCTCACATTTATATTTGGTCTCAAGAAGCGAGATAGGCCGTCACATCACTATAAAATGAAGTTGCATCTCTTATTTTTGCTGTTAGGCCAAATTCAATTTTTCCAGACATAAAAACCACTGTTGTGTTCTTGATTGGAAAATGGGAAAGCAATTTACCTTTGGTGATTTAATGTACAGCCCCTGGTCTCTATATTCTTATAAATGTTTATAACTTTTTAGAGTTTACAAAGTACCACATCTATCTCTTAGAATATGTAAATGTTTTTCTAGGTGTATTTTTTGCAAAGTTAAAGACCTCCTAAGGCAGATTTTTTGTTATCATTGTTAGAGGAGAATGGATGTGGCTGCTGCATTTCACAGGGCTGTTTCTTGTACCTGTGTTTTATATTTTTAATGTTTTCCATCTTACCAGACATTGTTAGACACAGCCAATGATCAACAATGGCATTTAAATCATCTTCATAATTGACTCTATTTATAAGGAATGACTTACTTAGATTTGAAAGATTATTCAAACATCCTATCTTAACGTTTTTCTTTCTTAAAAAAAAAAAAAAAGAAAAGAAAATACAGGTTTTGTTATATTCTCTAAGTTCCCATGAATAAACTTAAGAAACTACATCCTTTAGAATTACTGGATTTAAAAATATTGATGTTTAAGCTTTCAGATATAAAAAGAGCACATTTTTGTAAAACACAAACACACAATAACAGATATGCACACGCGTACCATGCATACAGTCTGATTCCACAATAAAGCTGAATTTGCAGTCAGCATTTACTATGTTGAAATAAATCTCCCTCTCTCACACACACACACAACCTATGCACCAATCTGAAATTATGGCCTCAAATAGTAAAATGCCATAAAAACCTTAATTGCAGGGGCATTAACAGGAACCTCTATAATGCTGGAAACTGCCCACTGAATAATGCCTCTCCAGAGAGACTTGCTGACTACACACCTGGCTCAGTAAATGAAAGCAGAGCTCGTGCTTCATTTCATCCCTTCAGTCTTCAAGCTGCTTCGAGTCCTCACCCTACTCATTTTGATGTATCTCTCACATGAGTGACAAGTATATCCACGAGATAATAAAATGTGTTAAAATAGCTTGGCAGTGTTTTTGCTGATGTATTAATTCATTTCTTTTCACGTGCTATATCACCACAATGTCTCACCAGATTTTATGAGAGGGCTCACTGAAGTGAAGATCAAGCCAATGAATCGCTTAATATGAACTAATGAAAACCAGATATAAAAGGCTTGAGTAACTGTTTTGGAGCTTTAATTGTCAAATGGGTGTAAATTCTGAGCACTTCTAAGTAAAATAAAGAACTGAAATGAAGAAATTGAGATCACTTCGTGATAATTTGTTTAATTAAATAGTCATGTAAACAATGATGTCCTGGATGAAATCACTGAAATAGGAAGGAGGAAATGATTTCTCCAAGGCAGGAGATGCACTTTGAAAGACAAAAGCGTACTTCATTACGTAGTTTCTTTGCTATGGTTTGAGAGAAATCACTGGTAGCATGTTATAACCACTTATACAAAGCTCACTTTGTTCAAAGAAATTCATAAAGACATTTACAAGATTTTGAAATATAAAACAAACAAAATATGTCAAAACTTCCGTGTTTATTAACGATACTGATGCAATAAAGTGATGGATTTGCTTGGCAATTAACTGTTACAGCACACGAAGAGGATCTAAAAAGGAGACAGCTATAAACACAGCACATAGGTGGTTCTCAGATATGGAAAGTATTTTTATTGTATTAAAATAGGCAGTATCTACAATAACTGATTCAGGAAAAGATGACCAATATGTGCTAAAACCATGGGGTAAAAAATGTTTAGGGGATGGGATATTGATAAGATGCCAAAGTATCATTCAACAAATAACTTGGTAAATACAAAAAAAAAAAAAAATTACAACTTTAAGTCAAAGTCTTAAATAAATAACCAAATTTAGCATTATCCCTGATAATGCTTCTTGGTATGGTGCAGTAAAAAGCATGTAACATCCCTATGTAACATGTTTGTGCCAAAATGTTTAAACTGAATTTAATAATGAGGAAATAAGCAGAAAAATCCAGAATGCAGACAAATTCTACAAGACAACTGACCTGAATTAAACACAAGGCCACTTATAACAAAACAAAAAAAAATCTCAAAATATAGATGGAGAAAAGCACCATCCTAATTTCAAAAAAAAGTAGAGACAAAACACCAAAGGTAAGGATTAATTCCTGGATAGAAAAAAAGATACATCTTTTGGGGACAATTGAAATGTGTAGTGTATTTTGGATATTATTGCATTAATGTTGACTTTCTTAGTATAATAATTTAGGTGATTGTCTTATTCTTAGGATATGTATGCTGAAGTAGAGCATAAATACGTCTGTAAGTTCTGTCAAACAGTTAATCACAAAAAAAATAGAGGAAGAGGTAAATGTGGCAAGATGCTTAGTTTGATGAAAAGTATGTGTGTACATTGTATTTACCTTTCAGTTTTCCTGTAGATTTAATATTTTCAAAACAAAAAATTAGAGAAAATTGGCCTGATATATATGCTGTTTTAAAGTCAGATTGATACATTTCAGGTTTGCTGAAAAGATACACACTTTTGCGTCCCCTCACAACTAGAGTGGTTAAACTCTAGTTTGTGAACAGTTATACACAGATAAACTTGATAAACGCAGTGACATTTATTTTCTGAGAACTCATACCAAAAGTTTCTCATGAAATAAAAGACTCAGAGATGTCAATTGCTTTTTGCTTAGTATTACTTCTAGGAACTATATTTAGCTTTCTTATTATAGATGAAGAAATTTCAAAGGGATTAGTCAATGCAACTCTGTAATTTAGACCAATTTTATCTTGGCACATTTTAGACAATGCTTAAATAAAATGTTCATTCTTAAAAAGACATTCACATGCATTTTTGTTATTTAAGCATTTAAACAGCCTTGGAAAATGAAGAATTCACTCATTTAGTAATTTTGTTCATATTATTTATTTGACTCTATTCAATAATTTGATTTCCTTTATTGTTGCAAATAGCTACATTTAAATGTTTGTCAAAAATCATGCAGAAAAATGATATGAAAAATGATATCAGAGCATATCATTCTCTTGTTTTTTTTGGTGACAGGTCTTTCCAACATAATTGCAGAGTACATTTTTAACTTTTTGTGCTTATATTCCCAACATGGAAATAACTTACACTTATGAACACAGAATTAAAAATATTCCAGAGTGAGAGAGATGCAGAAGGCCAGTGTTCTCTACAATTCCAAAGGAGGTACCAGGCTCATTTTGTGGGTTTGATCGGACAGTGTGTATAAACCAAATAGGGCAAGTTGCAGCAAGGTGGGGCACTGCCTCACCCAGGAGGAGCATGCAACCGAGGACCGGGGGATCACCCCCTCTGGGACTTCCGTCTGGACACAGTGCTCTACCCAAGCCCTCTACAACCCACAGAACAGGAGATCTTCACTAGGCTGAATGGCCTTAGCAAGCTGCCTGAATAGGGCAGAACAGCAACTTCGGCCAGCGCCAGGGCTGCAACATAGATCTAGGTGGAAGTACTGGCTGCTGCCAAGAAAGTCAAAAAGCCGGTGGGACAGAGCTACCTGCCCCCCAAAAAGAAGGGGAACAGAATGCAGGGAAACATCTCTAAAGGCAGGATGGGTCCCCCCACCTCACAAAAGGCCAAAAAACTCACTCCAGAGTTAGGCACCCAGAAAGTCAATTAAAGAGCAACCAGGAATGATCCAGCTCCGAGGGCAGAAGGGAAGCCACCATTGCAGAAGCCGGCCTAATTTTCCAAAGCAAATAAAAGACACAGCAGCTCCACCGAATCTGTGGCAGCCCAGGAGTGCCTCTGCATGCAGACAAAGGAAAGGCCACTTCCCCAAGCAGCTACCTGAGATCAAAACTATATAAATCCAAGAAATGGGGAGAAATCAAAGCAAGAAGAATGAAACCATCAAAAACCAGAATGTCTCTCCCCCACCTCGAGCTCATAACTCCTCACCAGCAAGGGAACAAAGCAGGATGGAGAATGAATTTGACATATTGACAGAAGCGGGCTTCAGAAGGTGGGTAATAAAAACTTCTCTGAGTTAAAGGAACATGGTCTATCCCAATGCAAAGAAACTTGAAAAAAAGGTTAGACAAAACACTAACTAGATTACCAGCTTAGAGAAGAACATGAATGACTTGATGGAGCTGAAAACCACAGCACAAGAACTTCATGAAGCATACACAAGTTCCAATAGCTGAATAGATCAAGCAGAAGGAAAGATATCAGAGATTGAAGATCAAATCAATGAAATAAAATGAGAAGACAAGAAAAGAGAACAAAGAGTGAAAAGAAATGAACAAAGCCTTTAAGAAATATGGAATTATGTGAAAAGACCCAATCTACCCCTGCTTGGTGTACCGGAAGATGATGGGGAGAATGAATCCAAGCTGGAAAACATTCTTCAGGATATTATCCAGGAGAACTTCCCCAACCTAGCAAGACAGGCCAACATTCAAATACAGGAAATATGGAGACCACCACAATGATACTCCTCTGGAAGAGCAACTCCAGGCACATACTCATCAGGTTCACCAGGGTTGAAATGAAGGAAAAAATACTAAGGGTAGCCAGAGAGAAAGGTTGGGTCACCCCCAAAGGGAAGCAGATTAGATTCACAGCAGATCTCTCAGCAGAAACCCTACAAGCTAGAAGAGAGTGGGAGCCAATATTCAACACCCTTAAAGAAAAGAACTTTCAATCTAGAATTTCATATCCAGCCAAACTAAGCTTCATAACTGAAGGAGAAATGAAATCCTTTATGGACAAGCAACTGCTGAGAGATTTTGACACTACCAGACCTGCCCTGCAAGAGCTCCTGAAGGAAGCACTAAACACAGAAAGGAAAAACCAGTACCAGCCACTGCAAAAAAGAAACAAATGGTAAAGACCAATGATGCAATGAAGAAATTAAGTCAACCAAAGGGCAAAACAACCAACCAGTAATAAAATGGCAGGATCAAATTCACACATAACAATATTAAAATTAAATGCACATTGACTAAATGCCCCAATCAAAAGACACAGACTGGCAAATTGGATAAAAAGCCAAGAACCATCAGTGTGCTGTATTCAGGAGACCCATCTCATGTGTAAAGACACACACAGACTCAAAATAAAGGGATGGAAGAAGATTTACCAACCAAATGGAGAGGAAAAAAAAAAAAAAAAAAAAGCAGGGGTGGCAATCCTAGTCTCTGATAAAATGGACTTCAAACCAACGAAAATCAAAAGAGACAAAGAAGGGCATTGCATACTGGTAAAAGGATCAATACAACAAGAAGAGTTAACGATCCTAAATATATATGCACCCAATAGAGGAGCACCTAGATAGTAAGGCAAGTTCTTAATGACCTTCAAAGAGACTTAGACTCCCACACAATAATAGTGGGAGACTTTAACACTCCACTGTCAATATTAGACGATCAACGAGACAGAACATCAACAAGAAAATTCAGGACTTGAATGCAGATCTGGACCAAGCCAACTTAACAGACATTTACAGAACTATTTACCCCAAATCCACAGAATATACATTCTTCTCAGCACCACACCACAATTACTCTAAAATTGACCACATAATTGGAAGTAAATCACTCCTCAGCAAATGCAAAAGAACAGAAATCATAACAGTCTCTCAGACCACAGTGCAATCAAATTAGAACTTAGGATTAAGAAATAACTCATAACCACACAACTTCATGAAAAAGGAACAACTGGCTCCTGAATGGAGCCTGGATAAATGATGAAATGAAAGCAGAAATAAAGATGTTCTTCAAAATCAATGAGAATGAAGACAAAACATACAAGAATCTCTGGGACACATTTAAAGCAGTGTCTAGAGGGAAATTCATAGCAATAAATGCCCACATGAGGAGCAAGGAAAGGTCTAAAATCAACATCCTATCATCAAAATTGAAAGAGTTATAGGAGCAAGATGAAAAAAAATGCAAAAGCTAGCAGAAGACAAGAAATAACTAAGACCAGAGCAGAACTGAAGGAAATAGAGACACAAAATACCCTTCAAAAAATCAACAAATTCCAGAGCTGGTTCTTTGAAAAGATCAACAAAATAGACCACTAGCCAGACTAATAAAAAAGAAAAGAGAGAAGAATCAAGTAGATGCAATAAAAAATGATAAAGGGGACACGACCACCAATTCCACAGAAATGCAAACGACCATCAGAGATTACTATAGAGAACTCTATGTATACAAACCAGTAAACCTGGAAGAAATGGATAAATTCCTGGACACTTGCACTCTCCCAGGACTAAACCAGGAAGAAGTTGAATCCCTGAACAGACCAATAACAAGGGCTGGAGTTGAGGCAGGAATTAATAGCCTACCAACTAAAAGAAGCCCAGGTCCAGATTGGTTTACAGTCCAATTCTACCAGAGGTACAAAGGGGAGCTGGTACCATTCCTTCTGAAACTATTCCAAACAATCCAAAAAGAGGGAATCCTCCCCAACTCATTTTATGAGACCAACATCATCCAAATACCAAAACCAGGCAGATACAAAACTAAAAAAGAAAACATCAGGCCAATATCCATGATGAACATCGATGCAAAAATCTTCAATAAAATACTGGCAAACAGAATGCAATAGCAAATCAAAAACCTTATTAATCATGATCAAGTAGTCTTCACCCCAGGGATGCAAGGCTGGTTAAACATACACAAGTCTATAAATGTAATCCATCACATAAACAGAACTAAAGACAAAAATTACATGATTGTCTTAAGAGATGCAGAAAAGGCCTTCAACAAAATTCAACAGGCTTTATACTAAAAACCCTCAATAAACTAGGTATCTATGGAACGTATCACAAAATAATAAAAACTATCTACAACAAACCCACAGCCAATATCATACTGAATATGCAAAAACTGGAAGCACTCCCTTTGAAATCTGGCACTAGTCAAGGATGCCCTCTCTCACCACTCCTATTCAATACAGTAGTGGAAGGTCTAGCCAGAGCAATCAGGCAAGAAAAAGAAATAAAGTGTATTCAACTAGGAAAAGAGGAAGCCAAATTGTCTCTATCTGCAGATGACATGATTGTATATTTAGAAGATCCCATTGCCTCAGCCCAAAATCACCTGAAATTGATAAGCAACTTCAGCAAAGTCTCAGGATACCAAATCAACGTGTAGAAATCACAAGCATTTCTATGCACCAATAACAGACAAACAGCCAAATCAAAAGTGAACTCCCATTCACAATTGCTACAAAGAGAATAAAATACCTAGGAATACAACTAACAAAGGATGTAAAGTACCTCTTTAAGGAGAGCTACAAACCACTGCTCAAGGAAATAAGAGATGACACAAACAGATGTTTGTGTCTCAATGAAATAAGAGACAACACAAACATGCTCATGGCTGGGAAGAATCAACATTGTGAAAAGGGCCATACTGCCCAAAGTAATTTATAGATTCAATCCTATCCCCATCAAGCTACCAATGACCTTCTTCACAGAACTGGAAAAAAAACACTTCAAACTTCATATGGAACCAAAAGAGAGCCTGCATAGTCAAAACAATCCTAAGCAAAAAGAACAAAGCTGGAGGCCTCACGCAGCCTGACTTCAAACTATACTACCAGGCCACAGTAATTAAAACAGCATGGTACTGGTACCAAAACAGAGACATAGATCAATGGGACAGAACAGAGCCCTCTGACGCAACAACACATATCTACAATTATCTGATCTTTGACAAACCTGAGAAAAACAAGCAATGGGGAAAAGATTCCCTGTTTAATAAATGGTGTTGGAAAAACTAGCTAGCCATGTGCAGAAAGCAGAAATTGGACCCCTTCCTGAGACCATATACTAAAATTCACTCCAGATTGATTAAAGATCTAAACATAACACTAAACACCATAAAAACCCTAGAAGAAAACCTAGGCAAAACTATTCAGGACATAGGCATAGGCAAGGACTTCATGGCTAAAATACCAAAAGCAATAGCAACAAAAGCCAAAGTAGACAAATGGGATCTAATTAAACTCCAGAGCTTCTGTACAGCAAAGGAAACAATCATTAAAGTGAACTGGCAACCAACAGAATGGGAAAAAACTTTTGCAATCTACCCATCTGACAAAGGGCTAATATCCAGAATCTACAAAGAACTAAAACAGATTTACAAGAAAAAAACAAACCCATTCAAAAGTGGGTGAAGGATATGAACAGACATTTTTCAAAAGAAGACATATATGAGTCCAACAAACATATGAAAAAATGTTCATCATCACTGGTCATTAGAGAAATGCAAATAAAAACCACATTGAGATATCATCTCACAATGGTTATAAAGGTGAACATTATAAAATCTGGAGACAGTAGATGCTGGAGGGGATGCTGAGAAATACGAACAGTTTTACACTGTTGGTGGGAGTGTAAATTAGTTCAACCATTGTGGAAGACAAGGTGGTGATTCCTCAAGGACCTAGAAATAGAAATTCAATTTGACCCAGCAATCCCATTACTGTGTATATACCAAAGAATTATAAATTGTTCTATTATAAAGACACATACACACGTATGTTCATTGCGGCACTGTTTACAATAGCAAAGCCCGGAACCAACCCAAATGTCCATCATCGATAGACTGGATAAAGACAATGTGGCACATATACACTGTGGAATACTATGCAGCCATAAAAAATGATGAATTCCTGTCCTTCATAGGGACAGGGATGAATCTGGAAACCATCATTCTCAGCAAACTGACATAAGAACAGAAAACCAAACACCACATGTTATCATTCATAGGTGGTGTTGAACAGTTAGAACATGTGGACACAGGGAGGGGAGCATCACACATTGCAGTCAGTAGCTGGGGGCTGGGGAAGGATAGCAGGAGTGGGGAGGTGGGGAGGGAAAATGAAGGGAGAAATGCCAGATATAGGTGATAGGGGGATGAAGGCAGCAAACCACCTTGCCATATATGTACCTATGCAACAATCCTGCATGATCTGCACAGGTACCGCAGAACCTAAAGTAATAATAATAAAAAAAACCTCAGTATACTGTTTTTCAAAGTAGTGATGTGCCTAAATGTGGAACTGGCTGTTAATATGAATTTAATTACATGACCTTTATGCTTTGTTAACCTAGCTCATTATCATATGTGATCCGGGAATATCCCAGAAATGCAAGGATGGTGTAATATCAAGATATAGATTAATATGACCTGTTTGGGTCTGAATCTTTGTGTCTCCCAAAATTCTTGTATTAAAATTCTAACCCCCCAGGTGGTGTTATTAGGATAGGAGGCAGCGACTTTATGGCATGATTAGATCATGAGGATAGAGCCATGATGATTATGATTTGTTTCCTTATAACAGAGACCCCTGAAACTTATGTCAGGACATAACAAAATATGCCTTCTATAAACCAGGAAGTAGGCACTTTCCAGACACTGAATCTGCCAGTACCTTGATCTTGGACTTTGTAGCCTCCAGAACTTTGAGAAATTAATTTCTGTTGTTTATTAGCCACTATTTATGTTATTTGTTAGAACAGCCTAAATGGGCTAAGACATTACAAATTCCATCAATAGATCAAATATATTAAAACCATTCTTTCCACGAGATAAGAAAAAGGCATTTGATAACATTTCAACCATTTCTATTTAAAAATCTCAATTATTCTATTAAAAATAAACCCAGAAATAGGATTCTATACTAACATCATATCTAGTATTTGCTGTAAGCAACCAGCTAACGTTGTGTTTAGCAGTACAACTTTAAAGACATTCTCAATAAAATTAGAAACATACAATGATAATGATAACATCATTATTTGTTAACCTATTTTTTGGATAAGTTTTGTAATATGCCATTAAACTTGAGGTAGGAATGAAAACTATAATTTTTGGAATGACAAAAGATATCATTATTTATAGACTATATTAATATATACTTAGAAAATAAAAGTGCCCTAATTAAAGAATATACACATAACAGGAAAATTTTGTGAGTACATTTTTTTTGTAATACAGCTTAGTTGTCCAGGCTGTATTACAGTGGTATGGTGATGGCTCACTGTAGCCTCCATGTCCTGGGCTCAAGCTATCCACCCATGTCAGCCCACTGAGGAGCTGGGACTACAATGTATGCTATCATATATGGCTAATTTTTATTTTTATTTTTTTAGAGATGGAGTCTCAGTATGTTGCCCAGGCTGGTCTCAAACTCCTGGCCTCATGTAATCCTCCCACTTTGGCCTCCCAAACTGGTAGGATTACAGGCATAAGCCACCACTGAGAACTAAATTTAACAGGAAATGTTTATGATATGTGTAAGGAAAGTTATAAAACCTTTTTGATTAATGAATAAAGATTAGAAAAAACAAAAATGTCAGTAACAGAGAGATAGTTAATAAGGTACATCCACTCAATGGAATATATCAAAGCTAAATTGTCAGTCTTTTTAAAAATAAATATCACCATTACACCTGATAAAACTTAGTTTGGGTTTATATGACAATCAAAAAGGCTAGACAGGAAATTTCTTTCTCTTATGTGGAAGATTGAATCTGAAGGGCAGATGTACTAATTCAGATCACTATTTCTCAGCAATCTGGATTGAGAAGTGTTATGAACTGAATATTTATATCCCTCGAAATTCATATTGTGAATCCCTAACTTTCAATATGGTTACATTTGGACATTGAGCCTCTATGGAAAAAATTAAGGTTAAATGAGGCCCTAAGGGTGGGACCCTGATCTCATAGAATTAGTGTCTTTCTAAGAATTGACTCCAGAGTGCTGTTTCTTTGCTTGCACACAAATAAGTCACATAAACACATGGTGAGATGGCAGCTGCCTAAAAGCTAAGAGAAAAGGTCTCAGAATGAAATCCACCTCACTAACACCTTGCTGTTGGATTTCCAGTCTCAAGAATTACAAGAAATAGATGTTTTGTGTTGACTTCATCTAGTCTGTGGTCATTGTTGTGGCAGCCTGAGCAGACTAAGACATGAGGGAAGAAGAAAGGAACCAAAACCCTCCCTCTGGATCTTGATAGATTACCACTTGATAATGTGGGCAACAGCAGTCACCCAACAGCCATGCTTGTAGCAAAGGCCTATCCTTGACCTTGTCTACTGAATGCCATCTCCTCATCTACTCTAGGGTGTGTCTCTTCAGCATCATCAATATAACCCTTTGTAATAGATTTTACTACCAGCACACATTCACAGTCTGATCATCCCTCACTAACTCCTCTGCTAACATCCTGGTTCCCACACAATCATCTCTCACCTGGGCATTTTGCTATTACTTCCCAACTTGGGTCCTTTCATTACTCTTGGGACTACTCAATCTAATAACAAGATAGTTAAGCCTCCATTCTTTCCCTACTCTGACAGCAGGTTTGGATGTTGTGTATTGTGGTTTTTTATTTTGTTTGTTCATTTTGTTCTGAAATTAAAGTATGCAAAATAAAGAATAAAAAAAAGATAGTGATTCTGTTAGAAACTAAGTCAGATTGTGTTGTTCATCTGTGAATATGACTTTTTATCTATACAATGGTATAAACTACAGTTCTTACCATGGCCTACAAGGCAGGCCATCTGAGCCCTTGTTAGCTTCCTGACCCAGTGACCTACCACTCTTCTTGACTATACTGCTTCAGCCATTCTAGCCTACCTTGCTTTTTGCACATATCAGGAATACTTTTGCTAAAATGCTTTTGCATTTCCTATTTTCTCTGCCTGAAACATTCTTTCTCAACATATCTCCATGACTCACCCTGTCATGTTTGTTCTGGCCATTATTTAAAAGTTGTTTTTTTTTTTTTTTTTTTTTTTTTTTTTCACAAGAGCTCTCCTGGCAGCTGCTGTGGGTAGAACTCTGTCCGCCCAAAACCAGACAGGCTGAGGTCTTAATCCTCCGCAGCCCAGAATGTAATCTTATTTGGAAATAGGATAATTGTAGGTATAATGAATTAAGATGAGGTTGTACTGGATCAGGGTGGGTCCCTATGCCAATGTGACTGACCCTTATAAGAAATTGACCAGGTGAATACAGACACACAGAGACAGCACCAAGCATGGAACAATGAAGGTCAAATTATGTTGCTGCTGCAAGACAAGGAACATAAAAGATTGATAGCAAACCACCAGAAGCTAGCATGAAGTAGGGAAGAATTTTCTTAGAGGTTTTAGGGGGAACATGATCCTCCCGACATCTTGATTTCAGATCTTGGCCTCCAGAACGGTCAGACAATAAATTTCTGTTTTAAAACACGCAATTTGTGGCACTTGGTTACGGCAGCTGATCTAAAGGCCCTGTCTGAAATAGCAATTCCTGGGATTCTGATCCCCCTAACCTGCTTTATTTGTCTCCTTAGAACTTGACGTCATCCATCCTATCATATTTTACTTACGTATTTTGTATATTTTATCTTACTACCCTAAACCCACCTCAAATGCCAGCAATGTGAGGTTAAAATGTTTTTCTGTTTTCATTACTTTCTCCTCAGCTTTGAAACAGTTCTTGACTTGTTACAGGTCCTTAAAGTATACTTGTTGACTAGAAGAAGGAAGATATGAATGAGTGAGGGAGCAAGCTTGGTAATTGGTTCCATCTCCATGGGGAAGAGTAAGGGGTGTTTCAAAATGACATGAGTGTTTTGGAAAATTGCTCCACTTATTGTATAAAATACTCTAAGTGGAAAGAAGTGTTTCCTTTTATAAAATACTATGCAGAAATTAAGTGTAATTTTTTGAACAGTTTAAATGATATGAGAGATTGTTTTATGAAAAAGGTGGTTTATGAAATAGTTTCTACAATAAAATCTAAACTATGTAAAGCAGGTATTTTTGAATAAAGAATAGATAGAAAGAAATATTCCAAAATTTCAATAATAGTGTTTTTACTTGATGGCATTATTTGTGACAATTTTGTCTTTATTTCGAAGCTGAAAGAGTTTATTCTGGTAGAAGAAAGATTTTTTTTGAAATATAGAAAACGTATAGACTTTTATCTAAAGAGGTTTTTGTTCAATTTTCAAAATTGATTTGAGAAGGTTTTGGATTTAATGTAATAAAAATGCCCCTTTCAAACGTGTCTTGACTTACAGTTTGTTTCTCACTACATTTGTGTACTTTATTTTATATATTTAAGGTATATGCTATGGTGTTTTGCTATATATTATATTATGAAATGATTATCACAATCAAGCTAATTAACATATTCATCACATTATAAAGTTGCCTTTGATGAGAATACTTATAATCTATTGCCTTAGTAAATTCCAAGTATATGATATTATTAACTATAGTCACTATGCTGTATGTTAGTCCCCTTTGATAACTGTCACCCCATTCCCCACACCCATCAATGTCTGTTAGCTATTTTTCTACTCTTGGCTTCTTTGAGTTCGACTTTTATGAATTCTACTCATAAGTGAGATCACATGGCATTTGTCACTCTATGGCTGAGTTATTTCGCCCAGAATAATGTCCTCATGTTTATCCATGTTGTCTCAAATGGCAAATTTCTTTCTTAAGGCTGATATTGCATTGCCTATATGTGTCACATCTTCTTTGTCCATTCATCTACTGAGGGTTGCTTACATTGTTTCCATATCTTAGCTATGATGAATAATGTTGCAATGAACATGTCAATCAGATATCTCTTCAAGATTGTGATTTCATTTCCTTTGGATATATATGCTCTAGTGGGATTTCTGGATCATACAGTGCTTCTATTTTTAAGTTTTTGAGGAATCTCTGTATTGTTTTCCATAGAGGCTGTACTAATTTACAATACCACCAACAATGTATAATGGTTCCCTTTTCTCCACATCTTCACTAACACTCAGTGTCTTCTTACTTTTTGATAATAACTATCCCAACAGGTGTTAGGTGCCATCTCACTGTGGTTTTAATTTTTATTTCCCTGATTAACAGTGACATTGAGCATCTTTTCAGACAACTGTTAGCCTTTCATGTCTTCTTTATACAATTGTCTATTCAGGTTTTTCACCCATTTTTAATTGGAATGGGTTTTTTGCTATTCAGTTGTATGAATTTCTTCCATATGTTGGATACCAACCTCTTATTAAATATAGAGTTTCAAATATTTTCTCCCAATTCATAGGTTGCTTTTTTGATTTGATGCACTTCCACTTATTTAATGATAAATTTCTGCACATTATGAAATTTCTTTAATGATAATTGTTTTAAAATGCTTTTATTTACCTCAGTCAACTACATGGCTGCCTTTGACTTTACATAATATCAGGGAAGAAGAAAAAAGTGCAGCTGTGATAATTCCATGATCAGCTTTCAAAATCATATCACAGAATTAAGTTACCAAAGTTGTCACTGCTTCTACCATGCTCAGTAAGTTTAGGAGCAGAAGCATCTGGTAGATCTGTCATATCCAGAGACTCGCTGCCTTAACTCTTTCATTCCTTCAGCAAGAACCTGGTGAAACTGGAAGCTCTTAAGGAACAACCATTGATTTAAGAACCTCAAACGGCTAACCATGATCCATGCTAGCAAAGCAAGTAGATTATATTCTGCCTCTATCTTCTTGTTAATGTGAATTAGTCTCATATATATGAATTTATTTGGCAGAACCAAAATTGCATTCACATTCAAATTCTTAAAGACAGGGATATGTCATTTTGAATTCTATTACCTCTACATATTAAAAGATATTTGCTGATTCATGGTGATTACTCATTACATAAAAATGATGTCACAGGTGGGTGGTATTTATTGTACTCTCATATTTAACATATATCCAAGGGGACTGGGATGTCTAACATGTGGAGAATAGTGAAATAGAAAATAAGACATGTTTAGAAATTACCGTCAATAACTAAAACAAAAAAACAAACAAACAAAAACGGACAGTGCATTGGCTCATGCCTGTAATCACAGCACTTTGGGAGGCTGCAGCAGGTGGATCACCTTAGGTCAAAAGTTCAAGACCAGCCTGACCAACATGGTGAAACCCTGTCTCTATTAAAAATACAAAGTATTAATGAGGCTCCGTGGTGGAGGCCTGTAATCCCAGCTACTTAGGAGGCTGAGACAGGAGAATCACTTGAACCGGGGAGGTGGAGGTTGCAATGAGCCAAGATCACACCACTGCATTCCAGCCTGGGCAACAAGAGAGAAACTCCATCTCAAAAAACAGCCTTCTTAGGGTTTTGGTTCATGGAAGTGAGGAATGTTTTCTCAACCGTTAGTGTTATAAAAGAGATCCAAATTACTATTAGGGAATTCAAACGATTAAAATTTAATTAAATTAGGGAACACATACTTGCTGGCTAATTTTATTTCTACTTTCATTGGTTATGGCCAAATTTTCAGACTTACAATTTTATTCTATGCAAAATATTACTTTCCCTTTCATGAAGATAGAATTAAGCCATTCAAAAATGGATACATCTGGTTAGACAGGAACTTAATTCAATCATTAGGTAGTTTTTTTGTTTGTTTGTTTGTTTGTTTTTAAAGAGCGCTTTTAGGCTGTAATACAAAGGGAATTAAGCAATTAGATTATAAGGAATTGTGATATGTTAAAATGATTTAAGCCTGCATTACAGATGGAAGAGAACACCAGGAATGATTGCTGCAGATAGGGTAGATTAGCCTTAAAATATTCTACCCATTGAAGTGACAAGGAAACTGTAATTTTTGAATAAAGGCACAAAATGAAACTAAATCTATTTTACCTCTTCCCCTACTACTTTACTTCCTTTTCCTTAATAGTCTTTCATCTTGACACTGGCCAAGAAGGGGCCACATTTGTATGTTCTAAGAAAGTGGAACACTGGAATTTTTTTTTTTTTTTTTTTTTTTTTTTGAGATGGAGTCCCATTCTGTAGCCAGGCTGGAGTGCAGTGGTATGATCTCTCACTGCAACCTCTCACTCCCTGGTTCAAGCTATTCTCCTGCCTCAGCTTCCCATGTAGCTGGGATTACAGTCACCCACCACCACACCCCACTACATTTTTTATTTTTAGTAGGGACAGGGTTTTACCATGTTGGCCAGGATGGTCTCAATCTCCTAACCTCATAATCTGCCTGCCTTGGCCTCCCAAAGTGCTGAGATAACAGGTGTGGGCCACCTCACCCAGTCTGGAACACTAGAATTTTAATTCTGTGCAGTTTTTGTAATCTTTATTCATTAGTTGAATGTTGGCTAGGTTCCCTAGACAGGCTATCAATGTAAAAGATCAGAAAATATTGCAATATACAGACAACAAATTTGATGCTAAATATAAATTTCCTCCATGTATCAGTGAGTGGTGGATTTCTGATATGAAGGACGATCTTTATTTTAGGAAGAGGCTCCCTTATTAAAGAAATAATGCAAGGATTGTAAGAAGTTTGAACTTTATGTTAAAGGGAGTGATAGTAGTAGAGCCATATTTTGAAACTATGAGAGGCCGAGCCTGGTGGCTCATGACTGTAATCCCATTACTGTGGGAGGCTGAGATGAGAGGATTGCATGAGATCAAAAGTTCAAGGACAGTGTGCACAACATAGTGAGACCTCATTTCTATAAAAAATTAAAAAAAAAAATTAGCTGGGCATGACGGTACATGCCTATAGTCCTAGCTATTCAAGAGGCTGAGGAGGGAGGATTCTTTGAGCCCAGGAATTTGGGTTTGCAGTCAGCTAGAATCAGGTCACTGCATTGCAGCCTTAAAAACAAAAACAAAAATAAAACCTAGGAGACGTGTGACTGCAGCCTGAGTAGCTAGACCACTGTATAGTACATTTTGAGGCAGTATCCTGACAGCTATCCTAAAGCTTCAAAGAGAATACAGCAGTTATTATAAAGACTAACTATCAACTAAATATACAGAATCACTCCATGCTATCGGCTCAATACTCTATTTTCCTGTCTTGACTTTCACAATTCTTCACTTCTTCCTTCCCCATATTTTATACTCAGCTTTCCATCTGCCTTATGTATCAGTATAATGAAAACATAAGACTTTCTTGGGCTTTTGTTTTGGGTCTCACTCCAGATTTGACTTTTAACATTTTTCCTGCTATGGAAAATTCTTGAGTTACCATCTATTTGGGAACAATTTTTCATGGCGCTCTCATATTCCTGCATGTCTTAATAAATGAGGCACAGATTACCCCTCACTTTGGACCATCTTTTCGAGTACGTTTTTACAGCAAAGTAGCCTTGGAACCTATAGTATCTTCCTTCAGAGCAAAGGGCAGGTTTGCTTACCGTCTTGGGAGATAGAGATTATGTCTTTCACTGGAGCAAGGAACAAAGGAGGCAGGGTTAGTGCCCATTATAAAAGGTGCAGATTTCTGAAGTTTAGGATTCCATTCATGTAATGCAACCTACCATTTGCATATATCTATCCAGGCCCTTTTGCGTCACCCCATGAGAGTCAGGAGCAAGGGGAATTGAGGCAAATATGATGGTGTTCATGGTGTTTGCTGTGCTATGAGTAATAGTCCTTTTTCTCTGACCCAGGAATGCTGTATCTTTTGTCATCATCCTTGAGTTTGCAGCAGGGCAACTGGTGTGCTTGCAAGCAGTGTAAAATCTCAGACTACCTTTTTTTATACCTTGAATTTTATTTAATTAGCTTTATTGAGATATAATTCAGTATTATAGAGGGTAAAATTAAAAGGATTTTAGTGTATTCACGGAGTTATGGTTGCATAACTACAATCTAATTTTTGCACATTCTCATCACCTCAAAAATTTATCTTGTACCCATTAGCCATCTTCACCCTATCCCCCTTTCTTCCCACCCCAATGTAAATTTTTCTATTTATAGCTGCCTATTGGACAACTCATATAAATAGACAGAAACTGGAAATTATAATAATTTGAATAAGTGGATACAAATTAATTCATTGATAATAGAAAGGGAAAAGGAGAGGAAAAAATTGAATTTTGGAAAGGTAGATTACACAGAATTTTGTGATAGAGAGAAAATGAGAGGTAGAAAACCAAAGTTGACTCCTATGTTCTAGGCAAAGTGAGAGGGGGATGAAATAGTTGGAAAGAAAACAGTCTGAGAAGGAAGAACAGAAACCTGGTAACAATGTGAAGAGAGACAGTAAGCATTAGACTTTTCCAATGGAAGGGATGGCTTTCAAACCTTGCAAAGAACAGCTATATGCAGTTTTTAACGATTTTGTGCTTTGATTTTCATTTCATTATCTTCAAATCTTTGGTAAAAAGAGTTTTAAAAACAGGATTATGCTTATTGTTATTTCACAAAAGCAACACTTTGCTCATTCTCTAAACCAAAGAGATATAGAAGAGTAGGGAGAAGCAAGATGACAAGAGAACTGGATTGGGAAACGAAATTCTGAAGGAGAAGTGACTGCCTAGAGAGTGTATGTACCATTCTCACTTAGAAGAAACTTTAAAGATTGAGGAGGGAACTGGGCTGTCTACCACTGTGTGGCATGTGGGTTCAAATAACTTTCCTTGGATATTAAATACCAAACATAAACTGCATAAGCCTAGATGACTAGGGTACATTTTCTGTTAGTTGAGTGCATTTTCTGTTAGTTGTTCCTTTGATCTACCCAAATATTAGCCTGGCACTGAGGGGAGTAGTCTGAGAGATTTAACTCACCAACTCACTGGGAAGGAGTCAACATTGGTGAGAATTTCCAGAAAGGGAATGCAGCTCCAGAAGAGGGAAGAGTTGGTGCTAAATGAATAGCAATCTTTCAATGATGGATAAACGAAGATGAATTAGAGGGATTATTTAGGAGAACTGATAACAAAAAAATTATGAAATAGCCTTTATGAAAACAAGGATATATGTGTGTGTATCTGAGAAGTAGAAAACAAGGATGTGTGTGTGTGTATTATTGAATGATGATGGAATATCCTTTATGGTATGTGTTTCTTTTGTGTAGTAGGTAGGGGAATGGGTGGGATGGGTATTGAATTATAGTTTTCTCTGGAAGATATCTTTGACTTTAACGTCTTTTCATAAGACTGGATGCTTCTGAAAGTATCAGGTAGGAATCCTGTCATTATTAACTAGTTTTTATTACATCCTCATTATGCCCATAAGCACTTTATGTATATGAATAGTTCTCAAATGGGGAGACTTTGGCCTCCAGGGGACATTTGGCAATATCTGAATCTTTTAGGGGTTGTTAAACCTGTATGTGGATGCTGCTGGCATATAGTGAGGGTCTAGAAACGTTGCTAAATATTTTATGATTCACAGAACAGACCCTGCAAAAAAGAATTTTCTAGCCCCCAATGCCAATAGCACTGGGGTTGAGAAATCCGGATAAGAAGTGCAAGTTTTAATACTTCCAGAAACACTTTGAGATAGATGACTTTTATTATTTCCTTCTTCCAGATGAGGGAACTGGGCCAGGAGGATTTTGAGCAACATCTTTTAGTAAAGGGTAGAGCCTAGATTTGGATGGGAGTAGTGTGACTCTTGAGCATGTGTGAAGTCCTATGCTCTATTATCTTTGTAAATTACTCCTATATGTGTATAACCAACCCCCTGCTCCGGCAACACATCTTATTTACATTAACTTAATCAGAAAAAAAACGTATTTATTTAAATGCATCGTTTCCCACCAAGACAGTATGCTTAGAAGCATTGGAATATCCATTCTTCTTACTCTGCATAGACAGGAAACACAGCAACTTAGAGTTGCTCTTGGGTGCTAGGAGCAATAGGGCACCCTTTATTTATGAGCTGTTATTTTATGGCATATTTATTTATTTTTAAAGCATATTGGTTTATCTTTTTCAAGTTTAGGATTCAATGAAGGGAGAATTTTCATATAAGCAGAGGCAATTTTTCTCTCCAGTGTAGAAAACTTATATGTATACACATTAGAAACTACCAGCTCAGTCTTTTAAGGAACACATTTTAGTTGTGGAGATGCAATTCGTAATAGCTGAGGAAATCTCATTTTAGCTCTAAGTTACCATAAGCACCACTTCGACTGCTATAGAAGCACTCTCTAGAGAAAAAATTTACTATTTTACCTGTACTAAGTACTTAGTGTTTTTAAGAGATCTATGATGCTTTCATTCCAGATTAATTTAAAGTAATGATTGCAGTGTACTCAATCTCTTTCTCTGTATGGCAGAATTTGAAGTCTGTCTTCCCGCTCACCAAGAATATTTTATTTCCTCATGTAATTACCAGTTTTTGGCTGAACTTTTTGTATTATACGCAGAAAGCAATACATTATATGTCTTAAGTCCTTCTGCTTAAATATTATGGAAGAATAGGCCCTCGCCGTATGGCTTAGTGTGTGTATTGTAAAGTGTTCCTTAGAGTAAAAAGGTTATTTTTATTCCGACGTATGCCCTTTACCTGTTTCTTCCTCCCTCCCTTCCTTCCTCTGTCCCTTTCTTCCTTCTTTCATTCCTTCATTCTCTTCTTTCTCTGTCTCTCCCTACACTCCACTCACCTCCTTTTCCTTCCCACATAGCCTTGAAAGTACCCGCTCTTTCGAAATCAGATGGGCTAGTCTCAATATGCTATTAGATGTTCTGGATTTTAAAAATTAGCTATTCACTTAACAGCATTTTATTTACCAGAAAAAAATCTACCTTTCCTAAAAGAAAATACAGCAACTGATAAATTACCAAATGATTGAAATTTTAGTTTTGGCTATGCAGAGTAAGTATTCTGATGTACATTGGGACATATTCTGAAGAGAGCATGAATATGAAATCATCTATGTCAAATTAGTATTGAGAATTTGTTTAAACAGAACAAAGACCTTTAAGGTCTTTTAGTGATTTTGCTATTCTTTACACAAAAGCCTTTCTCCTTAGGTACAAACACACACAACAGTAAAAACCTATAAAATCCTTTTCTATTCTAGTGGCAATCAAAAAAGAATCATTGTGATAAATTTGATAACAAATAGAAAACACATTTTTACTCTCAATAAACCTGATGTTGCAAATGAATAAGAACTGTTTTTTTCTTTCCTGTTATATCAGATGCTTCTGTAATCTGTCCATTTGCCCAAATTAGAACTCAAAAAATTATCTTTGTTTTCTTCCTTAACCCCACATGTGTTCAGTCATAATAGCCAGTTTTTCTTTTCTTTTCTTCTTTTTTCTTCTCTGAGTTAGGATCTCTCTTTGTCTCCCAGACTAGAGTGCAGTGGCATGATCGTGGCTCACAGTTGGGAATTTGGACATAAGCATTGCATGCAGAGAAGGAAAATCTATAACCAGAGTAAGCATCTGTTTCAGTAAGGACAAAATCCTGCCCCTCTAGGACAGAAGAGATCTAATTTAATTAATTAGTCAGCAGGTAGCTGGCTGATCACCCACAAGAATCACACCATACAAGAGATCAGTGTTGTCCTGTTGCTGGATTGGACACTCACCAGTGTCAGCCTTGTTAAGTGAAAGTCCATGATGCTGAGCATGTGCATATCCTCCATCCCTTCCACTATGACCACTTTTTTCATGAACCCACTGAGCAATGACAATGTGGCTGGGGAAGGAGGTTGGCTGGTTTCCACAGAAAGGGTCATTTTAATTACTTGATTATTAAACTCTTTCTCTGCTGAGATCACCCCTTGGTGAGCACTTATATGGGATACAAACATAGGAACATTTTTTTGCCAACATAACTCTTCTTCAAATGTACCCATTGCCAATTTTCCAATCAAATTTCCTTCAAGTCCCTGATCATGCAGCCAAACCATAAGCTGCAGTCTATTGATCAGCATATAATTGAATATCTGGCTATGTCTCTTTTCAAACAAAGTAAACAACTAGGTATACCATTTGAAATTTTGCCCATTGGAAGGATTTCCCTTCACTACAGTCCATCAGGGATGTCCCACACAGGGGCTGCACAGCTACAGCTGTCACTTTTGAGTGGTAACTGCATATCATGCAGAACCCACTGTAAACCAGGCCAAAGTCTTCTATTCCTTCCTCAACTGATGCTAGAGTACTCCCCATGAGGCCATAGGTTCAGGGTGAGAAATAAAAAGCATTATAACCAGAGTGGAGACCATGGGCATTTAGGCCATTGCTAAAAGTTGGATAACTATCCCCTAAAATCTCATGGTGAACTTTGATCCCAGTATTGGAGATGGGGCCTAATAGGAGGTATTTGGGTCACAGGAGCATATCCTTCATGAATGGCTGGGTGCTGCTCTCATGGCGATGAGTTTTAACTCTTAGTTCCTGAGAGATCAGATTGTTAAAAACTGGCTTCCTTGGTTTCTCTCTCCTGATTTCTCTCTTTTCATATTATCTCTGCACATGCTTGGCTCTCCTTCCCTTTCCACCATGAGTGGAAGCAGCCTGAAGCCCTCACTAAATGCCGACCCTGGTGCCATGCTTCTTGAATAATCTGCAGAACTGGGAGCTATATAAACAAACCTCTTTTCTTCATGAATTACCCAGCTTCAGGTATTCCTTTACAGCAACACAAATGGACTAAGACAGTCATTTATATATGTACTTTTGCCTTCAGGGCCTGCTTAGGCCTGATCACACACATACTGCTTTGGTTTGAGGATGGAATGTGGCTGTGCATGTTCAACTTTATGGCTTGGTGAGTCAGATAATACCCAGTTCATAAAGAGCAGCTCAAGTTACATGATAACTTGGTGGCCCATGGTTAAGCATTTATTTTCTATTGAGGACCAGCAGGAGGTCAAGGGCTGTTTCTCAAAACAAGACTAGTTTTCTGGGGAGGGTGTTAGGGCTTTGCTTCAAATCCTATTAGAGCCTTCCAGATAGCCCATCTTTCACTGACACTTTAAGCATCATTGGATCTACTGTATCATATGACTCAAGTGACAGAGCAGCTTGTACCACAGGCTAGACTTGCTAGAGTCTTTTCCTATTCTAGGCCTTTACTCAAAACTAGAAGCGTGTCAGGTTACTCAGCAAATGGGCCAGAGTAACACACCTGAACAAGAAATATGCTGCCTCCAAAATCCAAATCGGCCCACTTGCCACTGTGCCTCTTTTTTGGTTGCAGGAGGGGCCAAATGCAATAACTTATTCTTTACCTTAGAATAAATGTCTTGACATTTTCCACACCACTGGACCTGTCAAAATTTCACTGAAGTAGCAGGCCTCTAAATTTTTGTTGCATATATTTCCCGCTCTTTGATAAGCAAATCCCTTACCAGTAAGACCAGAATAACTGTCATGTGTTGCTCACTAAGTCCAGTCAGCATAATGCCATCAATATAATGAACTAGTATGATATCTTGCTGAAGGAAAAGAAGATCACGATCCCTGAAAACTGAATTATGACATAGGGCTGGGAAGTCAGTATACTTTAGAGGCAGGACACTGGAAGCGTACTGCTGGCCTTGCCAACTGAAATCAAACTGCTCCTGGTGATCTTTACTAACAGGTATCAAAAGAAAAAAGAAAAAAAAAGAAAAACATTTGCCAGGTCCGTAACTGCATACCAGATATATGTTAATTTGTTTAAGCAAAGAAACCATATCTGATAGAGCAACTGCAATTATAGTCACTACGTGGTTAAGCCTACATTTTCATTCTGCAAGATCCATCTGGGTTTTGCAAAGGCCAGATAGTTGAATGGAGATGTGGTGGGAATCATCACCCCTGCATCTTTCAAGTAAATTTTGGTGGTAATAATTTCTGTAATCCATCCTGGAATGTGGTGTTGCTTTTTTTAAAAAAAACTATTTTTCTAGGTAGAGGGATTTTCTTTTTTAAAATTGGTTTCTATTAGCCTTTCTGACCATGAAAGCCCTCACGCCACAGGAAACCAATGCAGGTATACTGCCAGCTCCTGAATATACCCATTCCAATTACACCTTCTGGAACTGAAGATATAAACACAGAATGGACCTACTGTGCAATGAAACTGAGCTAAAACTTCGCTGATCACCTGACCTTCCTAAATTCCTATTCTGGTTGATAGGTTACAGTGACGTTCTGGGTCTCCTGCAATTGGTGTCAGTTAAGAGCCAGCATCTGGTATGTCCTGAAAGGTTTATTTCCTTTTCTTCAGTACACAGTTGCCCTTGTAAAATATCATAGGTACCTGTGGAGAAGGGCGGGATAATGACAGACAGTATAAATTTTTGATAGTGTATCAGAATCCTTCCTCATAGGTCCCTAGTCTCCCCTTCATTCAAGGGGTTCTGAGTCTGTAAACAGGCCCAAGACTTCATCAAGGGGTCATGACTTGATTTTTTTCTTTTTTGAAATCTGTGGTCTATCAGGTATGATTCTCTGTTTTCATGATTGGGGTTAGAATTTTGTTGACTTGACTTAGAACTTTTTGCATATACAGATCAAGTTAGACTTTAGTAGGCTTCCTATCTATTTGACTAATTGATTATTATAAGAATACCATAATCAATACATCAGTGCCATTGGTCTGCACAAGTCAGACTATCTGATGCTTCTTTGCCTTTGCTGTCCATTACAGTAATCATGCCCACCTTGCCTTTGACCATTGAGTACCTGCCTCCACTTATATCCAATACTTTTATTACTCCCAGAATAGAATTACTCCTGTTGCATTTAGGTTTCCAAATTGAATGGTTCCATTTCCTACTACAGTTGACCCTTGAACAACATGGGTTTGAACTGTGTGACTTCACTTATATGCAGAGTTTTTTCAATATATAGTTTGCCCTCCACTATCAACAGGTTCGACATTAGCAACCATATGCAATTGGAAACATGATATTCATGGAATGTAAAACCCGTATATACAGATGGCCAACTTTTTATATCTAAGGGATGCTGCAGGGTTGAATGTAGGACATTAGTATATGCAGATTTTGGTATATGCAGGAAGTCCTGGAACAAATCCCCTATGTATACCAAAGGACAACTGTGTACGATCTTGCCTACAGAAAAAAAGCTCTTTAAGGATTCTGGGACTCCTTCCACAAATTTATTTCTCACAGTGTCAGGGAAAAATGTTTTCGTGACCCTTCCTATGTGGGTGAGTGTGTTTTAGATGATAAATCCGCTCTAACGTAACAATCCTCCTAAGCCTTTGCATCTCTACATTAAATCAAGGCAAGTCAGGCATTTCTAATTTGCTCATGGTGGGCCATCTTTTGGTCCATGTTTCAGCCAAGTCACCAAGAAAAATGTTAGAGCACTTTCTAACTCCCTGAGCTACAATATTAAATGCAGAATATTTCCTTAGTGAGCCCATATCAACATTGAACTGATCCAACTTTATGCTCATTCCACCATTGTCCTATACCCTTAGCAACCATCCCACACATATTCTCCAGATTTACATCTATATAAATTAGAAAAGTCAAGTAGTAATTCTGGCGTATGGTGTACCTCCAAATGGGCCACATTTTGTACCTCACCTTTATGAGTCTGCTGAGTTTGAGTCTAGTTACAGGTCTAAAAGCAAAGATGGGTGTCCTGAAGAGAATCAGCCTTTTCTCACATAGAAACTACTTCTGGTGAGGCCATGAGGTTTCCCAAAGCAAGAGAGAATTAATCTTAGACGAGAGTAGAAAGGCTGCTACTACTGTGAGTGGGAAGGTTGTTTCCACTGGGGCAGTGGAGACTTCTTCCACTGGCAAAACAGACTTATCAAATTTTAGGGGCTCAATATCCTCAGCTTCATTGCAACTTCCTACATGTCTCCATTCCGATATATAGGATTCCATTCTTTCCCAATCAATATCTTCATTTTAATAGTAGACATCTTGTAGGGCTGGGAGTCAACTTGAACTGTAATTTAGCTAGTCACAAGATGAGATTGTACCTTTAATTTTCAGCAATCTCAGCCCTGTGTTTATAGGAGATATGGGTCTCCTTAAAGGCACACATATAAGCACACACATTTTTTGATCTATCAGATGGGAGTGACAATGCCTTCTCCTAAAGTTGCTGTAAGGAATAAGTGAGATAATCTGTGCAGAGTAGTAATCACAAACTCGACATATGGTTGCTGTTCAATCATGTTACAAATCATTACCATTATTGTACATACAGCACATTATCATGACACATACAGCACTTTTGCTGGGAATTTGAATTCCTGAGCTCATCTTTTTCTTTCATCACTTCCTCCAGCAACATTAGTAGCAAGCAATCAACCAACGTCGTAATATTCATTAGCTTTCCAAAGATGCTTAAAAGTAACACATGCACAGTCACCCAGCTTCAGAAGTCATTGACTAGGAGTATCCAACAGAGATACATTGACTAGGAGTATCCAATAGAGATACAATTGGGTATTAGATACCCAATTCTAACCATGAACTACAAGGGCTCTCTTTACTACTAAAAATAAGGTCATTAGCAGATTTAAATCTAATAAGATTATAGAGGCAATTGCAGAACCCCAAAATCAATTCAAAAAACTCATTCTATTACTCTAGAACCAATCCTGTTACCAACATCTGCATTAGCTAGGGTTTTTCAGAGAAACAAAACCAATAGAATGGATAGACAGATGGATAGATCAAAAGAGATTCATTATAAGGTGATGACTCACATGATTATGAAAGCTGAGAAGTCCCATGATCTGCCTTCTGTAAGCTGGAGACTCAGAGAAGCTAGGGGTATGTAGTTCAAAGGCCTCAGTATCAGAAAGCTGATTCCGTGGAATCCAGTCAGGGTCTGAAGGCCTGAGAATAAAGCACACAAAGCGAAAGATTGATAGCTCAGCTCCAGCAGTTAGGCAGAGAGAGAATGTCCAACCTTCTGCTTTTTAGTTCTATTTGGGCCCTAAGTGGATTGGCTGATGCACACCCACATTGGGGAGGGCCGTCTGTTTTATTCAAATGCTATTCTCTTCTGGTTAACACCCTCACAGAAACACCCAGTTTGATTAGCTACGTAGGCATCTCATGGCTCAGTCAAATTGACACACGAAATTAACCATCAGTGTTTCTTCAGCAATGTATTTGCATGGTTTTCACTCTTGGGTTGATATTTGATTTGTGTTTTACAATTTTCTATTGAAAACTGTATCATGGATAATAATGTCATTAGATTGACGAATGATGTTTAACCATGTTCCCATAGGACTTAAAACACTTTTAAGAACATAATGTTTTATATCCATTGCTAACATAATCTATGGATTTTATCACGTTAAGACATCTGCTAGAAAAAGAAGTGGTTCCATGAGTGTGCCATTTGCTATTTCTAAGCATATGGGAAACACACAATTTTGTGATTAATAGTTTGGTTATAGGTTCAGTTGTGTCCCATCAGAAAATACATGCTGGAGTCCTAACACGCAGAGCCTCTGAATGTGACCTCATGTGAAACAGAGTATTTACAGAGGTAATCAAGTCAAGGTGAGATCACTTGATGAGTCCTAATCCAATATTACTGGTGTCCTTATATAAAGAATTTGGACACAGACACACACAGGGAGAACATCATATAAAGATGAAGGCAGAGATGAGAGTGATACATCTGTAAGCCAAGGAACACCAAAGATTGCCAGTCAACCACCAGAAGTTGGGAGAGAGGCTTGGAGCAGATTCTCTCTCACAGTCGTCAGAAGGATCCAACCCTGTCAATACCTTCATCTTGAACTTTCAGCTTCCCAAACTGTGAGACAACACATTCTGATTATTTAAGCCACCAAGTTTGTTGCGTTTTGTTACAGCAGCCCTAAGAGACTAATAAATGTATCCAGGTAATGAACGGCACATACTCTTTGTTAGTAGATGGGGTCAGCAATACTTTCAGTCCTCTGAGAAACAGTTGCCAATAAGGGACTATGTCAATGTTTATATACAAATAAATAAATATCCTAGTATCTATATTAGGAAAACTACCTGTGTGAAAGAAAGAGAGAGGAAGCCAGGTAAGCCTAGAACAGCTGAGTAAGTCTAGGAGAGCCATCAGATCACAGTGGAAGGTTAGTACTGGATGAAGGGAAGATGGGGATGGCAATAGAGGGGACATACCCTAAACTGCCCTGCTGTCTAAGGAGGGTTCAGTGTGCCAAAGCCTTTGTGGTGTCTTTAAGCCAAAGTCAGCTGTCAGGGATAGCTCAGGTCCTCCAGGAACAGAATTGGCATTCTTATCCCTGCCATACTCATTCAGTGTTTGTGAGTAGCTGTGGCAGGCACATGCTCAGCTCAAAAGAGGCGATGGATTTCCAAATGCAGTTTGGGACCCTTTGTTCAGTCCATTCCCTTAAGGGGGAGGTCTACAAGACACATTCTCACAGTCCCCAGAGATGCTCCTCAAGTGAGTGAAAAACTGGTATGGAATTCAATCCTTGAAACAAAATGAACCAAATGAGAATATTATCCAAGAACTGAAGACATTCACTCATCTAGAGTGTAGGTCACCTGGGCTGTGAAAATAAATCAATTCTAACATGTAAAGGCTGAACAAAATAAAACAGTTTATTACTCATGGGGCAGTTTTAATGACAGGAAAGTTGGAGGCGGGGTTGAGGAAGTTGCTTTCTGATGTTCCACACAAACAGTGAGAGATGCAGGTAACACCTCCATCATCTTTAACAAGTGGCTTCCATATTTGTTCTGGGATGCGGGTTCTGGTCACCACCCTGGTTAGCTGAAAGGGGAAAATATGGAGTGCTATATGTGGGAAGACTTACAGTCAAGGCCTTAAAATGGCACAAGTTTGTTCCACTCCCTTTCCATTGGCTGAAATTCAGTCATTTACCCCTGCCTAACTGCAAAGCAGGCTGGAAAATATATTTAAGCTTTGCACCCAGAAACAGTGGAGAAAGGATCCTGGTGTACAGCTGACCACTTACACCATACCTGGAAAAGACAAGATATCAGTATCTGTGAACTCAGTTAAAAAGAACTCCAAAAGAGTAACTGCAATTCTTAGTTTTGTCCAGCTGTTTGAAATTATGCAAGTACAGAAAATGGTCACTAGGTAATGCTTTTAGGATTAAAGGTATCTACAACATATGGCCACATCACTATAAAGCAAATAAATTAAGCATATACTGAGGGGATTATTACAATTCCATGCGTGTTTCACAATTGAATAATGTCCCCCCGTTTTATAAATGAAAAAATGCAATTAAGTATTCTAGAAATAGAATTACAGATGGCCCAAATGAAAATGTATGGAGGTGGATAAATCCGACATGTTGAATCAGTCCTATAAATAAGTTCCTCTTTGGTTTTGTTTTAGAGGCTTCTGAGAATGTATTTTCAGGCTCATCTTTTTTTAGATTATCTGTATTCTCAGTGTATATTCATAGCCTTGTAATAAAAAAGTTATAGAAGACTAAAAGGGTACAAATTATATTTTTAGTAGCAAAACAATACAAATAATAATTAGGAATAAATGAGAGTTAATATCAATAATAATCTTTTTTTAAAAGAATAAAATAATACTAATCAAGCTGAGACAAGCATCAAAGTTCATCAGGTGCCTTATGAACTACTTTTCCCTAATTCCTACCCATCCTTGCCTAACTTGTACAATAAGTATTCTGCCAAAACAACAGCCCACCATTGGCAGATCGCACTGAAGCCCAGTCTGAAATAAGGCCTAAGATTATCAGTGTGGTCCATATCCTCAGTGCACCTAGATTGGAATGCCAACTGTGCTACTAATTATCTGTATGAGCTTGGAAATACGCAATGTCTTTAAACTCTCTAAACTTCAATTTCTTCATCTATAAAATCGAAATGACAATGCCTTCTCCTAAAGTTGCTGTATGGAATAAATGAGATAATCCGTGCAGAGTAGTTATGATAAACTTGAAATATGGTGGCTATTCAATCACGTTACAAATTATTAGCATTATTTTAATATTACACAGTATCTTTGGTAAAACTTTCTACTCGCCTAGTTAGGGAAAACAGTGCCCAGAAAACAGTTATTAGTTTATACCAAAATGTTTGAAAGTTTAATTTTTCTCTTATTTAAGAGTTTGGGCCTTCTGTTTACATTAGGAGGAAGAAGGCTTAGATTTCGCAGGGGACCTACTGGGTTTTGTCCTATGCCCTGTGAAAGCCAATTGGTGCCTGCTTTCCAGCTTCATTTTTTGAAAATTTCCTGGAAACCAGATTAAGACCATGCCCTTTACTTACTTATTTTACCACTGGTTCCAACAGTCAACCCTACTCCCTCCTGTTAGATCGAACTTGTATCTTAGCAAGGGCTGCCAATTGACCAAGGCCCAGCTTTTGAAACCACTCATTTTTTGGAGGTCTTCCTTAGGTTGCCTGCTCTGCCTTCAGGGTGAGTTATATTATTATTCCAATGCCTTCCACAAAAATTGATTTCTTTTTACCATTTTATGAGACATAACAATTTCAGATTAAGTTATTTATATCTAAGTGATACTACTTTATAATCATAATTATTATTTTTTGTGGGATAATTTCTTTCTGTATTTAGTTTCTTAAAAATAGATATCAGATTTAGTAATATCTCATGTATGAGAATACATTCATAGGATAAATGACGATCAACCCATGTCTGTTCACCCCATGTTGTAATGATTATAATAAATAGTGAGACGATGTTCTAACTTTGATATATTCTTTTGATAAAAAGTTTGAGTTGGAAAAACAAAATGACATGCAAATTTCAAGTCCCTCCAAGTATGATATATACATATTATAAAATAAAAATACATCTGCCCCTCATATGGTATATTTATTTTAACATTACTTTGCCTTAAAACTGCTCATGTTTTCATTTGAGGAAAAAGAAATGCTGCTTCATGCAAATATTTGTCTTTGTGAATCATATGAGTATTAATTATTTCATCTGACCTTTTATTTTTGCTTTTTCATTTCACTACCATGTTCCACGGTATTATAGGAGGTATTGGTAGTTCAGTAAAGAAGACAGAAACTGTCTATGTTTTCGGAGAGTATACACTCTAGCAGTCCATGAAGCTCAAATAACTATCTTTAAGTGGAACATATTTACCCATGGGATCAATTCATTCCTTTGTCAAGTGATTATTGAACATCTATCTATGCCATCTGCACTATTTCCTAAGTTAGTAGAATGCAGTAGTCAATAAGGAAATGAATTACGATTTTTGAAGCCATTCTAGACAAATCCCAGTTGTTCACCAGCATGCAACGGAACAGGACCTCGGCCATCCAGAAGTAGGGGACAGGAGCTGTGGAAGCAGGACCATCTCTTCCACAGATTCTTCTGCTAAATGGTCCTATACTGCACTCACCTGTGCTCTCTTGTCTCCCTATCACCATTCTTCCACTTGTGATTTAAGATGAAAATGTCAACATGAGGCTTTCTTCCCATCTCAGTGCCTCTGCAGCCATTTTGCTTTGTTTTGTTTTTTTTGTTGTCTATAGCCATTTTGGTGTGGGGAGTAAACTCTGAGGCAAATGCCTGATTCTTTTTGTCCTGTAAACGTTGTTTAAATACCACACCAAAGGCTGGGCGCAGCGGCTCACGCCTGTAATCTCAACACTTTGGGAGGCCAAGGCAGGCGGATCACCCGAGGTCAGGAGTTCAAGGCCAGCTTGGCCAACATGGTGAAACTCTGTCTCCACAGAAATTCAAAAATTAGCCAGGTGTGGGGCCATGTGCTTGTAATTCCAGCTACTTGGGAGGTTGAGGTAGGGGAATTGCTTGAACACAGGATGGGGAGATTGCAGTGAGCCAAGATCTTGACATTGCACTGGAGCTTGGGTGAAAGAGCAAGACTCTGTCACCATAAAACACACACACACACACACACACACACACACACACCACCACCACCACCACCAAAAACTTGAATGGGAAAGAAAGTCTCTTTCAATGTCTAGATAGATAATAATCTCATCTGCTAGATTGTCACTATGAACATGTGAAGTGACAAAAACTCTTTAATGGACATCCTTCTAAGCATTAAGCAAATAAAAAGAAAAGAAAAAGTCTCTGATTATTATGTAATTCTAGATGACTCATTATACTTAACTAAAAGGGAACATGAATCTCAAAGAATAATGAGAATTAATTGTTGAGAGTGTCAACAAATTAAGAACTAGATGTACTTAAAATGAACCTGGTCTTGATTGTTTTTGAAAGATCAGTGGGGAATCATGCAAATGGAGAATGCTATATTGCTAGCATTTAAAAATGATGTCAGGAATTCAAAGACAGTTCCAACCCCTTAAAAGCTTTCCATTACAACTCAGTATTTGCCCATATGATTTCAAAGCTACGAAAATTTAGACCTTAATTACCTGACAAGAAACTTTGATTCTCAGCATACAACATCCATTTGACTGTAAATTTTCTATAAAATTCACATTGAAGAAGACCAGCAAAAATAGAATTCTGATAATCACTTATTTTTGATTTGGGTAGATTCTAACTTTGGAAAAATATGATATTTTCAAGAAATGTTGAAATGATATCATATTAATGTCAGCACAAATTAAATTTTGACACAGGAATACTATATTATTTTTCTAACTCTGGACTTACATACAAATTAAGTATGTGTATTTTACACCAATGATAAGATTATTCTTATTATTGAATTCTTTGTTTCAATTTGACAGCAAATTGGTGCAGCAGATCCAATGAAACAAAGTGATAAAGCTTTTCCCTCACACTCTTTCTTTCTTTATTCCTTTCAAAACTGGTGAACAACTGTGTCCACATACTATAATTGTTCTCTAATTGTTCATCTTTGTAAAAAAAAAAAAAAAAACCAGAAAATTAAATAAGAGCAACCTTTTGGTGTATAGTTTTTAATTTATAAGAATTGGGACTCATTGTTAGGTCCAAGATGAAAGGCTACCACAGTTGGCACTTAAAGCTGACACAGATCTGGGGAGTCAGTGACATTGCATCTCTGTTAATGATTTCACCTCTTGCACTGTGTTCCACCAAAGGAAACATAGCTTTCAGCTTGAAGTATGTGAAGGAGGGAGGAAAGGAACAATTCAACCTAAGCCCTAAAGAAAAGCTCTGTAGGTTGTGCTGAGCACTGAGCAGAGAAATGGCCCCATTAGTTTCTGCATGGGCTGCTCACTAGACTAGTTTGAAGTGGAGTTTCATTGACGCCTTGCCTCTAGGCATCCTTTCCTTCACCTCAGGATGAACTGCTACTATGATTTTGAAAGACTTTTTAAAGAGAAATTACAAAAAGTACCATTTGTTTCTTTTTGTAATTGTTCAAAGAGAATTGTTCAAGAGAAACAAATGGAAGACACTAGGGAAGTGACTTAAATTAGCTGTGCTGAACCGACCATAGTGATGTTCAGGAAAACAGACAAGAAAAGAGATTAAATATCTGCTTTATTTAAATTCAGCAGGAAGAAAGAGCCCTACATTTATAAAATGTTTCCCTGGAAACATTAATCTCAAGAAAAAAATATTCTGCCTTGGGTCATTAATTCTTAAATGTTAAAATGAGTTAAGAAATAGAAAACTGTAATATATACATGCATACATAGATACATGTTAACATGTTATCTATATGTACATGCATGTTATTCATATGTATATGCACACACTCTCATACATCTCTGAATTCATCACAACTCACTTCCTGTCTCATTACAGTGCCAAGCAAATTATACCAGCAGCAGCACCATAGATTGTTATTAAGTCATTCAATACATTCCTTTGCTGAAGAGAAGTTGTTCTCTGTAATGTATTTTTCAATTCTTTCCTCATTTCATGTGTAAATTACTCAGCCACAGGCGATTTGAAGATATCCCTTGGAAAACTGTTCCATAGGCTGACATGGTAGGGTATACACAGGTGCTTTAAGATATTTAACCTAAATTTTCTTTCACTCAATTTTGTGTTGCTATGTTTCCAATTATGCCTTATTTCTACTATTTTAAAATCATTTTTTTACCACAATCATTATTTTGCATCTATCAAGAGAGGTGGTAATTACAAGAGCAATCTACGTGATCATGGTTTTGCTTGTTATAACTACCAAACTCTGTGTTATTTCATTGTAAAACACCCTCTTAGCCTTTTAGTCATGGTTTCTGATTTGGGTAAACTATTCACTATTTTACAATTATTAGTCAAATATTTTATTCTCATAGCACTTTAAAAGCAAGCCTTATTTTAGAAATCTTTCAGATCTTGACATTCAGAAATTCACATACATTTAAGTGATTGTGTGTTCATAGGAGATAAAAGTTTAAATCTTAGACCTTTGTTTTTTCTATATAAAGTGTATAAACTAGGTATGCAGTGAGTTATTGAATTAAAACATTGTTCTCATATATTAAAGCTCCGTTGAAAATATAGCATTTACAGTCAGAATTTTAAAGATTAAAACTGTTCATTCCCGAAAAACTGTCTCTCTTCTGATATTCCATTTAAATTGTCTCCCATATCAGGTATAATTTCCTTGCTGGCTGTCTTGGATATTACCTTAATAATTTCTGTTTATGTTCACTATTTCAGCATTTTCCCCTACATCAATGCTTATTGGAAGATTTTTTAAATAGTCTTGAGCAGTGCAACTAAAATGTGAACTAAGGATAAAACTATAGGAAATACCAAAATTTTAAAAAGAAACTCCTAGGAAACAGATAAAGAGCTAGGATAACATCATACGGATTAGCACTTTTTTTTCTTTTCTCAATTCTGAAGTGTGGAACTATGTTGAGCTTATTTAGTTGAACTAAACTTTATATTTAAAACTCAGGTTAAATGAAATAGAGCTACATAATTTTCAGAAGGCATCTCTGTTTATAATTAAGTGCATTCCCCCACTGAGTTAGCTAACGCTGTTAGGGGTTCTTTTCTACAATGTTTTACTTGTCCATTTGGGGGGAAATTTTCAGCTTTTCAATTTTAAAAACTTGTGGCATCTATCTGGACATAGTTATAAATTATTTGCGAATATTGAAACAAGCACTGTATTATGATCAGGACCACCACCATTTCTAGATAATAAAGTCTCCATTACAATACAACTTATTGTCTATATGTGTGAATCTCCAGCTTTGAACCTATAAAACTCACAACACTTAAGTCAATATCTAGGTCCTTGTGGATGTCAACATGGCACTACATTCCCAGTGACTATCAGACTCTTCGGTCAGCTTCTCCTCGTTCACTTTAGAAGACCACTTCAGATTCTCCACAATTCTGAGGTAGAACTAATTCCTTTCAGCATTTTTCAGAAAATATAATTTTACCAAGTATTTCATGGGTTTTGTAGTCTTAACCAAAAATGTGTGAGCTTGCTGCAGGGACAACATAATGCAGAACACAGATTTCCACTAAAACATTTCCACCTCAACATTATTTGCTTTTGGCCATTCTAGGGGCTACTGTCTGTTCCCTAAACAGCATCTATTCTTTAAATCTCCACTGCAGAGCAATGTTTTGACCATCTTTTACTGTGTCAGGGAGACCCTGCACGTATACCCTTCTACCGTAAGTATTTAATTTGGTATTTTTCCTATCATGTTATTCCAAGAAAGGAATTTTGTGAATTCTACTTTCTTAATATCACTACATGTAAAATTAGTAAAATATGAGATAAAAGTGAAATACAATTTAACAAGACTTTGATATGGTATCATGTCAGACCTATTAAAAAACAAAACAAAACAAACAAACAAAAAAAAACAAGCTTAAAGGAGAATGCCTGCTTAGTTATTTATTGCTGTGTAAAAATTCACCCCAACACTTAATGACTCAAAGCAGCTACTATTTCACAACTGTGAAACTTCTGTGGTTTAGAAATCTTGGCATGGTGTAGCTGGTTTCTCCCACTCAGGGATTCTCACAGGGCCATAGTGGGATGTTGGCCAAGTTTGTAGTTATCTTCAGGTTCAACTCGGGCAGGATATACTTCCGATCTTACTAAGTATTTCTTGGAAAAATTTAGTTCCTTGTCAGCTATCAGACTGGAAGTCTCAGTCTCCCTACGATCCTTGGCCAGAGACCACCCATTCAGTTCATTGCCATGTGAGCCTCTTCAAAAAGGCAGCTCACAATATGGCAGCTGGTTTCATCAAAATGAGTCAGACAAGGACAGAGAGGACGATAAAGATGTCACATGTTTTTAATAACCTAATTTTGGAAATATTCCATCATTTTGCCATACCCTATTTGTTAGAAGCATGCCACTAGGTCGAGGCCACATGCAAAAGAGACGATTATCCAAAGGCCTGAATACCAGCAGGGAGCGTTTTTTTGGGGTGCTATTTTAGATGGCTATCTACTGTCTTTAGTTGTACCTGGGATTGAGGAAATGGTATCCAAATAACAGATAAAACATAAATTACCATTTATATCAATTAATAAATTCGGCCAGTCATATTCTCATTAGCATGCAGTACTTTTTGGATATTGAGTGTTGCTATTGCAGTGAAGGCCAAAATTATTACTCCTGCCCCCTGTGCAGGACTGAAGCCCTCATTCCTCTAGCTGCTGGGAGTGTTGGTAGCTAACGCCTCTCAACTGTGATTTTCTTGGAAATTGGCTTCAGCTGTGTTGCCAAAGGTCCCTCCCTTCCTGGGAAATAGCCTACCTCTAATGACTGATTAATGTTGAATTTTAAGGGCTTATGACAAGCTAAGCTGAGATCTTCGTTGTGACTGCATAGCAGTCTAAAGCTTCTTTTTACCCAGTCCAGCTCATTTCAGTGCCCTCCATGTGGTGATCCTGAGAGCAATCCTCAGTAAATATCCTGCATTCAAATCTAGTGCTTAGGGTCTATTCCAAGGAAACCCAACTGGTAACCCACTTTGACTCTTTCTTTCTGTGTAAAGGTAAAATAGCTAACATATAAATGATGAAGTATTAACATAGAATATACAGAGGTTTCACGTACTTATATACAGGATATTTCCCTGGCCCTGTCCTGAGCCTGGAGACAGAGGTGACTTTACTCAGCCCGCTCGCAATTCCTCACAGGAGGGAGCGTGCAAGTAATTAAGTATAACAACTGGAGTGATTGAATGCAGGAACCAGCCAACTGCTTTGGGGTGCTGGCAGAAGCAAACTTCAAGCAGGCCCCGCAGCAGCATCTATGTGGGAGTACCTGCGACCCCCAGAGCCCCAGGGGGCATGTTACAGTACTTTGACCTCTGACATCCGCAGACAGCTTAAGTGTTAAGCAGCTCTTTTTGTGTGAGGCGGTTGCCTTCCACCAGTGAGGGCAAAGGGCCAGTGGGACAGACTTTTGCATCCACACTTGTGGCTCCTGAGCTCTTATCCGGCATCCAGGAAAAAGGAGATTGCATGAACGAATAGAATGATGGTAAACGCAGGAGATTTTATTGCTGATGAAAGTGGCTTTCAGTGGGAAGGGGAGCTGAAAAGGGGAGGAGCAGATAGGTAAACTTCCCCTGGGGCCTGGCTATCTCTGGGGGGACTCTTCTCTGAAGTTATACCGTCAAGCTGTCCCTCTGAAGTCAAGCCACTTCTCTCCAACATCTAGCCATAGTCCATTCCACCAGCTGAGTCTGGAATTTTTATGGGTTCAGAATAGGGAGGGGCGGGGGCCATAGGTTTAGAAAAAGGCAACATTTGAGCTAGTAAACAGGTATATAAGTTCTCGTGTTGGGCAGCAGTTTCAGGCTTTTTGGCTTGAGGGTGGGGTTTTCCCTGGGAATCTGCCCTTTTATGCGTAGAATTTCTCTGTGTCCTCTCCCCATGGCTTACAGACCTCTTAAAGTGGATACTAAAATGTATCTCTAAGTTCATTCAAGCCAAAACATCAGATAATGTGGTCCCCTGTATAATTTAAGTAAAATTGAAGGACATGCCCTTGATTTTCACTAATGGTTGATTAACAAACAACCATTCTCATTTACTACAAAGCTGCTACTGAAGATCTAGTTCATTACATTCTTTCTGTCACCTATAAATTAAACTTTGGTTGCAAAGTCTTCATCTAGTATTAGAGGTGATCTCCTTCTATCTTCTGAATTGCTTCTCACTTCTAACTTAGCCCATGGGGCAAAGCTTTAGCTTTCTATGAATAATTATTAGTACAAATAAAAACTAAACAGAAAACATCAAAAACCTTAATACTAAATATGGAGATGGGAAACAAAGTCAAGGTTATCATATTATATATAAATCATATTCTTTATATACTCATTATATAAAAAATGTGATTACTATATACCGTAACTTCCCTACTTTACTAAGGTGGCATTCACACAAATCTTAACAGTGCAATGTAGCAATTAATAGGATGAGAGGTGTAAGAGTGGAGGAAGTGTCCTCAAGCAAAACTGAAACTAAATACAAAAAAGCCAGACGTAAAAATTGGTATCTGTTAGGATTTACAATTTTGTTACAATTTTCCTATGGACTTCTTGATTCTGTGACCGTTCCTTACTTTTCAGCTGCTTTGCTCTGAATTCTGGTGGGAGGGCTGGCCGCTGATGGTCCTGTTTTTTAGTCTCCTGTGTCAGCTGACTTCCAGGGAAAGACGGGAGGAGCCGGAAGAAGGGAGAAACAGGGTATAACTTCCCCTCTCTCCCTGAATGGGCAGTGTCTTCAGAGCAGCTGTCTCCTTCGTGGCTTCCTGCTTTTGCCACTGTCTGACTCAGGTAGTACTGCCAACCTCCTATGTCCTTCCAGCCTAGCAGGGGTAGCTGCTTTGTGCTGTTATTAATCTTTGGTTTGCTTCATCGCCCCCTTTGAACTCTGAACTCTTTTTTGTTACCTGTGCAATGAAGTCTCTACTTAATTCCCACCTGGTTTACATGCACAGAATGGTTTAAGGTTGTACCTGGGTGGCTGCAGGTACCGTAAGTATACTTCCATTCATTGCAACCACAAGAAGTCCCTGACAAATACAAATAGTCTTTATATCATTAAATAAAAAATGTCCTCAAAATTATTCACATTTTATAGAAAGGAAAGATGAGCTCAGCAAGGATAGGTAACTTGCTTGATATGTAATCACATAGCTCATACATAGCTTACATGAGGAGGGTGACTGCTAAAGCCAGAAAACCTGGATTTGAGTCCTGACTCCAGCTTTTATTATATAGGCAAGTTGCTTAACCAACCTGTGCTCAGTTTTTTCTCACTTATAAGATAGGGACTTTAGCTATATCTGCCTCAAAAGAACATTGTGAAGATTAAATGAATCAGTAGATCTTTTTTTTTTTTTTTTTTTTTTGAGACAGAGTTTCACTTCATCACCAGGCGCCAGGCTGAAGTGCAACCTCAGCTCACTGCAACCTCCACCTCCCAGGATCAAGCAATTCTCCTGCCTCAGCCTCCCCAGTAGCTGGGACTACAGGTGCGCGCCACCACGCCCAGCTAATTTTTGTGTGTGTATTTTTAGTAGAGACGGGGTTTCACCATGTTGGCCAGGATGGTCTCAATCCCTTGACCTTGTGATCCTCACCCCTCGGCCTCCCAAAGTGCTGGGATTACAGTCATGAGCCACCGCCCCCAGCCAAATCAGTAGATCTGAAACTTCTTAGAAAAGTTGCTGACACATACAATATGCTCGATATAAGTTAGCTATTATTAGCCACATGGCTTCAGTAGTGTTATTAATTACCTTGAAATGAGAAAATAAACTACAAAAAATGCTCCTTGGATTTGTAGCCCAGAGTGTGTTTTGAAAAGAAACAGTTGCAAATGTATAACATAATATAATGTTGAACAATAACTTCTAATTTGGTTAAAAATCTGGTCTTCTACTGCTGATTATCAGAACAGTTTAGAAAAGCAAGATTGATTTCTTTTGTGGAATAGTTAAGAATACCGCAATGGCCTAAGGCACTAACTGATTGCAAACCATCTTCCTGCAATTAAAATGGCCAAAGCTGATCTGTTCTTTATTAAACATTAATCTTTGGCTTCTTTTGAATGCATCAGTGAGTTCAAGGTCTGGATGTGTATGACTCATGCAAGCTCTGTGCCATTAAGCTGTTTTATAGGAGAAAACTATTCTTTATTGCATTGAGCCTGACACTTGAGATTCTTTTTATAATTTGAGATTTGGAAGCTCAGTGTATACTTAAATGAAAAATGCTAACTTTTCTACCATCATCTAGATGATAGAAACATTGCTTTTATCATTTAAATAATTGTTCAGAAAACAATGTGGTCTGAAAATACCGTGTGTGTGTGTGTGTGTGTGTGTGTGTGTGTGTGTGTATATGTTACTTATAATACCATTAGCATATTTCATTTTTGTAGTATTTCTTTGCTCAATATTTGGCAACATTCTCAACAGATGCAAATTATATGGATGTTAAATTATGCTGTTTATTTGCAATCGTGGAAGAAAAAGCAAATACATATATTATAAATAAAAATTTTCTATTAATTACAGTTGTATATTTTATAATAATTCTGAGGCATGACTGTATCTCTATGCAATATAAAATAAAGTGGGGGTGAAATAACTAATGAGTAGCTAGGCAGATCATTATACCAAATATTTTGGCTTTTCTTATATAAATACTCATATGTTTTCACCATCTGCAAAAAAAATGATTGTTTTCCATAGAAAATTTCCTCAATTTCTTCTGTTCTGTAATTATGTATTTTTCATGACTACAAAAGCTAACATGTCATTTCTGGTTATTTTGACTATTAAATGAATAATTAGGAAATTCTGAAACTATGTAACTGAGTATCACATATCACCAATGAATATTAATTTTAAACTTACAGCTAAAGGGTATGGCTTTTGTTTTTAGCATTACAATGCTTTATTTTCTTAGCTGAATCTTTCATATAAATGGATGAATACACTGTTTTTTGTACTTTTTCAAATGATTAAAATTATAGTTGAACCTTGAATGTGCTGGTTGGCATCACTGAACCCTTCATACAAAGTCAAAAATACATGTGTAATTTTGATACCCCTAAAACTTAACTACTGCTAACAAGAAGCGTGATCAATAACTTAGTTGATTAAGACATATTTTGTATACTATATATTGTATTCTTACAATATATGCACTACATATTGTAAACTAGAGAAAAGAGAATGTTAATACAAAATGATAAGGAAGAGAAAATATATTGACTATTCATCGAATGTAAGTGGATCACCATAAAAGACTTCATCCTTGTCATCTTCATGTTAAGTAGGCTGAGGAGGAGGAGAAAGAGGAGGTTTTGTCTTGCTGTCTCAGGAGTGGTACAGTTAGATAAGGTGGAGGAGGTAGAAGGGGAGGCAGGAGAGGAAGGCACATTTGGGGTAACATTAGAGAAATTCATCATAACATATGACTTTTTACTTTTTCATTTATCTGGAAAAGATTTCTATACAGTACTAATCTTTCTACCATTTGCTTTAGTTTCATATCATTCAAGGATCCATGTTGTAAAAGAAGATAAAAACAGTCTTGAAATATCAGAACCTTCTGCTAGATTGTCTAATAGCAACTTGTTTTCTGGCACCGCTTCTTCCATGTCTTCTTTTTTATTATTTGGCACTGCTTTGGAAGCACTCATCTCCAGCAGGTCTTCTTCTGTCAATTCCTCCAGTGTGGTGTCTGTTAGCTCTTGCATGTCTCCAATATTCATATGTAGGAATGTTTCTACCCACATCTTTTTTTTTGGTTAAAATTTATTTTTATTTTTACTGTACTTTAAGTTCTGGGATACATATGCAGAATGTGCAGGTTTGTTACATAGGTATACATGTGCCATGGTGGTTCACTGCACCTATCAACCCATCACCTACATTAGGTATTTCTCCTAATGTTATCCTTCCCTTATCACTCCATCCCCCAACAGGCCCCAGTGTGTGACGTTCACCTCCCTGTGTCCATGTGTTCGCACTGTTCAGCTTCCATTTATGAGTGAGAACATGCAGTGTTTGGTTTTCTGTTCCTGTGTTAGTTTGCTGAGAATGATGGTTTCCAGCTTTACCCATGTCCCTGCAAAAGACATGAACTCATTCCTTTTTATGACTGCATTGTATTCCATGGTGTATATGTACCACATTTTCTTTATCCAGTCTATCATTCATGGACATTTGAGTTGGTTCCAAGTCTTTGCTATTGTGAATAGTGCTGCAATAAAGATACGCGTGCATGTGTCATTATAGTAGAATGATTTATAATCCTTTGGGTATATACCCAGTAATGAGATCGCTGGGTCAAATGGTATTTCTATTTCTAGACCCTCGAGGAATCACCACGCTGTCTTCCACAATGGTTGAACTAATTTACACTCCCACCAATAGTGTAAAAGTGTTCCTATTTCTCCATATCTTCTCCAGCATCTGTTGTTTCCTGATTTTTAAATGATCATCATTCTAACTGCTGTGAGGTGGTATCTCAATGTGGTTTTGATTTGCGTTTCTCTAATAATCAGTGATGACGAGCTTTTTTTCATGTTTGTGGGCTGAATAAATGTCTTCTTTTGAGAAGTGTGTTAAAATCCTTCACCTACTTTTTGATGGAATTGTTTTTTCTTGCAAATTTGTTTAAGTTCCTTGTAGGTTCTGAATATTAGCCCTTTGTCCGATGGATAGATTGCAAATTTTTCTCTTATTCTCTAGGTTGTCTGTCCACTCTGATCATAGTTTCTTTTGCTGTGCAAAAGCTCTTTAGTTTAATTAGATCCCATTTGTCAATTTTGCACTAAATGCAATGGCAACAAAAACCTTTTTTTTTTTTTTTTTTTTTTTTTGCCATAGCCACAATCTCGTCCATAATTTCCTTGATTGGCTCTGTCATAAATTCTGTGAAATTAGGCACAACATAGTCTTCTCTGGCAGAAATTTATTATTATTGATTTGATGGCTTTCATGGCTTTTTCTATAGCAATGATACCATCCTCAAAGGGGTAATTCTTCCAGACTTTTATGATGTTCTCTGTATCGGGGTTCTCTTCCATAGCATTGACAATCCTTTTTATAGGTACTGTGTGTGAAGGGTTAAAGGTATATATGACTTGTAATCTAGATGAAGAATTAGAGATACTGTGTTTGGAGACAAGTAGGCCACTCTGGCATCTTCAGTGTTGAACTGATGAGATTCTGGATGGCCTGAGGCATTGTACAATATCAAAAGAATTTTAAAACACAGTCCTTCACTGGCAAGGTACTTCCCAACTTCAGGGACAAAGCATCAATGAAACTAATTCAGAAAAAGCGTTCTTATGCAGGCATTATTTTTTACAAACAAAAGACTGGCAGCTTGTGTTGTTATCTTTTTCCTTCAAGGCTCAGAGGTTAAAAGCTTTATAGGTAACAGCAGTACTGATCATATACCTGACTGCATTTGCACTAAACAGTAGGACTAGCCAACTGCTTCCTTCTTGAATCCTAGTGCTAACTTATCTTCCTTACTACTACATGTCCTCTGTGGCATTTTATTCTCCAGTACAGGGCATTTTTGACTGTATTAAATATCTATTCAGGCAGAAGAACTTTCTCCTCAATAATTTTCTTCATGGCATCTTGGAATTCATCTACTGCCTCTTGGTCAAAAATCCCTACTTATTCTGTTACCTTGACATGTTGAAAACCAAACCTCCTCCTAAAATTATCGAACTATCCTTTGCTGGCATTAAATTATCCAGCTTTAGATCCCTCACTTTCCTTTTGCTTTACATTGTTATATATGTTATATAATGACTTCACTTTTTCTAGAATCACATTAGAGTCTACCTACAAAAATGCCTTTCTTGTAGTAATCCTGCACCCACAATAAATACTGCAGTTTCAATACAAAATAAAAAGATATTTTGTAAAAAGTGTAGAGTTTTCACATCTCCTCGCATAGATGCAGCAAGGGCTTCTTGTGTTTCCTTTTCTTTTTTACCAAGGGTTCTAATGCTGAATTCATTTACTTTGAAATGGTGTGCAACTGCAGCATCAGACCTCAGTCTATGATACACATCCAGCAATTCAACTTTTTCTTGTAATTTATAACCTTTCTCTGCTTCTTGGGAGCACTTTCAGCATCATGAGTGGCACTACATATGGTCCCAGAATGCTTGTCAAGGTTTACGGTATTCCACTAAACAAAATAAAAAATGCACAATAATCCTAAAGAATTACTTTTTACTGTAATACTTAATTTACTGAGGAGACAAACTACTCATGCAGAGATAACTAATGTCACAGGGTGGAGGCGGTTATACAGTAGTAGTATGGTATGTATTATAGTATACATTTAATGCAGTTGTAATTTAATAGTACATCTTCACATTTGTTTACATTTCTCTCAGCTGCAAATGGTGCCTTGTATGGTCTGTAAATATCTGTATAAGTTTTGATAAATATTAACTTTTTATAATAAATTTGTTTATATTTTATGGTAGTAAATTATAAAATAGACTAGTATCTACATATATATATATATATATATATATATATATATTTTTTTTTTTTTTTTTTTTTTTTTAGACAGAGTTTCACTCTTGTTACCCAGGCTGGAGTGCAATGGCGCTATCTCGGCTCACCGCAACCTCCGCCTCCTGGGTTCAGGCAATTCTCCTGTCTCAGCCTCCTGAGTAGCTGGGATCACAGGCACGCGCCACCATGCCCAGCTAATTTTTTTTTTGTATTTTTGTAGAGACGGGGTTTCACCATGTTGACCAGGATGGTCTCAATCTCTTGACCTCATGATCCACCCGCCTTGGTCTCCCAAAGTGCTGGGATTACAGGCTTGAGCCACCGCGCCTGGCCGTATCTACATATATTTTATAAACTCGTGACATAGCTATTTTTTTCCTAATTTTTAGGTATTTATAGGTCACATGATTCATCTGTGAGAATTGTTAAAAACTCCAAAATCTTTTCCAATATACTTATTGAAAAAAAAATTGTCATATAAGTGGATCCAGGTAGTTAAAACTCCTATTTTTCAAAGGTCAACGGCACACTACTCATGGTCCAGAATTATTGCCCTTTATGCATGTTTTTGCTCAAACAGGTATGGGAGAACAGAACTATTTACTGATACCTCTTTAAGCATGGAAGTTAATTAATGATAATAAATGACTTACAAAAATTAATATCCAGTCTTGATAATGTAGATAGTCAAAGATATATTCAAATTCAGATACAATTTAAAATTAAACCTAGATGTCAAAGTCAGTGTTTTTGAAAGGAAATATAACACACTTCTACCCTTTACATATTCCAGGTTGGTAAACTAAATGTATCAGCCGACATGACTTATAACGCAGTAGAAAGATGTAGGCTAAGTTTACACTAAGTGCTTCTCAGAATGAAATTTATGAGGGCAACAAGACTGAAGGAAATACTTTCAAAAATAACATTTTCTTTAAAATGTAAAACTAATAAAGACCTAAAATACTCTATAATTCAAAATAAAACATAAATCTTTCTGTAAATATTTTCATTCATCATGAATGTACATTAACATAATTAACAGATTAACTAAAATTATTAGAATATTATGACACACCTAAATACATTATGTGAGATAAACTGGTGGACATTTCCTATTACTTTTCTTATACCAGGTATGCCATTTGGTGAGGCAATTTGTCAATGAGGACATAAATTTCACCCTAAAAGAAATTTCAACTGAATCTAACCTCTTTATTGAACAAACAAACAAACAAACAAACATATGAACAAACTGGAGTCTTGAGGGATTTAATGACTCTCTGAAAAACATATGATAAACAGAACAAAATTTGCTTTTTGTCAAGTTATTATGAGACAAACTAATGTGGCAAATCACCTATCATAAGTAAATTAATTTTTAAGATTATATACAGAATCTCAAAGTATCTATCTTGTAGATCCATATAGATATGTATTCACTTTCAGACTTTGCCTATTGGGCTATTAGATCTTAGGCATTACCCCTACATTACTGAGACTTCATGGACTAAATATATCATGTATTTATAATGAGAATCACTAGAGATGTGAGAATTAGGGATTGTAAAGCAAAGTGCCAGCAGTATCTGGTACATAGCTATAACTCAATAACTAGTTATCTTGAAAAATCTGCTATTTAAAGTAAGGATGAAGATGATCATAAAATGTAAGTTGTTGCTTGACTTTATATCTTCCTGTCTTTTTCTGTACTATTTTCTAGTCATATGTTGTATTCCTTTCATTTTATACATCTACTTCACAGGTCATGATGTTATTTACATTGTTAATTTCAAATTTTGGTAGCCTCTTCTCATTGTATTTTTATTCAATATTAGGGATAAAATATGCAAAGTGCATAAATAATATGTAGCTGTATATATTCTGAGTTTAAAGGTTTTTGTTAACAGCTGCTAAGACCCATATCTAATTTAGGATAATGCATATTGTTGGAACCATACAGTCTGTAAGAAGACTAAAATTCTCTCAGTTTTCAAATGATATTATTACATATTATTATTAATAGTAATAGTAACTCTTGGGTATGAAACAATAAATTTGAGTGCTAACACATATTCTTGAGTTCTGTATAAACTTAATCTTATTAGTTCTGAAGATATTAAAGAACATGCCATAAGGGAAATATGAGGATAATCACATCCTGACAGCTTCTTGCTGGGCTTGTTTCCTGCTCAAAAAGACCTAATCTGAGTTTGTTAAGTAAAATGCACAGCAGTAGTGCAAGGATCCAGTAACATGTATGCACCATGAACATATATAACATATTATGGAACACTGCCCTTTTGATCAGAATTTGGCGAACAGTGCTTGGTACCTTGTCATCTACTGCCTCTGTGAAGACACGAGAAAGCTGCTATAGCTTCTTCTCAAACTTCTGTGACTCATATCTTCGGTACTAATGTCTCGTGGACATCCTTGAGGGCTATGGCAGTAACTATGGGCTTTGTGGCAGTCCTGGTGGCTATAGCAGTTTATCAGGGTCACATACAATTTTAGCGAAACCTTACTAGTAATCATAACACTAGTAGTTTGTGTTTATTAAATTATTATGAGTTAAGGACTGTGCCAAACCATATAATTCATCTGATGAAACCTCAGTACAAATGTACCAAACAGGTCAGTCTTATTTATTACCATTTTACAAAATTGAAAGTTGGCTATGATTAACTTCATTAAATTCTGAGAGCTAGAAGTGGCAAAAACAGGAGAAGGCCTAAGTATTACAAAATCCTAAACTCTTGGCCACTGCACTTGCCTGCTTCTGCCCAACTTGTCCTAACTTTATTATATTTTAATGAATATTGTTCTAAGCCAGGTGATAACTGGCTCAGGAACTCTACATTGCTCTTGATGTTTGGTCTGGGACATCCTTTGTGAAATTGATTCCTGTCTGCTCTGTAGGCTTAGCTACTGAAAAGTTCAATTATTTAGAATACAATAGACTTATTTATTAATTTCTGTGTCTGAGGCTTCTGTCTAAAATCATTTTCAAAGTTGGAAAAGATTTTAAATTTTCCAAGATTTGGGGATATGATGAAATATATATATTTTTGAGCAAAGTCTACACTATAATTTTCTCCACATGCATGAAAGGCATAATAGATGCAGATAGAACAGAAATCAAAGGAGCATCAGAGTAGAAAAACTAGTGGCAAGCAAAAATTCAGCTTCGGTAAATGAATAGTTGATTCATCAGATTTTTCTTTGAAGTTTGATCTAAAGGAATAACAACAAAAAGAGATGTGGAGGGAGAAAAAAGTCGCTTTAACAAGAGAAAAACTAAATCTAAATTAGGTAATTTTCTCTTTTTTAAACACCCAAAGAAGCCAACCTCACGATGGAAGTATAATTACGCAACAATACTACTTCCAAGAGCTTAAATGAGAATAGAGGAAAACCCTACTTTTAAAATAGGTTGATATCAAAGGAAGTGTCCCTTGATTCAGTCATGACACCAATGTGATCAGATGCTCTGATCACTACAGCACCCCAGGGCAAACCCATTTGACATTTCCTTCAGAAATACAGAGTGATGTTTGGAATTATTTAGAAGCAGCAGCCTCATTTGAAAATTGTAGGTCTGTCCTGGTTGTGTGAAGAATGTTAATCATGCCCATTTGGGGAAATTTACTAACATGATGCATATAAGTGAAACTTAGTTAACTGAATTTTCTGAATACTTGGAACAGGCAAAAACTTCCAAACCACCTGGGGCTTGCTTAGCTTGAACATGAAAGCAAAAGAAAGCTGGTTGTATATGTTCCATTTATTTATCAAAGATTTACTGAGCTCTGTAACTGACAATATGTGAATGGTTTAAGGGATTAGCCCCAGAGTTTTAAAGGATAAATCAGAGTTTTCCAGAAATATAAAGGTGAGTCCAAATTATAGGAAGAGGTAAGAGCAGGTAAAGTGTGTGGAGAAATAATCAAGGGTCCAACTATTACCTGAGGTTCTTGAATCACCTACGCTAAAATTACCCCAAGTGTTTATTAAAAATGTGGTTCCTATGCCTTGTCCCATGCCCAATGAATCACAATCAATGACAGTAGAAAGCATTTTTAATAGGCATACCTTGGCTGCTTTTATAAATATTAAGATTTGAGAATTGTTGCTATTTGTAATAGAAGCATATGCATTCAAGCAACAAAATTTCACAATTTGTTTTACATTTACAAAGGATACACTAGTGGCCTATGAATAGCTAAGAGAAAATTGCAGGTGACAAAAGAGACCCATTTCTAAGACTGACGCATCTTTCTCTTTCCAGCCTACTTCATTCTGGCTTTTTTTCCTTACCCAGGTCACCAAGGATCTTTAGGCTGCCAAATCATTCATTCTCAACCTGAATCTCAGCAGCACTTGAAAACATTGCCCTACTCTAAAACACCAAATTTTCTTGGCTCTCGGAAAACAACTTAGTATTCATTTTTTTCAGCATCCTCTTCTTTTGCTTTATTGAATCCTTCAGAACCTTGAACTCTTTTCCTCCTATACTTAATTTTTGAAACAGTAGCTTTACATGATTAGCCATATGATCAGACCTTCACACATCTATCTCTAGGCCCTCTCTTGCTCTTCTGCTTTACACTTGTACATTCAAATATCTACTCAAAATCTCCACTTTAAAGCCTGTTAGGGTCAGGCATAGTGGCTCATGCCTGTAATCCCAGCATTTTGGGAGGCCAAGGCAGGAGATCACTTGAGGCAGGGAGTTCGAGACCAGCCTGGCCCACACGGCAAAACCTCGTCTCTACTGAAAATACAAAAAAAAAAAAAAAAAAAAAAAAAAAAAAAAAAAAAAAAGCCAGGCATTGTGGCACTTGCCTATAATCCTAGTTACTCGGGAGGCTGAGGCACAAGAATCCCTTGAACCTAGGAGGTAGAGATTGCAGTGAGCAAAGATCATGCCACTCCACATTAGCCTGGGTGACAGAGCAAGACCCTGTCTCAATAAATAAATAAATACATAAATATGAACAAATAAATAAATAAAGTCTATTGGAAATTTCAAATGTTTTATGTGTAAAAGGGGATCCTGGCAGCAGATCCAAGATGGTTGAATAGGAACAGCTCTGCATTTCCAAACCAGTTCCAATCTCCCACAGACCAGGAGATTCCTGGGCTGAAAAGTGCAATGAGTTTCCAGCATGGCTGTTTCAACTGGCACAGTGGGTCTCCGCACAAAAACTCAAAAAAATCTGGGCAGCTGTTTCAACTGGAGCCTGGAACACCTGGTAGACAGAGCTGCCCATTCAACTGAAAAAAAGGGGGCTGAAACATGGAGCCAGGTAGTCTGGCTCAGCAGCCTCGACCCCCACAAAGACCTGCAATCTGAAATGCTGTGGACTGAGAATTTCACAGCAAGTGCAGTTGGACCTGGGAAGGTTCAGCTCTGTGAGGGGAAAGGCGTACGCCATTACTGAGGCAGTCCAACACTACTGAGGGAGTCTGCCATCACAAAAGCAGTCCACCATAACCGAGGCAGTTTGCTATTATCGAGGCAGTCTGCCATTACCAAGGCAATCTGCCATTACTGAGGCAGTCTGCCATTATAGAGGCAGTTTGCCATTACCAAGGCAGATGTCCATTACTAAGGCAGTTTTAACAATACCTCTGTAAACAAAACCACAAGGAAGTTCACACAGTAGCCGGGCAGAGGCCACAGCAGCTCAGCAATGCCTCTGCTGGCAGAATGTGACTAGGCTACCTCCTGGTTGGGCAGGGCATCTCTGAAAAAAGGCAGCAGCACAACAGGAACTTATAAATAAAGCCCTACTTTACCAGGACAGAGCACCTAGGAAAAAAGGCAGTTAAGATTTCTGCTGCAGCAGACTTAAACGTACCAGCCCAGCAGCACTGAACATAACAACGGAGCTCACAGCTCAGCACATGAGCTCCTATAAGGGTCAGACTGTCTCAAGCAGCAACCTGATGCCTGTATATCCAAAGAAACACCTAATAAAGAGAGCTTAGACTGACATCTGGCACATATTCTTCTGGGACGAAGATAACAGAAGAAGAAACTGACAGCAACCCTTACTGTGCTGTAGACACCGCAGGTGATCCTCAAGCAAGCAGGGTCTGGAGTGGAGCTCCAGCAGTCCTACAGCAGAGGGGCCTGACTATTAAAAGGACTAAAAAGCAGAAAGGAATAACTTCATCATCAACAAAAAGTACATCTACTCAGAGACCCCATCTGAAAGTCATCAACTACAAAGACCACAGGTAGATAAATCTATAAATATGGGAAGAAACCAGCACAAAAAAAGGATGAAAACATCCAAAACCAGAATGCTTCTCCTCCTCCAAGGAATCACAATGCACCACCAGCAAAGGAACAAAGCTGGATGGAGAATGAGTCTGATGAATTGACAGAAACACACTTCAGAAGGTGGGTAATAATAAACTTGTCTGTGCTAAAAGACATGTTCTAACCCAATGCAAAGAAACTAGGAACACCGAAAAAATGTTTGACAAAATGCTAACAAGAATAAACAGCTTAGAAAAGAACATAAATGACTTAATGGAGCTGAAAAACACAGCATGAGAATTTTGCAAAGCCTAAACAAGTTTCAGTAGCTGAACTGACCAAGCAGAAGAAAGGATATCAGAGATTGAAGATCAAGTCAATCAAATAAAATGAGAAGGCAAGATTAGAGAAAAAAGAGTGAAAAGAAATGAACAAAGCCTCCAAGAAATATGGGATTATGTGAAAAGACCTAATCTACATTTGATAGGTGTACCTGAATGAGACAGAGAGAATGAATCCAAGCTGAAAAACACTCTTCAGGATATTATCCAGGAGAACTTCCCCAACCTAGAAAGCCAGGCCACCATACAAGTACAAGAAATACAGAGAACATGAAAAGATGTTCCTCAAGAACAGCAACCCCAAGGCACATAATCATAAGATTCACCAAGGTTGAAATGAAGGAAAAAATGCTAAGGTTAGCCAGAGAGAAAGGTTGGGTTACCCACAAAGGGAAGCCCATCAGACTCACAGGAGATCTCTCAACAGAACCCTACATGCCAGAAGACAGTGGGGGCCAATATTCAACATCCTTAAAGAAAAGAACTTTCAACCTAGAATTTCATATGCAGCCAAACTAAGCTTCATAAGTGATGCAGAAATAATCCTTTATGAAGAAGCAATTGCTGAGAGATTTCATCACCACCAGGCCTGCCTTACAAGAGCTCCTGAAAGAGGCACTAAATGTAGAAAGGAACAACCAGTACCAGCCACTCCAAAAACGTACCAAATGGCAAAGACTATGGACACAATGAAGAAACTGCATCAACTAATGGGAAAAACACCTGGCTAGCATCAAAATGGCAGGATCAAATTCACACATAACAATATTAACCCTAAATGTAAATGGGTTAAATGCTCCAATCAAAAGACACAGACCAAATTGGATAAAGTGTCAAAAACCATTAGTGTGGTGTATCCAGGAAACCCATCTCACGTGCAAGGACACACATTGGTTCAAAATAAAGGGATGGTGGAAGATTTACCAAGCAAGTGGAGAGCCAAAAAAGCAGGAGTTGCAATCCTAGTCTCTGATAAAATAGACTTTAAACCAACAAGAATCAAAACAGACAAAGTAGGGCATTACATAATGATAAAAGGATCAATGCAACAAGAGGAGCTAAAGATCCTAAATATATATGCACCCAATACAGGAGCACCAAGATACATAATGCAAGTTCTTAATGGCCTACAAAGATACTTAGACTTCCAAATGATAATAGTGGGAGACTTTAACATTCCACTGTCAATATTATTAGATCAACGAGACAGATAATTAACCAGGATATCCTGGACTTGAACTCAGATTTGTACCAAGAGAACCTAATAGACATATATATAACTTTCCACCTGAAATCCACAGAATATACATTGTTCTCAGAACATCACACCTACTCTAAAATTGATGACATAATTGGAGGCAAATCACTCCTCAGCAAACGCAAAAGAATGGAAATCATAACAAACTGTCAGACCACAGTGAAAGCAAATTAGAACTCAGGATTAAGAAACTAATTTAGAACTGCACAACTTCTGGAAACTGAACAACTGGCTCTTGAATGTTGACTGGATAAACAATGAAATGAAGGCAGAAATAAAGATGTTCTTTGAAAACAACAAGAATGAAGACACAATGTACTAGAATCTCTGGGGCATATTTAAACCCGCGTCTGGGAGAAAATTTATAGCAATAAATGCCCACATGAGAGGCAAGGAAAGATCTGAAATTGACAAGCTATTATCAAAATTGAAAGACGTAGAGGAACAAGAGTAAGAAAAAATAAAACTCAAAAGCTAGCAAAAGACAAGAAATAACTAAGATCAGAGCAGAACTGAAGGAGATAGAGACACAAAAAACCCTTCAAAAATGAAATCCAGGATCTGGTTTTTTGAAAAGCTCAACAAAATAGACAGACTGCTAGCCAGATTAATAAAAAAGAAAAGAGAGAAGAATCAAATAAATGCAATAAAAAATGATAAAGGGGATATCACCATAGATTCCACAGAAATACAAACTACCATCAGAGATTACTACAAACAACTCTATGCACACAAACCAGTAAACCTGGAAGAAGTGGATAAATTCCTGGACACTTGCGTCCTCCCAAGCCTAAACCAGGAAGAAGTAGAAACCCTGAATAGACCCATAACAAGGGCTGAAATTGAGGCAGCAATTAAGAGCCTAACAACCAAAAGCCCAGGTCCAGATGGGTTCACAGCCGAATTCTACCAAACGTACAAACAGGAGCTGGTAGCATTCCTTCTGAAACTATTCCAAACAATCCAAAAAGAGGGAATCCTTTCCAAATCATATTATAAGACCAACGTCATCCTGGTATCAAAACCCGGCAGAGACTCAACAAAAAAGAAAACTTCAGGCCAATATCCAGGATGAACACAGATGCAAATATCTTCAAAAAAATATGGGCAAACCGACTGCAACAGCACATGAAGAAGCTTATACATCACAATCAAGTAGGCTTCATCCCAGGGATGAAAATCTGGTTCAACATAAGCAAGTCCATAAATGTAATCCACCACATATACAGAGTCAAAGACAAAAACCACATGATTATCTCAATAGATGCAAAGAAGGCCTTTGATGAAATTCAACAGCCCTTTATGCTAAAAACTCTCAATAGACTAGATATCAAAATAACATATCTTAAAATAATAAAAGTTATTTACAACAAACCCACAGCCAATATCATACTGAATGGGCAAAAACTGGAAGCATTCCCTTTGAAATCTGGGACTAGACAACGATGTCCTCTCTCACCACTCCTATTCATCTAGTATTGGAAGTTCTAGTCAGAGCAATCAGGAAGAAAAACAAATAAAGGGTATTCAATTAGGAAAGGAGGAAGTAAAATTGTCTCTATTTGCACATGACATGATTGTATATTGAGAAGACCCCATCATCTCAGCCCAAAATTTCCTGAAACTGATAAGCAACTTCAGCAAAGTCCCAGGATACAAAATCAATGTGCAGAAATCACAAGCATTCCTATACACCAATAGCAGACTTAAAGAGAGCCAAATCAGGAATGAACTCCCATTCACAATTGCTACAAAGAGAATAAAATACCTAGGAATACAACTAACAAAGGATGTAAAGGACCTATTCAAAGAGAACTACAAACCACCACTCAAGGATATAAGAGAGAACACAAACAAAAAAACCTTCAATGCTCATGGTTAGGCAGAAGCAATATTGTGAAAATGGCCATACTTCCCAAAGTAACTAATAGTTTTAATGCTATCCCCATCAAGCTACATAAGACCTTCTTCACAGAAATGGAAAAATCCACCTGAAACTTCATATGGAACCAAAAGAGAGTCCACATAGCCAAGATAATTCTAAGAACGAAGATCAAAGCAGGATGCATCACGTAGCCTGACTTCAAACTATACTACAAGGCTACAGTAATCAAAATAGCATGGTACTGGTACAAAAACAGAAATATAGACCAATGGAACAGAACAGAGGCCTCAGAAGCAACAACACACATCTACAACCATTTGATCTTCGACAAATCTGACAAAAACAAGCAATGGGGAAAGGATTCCCTGTTTAATAAATTGTGTTGGGAAAACTGGCTAGCCATGTGCAGAAAGCAGAAACTGGACCCCTTCCTGACACCTTACACTAAAATTAACTCCAGATGAAATAAAGACTTAAACTTAAGACCTAACACCATAAAAACCCTAGAAGAAAACCTAGGCAAAACCATTCAGGACATAGGCATAGGGAAGGACTTCATGACTAAAACACCAAAAGCATTGGCAACAAAATCCAAAATAGACAAATGGGACCTAATTAAGCTCCAGAGCTTCTGTGCAGCAAAAGAAACAATCATTAGAGTGACCCAGCAACCAACAGAATGGAAAAAAATTTTTGCAATCTATCCATCTGACAAAGGGCTAATATCCAAAATCTACAAAGAACTAAACAGATTTACAAGAAAAAACAAACAAACAAACCCATTCAAAAGTGGTCAAAGGATATGAACAGACACTTTACAAAAGAAGACATTTATGAGGCCAACAAACATATGAAAAAATGCTCATTATCACTGGTCATTAGAGAAATGCAAATCAAATCCACATTTAGATACCATCTCACACCAGTTAGAATGGCAATCATTAAAAAAATCTGGAGACCACAGATGCTGGAGAGGATATGTAGAAATAGGAACACTTTTATACTGTTGGTGGGAGTGTAAATTAGTTCAACCATTGTAGAAGACAGTGTGGTGTTTCCTCAAGGACCTAGAAATAAAATTCAATTTGACTCAGCAATCCCATTACTGGGTATATATCCAAAGGATTATAAATCATTGTATTATAAAGACAAATGCATATGTATGTTCCTTGTGGCACTGTTTAAAATGGCAACGACCTGGAACCAACCGAAATGTCCATCAGTGATAGACTGAACAAGGAAAATGTGGCACATATACACCATGGAATACTATGCAATCAAAAAAAAATGATGAGTTTGTGTCCTTTGTAGGAACATGGATGAATCTAGAAACTATCATTCTCAGCAAACTGACACAAGAACAGAAAATCAAACACTGCATGTTCTCACTCATAGGTGGGTGTTGAACAATGAGAACAGATAGACACTGGAAGGGGAGTGTCACACACTGAGGTCTGTTGGGAGGTGCTAGGGGAGGTACAGCAGGGGATAGGGAGGTTGGGGAAGGATAACATGGGGAAAAATGCCATATATAAGTGACGAGGGAGGGAAGCAGCAAACCACATTGCCATGTAGGTACCTATGCAACAATCCTGCATGTTCTACACATGTACCCCAGTACTTAAAGTGCAATAAAATATATATATATTTAAAATAAATAAATAAAAGGGGATCCCCTAACCCAAACCTACTCCTCTTTTTGCCCCACCCATCTTGGGTAATGGCAAGCACACTTTATTGGTCAATGCAAAGCAATCACGCTTATTTCATTACATTTTTTTTCCCCCTAATTCATGGCTAACCCTATGCAGCCATAAAAAATGATGAGTTTGTGTCCTTTGTAGGAACATGGATGTTCCTACAAAAATTCAGAAAGCCCACTGGTTCTTTCCTTTCCTGTATCCCAAACCTGACAAAGTCTCAACAAATCCATGGGGACCATTCTAATTCAAGCTGCCAGCATTTCCTCTTGCCTAGATAAAGGCAGTAGTCTCCTAACTGATTTCCTTGCCTATCTAGTTGCCCCATATAGTAAAGTTTCCATAGTTACTCTGAGTGAGTGTCAGGGACGTAAGTCAGAAAATGCCACTATTCTGCTCAAAATCTTCCAAAGTCCATCATACTTAAAATAAAACCCACAGTTCTTACCAAGGCCCACATCTCTCTTAGCAACATTTCCCTATACTTAGAATTTGTGTATACTGTTTCAACTGCAGTAGTCTTCTTCTGTTAAATACACCAAGTGTGATTCCCTTCAGAGATTGGCATTTATGGTTACTTCTGGCTGGAATGCTCTTTTCCCAGATAGTAGCATGTTTTTCTGCCTCATTTTATATTGATCTCTGCTCAAATAAAACTTCCTTTAAATGTTCTTTTATGACCACCTTAAACAATTCTCTCTCCTCCATATTACTCTATATTCCCTTACCATGCTTTATTTTATTCATAGCATTATCTCCAGTTAACATTGTATCTTGTAGAAATTTTCTTGCTTATATATTGTCTCTCTTTCATATAGAAATATAAACTCCATAGGAGTAAACACTTTATCTCACATGCTTTTTAAAATCCCCTGTGCCTGGAATAGCCTAGTACATAAAAGGCAGACAAAGAATATTTGTTAACTGAATGAATCTTTTGTATGTAAAATGTTGAACCCTTTAACAATGGCATTGTGAATAAGGGTGATGTGAAAGAGAAAAGGATGATTCTGCTCTGTAAAATTAAAAGTCATTTTTACATGCACTATATCATATTATACTATTATATGATAAGAGAAAATAGAACATGTAACAAATGTCAGCACATCTATTATAGAAATGACTATACAAAGGATAAAATTATTAATCTACCCAAAAGAATGAGATATCAGCAGATCTATGTTTAAAGGATTCTTGAAAGTAGAGTTTATATAGAGGAATGGGAGGTGAAGGTAAGAACAAAATGGGAAGAGATGAGTTCAGCAGACATTCTGTGTATAGAGACTGACATTAAAAATCTTGGAGATTTGTGAAAACTGAAAATAATTAATCATACTAAACTATGGATAGAAAATCAGGAAAAATTGTAAGATAAGCAATAAGGGTGGAAAATTAATCATGTCTCAGTTTATTTGTACCCTTGAAAGCCATATATAAGTTGCTGGATTAACCTAAAATAAGGATTGAGGGGTATTGGAGGCTTTTAATCAGAAATGGGTATCTATACGAGATGTTTGTTGTTCTTGTCATTGAAGAACTCAATAGATTTGAGAAGGAAGTCTCAAAGATTTTGGGCAAGATCCCAACTCCAATTATTGTGGCTGAAATGGAAGAGATAATATATCTTCTTGCTCCTTAGCAGCCACAGCAAGAATAAATGGCTTAGATTCAGCCAATTGGATGCTTCTACCAGAAATTTTGATTCTCAAGGAACAAAAAGTATTTATGATGATGGTAGAAGTGATATGGCTTGGCTGCAATCCCCACCCACATTTCACCTTGAATTCCCATGTGTTCCCATTCCCTCCCGTCTCATTGTTACCTTTTTTACATATTTCTCATGGGTGAAAACTGAATAATGGGGCAAGTCCTTCCTGTGCTGTTGTTTTGAGAGTGAATAAGTCTCATGAGATCTGATGTTTTTTAAAAGGGGAGTTTCCTTGCACAAGTTCTCTCTCTTTGCCTGCTATCATCCATGTAAAATGTGACTTGCTTCTCTTTCCCCTCCACCATTATTGTGAGGATTTCCCAATCACATGGAACTGTGAGTCCATTAAACCTCTTTCTTTTGTAAATTGCTCAGTCTCAAGTATGTCTTTATCAGCAGCATGAAAATGGACTAATTCAGTAAATTTGTACCAGTAGAGTGGGGTGCTGCTGAAAAGATACCCAAAAATGTGGAAGTGACTTTGGAACTGGATAACAGGCAGAGGTTGGAACAGTTTGGAGAGCTCAGAAGAAGACAGGAAATTGTGGGAAAGCTGGGAACTCGCCAGAGATTTGTTGAATGGCTTTGACCAAAATGCAGATAATGATATGGACAAAGAAATCCAGGCTGAGTTGGTCTCTGATGGAGATGAAGAACTTGGGAACTGAAGCAAAAGTGACTCTTCTTACATTTCAGCAAAGAGACTAGCAGAATTTTGTCCCTTCTTTAGAGATCTGTGTAACTTTGAGCTTGAGAGAGATGATTTAGGGTATCTGGTGGAAGACATTTCTAAGCAGCAAAGCATTCATGATGTGACTTTGGTGCTGTTAAAGGCATTCAGTTTTATAAGAGAAGCAGAGCATAAAAGTTTGGAAAATTTGCAGCCTGACAATGTGAAAGCAAAGAAAATCCCATTTTCTCAGGGGAAATTCAAGCTGGCTGCAGAAATTTGCATAAGTAATGAGGAGCTGAATATTAATCCCCAAGACAATGGGGAACATATCTCTAGGACAGGCGTCCCCAAACTACAGCCCACGGGCCACATGCGGCCCCCTGAGGCCATTTATCCGGCCCCCCGCCGCACTTCAGGAAGGGGCACCTCTTTCATTGGTGGTCAGTGAGAGGAACACAGTATGTGGTGGCCCTCCAATGGTCTGAGGGACAGTGAACTGGCCCCCTGTGTAAAAAGTGTGGGGATGCCTACCTAGGACATGGCAGAGGTCTTCATGGCAGTCCCTCCCATCACAGGCCCAGAGGCCTAGGAGGAAAAATGATTTCATGGGCCAGGGAAATTTCATGGGATGCAGGACATCTAGGGAGTTGATGTCCTGCATCCAAGTTGCTCTTGCCATGGCTGAAAAGGGCAATGTAGAACTTGGTCCATGGCTTCAGAGGGTGCAAGCTCCATGCCTTGGCAACTTCCATGTGGTGTTGAGCTTCCAGGTATACAGAAGTCAAGAATTTAGGTTTCAGAACCTCTGCCCAGATCTCAGAAGATGTATGGAAATACCTAGATACCCAGCCAGAAGTTTGCTGCAGGGGCAGGGCCCTCTTGGAGAACCTCTGCTAGGGCAGTGTGGAAGAGAAATGTGGGGTTGGAGTCCCCTCACAAAGTCTCTACTGGGGCACTACCTAGTAGAGCTATGAGAAGAGGGCCACTGTTCTCCAGACACCAGAGTGTTAGATCCACCAACGGCTTGCACCATGAGCCTGGAAAAGCCACAGGCACTCAATGCCAGCACATGATCAAACAGGAGGGAAGATGTTCCCTGCAAAACCACAGGGGTGGAGCTGACCAAGACCATAGGAACCCACCTCTTGCATCAGTGTGGCCTAGATGTGAGACATGGAGTCAAAGGAGATCATATTAGAGATTTAAAATTTGACTGCCCCACTGGATTTTGGACTTGCATGGGGACTGTAGCCCCTTTGTTTTGGTGAACTTCTCCCATTCATATCATCTGTATTTACTTAATATCTGTACCCCCATGGCATCTGGGAGGAAAATGACTTGCTTTTAATTTTACCATAGACAGAAGGGACTTGTCTTGTTGTGGATGAGATTTTGGACTGTGGACTTATAAATTAATGTTGAAATGACTTAAGATTTTGGGGGACTCTCGGGAAGGCATGGTTGGTTTGGAAATGTGAGGATGTGAGGTTTGGGAGGGGCTTTGAGTAGAATTATATGGTTTGGCTGTCCCACTGACATCTCATCTTGAATTCCTGCATATTGGGGGAGGGACCCATTGGAAGGTAATTGAATCATTGGGTCAGGTCTTTCCTGTGCTGTTCTCATGATAGTGAATAAGTCTCATGAGATCTGATGGTTTTAAAAACGGGAATTTCCCTGGACAAGCTCTGTTTTTGCCTGCCACCATAAATGTAAGTTTTGACTTGCTCTTCCTTGCTTTCTGCCATGATTGTGAGTCCTCCTCAACCACGTGGAACTGTAAATCCATTAAAACTTTTTCTGTTGTAAATTGCCCAGTCTGGGCACAGTTCAGTGGTGTAGTCAGCACTGCATTTTTCAGTCCTGGGACTTTAACAGGGCTTTTGAGCTTTCTATAATACATTTTGTAATAAACCGGAGTTTACAAGTCTCAGAAGCCACCAAAATCACGGGTAGATATACATTCGGGGAGAATTAAGGAAGGAAATCTATGATGTCTAAAGCCTAAAGGATAATTTTTTGTGAAACTAAAGTTTTGTGAAATTTGGTGACAGGGAAAGAAGATATTAAACAATATTCTAGTAATTTCAATAACTGAGCTTCCTAAATTTGAGAATTGACTTTCATTATATCTGTGGTGGTAGATTCATAGTTGAAAAATGTCTGACATATTACTTGTGAGTGTAGGCCATTCGATAAGTTGGCTCTGTCTACCATAAAAATTTAATTTTCTATATTGATCATATTAGTTAGAACACTGTCATATTTCCACTTTGTCTTATATGGAGATACAACTTGATTTGCTATCTCACAGAAGGGCTCACCTCTTTAAGGTTAATTAATTTTTTCAGTTATAGTCCAATGGTTCACAAAGAGTTCTCAGAAAAAGTTAAAAGATCTCAAATATAATCCATGCTACAATTAGATCCAGTAACAATAATTTAAGTATCAAGTAATTTTCAAGCAATCACACCATATAATTAGTTTTAACTGACACCATCATAGGACTGAATAGTTTAATGTTGAAATTTTCTGTGCAACAATATTATCTTTAATTATTATACTGTTAAAGCACAGAACTTTCATTCAAGTATTGTATATTAATTACAAGTATTCCTTTATGATAGTCCTAAATAACAACTTTTAATAGACTATAGTTATTTGAATAACTATAACTATTTGAATCTCAGGTTTTAAATATCATAGATGAGATCATTTGCCTAAAAACATTACAGTATACTGTATATTATCCCACCTTACCCAGTATTTTAGACATCTTCAGTATCTATTGCATTGGAAAACATAATTTAATAAGTAGAACATTATTGTTTGGCAAGAATAGATTATATGATGCTATTAATATCATACAAACTCTGCGAAAGCATGACATTTTGTAGTATTTGAACATATAAATGTATTAATTGTAGCTAAACAACTTTGTGTAATTCTTAGCAGTTTAGAATAAACTGATCCATTTAAAGAGACTAACAACATTTAGAAGTAAAATTCTAGAGGTAAAGAAAACAAATTTCTGTTCAATTGTTGAAAGAAATGGCACATATTCTTTTCATACAAAAGGTAATGTGCAGAAAACAGTTTTCTTCTGAATAAACTGACTGTATTCGTGATTTAACAGAATCAGTTACTTTGCAATTGATTCTGACACAGCTAGTATTTGAACATTAAGCACTCTAATCTCAGGATTTTAGCTAATGATACATATGAATCACTGAGGGCTACTACAGAACACACACATTGTGCTCAACGATGATTTTCTTTGCATTAAAGAAACATTCTTTAAGGAAGACATTATGAAAGGGTTCAACCATGACCTTAAGATACGATGGAATTTTTCGTAAAATACAAGGACTGGGGAAAATTCAGCACCTTGTAAGAAAGATCATTAACCAAATGGCTGCTGTAGCACATAGCAATAGGACTTGCTAGGCACTTGTGAGCTAAGCTGAAAGTTTGATAGTGAAACACGTTACACATAATTAAATATGGATCCTTCCTAATCGATAGTGAGAGCATAATTACTTTTCTCAAGGTTAGTTAGGCAGAGTTTTTGAACAGACAAAAGCTAGAGGAAAGGGAATCAAGAAGACAAACTAGAGAGTTCTGCATTTGAGAGCTGAGGGGGCTATTAGGAGCTTTGGCACACTTGAAAAACCAGACTGCAATTTTATCAGTAGTCTCTTTAGGGAACTATTAGACAAGGTCAGGAAGGCCTAAGAGAATGGCAAGGTACGTTTAAGCAGTGCTTCCCTGCTTCACCAAGTTACTCAATAATGGCAGCCAAATGTTCATGTCTTTGAACAAAAACATCTTACATTAACATCTCCTTAAGCTATTGTCCAATTCTGTCTTTTAAAGAATGCCATTGTTTCACTGTGTAAACTATCAGTGACAGATTAATGAATGTTTCCAACAGTGATGGACCAAAACAGCTCCAATCACTGACTACAAATCATGAGGGAGGCTGGGCATGGTAGCTGTTGCCTGTAATCCCAACACATTGGAAGGCTGAGGCAAGTGGATCACAAGGTCAGGAGTTCAAGACCAACCTGGCCAAGCTGGCAAAACCCATCACTGTTAGAAATACAAAAATTAGCTTTGTGTGGTGGTGGGTGTCTGTAATCCCAGCTACTTGGAAGACCAAGGCAGATAACTGCTTGAACCCTGAAGGTAGAGGTTGCAGTGAGCTGAGATCACACCACTGCACTCCAGCCTGGGTGACAGAGTGAGACTCCATATTTAAAAAAAAAAAAAAAAAAAAAAAAAACAAAAAAACAAAAAACATGAGGGAAAGAAGTATGAGCTTAAGCATGTGTAGGTGTTTGGAAATATGCCTTCCCAAAACCAGATCCCTGTGAGGGAGGAAAAATGAAAAGGAAGAGTATATCAGCTCAGTCCCTTCAAGCATGTAAACCGATTAGCTTCCTTATAAATATTGCTAAATATTATATCTTGCCTACCTACTTCCTTTTTTTTCCCCAATTCCCAAATACATATTGTATACCTTCTATGAGCCAAATATTAAATATAGGAGATCAATAATTTTAAAGATATAAATGATAATGATGTTGGTAAAGTCAATTATGAGTTAGCCACATGTCATCAGATGACCAAGAAGTCTTCATGTTAAACAACACTGTCTTTGTCACAGAAGACTATAAGAGTATCTGTATATAAGGCTTTTGATAGAACCAAGGACTGTGAAGGACTTTAGAATTTATTCCAGGAACAAATAAATGTGAGTTTGTGCTATAGAAAGATATTTTCCTGAAACTTATTTTTCCAAAGATATTTGAGAAAATTTCTTACCTCAGAGAGACTGTTTTTTAAAGAAACATAGCATTCTAAAAATTATCTAAGATTCTAAGAAATAAATCCCTTAAACTTCTTGTTTTTCTTTCTTTTATTTTCAAAACTTTAACTTGTTCCCTTAAGAGACATGGAAAAATAATTATTTTTATAAAAATATATTACATTGAGCAAGTACGAAGTGGTCTAATTTTGATCTGAGATATGTTTAAAAAGCCTTTGAAATTAAATAAAGGTTAAAAAAAGTTTCTTGGGTATTCTTTATGCTAATTGGGCCTGGGGATCAGAAATTAGTAACTATTCTAGATGCCTTAGAAAGAGCCTGCATGCCAGAGGTTAAGAAATAAACTCTAAGAAAGTTTAAAGGTTATATCAGCCAGTGTTCTCCAGAGAAAGAGAATCAAGAGTATACATATACAAACAGAGATATTTATTTTTGAGGAACCATCCATTTCTGTTGATTTTTCTTAACCCTATCCCTTCAAATATTGCTTCATTTAAGTCTTTTCAGTTAAACCATCTGAGTGGAAAGCTGTTTCGTGCAAGACTGAGAAATTCTCAGACCCAGAGAGTATATATTTGTACATCTTTGTCTCACCCAGGGCTAATACTGAAGCAAGTATTTGTAAGGTAGTTGTGATATTGTGTTATAGTAATATATATATATGATATATTTGGTTTCTGTTCCTTGTTCTTAAAAGAGAACTCCTAAAAGCCCTTATTTCTGAGCAATGGGAGATGCTAGGTGCATCTTTTGTTCTAATATCTGGTTTTTGACCTCTATTTTTGACAAGGAGCTCCTAATTCTTCGGAGTTTATTGGGTAATAGGAGCATCTTTTGTTCCAATGAGGTGACTCTTGGTGGGCTCCTGACTAGGGGCTGTTCACCAGAAAGACCTAGACAAGATTAGGAGCTTGAAACTTTCAGACCTAACACCCATCCTCCAGAGAGAGGCAGGTGTTGGAGATTGAGTTAATAATCAATCCAACCTCCAAGATGAAACTTCCATAATATCCTGAACTTCAGGTTTTGGAGTGCTTCCAGGACACTAAGCATATGAGGTACATGAAGTGTGGTGTGTCTGGAGAGTGCATGAGAGCTCCCAGTCCCTTGCTCCTACCTGGCCATATATGTACCTCTTCTATCTGGTGTTTATCTGTATCTTCTGTAATATCCTTAGTAATAAATGAGAAATAGTAAACAAAATATTTCCCTAAGTTCTGTGAGCTGCTGTAGCAAATCAGTGTACCCTGATGGAGGTAGCTGGGGAAACTATGATTTACAGATGGTTGTTCAAAAGCACAGGCTACAACCCAGGGCTTGTGATTGGCATTTGAAGTGGGATCAGTCTTGTGGAGTGGGGTCAGTCTTATAGGACTGAGCCCTTAACATGTGGGCTCTGACGCTATCTCCAGGTAGATAGTATCAGAATTGAATTAAAATATAGAATACCCAGCTTATGCTCCCTGGAGAATTGATTATTGATGGGAGAAATTTCTACACATTTAGATGATTAGAAGATCATTTTTTTTCCAGAAGACCCTAACCCACATTTCTATCAAGGTAGTAGGATAAGCTCCTAAGGGACACGAATGGCATGTGTATTTTGCTTAATCCTCATATGAACTCTAAAAGGATTTTACAGATAAGAAAACAGAGACTGGAAGAGATTACTTAGGTGAGGTGAAACAACTGGTAAGCAATGGAATAGAAATTTGTACCAGGTCTGTCTGTATTCCACCACGCATAATAAACAAAAACTCATTTTTTAAAAATTTAGAGGTAGGTAAAAATAATTTTATGATGTATGACATACTTGTTATGTGTGCAAGAGTCTCTCATTCATTCTCAGTCCTCCTTTTGCCCCAAACTTGCCACACATCATACTATGTGGGTGATTCACAAGATTTAACATACTGTCCCCAAATTAACAGCATTCATTCACTGAGATTCAACAGGTAATATTTGGAGCCACTTTACTGATATACTTGCCTCACAAAAGAAATATTTCCTTTCTTGGGGAGAAGTATATTGTAGCTATTTCTTTTTTTTATGTTTTAAATCTTTTTTTTTTTTTTAATTTATTTCACTTTTGGTGTATACTATATCTGGCATTTCTCCCCATGTTATCCCTCCTCATCCTTCCCTCCCTCTGCACCTCCCATTGTCTCTCCCCTACCCCCGCCAAATTGTACCTATTTCTTTAGATGTCTCTTAGTCCTAAGTCACTGAAAAAAAAAAGGAATAATGATAGTAAAATAGAATATGACATTAGAACAAATGTCACTTCTGAAAGTAGAAAAAGCCAACAGATTTTTTTAAACTTGGGAATCTTCTTGTTACCCCACTAACTGTCTCTAAAATATCTCATCAAGATTGAAAACTGTATTTCTGGTTTAATGTGGAAAATATAGTATTATGGCTCCAAAATATTTCCAGGCTCCTCCTGTTGATGGTTTTGCTTATTTGTCCTACTGTATTAGTTAAGTGTACAGAGTCTTAAAAGCTATCCCATAGCTACTACCTTGACACATGGCACATATAATAGATGGGCATGGGTAGCAACGGAATAAAATCATGTTGTTCACTAAACTGCTGTCCCATTTCCTAGGGAGCAATAATATGCCAGTTGTGTAGATCAGAGCCTTATCTCGTAGCTTCTTCTGACACCTGACCAAAGGAGGCCAAAAGCATGGACTTCAATGTTTCCTGAAGCTTCAGATCCACACTTCTATCAGGGGTGGTAAATAAAATTATGTCCTGAAGGATATGAATGATATCCATGCAAGAAGCTGCAAAAACAGTCAGTTTTAAGCTGAGTACCCCACAATCAGCAAGCATGTTTGATTAGAGGAGCCACCCATAAACAATTAGCCACACTTTGCTTCATTTCTATGTAATCTAAATTCTACCTTTCCCTCTTTCCATTTTATATAACCTTGACAGTTTTTTAAGCTGTACTTTTTTAAAAGCTTTTTTTCTATGTTCATTTTCTTTATTCCCTGAGCAATTTTTGAAATGGATTTATCTTTCCACTACGTTGTGATTTTCATTAATGGATAAACAAGAACTTAGTTTAACCAATTAATGCCAATGCATGTAGGGGTAAAGTGACTTGCTGAAGATTAGGGAATAACTCAGAAGCAAAATCAGAAGGATTCTAGAAAATAAGAAAGTACTCAAAAAAAAGGTTGGTAGATGTGGAAGGGATACAGGAGACAATGTGAAAGAGCTCTTAATGGCTCAGCTGGAACAATTCAAGCACTAAAATAAAAGCAGACTATTGGATTAAAACCTAAAGTAGAAAATTAATGTCCATTAAAAAATATCGAGGCTGATACAAATAAAATGAGGAAGAAGGGAAAAAATCTCTTGTAGAGAAGAGGTCCAGGCAATTTATGTGGATTGGTTATCTGTGTCACTCCAGAGATGGAAATTAACACCTCCTGCCTCTTCTCCCCACTAAAATGTGGGCTGTGCTTAACAAGTTACTTCCAAAAACTGCATGTAAAAACAGGCGGAAAACAAAGAATGATTTTATGGTGGAGTAGGCAGGCAAATACCACCTTGATCAGATCATCAAGGCGAGCATCATGAATGATAAGTAATGTGTCCTTGATATGATGTGATACCTCTGTGGTCTTCTTGTCAAAAATCCATAATCCCAGTCTAAAAATGAGAAAAACATCAGACAAATCCAAATTGAGACCATTTTACAAAATGTCTGACCACTACTATTCAAAACGGTCAATGTCATCAAAAACATAACATAGAATGAAACAAACTATCACATATCAGAAGACATAATGACTAAACATAATGTGGTATCCTGAATGGGGTCAAGGAATAACAAAGAGACATGAAGGAAAAACTAGTAAATTCCAAATAATTTGTGGAGTTTAGGTAATACTTACATGCCAATGTTGGCTCCTTAGTTGAGGCAAATGTACCATAGTAGTATAAGATGTTAACAGTAGTATAATATGTTAACAGGTAACTAAGTCAGATAACTAAGTAAGGGGTAGATGAAGGCTCTCTGTATTATCAATGCAGCTTTCTTGTAAAGACAAAAATACTCTAAAATAAAAAGTTTATGAAAAATATCAGGAAAAAACCAAGGTGGATTCAAGAGGTTTTTATACTCACAACCAATGTTTCATATAAGATAATTTAGTTAGTTGGTTTTTAAATGCATTAATGAGTAAATTATTTGCAGGTTTCCATTGTTCAGCACATTCTAGTACTAGAGACGAATGTTTATAGCATGGAAGAAGTGAAATAGCTCTTAGTGATATAAAGTAAACCCTCAATAAATATTTATCAATTGATTGATTAGGATTACAAATTATTTTCCACTATGGCTTAGGGTAGTTACTACATTGTCTGGTTTCTGATGTAATAAGTAGATGGGCATAAGTGAGAGGCTTTTAAAATATCGATAAATTAATCCCTGAGAACCATACTAGTAAGAACCAATAAGTAAAGTAGTATATTAGATTCGATAAAGTACCTCATCCTGTGAAATGGTCTCTCAGTTTATCCTGGAGGAGATTTAAGCAAGGTCCACCTAATCAAGGTGACTGGGGTGAGTGTTCAGTCAGAAGCACATAACAAGATGGAATTGTTATGAAAGAAATATACGTGGATCAATTATGTTAACATTCCCGAAGATAGTTAGCCTGAGTGTAAAGAAAGGGGAGTCTGAGAAGAAAACTTAGTCAGCATTTCCCCAGCACTCCCCATGAATGCCTCAGGCCATCATAGTTTGATGCCATTAACTCTCAGTTTCATTCAACTAACCACTCTCCTTGCTCTGATTAATTTTATTTCCTGTGTAGGTTGATTTAGTGAAAGAGGGTAGTACTCTTGGGTCACTTTGCTAGTTATAGTTCTCATGGCATGTTTGCAAATTTGCATTCTAGTTCACCCACTAGTTTCTTGGATATCTAGTTAATCTATTTTTTTATTCACCAAATATATATATGTTATTACATACCTCGTACAGAAGTCTTGAACTTAAAATTAGTGACAAAATGCATATGTTGTGCTTATTAGAATGCCTTACATAGTACCCATTAATTCTTGAGGTATATTATTGTGGATCTTTTTAATTACAATTGTTTCTTGGTTGCTGTTGTTTTTGTTGTTGCTATGGAATAATTTTCCACCTCCCTCCTGAATTTGAGCCATTCTGACAAAATTGAACCCCTTAATTTACAAATTGGAGAGTTAGACTATCAGTCAACTACCCTGTGATGGAATGCAACTTTGTTTGTTCTGCCAAAGTAGCCAGTTAATTTGTCCATCATGAGGCTTTTTTTGCTTTCTCTTTTCAATATCAGCATCTGAGGATCATATACTCTTGAAACACTCATGAGAGACAGAAACAGGTAGATAAGGCTACTGTATAGGGACCTCTTAATTCATCACAAAAATGAGGCACTCTGGAGTGAAACATAATAGTTATTTAACCAACAGGTTTAGCAGCTGTGATAAATGGTGCGTGTGATTTAAATTTGAGTAGAGTTGTGTTTAATTGAAAATTTGGCCACTGCATGAAATCGTCACTGCAAAGATTAAGATGACGTTGAAGAACTGCCAAGGATGCTAAGAATGTGAAAGGAAGGGCCACTTAAGTTAATATTTCATAAAACAGTCAGCGTTTTATAAAGCAGAGTGCTAGAAAATATGTTCCAGGACCACTTTCATCAGAATCACCTGTGACATGTGTTAAACTGCAGATACCTTGGCCTCAAAGTTCTACTGGATCAAAATCTCCTTATAGGGAATGCAGGAATCTGCAGCTTTTTTGAGGTTTATCATTAACTCTCACAAGCCCTACAGTTTGAGAACCTGGTTTTGCTTTGTAAATCAAGAGAGCACTTTGGTACTACAGTGCTAGCAAATTTTATTGACATATGTTACACATTTCCAGGAAGTCTTGAATTTAGAACTTCCTGGGCAAAAGGCGAGGGTGGCGGGGGCGGCAAATATGATGCTCAGGTATTCTGCTTTGAGAACCTTTAAAAATATATTTTTAGAGTATGTTTTGTAAACTAAATATTACAGTCAGCATTTTAAATAATTAGTGTTTTAATTACAATGGCTTTTTGGTACAGAAAGTTTGCTCAATTTGCATATAAATAGCTAGGCAAAGTGTCTTTTGGAGATGCACAGTAATTTAACCAACCCTGATTTCTCTGTTTTATATTTGTCAGAATCTTTCTGTGTTTGAGGCTGCTTTTCTTTTAATAAACATGATATTAAACACATATCAAGCTTAACCTCATTGATAGCTACCTTGATTTAATTAATTTTCCCAAGTATTCACTTGACAACAGATTTGCTTTGTTCATAATCCAACATTTGCAGTCTTTGAAAATTTCTGTGAATCCTAATATGTATTTGTGTTTTCAGCTTCCACAGAGTCTATTCTAAAGAAAAATCACGAGACTGGTTTATTTGCAATTAAATGTTTGCTCTAACACCAGTGCAGTGGAACCCATTGCAACACTAAGCCATTGAAAACTTAATCATAAAAATTTCCTTCTGGTCACACTAAAAGAGTAGAACTTTGAGTCCAAAAAAACCTATATTATATCATTTATTACCTGTATAACTTTGAATCCAGTCTGTGAGCTTTCTGAGCCTCAGATTGCATACTTACAAAATGGGTTGATCAAATAAGATAATAACTGTAAAATGCCTGACACATTCCTAAATAAAGAAGAGTAGTGAAAAGGATAAAGGAAGGCCATGTGAAAAGACTGGAACATTGGTGGGGGAACAGGCTGTAACTTCTGAGCCTTCACTTCACACACAAAATGCAGAGCTCTTCATTTCTAGTGTGGGACATCCAGATTCTTAGTGAGTGCGGAAATCGTTACATTATGAAAAAGATAAAAGGAATAAAAGTCATTTCATGGCACAGCTAGAACTCCTTAGTAATTTCATGATTTTTGAATTGTAAAGTGAATAAGAATGCTATTAATATTTACTTCAAGAAACATCTCCATTGTACCATGGTTGAATGAATTTAGAATACTTAATAAAGGTACCATGCTGTAAGATATAGCCCTTGATGTAGCTGACCTTATATTTCCTGTGTTACTTTTTTTATTATTTGACTCAATTTCCTGTCTCTTGCTTCACACGTAATGAATAAAAACTGCTTCTACATTTTATATTGTGCACATTATTATTTCTTAACATTTTTATTTTCACCAAAAAAAGAACAAAATGACATTTACCAAGCAGAAAAGGAAGAGCTAAGGATCTTTAAGCCCTACAAATTTTTATAGTTATTAGAATCATTACTGCACTTTCTGGAAAACTGCTATTTTAAGGAAAAGGGCCTTAAACCTTTTCCTGATACACAATAATTTCAGCTCCCTATTAAACATGTTAACATAACTGAACTGGTGACTAGTTTTTACAAAATAAGGATAAGTGAGAGGTACGACTTTTATAACATTGAACTGGTGCTGTTTTAAGTAACAGTACTTTGTTCTTTTTACAATACTTTTTGAATAATCTGTGTACCCCCTTGAATTCACAATCAAATAACAAGAGACTAGAGAACCCATGCAAAAGAAGTTTGCAGTGTTCGGAATGAGTTTTAATGTATCAGAAGAAAGGGGAGGATACTGATTTGAAAATTAGCAAAAACATAAATTGGAATGCAGGTCATTTTCAATGTAGGAAAACTTGTAGACTCACACTATAGTATGAACCCATAATTTTGGACAAAGTGAGAATAAAGCAAAGAACCAGACCTATAGCACTCTGAGAAGGAAGAAAAACATTCTGGGATAACTCCAGGAAAAGTTACAACATTGGATATTTGGAGTAGAATGTTTTCTTTGTTTGTTTTCCAGTTTTTCCGTTTTGTTCTCATTACATGTTGGTATGCAAACTTTACTCCAATTTTATTAGAACACATTTTTAGAATCTCATCAAAGCAAAATTTAAGGACTGCTATATGTTGAACAGAAATATGTTATGTCTGTTGCACAGAAAAATGTTACCAAAGTTGTTACCAACATAATGTCTGACAATGCTGGTCTGACCACAAAATCATTAATACCACCTAAAAGTTATTGTGAATTAGGTAAATAAAAATTATCTCTTCTTTTATTATTATGTGATTGCTAATGATATATCAAGTAAGTATTAGGAATTCATAGTTCTATAAAGTATTTATGGGTAATGCTCATTTTCAATTTGAGAATTAGCATTTTTTGAATCTGAATTTTATTTATATATTAAAGGTGTTACTCATTATGACTCACATAAAGAGTTGCCAATGTTTTTCCAAATTTGTTGTCATTTAAAGTGATTTTCATATTTCATATATTTAACTTGTATCTTTGAAAAATAAGTAAAATATCAGAATAAAAGTTATATAAAGCATGAGTTTGCCTATCCTGCACTGTCCTGTATCTTTAGCCTCTAGCCTGTGCCTAGCAACCAGGAGATTCTCTGTAATTTCAGATGAGCCTTTACAGGTATCACACTTCTGGTTATTCATAATTCTGGCAAAAATAGAATTCTATGGAAAATTAACCAGTAGTTGCCTTATCTTTTATCCCTTTAATTTCACTCTTAGGAGTCTTTAATTATAACAAACATTTTGAAATAAATTGCTGTGTGATACTTATGTCTGTATACTTCTGAGAGCTTATGATAATGCTTTTTCATACATATTTACAGAATTGAATTCAGTGCAAAGAAAAAAATCCAGCCAAATAGAACATATTTTCTCCCCCAAATTGTTATCTTTATCAAAACTCTAATAATTACTTATTGACTGCATATTCTGTGCTAATCACAGAATTTTCTTTGATTTATCAGTCAGGTTTTCTGGAGGCAGGCAACGCTAACAAACTTTGTCAGTCTAAGACAAAAAGGAAATTTTCTAGAAGTGCAGCAGGGGCACATAGAATAAACAAACTCGAAGTTGCGGAAGTGAGACTGAAAGATAATCAGATTAACCAAGGTTGCTCAAGAGCTAACACGTAAACAATAAGATTTGGTCAAAATGATGTTGTAATGCCTAAGAAACGTCATTGTTGATGTTGTGAAATAGATTCTAACCCTCCCTTTGTTTCTGTGTCATTAAAGCAAAATTGAAAGGTGAGAATGTAAATGTCTAATTTGCCAAACCTAGGTCACATGTTTCACCCTGAGTTTTGGAGGGCCGGAAGAGGGAGAATTTGCCTCAGCCTCTCAGTTTTCATAGACTGTGCAAGATGGCATAGTGCATCATTCAGTAAACTAGGCAGTGGTTACTGGAAGCTGGATAGAAAAAATAATAAATATTTTATAGAAATAGGCATGCTGGATAAAACACGTATTTTCCTCCTTGGAGATTATCGTTTGAGAGAAGAAAAAATTATCACAGATATGAATATAATATTAAAACTGTGATACATTAAAGAAGTGGTATATATTATGTGTGTGTGTGTGTGCATGTGTATAATATGTACATAAAATAGATCAGGATTTTTTTAAACTGCATGTGATAGAAATCTAGCCCTTACAGATCATGCTAGCTTGCAACATAAAGGAACTGATATGGTTTGCCTGTGTCCCCCACAAATCTCATGTTGCAGAAGGGAACTGATGGGAGGTAACTGAACTCTGAAAGTGGGTCTTTCCCATGCTATTCTTATGATACTGAATAAGTCTCATGAGATCTGATGGTTTTAAAAACAGGAGTTTTGCTGGGCTCAGTGGTTCAAGCCTGTAATCCCAGCACTTTGGGAGGCCGAGGCGGGTGGATCACGAGGTCGAGAGATCGAGACCATCCTGGTCAACATGGTGAAACCCCGTCTCTACTAAAAATACAAAAAAATTAGCTGGGCATGGTGGCACGTGCCTGTAATCCCAGCTACTCAGGAGGCTGAGGCAGGAGAATTGCCTGAACCCAGGAGGCAGAGGTTGCAGTGAGCCGAGATCGCGCCATTGCACTCCAGCCTGGGTAACAAGAGCAAAACTCCATCTCAAAAAAAAAACAAACAAACAAACAAACAAAAAAAAAACAAAAAAAAAAACAGGAGTTTCTCTGCACAAGCTCTCTTCTTGTCTGCCACCATGTGAGACGTGTCTTTCATCTTCCATCATAAATGTGAGGCTTCTCCAGCAAAGTGGAAGTGTAAGTCCATTAAATCTCTTTCTTTTCTAAATTTCTCAGTTATGGTAATGTCTTTATCAGCAATGCAAAAACAGACTAATACAGGAACTTACTGGCCAACTTCCCTAAAATGTCCAGTGTTAGATCTGGCTTTGCACGTGACTGGATTTAGTCTCAAACAGTGTGCTATGCCTTGGTCACTATGCATGTATCCAACTAGAAACTATAATCCATTTATAATACCTCTAGTGTTGGGTTTATTTTCAGGCAGCCATTTCCCCATTTGTTGAGAAAGCTGCTTCTCCACAGACTCAATCAAACAAAATCATTACACTTTGAAATCCCAGATCCAATGCCAGACATCTAAGGTAAAAAGTAAAAAATAAACAATCCAGAGAGATCTTTACATATTTCTAGATGTGATAATTATAAAGGTCAACGAGAAAACTGGGTGACTAATTTTTCTCAATGCAGAGACATTGAGAAAAGACCAGCCTCTATGTTCAAAGAGTTTATATATTAGAGCTGGGACTTCCAAAATATCTGAATGAGGAATTCTGAAAATTCTTTCCCCAAAATACAATGACTAAATTAAAAAAAAAAAAAAAGATGAAATCTTCCAAAAAAGTTTGGAAATTTTCCAAATGCATGAAAATAAGCAGAGAAGTATTTATTCAAGAAAAATGACTCACTGTAAGCACTGTATGTGACACTGAAGCCTGGGGCAACTCAAATGATCCCCAGATTTGTAGTACTCTAGTTCTACCAGGTAAAGATAGACGGTGAAGGCAATGGTCCTCTGCTGGAGAGATGACTTGATTTGAAGCATGAAAAAACTCACTGTTGAAAGTGTTATCAAAAACAATTTGACCTTGGTCACAAAAATCAGGGAAAGCTAACATTCAGGCTACTCTGAGATGGTAATACACATGTGGCATACACTAATCAGCAGATCATCCAGAAACTTTACAGGAAGAATTGGGGGATACATTAGGTATAGAAGAAGTTGGTATGTACCATGTATTCCTGGTAGTCAGCAAGGCTACATACATGGTGAGGAGAGACCAAAGAGGATAACTACCTAGACCGAACTGAAACTTGTATTCACACAAAGGCAAAGCTTGGGAACACTTGAAAGTCACCTAAAAACTGTTTATGTAAACATTGTACACATTCTCCAAACATTCATCAGCAAAGACTGGAAGGTGTAATAGCTTAAGGTAATCAAGCATAACTTCTGATCAACAACTAACTGAACAATTGGCTATATGGACCCAGGGGTGACAACATGAAATCCAAGTTTAAGAATAAAAATGAGGATAATAACAATAAGAAAAACACTGAATAGAGATATCAGTAGCTATACACTACAGAAATCCAAAAATGTCACTAAACAAACAAATGAAAAAAAAAAAAAAAAGAATAACAATTCCTGAGGGAAATTCAGAATCCAGAGTTGCTTATACATATAATCTAAAATGACCAATTCTTAAGAAAAATTATTATTATTATTTGAGACAGCGTTTTGCTCTGTCACCCAGGCTGGAGTACAGTGGCATGATCTCAGCTCACTGCAACCTCTGCCTGCTAGGTTCAAGGTATTCTTCTGCCTCAGCGTCCTGAGTAGCTGGGATTACATGTGCATGCCACCATGCCTGGCTAATTTTTTGTAATTTTAGTAGAGATAGGGTTTTGCCATGTTGGCCAGGCTGGTCTTTAACTCCTGACCTCAAACAATCTGCCCACCTTGGCTTCCCAAGTGTTGGGATTACAGTTGTGAGCCACCATGCAGGCCACTTAACAAAAGTTATTAAATAGACAGAGACACAGGAAAATGTGACCAATATATAGAGTAAAAGGCAATCAAAAGCAATAGTTTCTTTAAAAATCTAGATTTTGGTGATAGAAGACAAACATTCAAACAACTGTTATAAAAAATGTTCAATGAACTAAAGGAAATCACATTGAAAAAAATTTAAAAAGTGTTATAACAACTACTCAACTTGAGAATGGAAATTCTGGTACTGAAAACTCTAATAATTTAAATTTTAAAAATCGTTAGAAAGACTCAATAGCAAACTGGAGCCAGCAAAAGAAAGAACTGGAAATCCAAAGATATACCAAGAGATAATTAAATCTGAAAAATGAAAACAAAAACAATGCAGACAAGTTAACAGAATCTCAGAGATCTTGGAAAACCATTATGTGTATCAATATACACGTAATGGGAGTTTCAGAATGAGAGGAGAAAAAGAAAAGTGCACAAAAATATCTGAAGAAATATTGGCTGAAATATCCCAAAATTGATAAAAATTAATCTACACATTCAAAAAGCTCAATAAACTCCACACTGGATAAACAAAAGGAGAACCAAACTTAGGCATATCATAGTCAACCAGTAAAAGCCAAAGGCAAAGATAAAAATCTTGATATCATCAGGAGAAAAATGATCTATTATGTACAAGGGAATCACAATTAGATAGCCAATGACTTCTTATCAGAAACAAAGGAGATTAGGGGGACAAAGGTGGAGCAACATACTGAAGAGAAACCTCCAGTGATTGTCCCCCAACCCTGCATGAACATCAAATTGAACAACTATCCACACAAAACAGCATCTTCATAACAACCAAAAGTCAGGTGAGTGATCACAGTACCTGGTTTTAATATCATGTTAAGGAAAGAGGCACTGAAGAGGTTACAAAAGAAAGTATTAAATGGCCTGCACCATGCCCTTCCACTCCCCAGCTGTGGTCACATTTTACAGAGAGAGAATCAGTGCACTCAAAGGAGGGAGAGTGCACTGATTGTGTGACTACACTGGAACTCAGTGCTTCCCTGTCACAGTGGAAAGCAAAATGGGGCAGAACTCAGCCAGCATCCAACCAGAGGTAGGAATCTGAGTTCTGGCATGCCCTGCCACCATGGGCCAAGTTGGCCTGGGGTTCTTAACAAACTTATAAAGCAGTGAGGCCACAAGGCCTGTAATTCCTGAGCAAGGACTGGTGCTATGCTGGGCTTATAGCCAGTGGACTTGGAGTGCATATGAACTAGTGAGATACCAGCTGGGGTGTCCAAGGGAGTGCTTGAATCACCTCTCACCCAACCCAAGGCAGCACAACTCACAGCTACCAGAGAGACTCCTTCTTCCTGTTTTATGAGACAGGAAGGGAGATCTGTCTTGCAACTTGGATACCAACTCAGCCACAGTAAAATAGGGGATCAGGGAGAGTCCTGAAGTCCCCATTCTAGGCCCTAGCTACCAGATGACATTTCTAAACACATCCTGGGCCAGGAGGGAACCTTGAAATGAAAAACCCAGTCTTGACAGAATTAATCACCTGCTATCTAAAGAGCCTCTGAGCCCTGAATGATCAGCAGTGATAGCCAGGCGGTACTTGCTGCAGGCCTTGGGTGAGACTCAGAGCTGTACTGGCTTCAGGTGTGAACCCGCACATTTACAGCTGTGGTGGCTAGAGGAAGAAAGGATAGGGAAGAGTAAAGGGGAGTTTGTTTTACATCTTGGGTACTAGCTCAGCCACAGTTGGGTAAAGCACTAAGTGGGCTTCTGGGGTTCTCAATTTCCTGGATGGCATTTGTGGACCTACCCTGGGCCAAAGAGGAGCCCACTGTCTCAAAGGGAGAAGGCTCAGGAATGGCAGCATTTGCCACAAGCTGACTAAAGAGCCCTTGGACCTTGAGTGAGCCTCAGTGGTAGCAATGCAGTGGTCATTGTGGAGCAACACCCAGTGCTGTGCTGGTTTTGTATCTGATCCAGTGAAGTCCCAGTGGTGATGTCCACAATGGTACTTGTGTCATCTGTCCTTCCAGCTCTAGTAGCAGCTCAGCAGAGAGAGATATTCCATTTGCTTGGGAGAAAGCAAGGGAAAATAAGAGTCTCTGCCTGGTAATCTAGGGAATTCTTCTAGATCTTACTCAAGATCACCAAGGTGGTACCTCTATCAGTCTGCAAGAGCCACAGCATTACTGGGCTTAGGGTGCACCCTAATGCAGGTATTGCTTCAGTGGCGCAAACTTAAATCACAATACCCAAGTCCCTTTGAAGACCTGGAAAGCCTTCCCAAGGAGGACAGTTACAAACAAGCTCAGACTGTAAGAACTATAATAAATACCTAACTCCATAATGCCCAGACACCAATGAACATCTACAAGCACTCAGACCATCCAGGAAAATATGATCTCACCAAATGAACTCCACTGACAAATCCTGGGGAGATAGAGATATGTGACCTTTCAGATGAAGAATTCAAAATAGCTGTTTTGAGAAAGCTTAATGATGCAGAGAAAAATCTGAGAGTCCTATTGATAAATTTAACAAAGAGACTGAAATAATTAATAAGAATTCAGCAAATTCTGGTGCTGAAAAATGCAATAGTTATACTGAAGAAAGCATCAAAATCTCTCAATAAAAGAATTGATCAAGTAGAAGAAAGAATCAGTGAGCTTGAGTGCCGGCTACTTGAAAATACACAGCTGTAGGACCCAAAAGTATAAAAAATAACAAAGAATGAAGTGTGCCTACAAGGTCTAGAAAATGGGCTTGTATCTAAGAGTTGCTGAAAGAGGAAGAGAGAGAAAGAGAGGTTGCAGCAGAAAGTTTATAAAAGGGAAAATAACAGAGAACTTCCTGCACCTAAAGAAAAATATCAATATCCAAGTACAAGAATGTTATAGAAAACCAAACAGATTTAACCCAGGTAAGACTATCTTAAGACATTTAAGAATCAAATCCCTAAAGGTCAGGGATATAGAAAAAATACTAAAAGCAGCGAGAGAAAAGAAACAACATACAGAGAAGCTCCAATACATTTGGGAGCAAACTTTCCAGGGGAAACCTTATGGGCCAGGAGAGAGTGGCATGACATATTTAAAGTGCTGAGGAAAAAGAAACCACTTTTATTCCAGAATAGTATATGTGGTGAAAACATCCTTCAAACATGAAGCAGAAATATAAACTTTCCCAGACAAACAAAAGTGAGGGGTTTCATCAACATCAAACCTGTCCAACAAGATATGATAAAGGGAGTTCTTCAATCTGAAAGTAAAGGGCATTACTGAGCAATAAAAAAAGGATCTGAAGGTACAAAACTTACTAGCAAATATTAAGTATATAAAAACAGAATATTGTAATACTGTAATTGCGATGTGTGAACTACTCATATGTCGAGTATGTCTAAAACAAGGACCTATCAAAGATACTACTATACAAAACTTTTCAAGACATACACAGGATAAAGTGTAGAGGTTTTATTAGTTTTCTTTTTGCTTGTTAGTTTACTTGTTTGTTTATATATTATTTCTAAGCCTCATGGTAACCTCAAAAAAAAAAATACAACAGATGGACAAAATTAAAAGGTAAGAAAACACACCACCTGAGAAAATCTCCTTCACTAAAAGGAAGACAAGAATAAAGGAAAGAAGGAAAAGATCACACAATAACCAGAAATCAAATAACAAAACGGCAAGAGTAAATCCTTACTTCTCAATAGTAACATTGAATGTAAATGATCTAAATTTTATCCAAAACATATAAAGATAGTGGCTGAATGGATAAAAAACAAGACCAAATGAACTGTTGCCTACAAGAAACATAGCTTATATATAAAGATACACATAGACTGACAGTAAACAGATGAAAAAGATATTCTCTGCATATGGAAACCAAAAAGACAAGGAGTAGCTATACTATATCAGACAAAATAGATTTCAAGACAAAAACTACAAAAAGAGACAAAGAAGGTTATTAAATAATGATAGAAGGGTCCATGTAGCAAGAAGATATGACAACTATAAATATATATGCACCTAACACTGGAGCATCTGGACATATAATGCAATTATTATTAGAGCCAAAGAGAGAGATAAATCCCAATATAATAATAGATAGAGGCTGAAACACCAACTTGCAGCACTGGACAGATTACTCAGACAGAAAATCAATGAATAAATATCAGATTTTATCTGCACTATATACCAAATGGACCAAATATTTACTGAACATTTTATCAAACAAATGTAGAATACATATGCTTCTTAGCACATGAATGGTTCTCAAGAATAGATCATATGATAGGCTACAACATAATTTCAATTTCTTTAAAAATTGAAATTATATCATGTATTTTTTACTGAACACAATGGCATAAAAGTAGAAATCAACAACCAGAAGTATTGTGGAAACTATACAAACATATGGAAATTAAACACTATGCTCCTGAATGACTAATGGTTAATGAAGAAACTAAGAAGAAAATTTAAAAAATATTCTTGAAACAAATAATTCAACATAAAATATCAAAACCTATGGGATATAGTGAAAGCAGTTCTAAGAGGAAAGTTTATAGCTATATGTGCCTACATCAGAAAAGTAGAAAAATGTAAAATAAGCAATCTGATGATGTAGCTTAAAGAACTAGAAAAGAAAGAGCAAACCAAACCCAAAATTATTAGGAGAAAGGAATAAAGATCGGAGGAAAAATAAGTAAAATTGAAACAAAAAATAGAAACATCAAAATGAAAAGTTTGTTTTTTTCTTTTTTGCAAAACTTAACAAATTCAACAAACCTTTACCCCAAATAACTAGGAGGAAAGAGAGAAGACAAAAATAAATAAAATCAGAGATGTAAAAGTAGATTTTACAACTCAGAACACAAAAATTCAAAGGATCAATAGAAGGTAATCTGAGCAACTGTATGCCAATAGATGGGAAAGTCTAGAAGAAATAGATAAATTCCTAGACACATCCAATCTATCAAGACTGAATCACTAAACTTATCAGGCCTATATTAGGTGTTGAACCTTAATGCTATGTATTTGTACTTATTAAAAATTGTTTCAATGAAAATTACATTAGCAGTATAAATTTCTGGCCCAATTGAAAGTTCTTCCATTTGAAAAACATACTATTTGCATGGACCCTTTGAATAACTATTTTCTAGTCCCCCTCTCCTACACTGTATAAAATTGAAGCTAGAATTTTCTCTTTTGATAAAGGAATAAAAACTGAACCTGTTATTTATAAATTGATGTCTGATAACTTATGAAAAACTTGAAATACTGAAATATATTATAAGCCTTAATCCTAGGTAGTCTTAAAAAAATTAATCTCTTAAGTATCTTTTGAACCTATATTCACACTATTTTGTAAGATATTTTGTTATAATTTTTGCTCTTTTTTGAATCTGCTTATTTGAAGGATACTTGTTTTTATTGATAAATGAGCACATTTTTAAAAATAAGACTTCTTATAACTATGGCTGGATGTGCATATGGAAACCAAAAAGTCTGAATAAACCCATAGCAAGCACAAGATCAAACCTATAATAAAAAGTTTCCCAACAAAGAAAAATTAAACAATGGCTACAATGTTTAATTTTTCCAAACATAAAGAAGAACACCAATGCCACTCAAACTGTTCCAAAAAATAGAGGAGGAAGGAATACTATAAAACCAGTACTATCCGGATGCCCAAACCAGACAAAGACACATCAAACAAATCAAAACAAACAGAAAACATCTACAGTCCAATATTCCTGATGAACACTAATACAAAAATCCTCAACGAAATACTAGCAAACTGAATTCAATGTTAAAAACGATTGTTCATCATGACTAAGAAGGATTTAACTAGTGATGTGAGGATTGTCCAGCATATGGAAATCCATTAATGTGATGCATCACATCAACAGAATAAAGGACACAAACCATATAATCCTTTTAAAACCATATAATCATTGATGAAACTGAACATCCCTTCATGCTAACCACTCCCTAAAATAAAATCTGGCTATAGAAAGAATGCCTCATCACAATAAAAGTCATACACAACAGACTCACAGCTAGTATCCTATTAAATGGGGAAAAACTAAAAGCCTTTTCTCTGAGATCTGTAACATGACAAGGTGCCCACTTTCACCACACCTATTCAACATAGTTCTGGAAGTCCTGGCTAGAGCAATCAGACAAGAAAAATTAATAAAGGGCATCCACATTGAAAAGTAAGAAGTCAAATTATCCTTGTTTGCAGATAATATGATCTTACATTTGGGAAAACCTAATGACTCCACTAAAAACCTATTAGAACTAATAAACAAATTCAGCAAAGTTGCAGGATGTAAAATCAACATACAACAATCAGTAGCATTTCTATATGTTAAAGGTGAACAATGTGAAAAGGAAATCAAGAAAGTGATTCCATTTACAGTGGCTAAAAACAAAATTAAATGCCCAGAAATAAACTTAGCCAAAGTGAAAGATCTCTCAACTAAAAACAATAAAACATTGATGCAAGAAACTGAAGAGTACACGAAAACTGGAAATATATTCCATGTTAATCGATTGGAAACATCAATATTGTTAAAATTTCTACACTTCCCAAAACAATCTAAAGAGTCAGTGCAATCCCTATCAAAATACCAATGACATTTTTCACAGAAATAGAAGAAACTATTATACTAAAATTTCTATGAGACCACAACAGACTCACGACAGGCAAAGCTATTTGTAACAAAATAATAAAACTGGAGGAATTTCACTGCCTGATTTCAAATTATACTACCAACCTATAATAATCAAAAGAGCATGGTAATGGCATAAAAAACAGATACATAGGCCAATAAAACAGAATAGATAACTCAGAAATAAATCCATACCTCTAAAGTAAACTCTTTTTACTTTTTTTTTTTTTTTTTTTTTTTTTTTTTTTTTTTTTTTTTTTTTTTTTTTTTAGTGAGACAGAGTCTCTCTCTGTCTGCCATACTGGGGCCGTGGTGTGATTTCAGCGCACTACAACTTCCACCTCCTTGGCTCAAGCAATTCTTCCACCTCAGACTCCCAAGTAACTGGGAATACAGGCACCCACAACCATGCATGGCTAATTTATTTTTATTTTTTGGCAGAGTTAGGGTTTCACCATGTGGGGTCAGGTAGAAAAGACAGTTTCTTTAATAAATGGTGCTGGGAAAAACTGTATATCCATATCCAGAAAAATGAAATTAGAGCTTTATCTCTTGCCATATACAAAAATCAAGTTAAAATGAATTAAAGACTTAAATCTAAAACCTGAAATGATGAAACTACTGAGAGAAAACATTGGAGAAACTCTCCAGGACATTAGATTGGGCAAATATTTTAATAATACCCCACAGGAACAGGCAACCAAAGAAAAAATTAAAAAATTGAATCACATCAAGTTAAAAAGTTTCTGCACAGCAAAGGAAACAACCAATGAAGTGAAGAGACAACACACAGGATGGGGGAAAATATTTATAAACTACCTATCTGACAACAATCAATAATCAGAACACATAAGCTCAAATCACACAATGGGAAAAAATCTAATCCAATTTAAAAGATAGACAAAAATTCTGAAATGATATTTCTCAAAAGAAGTTATGTAAATGGCAAAAAGGTATATGAAAAGGTACTCAGCATCATTAATCATCAGAGAAATGCAAATCAAAACTACAATGAAATGTCTTCTTACCCCAGTTAAAATGGCTTTTATCCAAAAGACAGGCAGTAAAAAATGTTGCTGAGGATGTGGAGAAAACGGAACTCTTTTCAACTTGTACACTGCTGATAGGACTGTAAATTAGTACAACCACAATGGAGAACAGTTCAGAAGTTGCTGAAAAGTCTAAAAATAGAGCTACCATATGATCCAGGAATCCCACTCCCAGGTATATGTGCAAAAGAAACGAAATCAGCATATTGAATAGATATCTGCAATTCCATGTTTACTGCAACACTATTCACAATAATCAAGATTTGGAAGCAACATAAGCGTCCATCAACAGATGAACAGATGGATGGATAAAGTGTGCTATATACACGCAATGGAATACCATTCAGACAAAAAAAAAAAAGAGAGAGATCCTGTCATTTGTCACAACATGGATGGACCTGGAGGTCATTATGTTAAGTGAAAAAAGTCAGCCACAGAAAAGCAAAGTTCACCTATTTTTGCTTTTTTCCTTTTCTTTTTTTTTTTCAAAATATTTTATTGCGCTTTAGTTTCTGGGGTACATGTGCAAAACGTGCAGGAATGTTGCATAGGTACATACATGGCAATGTGGTTTACTGTCTCCATCTCCCCGTCACCTATATCTAGCATTTCTCCCCATGTTATCCCTCCCCAACCTCCCTAACCCCTGCTGTCCCTCCCCATTCCACCCCCTCAACAGTGTGCAGTGCTCCCTGCAACGTGTCCATGTGTTCTCATTGTTCAACACTCACCTATGAGTGAGAACATGCAGTGTTTGATTTTCTGGTCTTGTGTCAGTTTGCTGAGAATGACGGTTTCCAGGTTCATCCATGTCCTTACAAAGGACACAAACTCATCATTTTTTATATCTGCATAGTATTCCGTGGTGTATATGTACCACATTTTCACTGTCCATTCTATCATAGATGGGCATTTGGGTTGGTTCCAAGTCTTTGCTATTGTAAACAGTGCTGCAGTGAACATACATGTGCATGTGTCCTTATAGTAGAATGATTTATAATCCTTTGGATATATACCCAGTAATAGGATTGCTGGGTCAAATGGAATTTCTATTCCTAGGTTCTTGAGGAATCGCCACACTGTCTTCCATAATGGTTGAACTAGTTTACACTCCCACCAATAGTGTAAAAGTGTTCCTATTTCTCCACATCCTCTCCAGCATCTGTTGTCTCCAGATTTTTAATTGTTTCCATTCTAACTGTCATCAGATGGAATCTCAATGTGGTTTTGATTTGCATTTCTCTAATGACCAGTGATGATGAGCATTTTTTCATGTTTGCTGGCCTCATATATGTCTCCATTTGAAACACATCTGTTTACATCCTTGGCCCACATTTGAATGGGTTTGTTGGTTTTTTTCTTATGAATCTTTTTTAGTTCTTTGTAGATTCTGGATATTAGCCCTTTGTCAGATGGGTAGATTGCAAAAACTTTTTCCCATTCTGTTGGTTGCCAGTTCACTCTAAGTATTGTTTCTTTTGCTACACTGAAGCTCTGGAGTTTAATTAGATCCCATTTGTCTATTTTGGCTTTTGTTGCCAATGCTTTTGGTGTTTTAATCATGAAATCCTTCCCTATGCCTATGTCCTGAAGGGTTTTGCCTAGGTTTTCTTCTAGGGTATTTATGGTTTTAGTCTTATGTTTAAGTCTTTATTTCATCTGGAGTTAATTTTAGTGTAAGGTGTCAGGAAGGGGTCCAGTTTCTGCTTTCTGCACATAGCTAGCCAGTTTTCCTAACACCATTTATTAAACAGGGAATCCTTTCCCCATTGCTTGTTTTTGTCAGGTTTGCCAAAGATCAGATGGTTTTAGATGTGTGGTGTTGCTTCCGAGGCCTCTGTTCTGTTCCATTGGCCTATATCTCTGTTTTGGTACTGGTACCAAGTTGTTTTGGTACCAGTACCAATTTGTTTTGGTTACTGTAGCCTTGTAGTATAGTTTGAAGTCAGGTAGCATGATGCCTCAAGCTTTGTTCTTTTTACTTAGAATTGTCTTGGCTATGTGGGATCACTTTTGGTTCCATATGAGGTTTAAGGTGTTTTTTTTCCAGTTCTGTGAAGGGGGTCACAGGTAGCTTGATGGGGATAGCATTAAAACTATCAATTACTTTGGGCAGTATGGCCATTTTCACAATATTGCTTCTTCCTAACCATGAGCATAGAATGTTTTTCCATCTGTTTGTGTCCTCTCTTATTTCCTTGAGCAGTGGTTTGTAGTTCTCCTTGAAGAGGTCTTTTACATCTTTTGTTAGTTGTATTCCTAGGTATTTTATTCTCTTTGTAGCAATTGTGAATGGGAGTTCATTCTTGATTTGGCTCTCTTTAAGTCTGCTATTGGTGTATAAAAATGCTTGTGATTTCTGCACATTGATTTTGTATCCTGAGACTTTGCTGAAGTTGCTTACCAGTTTCAGGAGCTTTTAGGCTGAGACAATGGGGTCTTCTAAATATAGAATCATGTCGTTTGCAAATAGAGACAGTTTGACTTCCTTCTTTCCTAATTGAATACTCTTTATTTCTTTTTCTTGCCTGATTGCTCTGCCTAGAACTTCCAATACTATATTGAATAGGAGTGGTGAGACAGGACATTGTTGTCTAGTGCCAGATTTCCAAGGGAATGCTTCTAGTTTTTGCTTATTCAGTATGATTTTGGCTGTTGGTTTGTCATAAAAAGCTTTTATTATTTTGAGATACATTCCATCATATCTAGTTTATAGAGATTTTTTAGCATAAAGGGCTGTTGAATTTTGTGGAAGGCCTTCTCTGCGTCTATTGAGATAATCACTTGTTTTTTGCCTTTGGTTCTGTTTATGTGGTGGATTACGTTTATGGACTTGTGTAACTTGAACCAGCCCTGCATCCCCGGCATAAGTCCTATTTGATCATGATGGATAAGCTTTTTGATGTGCTGTTGCAATAGGTTTGCTGTATTTTATTGAAGATTTTTGCATCTATGTTCATCATGGATATTGGCCTGAAGTTTTCTTTTTTGTTGAGTCTCTGCTGGGTTTGGGTATCAGGATGAGTTTGGTCTTATAAAATGATTTGGGAAGGATTCCCTCTTTTTGGATTGTTTGGAATAGTTTCAGAAGGAGCGGTACCAACTCCTCTTTGTATGTCTGGTAGAATTCAGCTGTCAACCCATCTGGACCTGGTCTTTTTTTTTTTTTTGGTTGTTAGGCTATCATTTGCTGCCTCAACTTCAGCCCTTGTTATGGATCTATTCAGGGTTTCTACTTTTTTTCTGGTTTAAGCTTGGGAGGGTGTAACTGTCCAGGAATTTATCCATTTCTTCCAGCTTTGCCTGTTTGTGTGCATAGAGTTGTTTGTAGTAATCTCTGATGTAGTTTATATTTCTGATTGGTGGTGATATCCCCTTTATCATTTTTTATTGCATCTGTTTTATTCTTCTCTTTTTTTATTAATCTGGCTAGCAGTCTATTTTGTCAATCTTTTCAAGAAACAAGCCCCTGGATTTATTGATTTTTTGAAGAGTTTTTTTGTGTGTGTGTCTGTCTCTATCTCTTTCAGTTGTGCTCTGATCTCAGTTATTTCCTGTCTTCTGATAGCTTTTGAGTTTTTTTTTTTTTCTTATCTTGTTCCTCTAGCTCTTTCAATTTTAATGATAAGCTGTCGATTTCAGATCTTTCCTTGCTTCTCATGTGGGCATTTATTGCTACAAATTTTCCTCTAGACGCTGCTTTAAATGTGTCCCAGAGATTCTGGTACATTGTGTCTTCATTCTCATTGGTTTCGAAGAACATCTTTATTTCTGCCTTCATTTCATTGTTTATCCAGTCAATATTCAAGAGCCAGTTGTTGAGTTTCCATGAAGTTGTGTGGTTCTGAGTTAGTTTCTTAATCCTGAGTTCTAATTTGATGGCACTGTGGTCTGAGAAACTGTTTGTTGTGATTTGCATTCTTTTGCATTTGCTGAGAAGTGATTTACCTACAACTATGTCATCAATTTTAGAATAGGTGCAATGTGGTGCTGAGGAGAATGTATATTCTGTGGATTTGGGGTGGGGAGTTCTACATATGTCTATTAAGTTCTCATGGTCCACATGTGAGTTCAAGTCCTGGATATCCTGGTTAATTTTCTGTCTCATTGATCTAATAATATAGACAGTAGAGTGTTAAAGTCTCCCACTATTTTTGTTTGGGAGTCTAAGTCTCTTTCTAGGTTGTTAAGAAGTTGTTAAAGTCTCCCACTATTATTGTTTGGTAATCTAAGTCTCTTTCTAGGTTATTTAGCATTATGTAATGCCTTTGTCTCTTTTGATCTTTGTTGGTTTAAAGTGTATTTTATCAGAGCTTTTTTTTGCTCTCCATTTGCTTCGTATTTTTACCTCCATTCCTTTATTTTGAGTCTATGTGTGTCCTTGCAAGTGAGATGTGTTTCCTAGATACCGCACACCAATGGTTTTTGACTTTTTATCCAATTTTTTCAGTGTTCTTAGTTTCTTTGCATTGGGTTAGAACATGTTCTTTCAGCTCAGAAAAGTTTGTTATTACTCATCTTCTGAAGCATGTTTCGGTCAATTCATCAGACTCATTCTCCATCCAGCTTTGATCCCATGCTGGTGATAAACTCTAATCCCTTGGAGGAGAAGAGCCATTCTGGTTTTGGGTGTTTTTATCCCTTTTATGCTGGTTTCTTCCCATCTTTGTGGATTTATTTACCTGTGGTATTTGTAGTTGCTGACTTTCATATGGGGTCTCAGAGTGGACATCCTTTTTGTTGATGATGAAGTTATTTCTTTCTGTTTTTTAGTTTTCCTTCTAACAGGCAGGCCCTTCTGTTATAGGACTGCTGGAAGTTCACTCAAGACCCTGATTGCCTCAGAATCACCCAAAGAGGCTCCAGAATAGTAACGATTACTGCCATTTTCTTCTTCTGTTATCTTCGTCCCAGAAGGATACCTGCTAGATGTTAGCCTGAGCTCTTCTTTTTGAGGTGACTCTTTGGATCTATGGGGGTCAGGAAGCTGCTTGAGGAGACAGTCTGTTTCTTATAAGAGCTCAAGTGCTGCGCTGTGAGCTCCATTGTTCTTTTCAGAGTTTTTGGGTAGGTATGTTTAAGTCTGCTGCAGTGTAACTCATAACAACTTTTTTCCCAGGTGTTCTGTCCTGGTAAGGTGGGGCTTTATTTATAAGTTCCTGATGTGCTGCTGCCTTTTCTTAGAGCTGCCCTGTCCAGCAAGGGGGTAGCCTAGTCACAGTGTGCCAGCAGAGGAATTGCTGAGCTGCCATGGGCTCTGCCCAGCTGCTATGTAAACTTCCTTGTGGTTTTGTTTATAGAGGTATAGTTAGAACTGCCTCAGTAATGGTGTCTGCCTCGGTAATAGTGGACTGCCTCAGTAATGGTGAACTGCCTTGGTAGTGGTGGACTACCTTGGTAATAGCAGGCACCTTTCCCCCAACAGAGCAGGACCATCCCAGGTCCAGCTGTGCTTGCTGTGAAATTCTCAATCCAGAGCGTTTCAGATTGCCGGTCTTTGTGGGGGTGGGACCCGCTGAGCCAGATCACCTGGCTTCCTGTTTCAGTCCCTTTTCTTTCTGTTGAATGGGTTTCTCTGTCTCCCAGGTGTTCCAGACACCAGTTGAAACATCTGCCCAGAATTTTGTGAGTTTTTGTGCAAAGACCAATTGCACCGTTTGAAACAGCTGTGCTTGAAATCCATGGCAATTTTCAGCCTCGGAATCTCCTCATCTGTGGGCAGTAATAACTAATTTGGAAATTTGGTGTTCACTCACCCTCTGAATTGTTCTCACTGGGAACTGAACTTCAGAGCTACTCCTATTTAGCCATCTTGGATCCGCCCACTTCACCTGTTTTTCTTATGTGTGGGAGCTAAAAAATTAAAACAATTGTACTTATGGAGAGAGACAGTAGAATGATGATTACCAGAGGCTGGGAAGAGTAGTGAGGGGTGGAGAGTGGGTGATTAACAGGTACAAAAATATCATTAGAGTGAACAAGATCTAGTATTTGATTGCACAACAGGATGACTACAATCAAAAATAATTTATTGTACATTTAAAAGTAACTAGAAGAGTATAATTGGATTGTTTGTAACATAAAGGAAGGATAAATACTTGAGTTGATGGATAACCTATTTATGCTGTTGTGATTATTGTGCAATGTATATATCTATTATATACTCTCAAAAATAAAAAATAAATTAAGAAAACAAGAGAGGTTAGAAGGCAGTCAAATTATATATTTAAAGGGTTGTATTATAATACAAGCTATCAACCAGCAATTCAACATCCAGCAGAGCAATCTTTCCAAAACTGAAGGTAAAATAAAGATATTTTCAGATAAACAAACACTAGGAGAATTGCTTCTAGCAAGCTGGGTTTATAAGAATTTCCAGACAAAGTCCTTCAGATGAAAAGTAAATGACTCCATATGATAACTGCAATCCATGGAAACAAACAGTGCTGTTATAAATTCTTATGTAGGTAAATATGAAAGACAGTATAATAATAATCTTTTCCTCTAAATTTATTTAAAAGAAAGCTACATAAAACAATAGTTATAAAATTAATATTGGGTTTATAACATGTAAAGGTATAACATACAATTTTTTTGTTTCTTCTTAAAAAAAAAGCATACATGTACAGAATATGCAGGTTTGTTACATAGGTATACCTGTGCCATGGTGGTTTGCTGCACCTATTGACCCATCCCCTAAGTTCCCTTCCCTCACCCATCAACAGGCCTTGGTGTACATTGTTCCCCTCTCTGTGTCCATGGTTCTCAATGTTCAATTCCCACTTATGAATGAGAACATGCAGTGTTTGGTTTTCTGCTCCTGTGTTATTTTGCTAAGGATAATGGCTTCCAGCTTTACCCATGTCTCTGCAAAAGATGAGGCCTCATTCCTTTTTATGGCTGTGTAGTATTCCATGGTGTATATGCACCACATTTGCTTTATCCAGTCTATAATTGGTGGGCATGTAGTTTGCTTCCATGACTTTGCTATTCTAAATAGTGCTGCAATAAGCATACGTGTACATGTGTCTTTACAGTAGAATGATTTCTATTCCTTTGGGTATATACCCAGTAATGGGATTGCTGGGTCAGATGGCATTCCTGATTCTAGATACCCGAGGAATCACCATACTGTTTTCCACAATGGTTGAACTAATTTACATTTCCACCAACAGTATAAAAGCGATCCTATTTCTCTAGAGCTTTGCCAGCATCTATTGTTTCCTGACTGTTTAATTATTACCATTCTGACTGGTGTTAGATGGTATCTCATTGTAGTTTTGATCTGCATTTCTCTGATGATGTGTGATATTGAGCTTTTTTTTATGTTTGTTGGCTGCATAAATGTCTTCTTTTGAGAAGCATCTGTTCAGCTCTTTTGTCCAAGTTTGGATGTTTTTTTATTTTATTTTAAATTAACATACAATTTTTATGAAGATACACATTTCCTTTCTCTTAAGTAAATACTTGTAAGTGGAATTCTGGGTAATATGGTAAATTTTACACTTTTACTTTTTTGCTTCATGTATATTGAGGCTCTGTTTTTAGATATCTGTATGTTCATACTTGATATGTTTCTTGTAATCATTTTATCTCTAATAATATTTTTCCTTAAAGTCTATTTTTATGATAAGTACAATTAGTATATAAACATACTGCATAAGTTTAATATTTCAAACTCTTTTCATTTTCCATTTTTTTACTGTCAGCCTATTAGTGTCTATGACTCTAAACTATTTCTCTTATAGACAGCATATATTTTGATCTTTTTTTAAAAAATCCATATTGACAATCTCTGCCCTTTTATTGGTGCATTTAATCTGTTAATGGTAATCATAGTGAAAAGAAAGAAGAAGAAAATGGAGCTATGTTGGAGCAAAGTTTCTGTATTTTACTATATTTTGTATACTTAAATATATTTTTAGTAATTTTAGATGGTACTAAAAGAATAACAGAGGGATAGATCACATAAATATATAGAAATCAAATAGCAAAATGGGAGATGTATAGCTAACCATTTCAATAAATATGTTAAATGTAAACAGACTAAGTGGTGCAATAAAAGGACAGAGACTGTCAGCATGAATTAAAAAACAGGATCACAATACTTGCTGTCCATAAGAGAAGTAATTTTGATTCATAGAAACAAACAGGCTGAAAGCAAAAGGATGTAGAATGAATAAGCCTTTGGAATAATAACCATATGCAAGCTACAGTAGTTATGCTAATATCACAAAAACAGACTTTAAGGAAAAAAATTATTAAAGATAAAATAATCACAAGAAACATAAAAAGTATAAACAATGTATACCTAAAAACAGAGCGTATATATATATATATATATATATATACACAAACACACACACAGTGCAAGCAAGTAAAAAAACACAAATTTACCATATGACTCAGCAACTCCACTTACAAGTATCTACCTAAGAAAAAGGAAATATATATCCCCATGAATATTTTTATGCAAGTGTTCATAACAGCATTTTAAATTATAGCCCAAAGTGGAAAGAATCCAATGTCCATGAAATGTTGAATTGATAAACACATGTGGTATATCCATAGAATGAAATACTATTCAGTAGTAAAAAGGAACTTACTACTGACACATGCTACTACATGGGTGGATCTCAAATACATTATGCTAATTAAAAGAAGCAAGAGTTGAAAGTTAACATGTTGTATGAATACATTAATACGAACTGTTCAAAATGCATAGCCAACATTATATGGAATGGGGAATAGTTCAAAGCATTCCCTCTGAGAACTGGAATAAGACAAGGATGCCCACTTTCACCACTCTTATTCACCATAGTACTGGTATTATTGGCCAGAGGAATCAAGCAAGAGAAAGAAATAAAAGGCATCCAAATTGGAAAGGAGAAGGTCAAATTATCACTGTTTGCTAATGATATGATCTTCCAACTAGAAAAAACTAAAGAATCCATGAAAAATATCTTAGATTTGATAAGTGGACTTACTAAAGTTTCAGGATAAAAAAAATTAACATATAAAATTCAGTAGCATATCTATACACTGGTAATAATCTAGCTGAGACTATTCACAATAGCAAAGATATGGAATCAACCCAAATACCCACCAAGGATAGACTGGATAAAGAAAATGTGGTACCTATACACCATGGAATACTATGCAGTCATAAAAAAGAATGAGGTCAGGTCCTTTGCAGGGACATGGATGGAGCTGGAAGCCATAATCCTCAGCAAACTAACACAGGAACAGAAAACCAAACACCACATGTTCTCACTTATAACTGGGAGCTGAACAATGAGAACACATAGGAACAGGAGTGGGAACAACATAAACTGGGGCCTATGGTGGGCTGAGGGAGAGAAGGAAGAGCATTAGAAAAAAATAGCTAATGCATGCTGGGCTTAATATCTAGGAGATGGGTCAATAGGTGCAGCAAACCACCATGGCACACGTTTACCTATGTAATGAACTTGCACATCCTGCACATGTACCCCAGAACTTAAAATTAAATTTAAAAAAATAAGCTAGCTGATAATAAAATTAAGAAGACAATTCCATTTACAATAGGGACAACAATAACAACAAAAAAAAATACATAGGGCTAAGTTTAACCAAAGAGGTATTATTTAAAAAATCTCCACAAGGAAAACTACAAAACACCAATGAATGAAATTCCAAATGATACAAATCAAAGGAAAAGCATGCCATGCTCATAGATCAGAATAATTAATATTTTTAAAATGACCACACTGCCTCAAGCAATCTACAGATTTAATGCAATCCATATCAAAATACCAACATGAATTTTTACCAAATTACAAAATAGATCGTAAAATTCATATTGAACCAAAAGAGTCCAAATAGCCAAAGCAAACCTGAGCAAAAAGAAAAAGTGGGAGGAATCACATTCCCTGACTTCAAACTATACTATACAGCTATAGTAACCATAACAGCATGGTACTGATGTAAAAATAGACACACAGGTCAATGGAACAGAATAAAAACCCAGAAATGAAGCCACATATTTATAGGCAACTGATCTTTGACAAAATCAACAAGAACATCCATTGGGAAAAATATACCATTTTTCAATAAATTGTGCTAGGAAAATTAGATTGCCATATTTAGAAGATTTAAACTTGACCTGTATCTCTCATCTTATACAAAAATCAACTCAAATGGATTAAAGGTTTTAATGTAACATCCAAAACTGTAAAAATACTAGAAGAAAATCTAAAGAAAACACTTCCAAACATTGGTCCGGACAAAGAATTTATGACTAAAAGCTACAAATCACAGGTAACACAAACAAAAATACACAAATTGAACTTAATTGAACTAAAAAGCTTCCACAGAGCAAAAGAACTAATCAACAAAGTGAACAGATAGTCCACAGAATGGGAAAAATATTTTCAAACTATTCATAGGTTGGGCACTAATATCCAGAATGTTTAAAGAACTAAAAAAAAAAATTCACAAATAATTCCACTACAAAGTAGAAAAAGGACAGGAATAGATATTTTTTCAAAAGAAGACATACAATTTGAACAGATACATGAAAAAATGGCCAACATATATATGAAAAAATCCCCAACATCACTAATCATCAGAGAAATATAAATCAAAACCACAATTAGATATCTTTATCTGACCCCTGTCAGAATGGCTATTACTAAAAAGACAAAAAATAACAGATGTTGGCAAGGATGTAGAGAAAAGGGAATTCAAACACTCTTGGTAGGAATATAAATTAGTACAATCTCTATGGAAAATGGTATGGAGATTTCTTAAAGAACCAAGAATAGAACTACCATTTGATCCAACAATCCCACTACTGGATAGCTACCCAAAGGAAAAAAAAAGTAATATAATAAAAAGTTAGCAGCACTTGTATATTTGTTGCAGCAACATTCACAATAGCAAAGATACAGAATCAACTGAAGTGTCTACCATTGGATGACTGAATAAAGAAAATGAGATATATATCACAATGCAATACTATTCAGCTGTGAAAAAAAATGAAATAATGTCTTTTGCAGCAACATGGATGGAACTGGAGGCCATTTTAAGTGAAAAAGCCAGACATAAAAAGTCAAGTATCCCACGGTCTCACTCACAAGTGGCTGCTAAAAATGTGTACATATGAACATAGGGAATGGAATGATAGACAATGGAGACTTGGAAGGGTGGGAGGATGAAGCAGAGTAGATGATAAGAAATTACTTAATGGGTATAATGTATGTTATTCTAGTAATGGTTACTCTAATAGTCCTGACATGACCACTATACAATCTATGTGTGTAACATATTTGTACTTCTACCCCAAAGACAAATGTAAACATGCTTTCTTTACAAAGAAAAGAAAAGAAAAGAAATAATAAAGAGTGATGGTTGCCTGTGGTTGGGTTTGAAAATTATATTAATTTTAAATGGGAAATAAAAGACCTTGTTGGATTGATAGCAATGTATGAAACTCTATTGTAGTGATGATAAAGGTTATTAAATTCTACATTTACAAAAAAGTCATTGCATTGTACACTTACAATGGGTGAATTTTATTGTATGTAGATTATGCTTTAATTAAGTCATTAAGAATAAAGCCCAGTTATTATAGTTCAGATTGTCAGTGTAAAGTCTTGGATGTCTATGCCAATTCTAATATTCAGTAATTTTTTAAAATGCTACATGTGGTAGCAACTGCACAGATTCTCTGTTTTCTCTTCTTATACACAAAGATAAATCATATTTCCAAGGTTTATAGTTCTTGCGTTATCAGTTCTGGCCAAAGGAATCTAGATAGAACTTATTACACCATTTTCTGGCTTGGTCTTTTACACTATCTTCTTTCAACCTCATCCATGTGGGTGAAAGCAAATAACTTTAAGACATTGGAGACACACAATAGGAAAAACACAAATCCAAGAGTGTCTGCCTAGATCAACATATATATATATATATATATATATATATGTATATATATATATATGTGTATATATATATATATACATATATATATATATGTGTGTGTGTGTGTGTGTGTGTGTGTGTGTGTGTATAAAAGAAATTGTTATGGTGTTAAGTGATTGATATTTGCAGATTATCATTACTACAGCTTAGCCTAGCTTATTACAGCCTAGCCTAGCTTGTAATATGTTAACTTTGCTATTCTATAAGACATCTGTGTTATCCAAATCCCTACTATGATCACTATTCATTGTTTACATTCTTTTTTCAAGGTAATTTTTCCTAACCCACTTTTATTTACTTGATATGCTTTGCACACATCAGCGTTTTAGCATTGACTCACTTTTATACTGACATATGCCAGAGTTGATGAGATGTCATTCTTCATTTTCTAATCCATAGTCATGCCTAAGGAAGTGATTTCTGTTGATTCTATTTATTTTCTGCAAATATGAATTGTGATATTTATGTGTGATTTTTAGCTGCAATAAAAATTACCTCAAAAATTAATTTTAAAAATGATGACACCACTGGAAACAGAAGATTATGCGTAGGAAGACAATTTATTATGTGTTTGTGAGAGAAGTCATTATGGTTGGCTAAAATGAAGCCAAGCAAGAGGAGAACCGAGATAGCGAGGCTCAGAGGAGGGAATGCAAGTACATAGAGGTCACATGATTTAATAAGAATGTGGGAGAAATAGGGAGAAATGGGAAAGAAAATATAAAAGAGTACTCATGATCAGAAAGTCTGGAAGAAGGGAGCAGAGAGAATCTCAGTCCAGAGACTTCTGGAGCAGAGCCATAACCTGTCTATATTCAGGGACTGTGGGAATTGGGTGAATTTGAACAATGAGGGGTTTGTGAGTTAATTCATTGTTCCAAGTAACTGAGTCTTCTTTTACCATATTAATCTTCCTGGATATATGTTTATATTTTTATTTTGTGAGCTAATGATTAGCTCCTTCTGAATGAGCCTTTCCTGGTCATAATTGAAGCTGAATCTTCTCTGGAATTACTGCTTTTCTCACTTTCCACCTACTATAGAGGCAGGAAGAAATTTGGCAACAATCTTGGTCTCCATTGATTTTCTAAATGAATACTCCTCTATCTCTGCGTAATATGTGCCATTTAATGTTCTGCTATCAGATTACACAGTCTATTTTTTTCAGTGCTACTGTCTTCTTCCAATTCCCTAATCTTTTACCTATAAACTTAGATTTGGCCCTTACCAGACAACTGCTCCATTATTATTTACATCCTGATCTTATTTCAGTATTCATAGTGATTCAATTAGCACAGTAGCCTCTGTTCCTTAAACTTTTCATCTCTAAAATCATCTCTTATGGTAGTGTTTTGAAGAAGGATTGATGATCAAGACTAACAGATTTAAGTTTTACATATTAATGGAAGGGATCCAGACACAAAAAGTACATACTCTATCATTCCATTTAAAAAGAACACCAACAAAGAACATCATTCTCAGGAAACTGATACAAGAACAGAAAACCAAACACTGCATGTTCTCACTCATAGGCGGTGTTGAACAATGAGAACACATGGACACAGGGAGGGGGAACATCACACACTGGGATATGTTGCGGGGAAGGGGGCTCAGTGGAGGGACAGCAGGGGGCGGGGAGGTTGGGGAGGGATGACACTGGGAGAAACGGCTGTTGGAGGCAACGGGGGGATGGAGACAGCAAACCACCATGGCATGTGTGTGCCTATGCAACAATCCTGCAAGATCTGCACATGTACCCAGAACTTAAAGTACAATAATTTAAAAAAAAAAGAAAACCAAAACACGCGAAACTAAACTTTGAGGTTAGAAGTCAGAAAAGTGAATGGAGCATCAGCGGGTATTTGGGGTGCTACAATGTTACGTTTCTTAATCTAGGTGTCTGTTATATGTTAATTTGTTGAAAAGTAATCAAGCAGAAAAGCTATTGTATGTGCACTTTAATATTATGTCTTGTATGCTTCAATAAAATATTCCTAAAATCAAAGAGACCTAGATTTAAATTTTGGCTCTACCTAGTATTAGTTTTGGAATTATGAGCAAGTTAATTAAGCCGTCTGATCCTCAGTTGCTTATGCCATAAAACAGTCCCCAAACCCATCTTAGAGAATATTCCATTTTATGGGAAAATTAAAAGCATAGAATAAGTGATTGTACTACCACTACGAATACTAGGAAATCTGTAAATGTTCATTAATACAACAATTATTGATTTAAAATAAACTACTTCATCAAAACAACCTCTGTGACAACATGACAGTGTCTTATTTTGAAATATTTCAGCTCCGAAAATTTTAAATCTCTAATATTTCATATGACAATAAACTTTTCTCTAACTCTTTTACTTTGATGCTCCCAGTGCCCCTCTGCCTACAGGCTTTACAGCCAGGCTTCCTGAACTCAAATCTAGGCTTCACTCCTGCATTTGCTTTTTTTGTTATGTGGCCTAGATTCTAGGATTCATTTTTCACTTTTAAATCTCTAGTTACTTGTTCTCAGCCACACTTATTCTAAAACAGGGTACAGGGTAGAAATCTGATTTTATTTGACAATGTATCTCTGGAACCCAGCACTCTATAGATAGTCACAAAGAAAGATGAATTCTTAGAAGGTATTGGAAGCAATTTTTTTTCATCAGAATCTAAAAAGGGAAAGGTATCAGTTAAAGTTACTATAATTGTTCCATATAAAATCTTGGGGATAAGGGGAGGACCCGGGGAAGGGAAGGCTGCCAAATTTAAGTTATGTAATGTTTTACAGATCAAGAGGAGTCGTTTGCATTACTAACTAAAAAAGGACACCACTGCTCCTAATTGAATGGCATCAAAAAAGTAGGATAGGTTTAGAAATCGGGAACAGAGTTGCTGCACTGCCTGGAAACTGTCATAGTTATGATGTAATGTATATTATATATTTTTGTACTTTGGTGAAATGAAAGAGAATTATCTGATTGATGAGTTGCAGGAAGTGCAGTTTGGATGTCCTAAGCCAGGCCATATAATGGCAACATAAAACTTGAGCTTGCTTCTGTTTATCTCTCTTTGGACAGGTGTCCCTGGTCTTTTGTAAACCGGTCATCTCAAAAAAAAAAAAAAAAAAAAAAAAGTAAGGAAACAACTAACATCCTGAGATATTATAAATTTCTTATGGACAAAATACGATTTTACTCGATTTCTTATATGATCTAACAAAAGCAATAGAAGGTGCCTGATTAATATATATAAATTTCATTTAGTGAGCAGAATGCAGAGCAAAGTGGGAAATTAGAATAAGCATGTGGCTCAGTCTCTCATCACAATGTCTTTTAATCTTGGTAGAAAAATTAGAATGTAGAAGCACTTGTTGAGAATCTAAGGAGTCTAAGTTACACAAACAACTTTCTAAATGACCTTAAACTGTGAGCATAATGATCTTATATATGCATTTTGCTGCAGCATGTGGTTTATTTCTTCTTAAAAGCCATGATAAAATATTTATGACTTTTAATATATATTAGTCCACAGCAAGACTGATATTTTTCCATTATTAGAATTCTTAGTGCTAATCAATATGTATCTGTGTATGTTATCTCAGTATCCATTTGCCTTGTTTTGTTTATTTAACATAATCTAAAGTTTTAAAAGATACTTTGGGATAGTTTATTATTAACTTGTTTATCATTTAGTGTCAAAAATGAGGAAATAATTAATAAAATGTTTATCTTCTTTTAGAAAATACACACCATCTTCTCTAAGAACATTAAATGTGTGATTAATAAAGTATATGGTACAAAAAGGATAGCTTATTTTATGAGTGAAATGAAATCAGCACTTTAACTTGATTTTTATTACAAGATTCCATATGTGTATTGTGTTCTCCATGGAAGCTGCTTAATATTCAGGGACACCAAGAATTTATGTGTTATTTTAAAAATCCTGCGAATGTAATTTGTGTTTCATGTCTTAATAGACAAAGTGACCATAGTTAGCTGTGAATAGATAAATAAATTTTAATCGGCTGAAGAAAAATTTGGTTTAATTTCACCAACTTCTGTCTTACTTCTCACTCCTCTGTGCCAGGTCTCCAGGATTGCCAGTGAGTTCAAGAAGAACAGGACATTTCCAAGGATTTGCAAAGGAGGTTGCTGTCATTGGATTTCTGAGAAAATTGGCTCAATTGTACATCTGGGCACTTCCCTGGACTGAGGAAGTCAGTAGAAAAGGAAGGGGGGAACAAAGGAAAGATCAAGAGAAATAGGTAAAGAAGGCCTTATTGATTTGTGGTCATAAAGAGAGGTGGGAGGGAAAGACACATTAGGTGGCTTCACACTTTTCATTGGGTAAAGTGGTTTGTGCAATTTGGCTTGATATCTACTCAGTTAACAAAAAATATATCTATTGTGTTCTAAGACTGCAAAGCACTCTTGGTGAAAAAAAAAAGTGATACTATAATAAGCTGTCCTACTTTGCTGGCAATAAGCTTCAAAACAATTTACAAGCATTTCTTTCTTAGTTCAGAACCACCTAGTAGTGATGGAGAGAAAATTACCTAATTCCTCAAGAACCGTATTTCAAATCAAAAGGACTTATTTAGACAATGTCAACTTCTGGTTTTTTTTTTTGTTTTTTTTTTTTTTTAACGTAGGTACTATATGAAAACTCAAAGCTTTGGTGATGTTTCTTTGATAACTGATTGGTCATAAATGGTTTCAAATAAAAAGAATTAGACATTTGTAACTGATTGCAATCGTTATATAGCTGTTTTCTTTTAACAGGTAAATAAATCAATGAACACATAGTAGTTAAGGCTATTGTGGAGCACAGTTCTAAGTGACTCTCCTACAGACAAGTTCAGCAATTTTTCAACATGCTTCCATGGTCCATTCTTAGCTAAAAATCTCTACTTTTTTGCTCCTGCAAGCAATCATTCAATTAATGTGTTTTATGAAGACCTATCATTCATTTGGCCTACACTAAAGAAGTAAATTTAACATCGTATAAACAAAAAGAGGCTTTAACAATCACTGTAGAAAAAGATTCATCCACCCATAAATTCAATGCTTTATTCCTTACTAAATAAAATCTTCAGATGATATAATTCTTTTTCCAGTGCAGAGGCTGTTATTTACTTTTGCATTTAAAGGTTGGACATTTTCTACTTCTACTATCTTTGAACATTAATATAATGTTAAATATTTGAGGAGTTGCCTCCAAACTTGGTGATGATAGGAAATACTTCAAAGGGAGTCTGTTTTCTTCTATAAAGGTAAAAAAAAAATCTTAGTTTATGCATTATATTTCACCCTGCTCATGCCACAAAAGAGAGACCCTGATATCAAGTAAAAACATTTGGTATGCATATTTTTGTAAATACACAGATCTTCGAGTTGTATTTTGCATGCAAAGTTATGATTCATCCATCCAATTTCACTCACACTTTTGTAACAGACATACATAATTTAAGTAATCTAAATTCAGAGACTGAAGCAGAGACTCTAGTATTATCTAAGACACATGTAGAAATGTGTCTAGCCCAAATTTGGGATTGGTAATTATAAGCAAATTCTTCATCATCACAAAATATCCTGTCTACAAAGTAACACACATAAACACGATACAAGGAAATCTTGCCCTGTGAAAATACAACTTATAGAGAGATGGGATTTGTGGTTGAAGAAATTGTTTTGAATCTCAGGAGAAGAAAAAGGTTTAGCTGTTACAATGTCCAAATGTTTCCATACAAAAAAATAACTTTTTTGAGCACTTTGGACAACCCATTCCAAGATGTGATCAAGTAATTTAAAAGTATAACTGTAATTTTAACTAATAATAAGCAAACCAGGAGGTAGAAATGAAAGTAGTAGAAATAAACTGATAAAATTTGAGAAATGTTAAGGATTCTTACAGGATCTAAAATATAAGAATGCATAATGAATACCAAATTATTTGTTGATAGAGATGATGACGTATGTAGTGATTACATGAGTCTTCTGTGCTTACAAAAGTGGAAGCCAATCTAAGACACTTCAAATATACTTACCCATCTGTAATTGTGCTTAGTAATATTTGTAATTATTGTGTTTATGTCTGATGAGTTTCAGTAGTCATAAAATGTTTTATAAATGGATAAATATCATCTTCACATAAAAGATGAGAAATGTAGTGAGGGATTTAATATAAGGGCTGTATCCAAATTAAGCTAGATTAAAGCATGAAAAAGTAGTATAATGACATCTGTCATCTGCATAATGAAAACTTTCTCTGGGCATAAAGTAATAGTATATCCTGGGGAATGGTATTTATATTAGAAACACAAATATCATCTCTGATCAACTTCTAGGCAGATAATTTTTAACTAGTGTTACAATCATCCTGATAAAGTTGTTCAAATAGAACCCATTTTACAGACTTAGTGTTTTTCACTGTAATTCCATGGTTTTGTTGTCATGGCTTTTACTTTGGCTCCTGTTTCTACTCTTATAGAACATAATTTTAATTACTATTTTATGTTGATCAGATTTTACATACAAAAATTTTTGCTTAATTTTAATTATGATGGCCTTGGTAGGATTATCATCATTTCACAGATGAGAAAACAAGATCTGAAATGTAAGGAGTTTGCTCAAGATCACAGAAGTTATATTTGATAGAGTTAAGGCTTGAGTCTAGGAGTCCGACGCCAAAGCCACAGGGACTCCCATTTACAAGTACTAAGAGAAACAGTATACACATATGTTGGGAAAGAACTGAATAGGATGATTTTTCTGTATCCTATAAACAAAGTATAATTGAAATCTTTATAATGAAACTTTTTTTGTTTTTTTAATGGCCCTATTAATTTTATTATATTAACGAAATGTTTTGCTCAGACCTCAACTAGATAAATAGGATTTTGCCACAAAAGACCAACTTTTCAATTCCAAAGAATTTCACATATTCCATGCTAATATCAAAAGGATTTCTTGATGGAAAAGAACTGTGGGGAAGACACAGAGGAACAAAAGTCTCATATTTGGAGCTCGCTGGAGGCTTCAGGAATATGAAACAATGATTTCAAGTATAAGATGATTTGTCCTATCCTTCAGTTGGTTTTATTAGATTCATGTTCATATGTCTAATTGTATGAACACCAATTCCTCTTGCAAATAAGAATCTATGTGGACATTTAAAAAATATATCTATGGCAGAAATATTATTACATGCTCATCTTAGCACTGAACACAGACATAAGCTTTAGTAAAGGAAAACTTTTATCTCACTGTACTACATCAGTGTAAGAGATATGTAACCCCAATAGGAAGGGATTCCAGTTTGCATTTAATAACATCTTAATTTTGTTTTGCAACTTATAATTAACAAAATTTTCTTATACTTACCATCTCACTTGGATTTTTATAAGAAGTATCTGTTGTATTTTATATAAAAAAAAAAGACACTGAGGCTTAGTGTTGTTTCAGGCTTTGCCAGGAATTTTTCTATAGTGGCAGCATTCATGAATTTTAGAAGTGAGAAATTTAAATAAAAAAAATTTTAATTTGACTGCAGAATTCCCAGAGTTCTTGGAAATAGTGACTTTAAGTGAAATGAAGTATATTTTTAAAAAAAGCAATTCTACCATTGGCTAATTGATATAAAAACAAGAGTTTAGCTCCCACAATATATTCCTGGTCACAAAACATCACCAGACTCCTAAATAATGACCCAAAACACTTCTAATATGAAACATTGAAATATATGTGAGCCATACATACATTAAAGAATGATTAACAAAAACAAGTAAGGTAATTATTGTAGTTCAGGGTTACGGATGGCAAGATCCTATCCCAGCAGCTCCTTGTGTAAGGTGGCAACCAGTCCTGGCCAGGACACCATTCCATCTCAGAGTGCACTCACACACACCCTCAGTCACTCACTCACACTGGGACCATTGGACATGCCAAGTCACCTGATGTCCATATATTTGAGATAGTTCCTCCTCTAGGAGGAAACCAAAGGGCATGAAGAAAACCCATACAGACATGGGGTGACCATGCAAACCCCACACAGACAGTGGCCCCAGCCAGGAATCTTTTTCTTTTTCTCATCAATGTTACAACAATATGATGTTGAATGACATTATTCAAGGACTTGCTGTAATTCTAAATCATTCTAGTGATGGCAGGATTCTGACTGAGATTTCTCTGATTGTTTGTTTGTTCAGTCAGTATAAGTTAATATTCATTTATTCTCAGATTCAATTGTTTGATAAAATGTGTTGAGATTCTTATATACCAGACACTGTGTTAAGTACAGTAGGCATAACAGAGGAGCAAGTGAAAAATTTAGGGAGAAATTAATGAATCAATAGGAGATAAAAAAGTTTCTGTAGAGGAAACTACCCTTTATAGATGATGCAGATAAATGTTTAGAAGAAATAATAATAATTTATATAGGTTTATTTGGCACTTAGAACCTGAACCTTGTGACAAAAAATATTTCATATTATTTCCTTAAGGAGAATAAAGACTTTACCTCAAAAAAACAAGAAGAACCTGTATGTGCTAAAGCAGAATGGTTCTGCTTGAAAGGATGGGAAAAACCTGGCCTACTTGCCCTTTTCCTTTTGCCTAGAATTTCTCCTGTGCCATCTGTTAAGAGCTCTAATAAAGACTTCTATTTGCTACCAACCCAGGACACCATATATGATGTGTTTCTATATCCTGCCTTAGTTTCCTTATTGGTAAAGATTTATGTCAGTTTTCAACACAATTTAGTAGCTATGAGAGGACTATAACTGGTACAAGTTTTGACTCTTCCTGAACTTGTTGTAATTTTTCCATTCAATCTATATATGAAAATCATGATTAATGCAGAATGTTTCATTTAATATACATAAGTGGAAAAAATGTTGACCTCTGATGACTGTTTACAAATGACTCGAAGAAAACAAAAATCAATAAAGAAATTAGCTAAATAAATAAGGAAATTAGCTAACCCTGAGTTTAACTCCCAGCATTTTACTTATTTACTTTACTCTCAATCTTGATGTCCTTGGCATATTTACTTATGATGTAATATCCAAGATCTTTTCTACATGCCTTTCTCTCGCCAATCTAGCCTCTCAATCACAATTCCTGCCTGTAGGCATTCAATGAGTATACATCATACCCAGCTCAGAGTCCTTAGCATATCTGTTTGTTACTATTCTTTTTCTGTCTTTCCTCCCTCTCATTTACTGAGAAAATATTTTATCCTAAACAAAGGGCTAAACATTTAATATTCATTATTGCATGCAATATGTTCAATATCTCTTTGAAGTAGGTCAGATCAAAGATGAAGATCAGATGAAGCTTTTAGACTTTCATGTGGCCTAATAAACCTAACAGTTAATCAACTGCGGAACTAGAATTAAAGCTAAATCTACCTGATTCTAAAGTTATATGAGAAACAATTGATTGCTTCCCAATATCTGACCTTTCCTTCCCTATAATAATGAAAGTTTCATATAAGCAACTGTCTGAACTCCTTTCTTTGCTACAAGAAGAGGCCATGCGACTTAGGTTCTACTTGATGGACACGGTGGTAGAACTTCTGGGCCAACACCACACTGAGAAAGCAAGTGCTTTCCCTTGCTTTCTCTTTTGCCACTTGCTGGAATATGGTTATAATGGAGGGAGCCATCACAGCCCACTTGGACTTGAGATCAAAGCTGAGTGTTCAGCATGGCAGAGGGATAAGTCAGAAGATAAGATAGGTTCTTGGCTCCATAAGGTTGCCATGTGTCAGACCGCCTAACCAGAGTTATGAACACGATATTTCTTGTTCTCTTATAGCAACAAAACATTTATCCTGGCTGGGTGCCAGGATCACAAGGTGAGGAGTTTGAGACCAGCCTGACCAACATGGTGAAACCCATCTCTACTAAAAAAAAAAAAAAAAAAAAAGTACAAAAATATTAGACAGGCATGGTGTCACGTACTTGTAATCCCAGCTTCTCAGAAGGCTGAGGTAAGAGAATTGCTTGAACCCGGGAGGTGGAGGCTGAATGAGCTGAGATCGCACCATTGCACTCCAGCCTGGGCAACAAGAGACTTCATTTCAAAAAAAGAAAACAGAACACATTTATCCTAACAAAGCAGACTGTGCTCTAAGACTCAATTAGAAAGTTAAAAAAAAGCAATATGAAACAGAAAACACGTAGTAGTCATCCTTAAGGAGATTATCGAAATGATTCGAGCTTTTTTCTGGTAACTGTATGCAATGAGAAGAAAGCGAGGGAGAAAAGGAACCCAGGTTGGAGAATATTCATGATTACCAAGAATAATGGCCTTTACAGCAGTACTGGCAATTTCACTCTGGGTAAGTGAGGATTTACAAAGCAATATGAAACATCCAAAATAATGTTCATTCAAGGAATGAGGGTAATGTGTAACATGTAATGAGCAATCTGCCGAGAAAATAGGAAACAAGGAGAATAGTCCAGCTATGACGTTTGTTAGAGGGGATACATTCATTAAATGCTGGAATGAAATGAATTAGGAAAAATCTGAGAAAATTTCCTATACAGCCCATTTTCTCAGAGCCTGTTATATTGTTTCAGGGTCTGTTGCAGATACATTTGTATACTATTTAGATGAAATAAATTTTAATAAATGCATCAATGGTTCCTTATCTTCTCACCTATTAATAATTTGGTTAATGATTTCCTTTTTATATGAATATTAACAGTTGCCTTATTTTAATGCTTTAACATTTTTTAAAGCTCACTTTACAGCATTATTTTATTGACTTCAGAATACAATTCTTTTCATTTAAACTGATTATATTTTGGGGAGATTTATTATTATTTTGAAATATTAAACAGGAAATTTAAAAAATAAGACAACTATATTTGGTATCAAATGCAACCAATAAGAATCAACTGAATTAATGTGCTTTTCAGATAATGTGTTTTCTAGACTTATAGCAGATCTGATCTAACACAATTAAATTCACTCAAGAATCAAAAACATGGTTGGCATCTAAACCATAGAATTTTTTTAAATGGTTGGAAGTAAATTCAGTAAAGAGGAAAAAATGATTGACCTGTCATAATGAACTATTGTTCATACTGGAGGAGTATGAGTTAATTGGGCATTCCCTTAGATGAAGGATTTTCCTCCTTATTAGGAGTTCAGACAGTGAAATATTTCTCTGAGGTTTATTGCTAAAAATAGTTATGCTGTTTTCTTCTCAAATTAAATATATGAAATATAGTAACTCAATTATTTGAACTCTAATAATTTTAAAGAAATATGATATTATTTGAAATACTATAATAGAGAGGGAAATAGCATCAAATACATAAGTTATTTAATTGAAATTACAGAGTCAAACTCTGTAAAACATTTGAAGAGATTTATTCTGAGCCAAATATGAGTGAACACAGCCCATGACACAGTGCTCAGGAGGTACCTATGTGCCCAAGTTATTTGGGGTGCACCTTGGTTTTATACATTTCAGGGAGGCATCAGACATCAATCAAATACATTTGAGAAATACATTGGTTTGGTCCAGAAAGGCAAGAGAAGTTGAAGTGAGGTGGGGATGGTGGAGTGGGGAGGTGTTTCCAGGCTAATGGTAAATTTAAACATTTTCTGGTTTACAGTTAGTTCTATTGGTTGAGTTTGTCTGAAGACCTGGGATTAATAGAAAGGAAAAGTTCAGGTTAAGACTGTGGAGACCAAGGTTCTCTGGAAGTCTCATAGTGGCTGCCCTTAGAGGCAATAGATGACACATGCTTCCTATTCAGATCTTTAAAACATGCTAGACTCTCAGTTAATCTCTTCAGGATTGAGAGGACCTGGAAGAAGAAGTGTTCGCTATGTTAATAAAGATTCTTTACAGATGCAAATGTTATGCCAGAGTTAGTTTGGAAAGTAAGTCATGATATATAGGGTTAAATCAAACCCATCCGATGAGAATTTACGGTTTGCAGAGCATGACTCCTCACACCCCAAGATAGCAATTTGAGCAAGAGAAAAAAAAAAAAAATCAGTGCTTAGTCCTCAGTTTCCTAGTTTCCTTTTGCCATCAAGTGTTTGGAAGTAATCAATTCCAATGAAAATTCTTTGAAGACTTCCCAACTCATCAAAAATGACAAGCAGTCTTTATAAAACCTAGATGCTAGGTAGTTTGTCTATGGGGGAAAGATCCTTTAGGTATAGGGTCAAGAGATCTTATTTTGTAGGGTGCCAAATTGCATTTTCCAAAGATGAATACATCAATATATATTCCATTCCACATTTTCTTCTTTCAATGTGACCAAAATGCTCCTCTACTGAGAGACAGAATCTATGTTTCCTCACTTGAAATATAGTGGGGAAGACATTAGTAACTTCTTCAGTCAATCGTATGCAGTAGAAATGATGCTGCATGACTTTCAGGGTCGGTCCTTAAAAGGCAACACAACTCCTACACTGGATTTCTCTCTCAGACACATGCCACCGTGTTGCAGAGTTCAGGCCACATGGAGAGGCCACATGTGGGTATTCTGGCAAATAGTACCAAGTAGGCCTGGAACCTAGAGTCAACATCAACTATCAGACATGCAGTGAATTCAGAAAATTACATTCCAGTGCCAAGATTTTAAGTCTTTTAGCTGATGGGGAGGCATAGTTTCCTGCCTAACCTCTCAAGTGACCCAAAGAAATTATGAGTGAAAATAATTATTACTGTTTTAAGCCACCCAATTTTTTGGCTAATTTGATAAGTAGTAATAGCTAATACATACAGCTTTCAGGCACCTATGGCTACCAACCATAACGGCCAATACATTTAGAGGATGTATTGGTAAATTTGGTAAACCTTGATTTATCTGCTGGCTTTAGAATGGCAATGATAACTCTTCTGGCAGTACACAGTCATTGCGTTTGTTTCTTTAAGTTTTAGCTTCTGGAATAAATTTTTAAAATCCGTAGTAATAGTTTTTCTTAAACTATTTATAGTAGGTGCAAAAGTTACAGAACCAAATATAATTCTAAAGCTATTATTATTAACATATTTATAGTGAGTGATTTGGCCAGAATATCAGGTATCACATTTTTAACACAAGTTTTTAAGTTCAATCATTTCATTGACCACATTATCTGATATACTTATATTTTCGTTTGATATACTTGTATTAGCCTCCAAAATTCTGTCTCAGAAAAGTGTAATCACATTAAAGAAACATGTTTTTCTCTAATTATTTTTAAATTGTTTCTATAATGTGATCATGTACGCTTTATTTTGAAGTGAACTAAGTGTTGTTGTGGGTGGCAGATGGACAGAAGTGGAGGTGCGGTTCTGCTTTTAGGCTGAGAGCAGATGCAGCACTGGGGTGTGAATTGTTCTCCCCCACACTGGCCTGGCTCTGAACATCCTGTGGAACTGTTCTGCCTCAGGGGATTCCCCCACTGTTGGCTTTCCACTGGGGCTTCCAAGAATAGACATTTATTTGAGCATTTAAAGACTTCTGATCCCCCAGGAATTGAAGTTAGACCTCTAATTCATACAGCTGTATGCCTGAAGGCTGAGGATACAGTGGCTACTTTCTCTGTATGCACTTTCCTTATCCAGTTGTGATGGAGGAATTTGAACTGAGGAGTCTCTTGTCTCTCTGAACTATTAAAAATTTCATTTCCCTTACTGCAGGGCATGACATCTAATGTGCCATGTTTTCTGACGAGGCATATATTTTTCATTTGAGTAAATATTAAAGACATTTTGAAAAAATAAATGTGCTTTCAGTGGCTTAGAGACATAACCTAGCCCGGGTATGGCTGATCAGTCTTTTACTTCTAGAGATTCAAATTTGAGCATTTAATATATTTCTATCTATCTCTAGTCAACGCTTTCATCAGGCCCCATAAGGCCTCTGTGGAGAAGCATTTAATGATCTAATGATGCATCAGTATTTGGTGCCCTTTCTACTCTATTGGGCAGCATTCTTCAGCCTGTGGGCTTTCTTGTGCACCTACAGCCCACATCGCCTCTTGTTTGGCATGCTAAAAGTGCAGAGAAATTAATATCTCTGTCACCAGCCCTCAAACAATGATTGATAAGAGCCGATATACTATTACCCACCTTCCTTGCTCCTCCCTGGAGAGTTTCACTTTGCTGTTATATATTTTCCATTGGCTCTCAAGTGTCCCTTTCAGGATTAAGCTTAGTCACCTGCAGTGATGACTGACTAGAAAATGTTGCACTTTATTAACTGTATTCTCTTTCTTCTTTCATATCCCTTTTTTCTTGTGGGTGTTCCCTTCACCCCTCAAATGAACCACTTGTCCTGAATCTTTGTCTCAGGCTCTGTGTTGGAAAGAGCAAAGTACAACATAGGTCATTCTATTATTTGGTTAATTAATGTATTTAATTTTTGTACCTGATTTCTTTTATATATATAGTTTTAATAGCTTCTTCATTTTTCTGGTTATAAGCCCAGTAACATTTATAGGTGGTGTAAGAGAGAAAAGGTAATATCTTTCCTCAGCCACTGCAAGGCTTGTGGCTGAGGCATCAGTAACAAAAAGAGTAATAAAAGGAAAGCATGCAAATTTATTTAATATAAGTTATATGACACAGGAGACTTCAGCAATGAAGATCACCCCAAACAGGGAAAATTGTGTAATTGTATGCTTACGTTTCACGAAGAGCAGACAGTTGTGTAAAAGTGATGAGACAAATGAGGGTATAATCTAATGGTAATAAACTGGAGGGGGGAGTGCAAAGTCCTTTGAATTGACTGTACCATGGACCTCACCAAACTCAAGCCATGGTGACCCCTGTGACCCACACATATACCTCCAGATGTCCTCCTAGAGCCAGAAAGTCTGAGGTAACAGGAAAACCACAAAAGAAGAAGACTGGCTAGCTCCTGAAGTGCCTGATTAACCAACTTTGCAACATTCTGTCATTGTTCCTGCCTCAACTGATAAGCCAACCTTGTGACACTGGACCTTGGACCCTGTGACACCCGCTGCTGGTGACACCCCCCAGCTTGCAAAAACCACCCTGAACTATGGCTTCTGTAACTTTCCACTGCCTACCCTAAACCTATGAAACCAACTCCTAACCCACTGCCTTCTGCTGACTCTCTTTTTGGACTCAGCCCACTCACACCTGGGTGAATAAACAGGTTTGTCACTCACACAAAGCCTGTTTGGGTGGTCTCTTCATTCAGAGAGTGCTTAACAGTACCTCTGTCCCGGGTTTTGATGCCAAAACCCGGGACAGAGGTACTCCTTTTGGAGAGCAACCCCCTATCCCCACTCTCCCTCTGTGAAGAGACCCACCTATGACCTCAGTGCATCAGACCAGACCAGCAACCCTCTCACCACCTTCAGATCATATAAGCAGTCTCTCTCTGTTTTTCTCTTCCTTTAAATCCTTCTCCTTCTAAGAAGCAAAGGAGACACTCATTATTTGTGTGCTCAAAAACTCGAACATTAATCACGGACTCGGAAAAACAGTCCTCCCTTGGTGTCTGGTCAATAGCGGGGACACCTTCCTTGACCACTTACCCACAGTACAGCCCAGGACTCAGTCAGAGATTCCTCCCAGAAACACTGGTAGCTGTCCTCTCATTCTCCTCATCTCTATGCTTTTCCTTAAAACTTATCTCCTTCACCAGGGGCAATATTCCACACTCTATTCCTCTGTCTTTGCCTCTAGCCTGTATCCTAAAAATCCTAAAACCTCTTCAACTGTTGCCCAATCTGAAACCAAACATCTCATTTTCTTCTGCAATATGGCCTGGCCCCAATACAAATTAGACAATGGTTTCAAATGGCCAGAAAATGGCACTTTTGATTTTTCTATTCTGCGGGCTCTAGACAATTTATGTTGATGAATGGGGAAATGGTCTGAAGTGCCATACATCCAGGCATTCTTTCCTCTCCAATCCCTCCTTAACCTCTGCTCTCAATGCAACACATCCCAAACTTTCCTTCTTTTCCTCCGTCCACCCCTCCTGCCTCTGCCAGTAACTCAGTATCCTCTTTCTCCATCAACCCTCTTTCTCCATCAACCCCTCCATCAACCCTGCCTGTCCGAACAAGACCCTAAACCAGGCCCCAACCCCCTGCCCGCAAGACTTCCTCCTCTTCCTCTGCCCACAATCCACCTCCTTATGCCCCTCCTATTACCTCCCCATCTCATACCCTGTCCGGCTTATAGTTTAGTACCATGGCTAACTCCCCTGCTCCTGTCCAACAATTTTCCCTTCAGAAGTGGCTGGAACTGAAGAAATGGTGCAGGCACACATTCCTTTTTCTCTCTCTAACCTCTCCCGAATCAGTCAGCGTCTAGGCTGTTTCCCGTCAGTGCCTACCAAATATATAAAAGAATCTCAATACTTAATGCATGTTTACTTATAATCTCACCTGGAGCAACTTAAATATCATCCTTCTACTTTCAGCCCTAAAAAACATTTAACATGCATTTTTATCACCCAATTGGCCCGTGCAAAGATTAAAATCTAGCTCTCAAACCCCACAACAGGAATCAACCTCACTTTCAAGGTGTTCAATAACAGGGAAGAAGCTGCCCAGCAGCAGTGCATCTCAGAACTACAGATGCTTGCCTCTGCTGTGAAACAAACCCCAGCCACACCACTGGCTCACAAAGACTTCAAAGTGCCCAGACTACAGCATCCAGCTGCCCCTCCTGGACCTTGCTTCAAGTGCTGAAAACCTGTCCATTAGGCCAAGGAATGCCCTCAGCCTGAGATTCCTCCTAAGCCCTGTTTCATCTCTGTGGGCTCCCACTGAAAGTCAGACTGTCTGACTTATGTCACTGCTCTCAGAGCTCCTGGAGCTCCAACCCAAAGCTCCTGGACCGAATCCTTCCCAGATCTCCTTGGCTTGGTGGCCGAAGACTGACACTGCCCAAACATCTCAGAGGCCCCCTGATCTGTCATGGACGCCAAGCTTTGGGTAATTCTTACAGTGTAGGGGAAGTTCATCACCTTTTTAATCAACACGGGGGCCACCCACTCCATGCTGCCTTTCCAAGGACCTGTCTTCTTAGCCTCCATAACTGTTGTGGGAATTGACAGCAAGGCTTCCAGGCCTCTCAAAACTCAAGTCTAGTGTCAATTAGGACAGCACTTCTTTCTAAATTCTTTCCACATTCTTTCCTGATTATCCCCACTTGTCCAGTTCACTTGTTAGGATCCTAACAAAATTGTCTGCCTCCTTGATAATTCCCAGGCTACAGCCACACCTCATTGCCACCCTCCTCCCCTAACCTGTACCTCCCTCAATAGCTCCCCTTGTTCCCCTATCTTAACCCTAGGGTATGGGACACTGCCTCCTCACCCCTTTCTGGTCATCTTAAGCACCCCAACCACCATCCACTTGCAAGATCCCCCCAGTAGATACACCACCCAAGGGTAAAGCCACGTCCACTAGACAAGCAGCCTGACTCTTCCACCCCCTCTTGGAAGTCGAAAGTACTCTCCCCACTTCCCTTAAACTTACCCTCATCCTCGAAGTGGAAGAATAACCCAACATAAACTTGGTATATCTTGTAATTTCATTAAGCGACACCTTAAAAGGCTTAAGCCAACTGTACCCATATTCACTGTTCTCATCTACTTTTACATGCCCTGTTTTTGCTTACATTGCTGGTTTACACTTTTCCTCCAAGCAATCACAGTCAATATTTCATGCTTTTACCCTCAAGCTGCCACTCTTTACTGTCTCTTAGAGTGGATAGATGACTTTCAGTGGCAAGGAACTTTACAGTTCTTCCAACCCGATGAATTTCTCTTCTTTTTTTTTTTTTATACTCACTCTTAACCTTGCTCCTGTTCTCCTGCTATCTCCTACCCCTCCCTAGTTACCTCCAACATACCATCCACCTAACCCATTCCCTCTTAGCTATTTCAAACACTTCTTAGCCAGCAATTGTTGGCTATGCATATGCCTCTCCTCTTCCTACTACACAGCTGTCCCTGCCCTACTAGTAGACTGGGCAAACTCTCCCATCTTTACACCTCTGAACTTCCTTCAATAGCCACCAACTATACCCCCCAGAAGAACTCCTCTACTTTCTAGAAAGATTCAACAAATTACCTAAGATATCTCATACCAATAGGTCACTGCTCTTCTTTGCACCTACCTATGTAATCTTTCCCTTTATGCCAACTTCACACCCCCCATTTTTGGACCACTAACCACACAAACAACTATCCATATTGCCACTCCCTTGTGCATTTCTTGGCAATCACCTAATGGAATTCCTCTAGGAGACCTCCCACCCTCTTTGTGTTCCTTTACATTTCACCTCCAAGGACCTGTCACCCACGTTAACCAAGAAACAGGAACATACCAGCTTCACGTTACGGAAAGGTCCTTTCTCATTTCAAGCACTCTTAAGAATGTCAATCGCAAGTTTTGTCTAGGTAGGCATTTACCCTGTCTCTCACTCCAGTGTTTGCTGCCCTCCTCTTGCTCATCAGACTCTCCTCCAGACCCCTCTTCCTGCCTGTTCATACCTAACCTTGTTAATGAAAGTGAATGGTTACCCATAGACACCAAACACTTTCTCATACACCATGAAAGCAAGACGTCTCCTTCCACACAATTACTCTATCAAACCCCACTACAACCTTTAACAGCTGCGGCCCTTGCTGGTTCCCTCAGTATTTGGGTATAAGATCCCATTCCTCCCAGAACACTTTCTCATCTCTTCAGTCTACAATTCCAGTTCTGCCTCAGTCAAGGACTTTTTTTCCTCTGTGCCCTTCCACCTACTTCTGCCTTCCTATCAACTGGACAGGCACCTATACCTTAATTTTCCTTACTTTCAAAATCCAGTTTGCCAATGGAAATGAATACCTTCCTGTCTCCCTTGTAACTCCTACATGACAAAAAGTCATTCCATTTGTCCTCTTGCTTGCAGGATTAGGAGTCTCCACTGCTGCAATCAGGACGGGTATAGCAGGCCTTACTACTTCCATCAACACATTCTGCGGTATCTCTAATGATTTTTCTGCTGGAATGTCAGATGTAACTCAAATTATCTGTTCTCCAAGCCCAAGTTAAATCCTTGGCTGCAGTTGTCTTCCAAAGTTGCTGAGGCCTCAATCTATTGACTGCTGAGAAAGGAGGACTCTACCTATGCCTAAATGAAGAATGCTGCTTTTATCTAAACAAGTCCAGCCTCATACATGACACCATCAAAAGACTTAAAGACAAGGCCCAAAATATTGCTAATCAGCCAAATGATTATTCTGGACCTAACTGGCCACTCTGTAACTGGGTATCATGGCTCCTTCCATTAGCAGGCCCCTTAATATCTATCCTTCTCCTTCTCTTATTTGGACCTTGTCTTTTCCAACTAAATCTCTCGGTTCCTACAAAATCGTATCCAAGCTATAACCAGTCAGTCAATACCACAAATGCTCCTAACAACCCCACAATATCACCCCTTGCCCCAAAATCTTTCAGCAGTCTAAAATCTCTCCCATTTTTAGGTTTCCATGCCATCCCCAATCCTGCTTGAAGCAGCCCTGAGAAATATCACCCATCACCCCTCCATATTGCCCCCAAAATTTCAATGCCCCATTTTTTATTTTTCCCTTTATATTATTAATATAAAAAGACAGGAATGCAAAGTTCTTTGAACTGACTGTACAATGGACCTCACCATAGTCAAGCCACAGTGACCCCTGTGACCCACATGTACACCTCCAGATAGCCTCCCAGAGCCAGAAAGTCTGAGGTAACAGGAAAACCACAAAAGAAGAAAGGCTAGCTCTGCAGCCTGATTAACTGACCTTGCAATATTCTGCCATTGTTCCTGCCTCAACCGTTCCTACCTCAACTGATAAGCCATCCATATGACACTGGACCTTGGATCTTGTAACAACCCCCATCACCACTGACACCCCCCACCCACCAGCTTGCAAAACCATCCCTGAACTATAACTTCTGTCACTTTCCAATGCCTACTTCAAACCTATAAAATCAACTCCTATCCCACCGCCCTCTGCTGACTCTCTTTTTGGACTCAGCCCACTCTCATATCCGGGTGAATAAACAGCCTGTTGCTCACACAAAGCCTGTTTAGGTGGCCTCTTCATTCAGAGCACACTTAACTGGGAGGACTTAGCAAGGTCTGTTTGTTCAGATTCTTCTCTGTGTTCCTGTGTCTTTATTCCTTTCCTCTGACTAGAAGAATGGGCCCGTCTGGAATAAGGTCTTGTGACCTATTTTGTTTTAGGTATTTATACTTATTTTATTTTCCATTTTTCATATGCAATACTATTTATGACCTATTTTAGAGGACGGTCAGAGAATGTTTTCATGACCTGCTTCAGGGGAAAATGTCGGTAAGAGGTCAGAGAGATTTTCTTGCTTCTGTTGTCTTCTCAAATGCTAAGCTGCCACATTTTGGGGTCAAATGTCCTGAACTGCATTGGTGACCATTCCTGTAGTTTGGAACCCAGAGCTATATTAAATAAATTGGCAAAGGCTAATTGCCCAGGGGACACACTAAATGGTGCCAGAACATGACTTGGTTGCAAAAATGAGGAAGTAACAATTTGACTTATGGTAAACCAGATGAGTAGTATGTGGGTTTATAAGAAACAGGGTGTTTGGGGTTTGGAGGGAGAGAGATACTCAAGGAGGACTGTTAAGTGACAATAGATGGTAAACTCTTTTAAGATGTATGGGACCAGTTAACCTCTAGTCTTGCTTTGGTAAGCAGACAGCATGTGAATTTGGACCTGAATGTAAGAATTAAGGATAATGATAAGAGTAGAGGGAAAAGAGAGGTAAGCATTGCAGTCAACACCTTTCCCCCACAAAGCCCTCAGCATTTTTTCTTAATGAATGTTTAATATATATTTAAAGAAAACCACTGTCAAGACCTGCCAAAATATTGGCCTTTCAAATACCCCTATCTGAGTCTGCTTCTACTGTCTTTAGACAATATATTTTGTTCTTATATATACCACTGACTCTACTACTTGAAGTCATATTACATTATTAATAGAAGTATGTGGGACATAAATTATAAATATTATCACTATCACTTTTTTTCCTTTACAGAAAATAGAATATTATTAAAGTAAATCTGTTAACCCTTCTTTCATCAAGACCCATAAAAGCTTTTCATGTTGGGACTAAAATTCATATTTGAAATTACTAAAATAGAATTATTAACAAGTTAAAAATCTCCAGGAAGTCTGATAACTCTTTACCTTTTCTGATGCATCTGGAATTTTCCTTAAAATACATAAATACTTTGAACCTTTAGCAGAAGTTTTTGTTTGTTTTTTAATATTGGCTCTTGTTATGGGCTGAGATGAGGCACTGGATGCCCTTGAAATCTAGAACAGAACATGCTAGAAAGAGTAACTGCTTTTCTTTGTAAGCTGAAAAGCTTTTGAGTTTGGAAGAGTAGAAAAAGTGTATGTAAAATACAAATAAATTTGTTAATCACCTGATTTCTGATATTTGTGCTGAGAATTGTTAATCAGTCAAATGTTAACAAGTTGATGGTGATCCGGCCTATGGCATTCATGTCTGGGCCTATGTCAGTAGCTGTGATCATTAAGAAAGAATCTAAGATAAGTATCTATTAATGAAAGCTGTCACAAGAGAGCACTGTGCTAAACACTATAATAACATGCACTCTGCTGGTGTTTCTGGCAAAGCATCTAAACACATGACAGTGGTCACAGGATTTTTGTTATCATCCAACTAGGAGTAGAATAATCCACTTGCTATTTTCAAGTGAAATGACTGTTGAACATTTTTGATGCTTTTCTTCACTTCTACTTTTGATCCCATTCTCTTCCATGTAATTTTATTTCTTTTTCATTAAAATTGGCTTGCAAAAAGACCATTAAGATACACTGTGAGGCTGTCAATCAGTAGGCCCAGGAAGTTCCTAAATGATAATAGTTGATTCAGCACACTAGCTTGTTGGAGTGATCTGCATGGCAGAGATGTCAGTGTGTTGTTTCCAAGCCCGACTTCTACACACAAGGAGTAGCAGAGCATGTCCCTGCCTCTTTTATCTTCCTCAGGAGAGCAACCAAGTGGCATAATCAATTCTTCCAGCCTTTGTATTTTACCTGATATTTACTTTGTGCATTGTGTTGAGATTTGCCCTTATTTTACCTCTTTAAATTGTATTTGCCTTTTCTTTTTTATCTTATAAGAAAATGAGATTATCCTAGGGCAAGGTCATGGTGTATTTCATGAGACACTCCTAATATTTTTCTTTCTCAGTATCCACAAATAGTGAAAAGTTCTCCTAATTACTGAAAGATTGTCAGGCTCTGGATATACACAGAATAACCTTCTCTGTACCAGGTGTTGAGGGAATTGGAGCTGTGCAGATGGCTTTGATGCAGTGACTTTACTGGTCACTGACATATATTATTGTACCTAAGAGAGATCAAGCATAAGCTTGACATATTTCGTGTTATGAATATCAAAATCAAGGAAGTGTAGATTTGATCTTTTATAGATGAAAATAACTGTGCTACTTCTGAGAAGTCAAAGACTTTTTTTTCCTTCTTTCTCTCAAAAAAAATAATTGTACATATTATGGGGCACACAGTGATCATTGTATACATGTATACAATGTCTAATGATCAAATCAGGGGAATTACAATAGCTATCACCTGAAGCATTTTTTATTTCTGTGTGTTGAGATCATTCAAAATCCTCTCTTCTAGCTTTCTGAACATGTACAATAAATTATTGTTAACCACATTCACTCTACAGTGCTATAGAACAAGAAAACATTATTCCTATCTGGCCGTGATTTTTGTATCAGTTACCCAACTTCTCCCCATCCTTTTCTCCCTTACCCTTCCCAGCCTCTAAATCTCAGACTTTTGCAAATGACCAACCTGGCTTTTTCCTTTGGGTTTGATACGTTTGTTTTCCAAGTCACTTAAATAACAAGATCAGGATACCATTTCTGGGTGTGTTAAAGGCCCCATTAAGCTGTTGCTCTTTTTTAGCAGTCAAGGAGGTATGGCCACTACTAGGCCATGGCTCCTTTTGCAGCAACATTTGCTCAATAAATTTTTTCATGGCAATAATTGAAAAAAGTAAAAAAAAAAAAAAAAAAAAAAAAGTGTGAAGTAAATGTCATGTTCCCACAATGCAATATAAATGGAATTCATAAAAGCTCAGTGACTCATAAGACAGGTTAATTAAAGCCTCCCTGTGGCAAGTAGAAGTTAGCACAAAATTTTCTTGACCACATTGTTTTAGTGACTGCATAGAATGAAACCTTTATTAGAATGTCTGGCAGAGATTGTAATCTAGTGTTAATCTGCTATTGCCACTTAATTTATTTTGGATTATTTTAATCCACTTCCCATTCCAGTAAGGAATGTTTTAAGGGTTGATATTTAATAGGAAAAGGCGAAGTGTTGCAGAAAGGCAACACAGTCTCTGTCTCACTAAAGTTGCACTGTCACTACCAGAAATACCACAGGAGTTCTTCAGCCTCAAGAAAAATCAGCTGGCACAGGAAAGAAAAAACATTATGAATTTAGAAATGTTTTAGGTATGACAATTGCTAATTTATCTTCCCTACATCTTCCTACAAAACAGATCTTGCTATTTGGAGTTAATTTTTCTGTTTCCTTAGGACTAAGAAACAAATTTTAATAAATAACAGTTCAGAAACAGAAACAACATTTTTAAAAAGTAGGGGCCATCTTGCATCGAAGTTGGGGTCGAGGGAACAAAGCAGCAGCTTACAGTCCCTTAGTGCTCCTGCCTGCCCCTTCAGCCTGGAGGCGGCTACTAGCTTCTTCCAGGTGTTCTGGCCACAGCTCAAAGGAAACAAGGACCGAATGGGGAGGCGGTGCTACCTGTGAGCTTTCCGGATACTGGCTGCTTTTCTATATACAGTGAGCACTGCCACTCCTTTATTCTTCCGGGACAAAAAGCAAATCAAATGAAAAACGACAGTAACAAAAAAAGACAAAGTAAAAGGGGACTTTCGCTTGTTTCAAAAAAATTATTTTGAGTCTCGATAAAGGAAAATACACAAATACACAAGCTTATTATTTCATTACAGCCAGAACTGTGAAATGATGTCAAATTTTAAATCTTGGAATTGGATAACTTCCAGATTATCTATGTACCTATCTACTTTTTTTGTATGTGTGTATCAGAGACTGGAGATTTCCTACCCCAGTGCCCTTTCTTCACATTTTTTAGCTTGGCACATGATCATGCAAATCAAGATAATCATGTTTCCACGCATAGGCAGAGTAAAAAAGGAGAAGGGGCTGATGCTTCTGGAACTGAAAGGATTAGCTCTTCCAGCCAGAGATTCTCTTAAGAAGAGCACCTTTCAGCAGAGAGATAAAGACACTCCATCTTGTTAAAGCCATTACTATTTCAGGTTTTACTCCCAGCTGTGGACAGCCTTACTGTTAGGGCTCTGTGATCATTATGATGCGATTGAGAGGCCAGGCAGAGTTGAAGAGTTTAGACCCATAGACAGAAGAACGTGTTTGAGTCTTGCCTCAGCCTCTTACCAAATACGTATCTTTGGGCAACTTAGTCGCTCTATTTGTAAAAAGAGGTAGCAGTTTCTACCTAACTGAATAATGAATGAGATAGTACAGTACGTGAGATCAGCCAATCTGTCTCCACAAAATGATCAGATGTCAGCTAGCATGCATCTCAATATCTGAGATATTTAGCCATACATTTAATAAGAAAAAATCATGAACACAAACATTTCTTTTGCATTTTATCTGAACATTTTACATTTCAGAGTCACTTTCATAAAATTAAAGTAACCTATCTTCTACTGTATTAGAATCTTGAGTTAGGTAGACCCTCAGCTCTCAGAACTTCAGCATTATTGTGAGGTTCTTTATTCATTTATATGCAAAAGTTTGTAGATTTAAGATTACAATAGAATATAGGCAGAGAATTTGTTTTGTCTCATACCTCACTTGGAAAATTACTACAAGTGTAGTAATTTCATTATACATAATAAAATTTAACAAATCTGAAGCCACATTCAATAGAAACTTCAGATTATTTGTTAAATAAATGTGCACGTTTAGAATATATATATATTAAAATATGCAGAAATATAACATTTCTTTACAATATCAAAAAACGAAGTTTCATTAAGTAAAAAAAATACAAAATTTGGGTTACAGATAAATTAAGGTACTTAATAACACACTGACTTTCCCCCAATACTTACACTGTAGTTCTAAATGCAGCATTTTGCAAGTTGGTAATATTTATAGTGTACATATATCACACATTGTTTCAATAAAGTTTATATGTTCAATAAATCTTTAAGAACAAAAAGCTTGCGTTTCTATTGTTTACTTAATTGATCATTCATTTCTAAGAAAAAAAAAAAACAGAATAAAGACATCAGAAATGTTTTACCAGTGAAACCATCATAAAAAATTACTTTCTACTGTATGGCAAATGTTATTTTGTGGGCATAAGAGACTTAATATATGACAAATGTTTTTGTCATTGAATTTAAAAAATTCATATTACTCAAGGGAAAAAAATAAGAAAAATACCCTACGCTAAATTATCTTATAGGGGTTGTGATTAATATTGAGGTGGTATTGGAAGAATTAGTAAGTTAATGTTTCTGAAATACTATTGGTCATAAATAAAGGTTACATAGTAACCACAAAGTATTATTTCTCATATATTATATTTACATGGCTAAGTATCAGTCAGTAATTCTGAAGAAGACTGAAAGTCCCTTTTTAAATTGTAATTCTGAATTATCACTAATTACGGCTTTGTAATTTCAACAGAACAAAGCTTGAGACAAGTTAGGACAAAAATCTCTGATGAATTTTGATCACAACTTTTCTCTCAAAAGGACTTTTGCTGTTGTTAAGTATTGTGACTCTGTTACCCAGGACCCTGTAAACAGGAAAAGATATATTCATTTCAAAATAACAGAGATTATTACTTATTACAATCCCCATATAGAAACAAGCTTAGGAATCATCAGTCCTAAACATATGATAATGTTAAATGACTCTTTTATTCACTTAAGTAATTCACCTTCTTTTCTTCCTTTTCTGCTAACCTCATCTAAATTTTGTCTGATTTTAATACCAACATGTTTAACTCATTTAATCTTAATGTGAGCTTGTTTTTTCCTTGACCCTTCTCTTACTTTTTTTTTTCTTTTAGAAATCATTCATTACTTTCTAGTGACCAAATCCAACCCCTCTTCTCACTTCTTATCTTCTTTAACTTTTCTGCTATATGCAAGGTTGGAAGCTATCTCCTCTTTCTTAATATAGTTTCTGGAAGCAGGTATTCCTTCATTTGTTCCTTAGAACATTTGTTCGCTTTATCAACACGTACTCCTCAGGGTACTGTATAAGTTAGGCCATACTTGGTGGGAGCGATGGCATTGGGGCATCAGGCAAGGCATGGTCTCTGCAGTCACTCTGGATGTATATCTGTTTTTATGACAGTCATATTCCCATTTAGCTATTTGATAAATACCGAACACCCATGTATGCTACAAGACTCAGTCCTAGAGAAACAGTGATGAACAGTTTAAAATGTAGGACTCTTGAGAACTCAAGTAATCCTTCCTTCATTTATTCACTCAAAAATATAATTTATCAAAAACCTTACAAGAAAATCTAGGCAAAACCATTCAGGACATAGGTGTAGGCAAGGACTTCATGACCAAAACGCCAAAAGCAATGGCAACAAAAGCCAAAATAGACAAATGGGACCTAATCAAACTCCACAGCTTCTGCACGGCAAAAGAAACAGTCAGTAGAGTGAATCGGCAACCAACAGAATGGGAAAAAATTTTTGCAGTCTACCCATCTGACAAGGGGCTGATATCCAGAATTTACAAAGAACTAAAGCAGATCTACAAGAAAAAAGCAAACAAGCCCATTCAAAAATGGGCAAAGGATATGAACAGATACTTTACAAAAGAAGACATACGGGAGGCCAACAAACATATGAAAAAATGCTCATCATCACTGGTCATCAGAGAAATGCAAATCAAAACCACATTGAGATACCATCTCACACCAGTTAGAATGGCGATCATTAAAAAATCGGGAAACAACAGATGCTGGAGAGGATGTGGAGAAATAGGAACACTTTTACACTGTTGGTGGGAATGTAAATTAATTCAACCATTGTGGAAGACAGTGTGGCGATTCCTCAAGGACCTAAAAATAGAAATCCCATTTGACCCAGCAATCCCATTACTGGGTATATATCCAAAGGATTATACATCGTTCTACTACAAGGACACATGCACACGAATGTTCATTGCAGCACTGTTTACAATAGCAAAGACCTGGAACCAACCCAAATGCCCAACGATGATAGACTGGATAGGGAAAATGTGGTACATATACACCATGGAATATTATGCAGCCATCAAAAACGATGCGTTCACGTCCTTTGTAGGGACATGGATGAACCTGGAAACCATTATTCTCAGCAAACTGACACAAGAGCAGAAAATCAAACACCGTATATTCTCGCTCATAGGCGGGTGTTGAACAATGAGAACACATGGACACAGGGAGGGGAGCACTACACACTGGGATCCGTTGGGGGGAAATGGGGGAGGGGCGGGGGGGTGGGGAGGTGGGAAAAGATAGCATGGGGAGAAATGACAGATACAGGTGAGAGGACGGAAGGAAGCAAAGCACACTGCCATGTGTGTACCTATGCAACAATCTTGCATGTTCATCACATGTACCCCAAAACCTAAAATGCAATAAAAAAAAAAAAAACATATATCAGGCAATAGTTTAGACAGTGGTAAAGGGGGGAAAATTTCCTGTACTCATGGGACTTATATTATGGTAGAGAATATGGACAACAAAATAAATGAGCAAAATAATATAACAGAAGGTTATAAATTCCATGAAGAATATTAGATTAGTATAAGGTAGAGATTGAAAGATATGGATGCCATTTTCAGATAAAGTGGTTAATGAATGCCTGCTTGAAAGAGGATTTTTTTTTTTTTTTTTGAGGAGAGTTTGATGGAAATTGGAAAGTGAAGGATTTGCATATATGGTAGAAGATTATTTCCAGCAGCGGGAATGTGATATGTGCAGACTCGAGGTGGGGTTTCGTTGTGTGTTTCCCATACAGGAAGGCCAGTGAGCCCAAAGAGGGATGAGGCAGAAAAATGAGATTAGTTTTAAACAAACCAGCTCATTCAGGGCCTTTCAGGCTGCAGTTTGACTTTTATTTCTCCTATTGCGGAAAGCCTCTGGAGAGTTTCAAGGATTCCTTTAACTGCTTTACGGAAAATAGACTGTGAGGGTGTATGAAGGCCTTAACGGGACCAGTTGGAAGCAGAACCCTGCTCTGAGGAAGGTAGGAAGGTGGCTTAGCTGGGGCAGTGACTATCAAACTTGTAAGAGGTCTCATTGAGGAGGCATTCAAGAGGTAGATATTGCATAAATCACTGATGGTTCACGGGTGGGATTATGTAAGAACCACAGAACACAATTATGATTCCAGGGTTGTTTATCACTTTAGGAGGTGGAAAAGAATCGAGAGGACCAGAATGCTTACTCTACTTGCTGAAGTGAAAAAGGTTGAGGACAGCAACCTTAGGGTAGGAAATCAATAGTTTAGATTTGTTCATGTTAAATGTGTGAGGCCTACATCTGAGTGCAGCTATCAATTGAGTTGTTGGGTACACTGATCTAGAGCTTGGTGGAGAGTTTGGGGATATAGATCTGTATTTCAGAGCTGTTAGCCATGGGTCTTGCTTAAATCATTGAGAATGAATTTTGATAAAGGAGTAAAATCCAAACCGAGTCCTGAGTACTCTGACATTTAGAGGTGAACAGTAAAAGGAAGATTAAGCAACTTGAATGAGATCATTCAGGAATGTGTGGTGTCCAGCAGCCCTCATGAAGACATTATTTCAAGGAGAAATCTATTATCAGTTCTGTCCAACACTATGGAAAAGCTGAATAAAATGTGTCTTGAAAATTGTCCATTGGGTTTGGCAACATGAGGTCACTGGTAATCTTATTATAAATGCTTTCGAAAAAGTGTGGATAACAGAATAAGTGAGGTGGGTTTAAAGACAATTAGAACAGAGGAAACAGAAACAGCTATTATAAATAATTCTAAGGAACAGTGTTTCTATAAAGAAGATCCTAGAAATGAGTTGCTAGCTGGAGAATGTTGGGATACAGGAAAAATAGTTTTGTCTTCTTAATTTAAATAAGAAAAGTGATAAGATGATTTTATTCTATGAGAAATATGCTGGAGAGATGGACAATATGAAGATTAAATAATGAGAGCAGATATAACTATGTGAGAACGGTGGCATTGGCCATGGGGAAAAAAAAAAAAGTCTATTTTGCATCCCAGTATGTTTAGAGTTCAGAAAACTAACAGAAGTCTATTCGTATATTTCTTCCAATGACCTTTTTGTCCCAGAGTAAGTCTTTATATTAGTTATCTTTTTCTGTATAATAAAGCATCCTAAAAGTTAATGACCTAAAACTGAAATGGTCAATTTACTATCTCATAAGGTCAGAATATGTAGGCCAAAAATTTGTGAGAAGCTGAGTTGAGGTCTGGGTCAGATTTTCATGTGGTATAGTCAGAAGTCAGCTGGGCTGGCTGTCATCTGAAGGCTTGACTGGGGCTGGAGGATCCATTACCCAGGGATCCCACTACATGGCTGATAAGTTGGTGCTAACAACGTGCATCCTCTCCACGTGAGCCTCTCCATAGGGCTTTTTGAGTGTCTTCACAATATGGTGACTGAATTCACCTGGAGCAAGTGATCAGAAACTAAGCCAAAAGCTCTAGTGCCTTTATGAGCCAGAGTTGAACTTCATACATGGTCATATCTACCACAATCTATTGACCACACAGGCCAGCCTTCATTCAATATGAGAAAGGATTGCTCAAGGGTATGAATACCAGGAGATAAAGTTCACAGATATGGAGGTTGACTACCATAAGCATTAACTTTCACTGTACTTTCAACCTTTCGGTATCCTCAATTGTTGAATATGCAGATTTTGCTATATGAATTCCAATTCCCTTCTAACTCTACAATTTCATGATTTTCTTCTTTGGCTAGGCCTATGGTACTCAAAGAGAGCATATTCAAAGGGGTAGAGTCTGCTGGAATCCTCTGTTTCCCAGCCAGCCTCTTACTAATTTATATTCAGTTCAATGACTCTTTCTTGGAAAGCAGAGTATGTGATGGTCCTGCATATTCCAGTGCACAATGAGCAGCTTTTTGAATAATAAAATTTCCATCAGCTGGCTCATAAACCAGTGTTTAAAACAAAACAGCCACTCAGACCAAAACAAAAATTCCCCTGCTGTTACTTAAGTTGACTTACTGAATCCTGATTAGAAAGTCCAGTTTAAAGAGTCTTCTAGGAACAATATTAGATTACTAAAAAACAGTGCAAGTCCCAGGAAATCAACCATTGGTGGTTCAATGGAAGGGCCAAAGACTTTGGATTAAGAACTGAGTTTGAATTCTGTCTCTACCTTAACCAATTTGCTAAACTTTAGCAATCACGTAATCTCTAAAATGTCAGTGTCCTTATATTTAAACAGAGATGGTAGTTACTAGTTTATAAGCTTTTTTTTGGAAAAAATTAACTATATTAACCACATAAAGTGATGTAACACACCTACACTTGATAGGTAAACACATAAGAAGTGTTTAATAATTGTTATTTTTTTCTCTGGCCTATATGTAACATCCTAACCTCATTAAGTACCAAGATGACATAACCATTGAAAAACTATATTTACTATGTATAAAAGAAAGGAGTATGTTATAAAAAGAAACTTAAAATAGCCACTCTATCAGATGTGAAAGCCAAAAGTCAGAATTGGTGAAATTTTTCTTTCCTGGTTCCTATCTGATCATTTGTCATTCTTTTATATAATCAGTGACCAAACCACTGAATACCCTGTCTCCACTTTCTCCCCAAGATTGGGATGCCTAGGGTGGTGTAGTAGAATTCACCAATATCTAGTGTCCCCCCTGCAAGAGAATGATGCTTTTCTACCAGTTGAACTCAAGTGAGTTCATGTAACTTTTTTTAGCCAGATAAATAAAAGCAAGCCTATGCTGTAGTATGTTCCTCGTCTCCTCCGCCACTGAAGCTATGAGTGTTTCATATAACGGGACTGTTATCCTGGGTCATGCAGTAAAGGTAATGACAATGCAGAGTAGGACCCTCAGCCTAGGATCACAAACCAAGGGCAAAGTATAAACCATTTTTTCTTTAAACCACTAAGACGTTTTGGGTTATTTTTACCTCTACTGACTGACGCACATGGGAAGTTTTATAAATAGTATTTAAGAAAGGGTCTAATTTATGACTCTACCTCATTTATGACTCTACTACCAATATGAGAGACCAACTGAAAGAGACAAATGACTTGTGCAGAATGTTAAAGAAAGGAGCCAAAGCTTACTGCATGTTTTTAAATCCTATATCCATTTGGAAAGTCTAAAAGATTATTATTTATTTATATATTTGTTTTTTTTTAATATGGGCTCGCTGTGTTGCCCAGGCTGGTTTTGAACTCCTGGGCTCAGGTGATCCTCTCAGATTAACCTCCCTAGTGACTGCAACTATCGGTGTCTGGTTAAAAGATCTTTTTTTTTTTTTTTTTTGAGACAGAGTCTTGCTCTGTCACCAGTCACCAGGCTGGAGTGCAGTGGCACGAGCTTGGCCCACTGCAACCTCTGCCACCCGGGTTCAAGCAATGCTCCTGCCTCAGTCTCCCAAGTAGCTGGGAATACAGGTGCGTGCCACCACACCCAGCTAACTTTTGTATTTTTTAGTAGAGATGGGGTTTCACCATGTTGGCCAGGATGGTCTCACTCTCTTGACTTCATGATCTGCCTGCCTCAGCCTCCCAAAAAAGATCATTTTTAAAGAACCATAATTAATTTTGTGAAGTGATCAATGAAGACATTTATTTGGAGATAGCAGTTGCCTTGCTGTGTTTCTCTGCCCCCTCCCACACATTTTCAGGGGAGGTGGGTGGATGTGTTGCTACCTTCTACACTAAGGCCAGCTAGAGAGCTTCAAGAGGGATACTTGGAGAGCCTTGAAATGTATCCACTGAAGTTGGGAGACACAAAGTATTGAGGCCTGAATCCTACCTGTGATAGATGGAATGGATTGTGGATTGGGATCTGACTTCTGTTGGGAAATATGGAGAGCAAGAAAAATACTAACTGGTGGCTGAATGAGGAGAGCACTACTTCATTGGGATCTGCAGGTCTTAAGTCCTACAGTTTGTCTGGACAAGAGATGCATTTGTATATTTGGAATTATAAACCAAAAATAAAATTCTAAGGCCCCCCATCATCTGAATGGACTTCCTACTGGGCATGGCACTCTAAAATTTAACCCGAAAGACTGGCTCAGGCCATGGTAGGAAGTGGGGGTTACACATGCCTCATTATACCAGCATTAATAACAACACAGACCTTATGTCTGACGAAAAAACATTTATATTCCTTTCTATTGATAAGGACTATTTTGGCCAGGTTCTGTGGCTCACACCTAGAATCCCAGCACTTTGGAAGGCCAAGGCAGGTGGATCACTCGACTGGGAGTTCGAGACCAGCCTGATCAACATGGAGAAACCCCATCTCTACTAAATATAAAATTAGCCAGGCGTGGTGGCGCAGGCCTGTAATCTCAGCTACTCGGGAGGCTAAGGCAGGAGAATCACTTGTGGTGAGCTGAGATGGTGCCATTGCACTGCAGCCTGGACAACAAGAGAGAAACTTCTCAAAACAAAACAAAACAAAACAAAAAACCAAACCTCTTTCAACCAATTGCCAATCAGAAACTTTTTATGTGGAAGCCCCTGCTTCACCCTGCTTTGAGTTTTCCTACCTTCCTGCACCAAACCAATGTGTATCTTAAATGTATTTGATTGACGTCTCGTGTCTCCCTAAAATGTATGAAACCAAGCTGCAGCCCGACCACCCTGGGCACATGTTCTCAGGATTTCCTAAGGGCTGTGTCACAGGCCATGATTACTCAGCTTTGGCTCAGAATAAATCTCTTCAGATATTTTTCAGTTTGATCCTTTTTGTCAACAGAACACTAAAGAGAGCCAGTGGGATGAAGGAAGTGTCGGGAGTGCATTGTGTGTCCCACTTGATAGGGCCTCATGGAAGGGGAAGATGGTCTCAGCAGAAAGAGGCTACAGTCCTGGGATGTGCTGGCATTCCAATGACCACAAAGAGAAGTACATCTGGCAAAATGAAAGGAGCTTCAGGAGACAGGGGCTCAACAGAGAACCTAGGAAGATCCTTCGACAGCAACTTACAAGATGAACGGTCAGTTTTGAATTACCATCATGGTCAGAGTGCAGAATTGCCCAGGTAAAGTAGTACTATATCACCTCTTACTTTTCTCCTCCCTCTACCCTTTTGACCTTGTCAGATTAAACAACTGCTAGTTTCTTGGGGGAGGAGGTGATCAGGAAGAGAGTGAATGGCAGAGGGGCTGTGCCCCACCCTCCCGCTGTGGGAAAAGGGCAGGGACGAGGGGTGTGTCTGTATGGCTGTGCCCCTGACATTATTCTCTGAATCCCCTGAACTGGTGAGATGGGGCTGAAATTCAGCCAGTGTTACATTGGCCAAGCCCTCTCACCTGGCTGGGGATTCTCGGTGTGCTCAGAGGAAAGGGCACTTTTTTCTGATTTGCACAGAGATACCATATTAGCTTACAGAGACTCTGGAGAAAAGATTACTTCAAATTTTTTATTCATATCATAAAATGGACATTTTAATTTCCAGACTGAGACTCTGTCTCTGACTATAGTGTCATCTGTAAGTGGGCAAAAAAAAAAGTCATTCGACATGCTGGAGTAATCACTAGGCGGAAGAGAAAGATTACTAACATTGACTATATTTTAAAAGGACAGAGGAGAACAAAAGTAAAATGTAACTTGATTATAATCTGTATTGCGTGCGTGGTCGATGTATTCTTTACATGTAAACACACAGAGAAAGTTGTAGAGATACAGTGATGAGAAAAAGAAGAAAGAAAAGAGAGAGGGAGAAAGAGACTGAGAAAGAGACAGAATCCTCTGTCCTATTCACTCTCTTTCCACATCCTCTCTCCTTCCCTCACCAACGTGGACTTTTAGAACAGTAAGTTACCAAGTTAGTGCCACATCACAGGAGGAAGGTGATCAATATCACCAAAAGAGAAGCTGTTTTGTTTTGGGTGGCACTTTGTGTTTTGTTATTGTATTGACATAGTTTTCTTGTATTTGCTCCAATCTGAAAAAAATGTAGGAACCCACTACTACCATGTCAGGATAAAACTACAGATTTGTCACTCCAGCCTTGATTTCAAGGGATTACAGAAATATGGAATTATGACACAGAGGTCAGAGTAGAGGACTCACCAAAGAAAGAGGAATGGAGACCAAGGGAGAAATTGCTCCTAGGCACTCATTCAAGTTGGATTCTGTCCAGACTCTAAGGCAATCCATTGGGATCAGTAACTAATTACCTTGCACCATCCTCTGGATTCTGAATTTGGCTGTGGTTATTGACTGTGAACGCTGTTATTTCTGATAATGGACAATAACTACATATTCTTCTAGAAGTTTATGGTATAGATATGGGTACATAGATTAAATATAGAGTATAGAGATTTAGATAAATATAGATACACAGATATTTTTAAGGCACTTATTAACATTTGATTTATTTCTGTTTCTCCACCAAATAAAGCAGTGTTCTCTTCAGTTCAATTCACCATTGAGTTTGTGAGGCTGCCACATGAAACGTAAGCATCCACAGCAGAGTTTAGTTAGGAGCATGGGTTGCAATCAGCTAAGGTTGGCCATCAGTTTCTCTGGACCCATATCTATTTGCAAAGGGCAAATTCCTCTATTAAAAATAGGATGCCTCAGAGGAAGAGGTTTGAAGATGGGTACCAAAGAAGATTCTAGGCTTTATTATGTCTGTTGTTTTTAAGTATAAATTTGTGATAGGAGAGAAACAATATGTGTAGTAAACATGTGAAATGTAAAATCACTTCAGGTTTGGGATAGAAAGAGAAGCTGAGGAATCCCGAGGCAGCTGAAATGAGGGAAGAGGGAGATAGATTTGGAAGGGAAGATAACGACTTTACTGCTATATTGGAGAGCTCTGGAATCTTAAATTATGTATATTTCTATAAGTTTGACTGCTTCCTATTGATGGAGTGCTCATATCTATGTGTCCTATTAGTTTGCTCTTTCAGCTAGTTATTTATTTTTTATTAAAATCTCAGGAGGCTGATAGTGTCATAGTCAGTGAAGCCTCAGCCAAGTCATCCGGGTATATTTTCAGCAGACAATATGCAGGATATTAAACAGGAATGGACATGGGTCAGTGATGAGGGGTCTACCACACCTGCAGGACTGGCACTGGTGATCGCAGGGATGCTACCAATTCAATTGAAGGCTGACAAGGCAGCGTGGACTTAGAGTCTTCCAGGCTTGTTATTAATTATAGCATCTGATCTGGGGCTGGGCCTTTGTGACAGCAATCTCCTGGCAACACACTTACATCATACATAAGAGTCAGGCAGCAAGTACTTTTTTTCTTCCAGGAATTCATTCCTGTTCGAAGCAAACCCAGGGGCATTGACTATGGGCACAATAAATACTCCCCACAGAAAAACTGAGATAGGAGCTAGGTTGTGAAAGCCACAGCAAAAAGCCTAAGCTTCATGGGAAGTGTATTGTCTTAGCAGGGGAACGGAAATACTAATCAGTGATTTGGAAGAAACCCACTTCTCTGGCAGGTCCTCATTATTGGAAGGAAGGGAGAAGGGAAGGTGGGGGTAAGCAGGCCTATAGCTTTCTGGGTTTGGAGTAGCCTGGGCTTGTGAGATTAATTCCAAAATCCATCAACTCTCTAAAATCCCAAGTGTGAATATGATTATCTCTGAAAATTCTGAAGAACAAAGGCTGAAGTTCGAAGAGTTTGAGCATATGCATTTTTTTTTTAATACTTGGAGTTGAGTGAGTGTAGGAAAACTACGAAGATACAGGCTACATTAAGGACTGGGCTGAAAAATAATATGGGTAGTGTCCAAGGACATGTGTCCTTCATTTTGTACTGGAAGGTGCTGAAAAGAACCCCAGTTTACACAAATGCAAAAACCAAACTCTTAAACACTGAACTTTAAAATGCTCTAGGGGAAAAATCTCTAAGGATACTATTTTCTAATCAAGCACGACCTTTCAATTTTTAACTTCAATCTAAGAAACGGGCACAGTGGGTGAATAAGACTCCTTCTAGCCTTACAGATTCCCAGTAGACAATTTCATCTTGTGAACTACAAAGCAGAACTTTCCCCCATCACTTACCAATTAGACTCAGCAACAGCCTCACTAAAATAGAAAAGCACTTTCCCTTTTGTCCTTTCCCAAGGAGCTGAGAGCTCCTGTACAGATGAGTACCAGAGAACTCATGAGGAGTACTAGACATTTACAGTCATACGTAAGTGACTTAGAGGTTGCTGAAGGTCCACATTTTGGTTTATATATTAAAGAAGATTTTAAACTTATGTGCTCAAAAATTTTTCTTCCAGAAGCATGCTTATTTCATTGGTCCTTTAAAAAGTTTGAGCAAAAACTAACAACTCACTCAGTACAGCACCCATTTCAGGCCAATGATCTGAATTGCCAAACTAAGAGAACTAAGTGTACTTTTAAACTTGGAAAATACATTCTCCACTATTTAACCTAACTGCCACTATAATTAGAACTATCTCAAACTTATGCTTATAATTCTTTCTGCAAGATATACAATTAAAATAAAGTGGTACTCTAAACAAGGAAAATAAAATGGAACCCTTCAATTACATAGTTAAACTTTTCTCATGTTAGCAAAGAATGAAGAAAGGCATTATTTCATTAAAATACCAAATTCCATGAGGAAAAACCAAGTATACCAGAAGCACAGAAGACAGAAGACAAAATCACATGTCCAATACTTGACATTATGTATAAATATGAATTATACCCCAAAGAAATACTCCTATTCTCCATGGTAACCATTAGGGAATGCATTTTATATACAGCATTTTAAAAACATAGCATGGGGACAAAAATGTTGCCTGCAGCTGAACGGTAGCTCCTTTGTCAGCTAGACATGATCTCCTTGGCACACTGGATCCACAGCCTGTTGTGTTAAACCCAGACTGCTTTGTTCTCAGAAGTTTCATTTGAGCATTTGAGATTACAAATTATGATTGCAATCCCATCTTAAAATGTCATTTGTATTTCCATTACCCAAATCAAGAGCAGCAATATTGAGAACAAAGTAAGTCTGAAAGTTATTTTAAATAGTCACTTTTTTGTTTGTTTGTTTGTTTCTTTGTTTTTTGAGACGGAGTTTCGCCCTTGTTACCCAGGCTGGAGTGCAATGGCGTGATCTCGGCTCACCGCAACCTCCACCTCCTGGGCTCAGGCAATTCTCCTGCCTCAGCCTCCTGAGTAGCTGGGATTACAGGCACGTGCCACCATGCCCAGCTAATTTTTTGCACTTTTAGTAGAGACGGGGTTTCACCATGTTGACCAGGATGGTCTTGATCTCTCGACCTCGTGATCCACCTGCCTCGGCCTCCCAAAGTGCTGGGATTACAGGCTTGAGCCACCGCGCCCGGCAATAGTCACTTTTAATCCTGTTAATAATAATTATCTGTAGGAATAAGTCATGCAAATTTAAATATTAATTTAAGAATGCTAGTGAAGTTTTTGCTAGACTTACTAGTTAGCATTCTATTTGATATTATTAAGTTGTTATTACAACTCAACTTGATGAATTATAACTTCCTGATTATCTGCTGGGAAGTCTGTGCCAACCATTGCCAATTTGTAGTTAATATTTATTTAGTAAGTAAGGAGAATATATTCAGTTCCTAAAATTACCATATTTGTAACACAAAATGAAGAATTCATGTATATCTGAATATAAGGAATAAATATGAAAAACCATACTTAATATATCAATAAGAATCATGACTAATTAGAAACCAGTTATTATTAAGCTAAATGTAACTAGCCTGTCCTACCACAGAACACATGTATAGATTTTTAAAAAATCTTAAAAATCACAATGTATTTGTGCCATATATAGTTATACACACAAAAGCAGTATCATTTATCAAAGCATTTAAAAATAGATGCAGACTATCTTACGTTTATCATCACATAAAGGAGTTAAACACACACATAATACACTAGGCTTGCTGTAGAATAAAAGGAAGCTATAAAAACAAGATTCCTGACCACTAGCAGACTTCTAAGCTTCAGTTAGAAATACAAGGTTCTGATTTAAGAACAACTACTAGTATCCAGCCGATAGCATGTGAGTGTGTTGATCCTTTTCCTCCCTTTGGTATCTTCGTGGGTTTATAAAACAATATATCCTTCTGCCTTTTTACTTCTAGCATGCATGGCCTTCGTGTTTGTTTTGCTTTTCTTCAGGGTTTTGTCTTCTTTTCATGACCTTTTGATGTTACTTGTCCCAAGTTTCTGGCCCCAGTTTTCTTCTCTTTTTTATGGCATACACTTTCATATAGTTTTCATGCCCAGGCTGTTAAACTCATGTCTCTATTTTCAGCTCAAATCTTTCTCGAGACATGATGCATACTGGACAGGCTGATTCACAACACTTCAAACTTACTATGTGTAAAATCAAATCCTTAATTTTACTGACCTTATAGCCAGATGCTTTTCCTTCCCTTTTTACTTCCTATCTCAATTAATGAAACCACTATGCACCTAGCTGAATAAACTGTTAATGTCCAGCTTTGATAACACCTGCCCTCACCACACAGGCACCATCTCTCATCAGTTTTGCATCTTTGGTAGTTCTCCTTCGTGTCCATTACTTTCCATCCCCTTTACCAGACAGCCTTAATTAAAGTCTTTATAATGTCTTACTTGGCTGATTGTATATTTTCCAGCTTCTAGGCTGTTCATGACAAGACATCATAATGCCAGAATGATCTTCCTAAAATTCAAATAGTATCATGCCACTTCTTTTCCATATTGTATGAGTCATCAAATCTTTAAGGATAAGTCCAGAATTCATTAGTCTGTAACAGAAATCTCTTCATAACCAGTTTGCAACTCTACCTTAATTTCTGGCCAGCCAGTATCTTCAACTCCACTGCCATAAATGCAATGTCGCAGTCTCATGCATACCAGCCTCCATGCCTTTGCACACATTGCTCAGTCATCTAGTTCCCATTTCCTTTATCAACTTCATTAACTTTCTCTCTTTCCACCCATTTTCAATACACTCATATATACACACCACTGAATAAATACATGGATAAATATAATTGTTTCTTCCATTTCTTCAAAATTAGCTCAAAGTCTTGGAGAAGATTACCCAATAACAAAACCACTCAAGCACTCACACAATCAGGTACATACCTTCTCTAAAGCCATTTTCATAGTGAATATTAATAAACTGCTTTCTTTTTTTTTGAAACTACACCTCCCTCTAAACTGTGAAGTTGTTGGAATAGTTCTTGACGTGTAAAAAAAAGTTCAAATTGGTAGTTCTCATTATTAAACACTGTTAGATGAACTTATTATAAACAATTTTAAAAAGTTTTATTTAAAATAGATGGCAGAGATCAAGGCTATATTTGTTAATTTTTATTGAAAAAATAAATGATTTATCTTGTTTTACTTCCAAGAGTAACAAAGCAGTAGCTCTTTATCATATGTTCAGCATACATATGTAATTACAAGAATAAATCCTTTTCCAATCAACATCAATTTATATTTTTTATATTTAAAGTTTATTATAAGCAATAGTTTAAATATACTTCTTAAACTTTTAGTTTGTCACTTTGCCCCTAAAACTTTTTGGTAGCTTCAACTTATTAAAAATAAAATCCAAAGTCTGCAAGTGTTTAGTGACAGCCTGTTTCCGTTCTGATTATACCTCCTTCCACATAGTATCCTCTCAATACATGTTATATGAATAAACTTTTGAATCTCTTATGTTTTCACAATTCTCAGAAAGGCTATGTAGGAGTTGTATTGAGGCATTCCTCAGATAAAATGGTAACTGCTCATGTTCTCCAAGGATCTCATTTGCTGCTGGTTTCAGGCATCTATTTAGCATGATGCTGTCTTAGGTATTTCCTTTGCAATACACAAATCATCTCAAAACAAGAATTCCAAAATATATGTTTTGTAAATTTTCTATACACTATGTAATTACTATGGAGAAAACATACATCAGAAATTAAAATATTTTAAGTTTAGACTCTAAATTTACTGCATAATTATATGTTTGGTTTCCTAGAAACTGATATAATGAATACTGAAGGCTATGTCAGGTATTTATTTGAAAATAGCATTGTACACTTTGGGAAATTCTTTGTTTTAGCTAATGACTTAGTAAAAGGCTGAATTCTGGAACTCTGAGAGGAATATTACAGACAATTAGGGTAAATTTAGTTAAATGGAGGGAAAAAAATTAACCTTGGGCTTGCTATGGTATACCAGATGTATTGAAATTATAGTCTCTCGATTAAGCATAATGACTTTATTCTATAAGCTGCATTAACTAGGACTTTGCTATACATATTGTATAGCATTGTATTGTATACATTGTTTCCTGGTTAATATCTGTCTCTCGTCTTAAAAATAAAATGAATTTTTCTTGCCTGGTTAATTTCTGTCTCGTCTTAAAAATAAAATGAATTTTTCATCTCCATTAAATGTTTAAATGAAGAAATGTGCAATATCCAGTCTATTTCTTCACATTTCCTTTGGAGTCATTATATCATTTATGGTTTCTTTTTTCCCTTTTTGTCAGCACCTATGTTCTTTTATGAAAAGGACCTGTCCTCAGGGTGGTAGTTAAAACAAGTCTTTCTTACTTTAGTATTTGCTAATTAACTGAACACCTTCATTAGCAGATCTATAAAGCTTTCTTTCCTGAAGTTTTAAAGGCTAAGCAATGTGAAAATGAGACTCGTGTGCAGTATGTGCTGTATGGAACAATAGGATTTGTTTTCATCTTATACGCAATAACGTAGTGTGAAAATCAATGAGGAGTGAAGGCATGGGTAATTAAAACATGCTTTGTTTTCATTTTATATGAAAGGTTCTTAATCTATTTTTAAAAAATCCCTGCAATCAATGAATGAGCAAAAAGCACACACACACACACACACACACACACACACACACACAAACACACACACATATCATGTGAATTAGAAAGGTACTCAAGTTAATACAATGAATATCAACTCAAAATGAGCTTATTGTAAATAAGAATCATGAAATGAAATGATTCCCTTTAAAACAAAAAATTCAACATGCCATCCATTCCCTTATTAAAATACTTCAGCCAGGCACTGTGGCTCTTGACTGTAATCCCAGCACTTTGGGAGGCCAAGGCAGGTGGATCACGAGGTCAGGAGTTCAAGACCAGTCTGGTCAAGAGTCCAGCCTGGCCAATATGGTGAAACCCCCTATCTACTAAAAACATAAAAATTAGCCAGTGGGTGGTGTCAGATGCCTGTAATCCTAGCTACTTGGGAGGCTGAGGCAGGAAAATTGCTTGAACCCAGGAGGCGGAGGTTACAACAAGCGAAGATAACGCCATTGTACTTCAGCCTGGGCAACAGAGTGAGACTCTGACTCAAAAAAAAAAAAAAAAAAAACCCTTCAGTGGTTTATACTAACAACACTTAACTCATCAGCCTCCTCTGCTAGTACTTCTCTCACTCTCTGGGCCCTAGGCTCAAAGATGTTCTTTTACTACTTTAACAGGCGATGCTCTTCCCCACCATCTAATGTGTTTTCTCTGCTTGATATACAATTTTCTTTCCTCTTTACTAGTCCAATTTTTACTCATATTTCAGAATTCCAAGTGAAGTATGAGAATTCTTTTGGATCACCTAGAATAGTGGTTAGTGATTAAGGAAGTTGCTACCACTTAGAAAATGTCCAAACATGCAGAAATATTTTTTTATTTTAAGAGTAGCTCCAGGGAAGTGATACTGCTATTGAATACTCAGCAACCAGGAATGCTAAATTATCCACAATGTGAGGTTGATTTTACACAAAAATATTGTATCTCTCAAAATGCAAATGATTCCCTTTGAGAGATAATGATCAAGAGAATAGATCAAGTCCTTTATTAAAAGTTCTATTAGCTCCCTGAGCTCTACTTTTACTGTAATCTTAAATATGTTTATTAGTTATTTAATATTAGGACAAATAAAATTATTTATTTTATTTGGGCAGGGATCTTTACTCCTGATGTTTCCTTCCATATAAAAAGAATTCAAAAATTGTAACACTCTTCACCCAACGCTGTGCCTTTATTCATCCTCCCTTATAGGACGGAAAGGACTTACTTGATTTGTAAATTTAAAAAATGTAACCCAGGAATGCCCTTTAGGTTACTTCCTCTCTTGGTAATGGGCTGCCTACCATGCTACTCTGCCCTGTGGGAAACTTCACAGTATTACTTGTATCTTGGTAGGTAAATCTACCTAATTATGGGATAAGATCAGCAAGTGAATTTGACTCTCTCTCTCAACTTCATCTTTTACCAATAATAAATGTGATATTTGACCATCATCTAATATTCCTTTTTAAACTCTCAATTTATTAGTCCCCCTAGGAAATCTCGACATTTTGTTTTGAGTTAAAAATAACAGAGAGAAAAATGTCAGGGAGAAAATAAAAACACCTGACACTGGCCAATGGGCAGACACAGGCAGCCTGGCAAGCGGAAATGAGAACACAGTGACCTCAGCAAAGGCACAGCTCTTAACAAATGTAAGAGAATCAGGCAGGCTCTGGGCCTCAGCAAAACTGCTGGGTTTTAATGATGTAGATGTTTTCAGGGTTCACGATGCTGTAAGCAGAGCTTTTCCTAAACAGGCGAAGGGAAAGCAAAGCTTCATGTGTGAGAGAGGTCTAGGTAAGCTGCATAGCTTGGTTCTCCAAAATTTCATTCTGAATTCAGGGCCAATAAAAAAAAATCTGGATTGACAATTTTTAATTTAATGTCGCTTATCCATTGGCTCAGGAATGGAAATTACTCAAGCAATTGATGGGTGTGGTTCAAAGGGATTCAGTTACCATAACTGGGCCTGCAAGTGCTGCTTCTGCTCTGTTGGAACATTTCCAAGAACTTTATGAAAATCAGAAATGGAGAAACGGCAATGTCTGAAGAAGCATGGGCCTGTGCAATTGAAGCATCAACAGCAGCTTCAATACAGAAACCTTCAGTTTAGCTTAGAAGGTGGTGTATAAGCTATAACAAATATAAGTACAGAATAGAAAACATTTCTTGGGGCGCAGCTTTCTTAGTCCTCGGGAATTTTTTAAAGAGAGTCAGCGGCAGCAACGACGGAACACAGGTCTATGGTGCTGATTCACAAGAAATGGTGGCAGCTGTTACTAGACAAACCTCGCTGCAAACTCTGGACCCAATATTGAGAGGAAATACAAGTTAAAAGATTTGGAAATACGCTGATTTGGAAAGAAAAATGCACATGTAAGGTCACTTGACTGTGTCTATCACCATTATTTTTTTGAGACATGGCCTTGCTCTGTAGCCCAGCTGGAGTGTAGTGGCACAATATTGACTCACTACAGTTTCAGACTCCTGTGTTCAAGCCACCTGCCCACCTCAGCCTCCACAGAAGCTAGAACTATAGATAGACCACAATACCTGGGGTGTGTGTGCCTGTGTGTGTGCACGTGTGTGTGTGTGTGTGTGTGTGTGTGTGTGTGTTTGGTAAAGACAAGGTTTTGCTTTGTTGCCCAGGCTGGTTTTGATCTTCTGACCTCAAGTGATCCTCCTGCCTCAGCCTCCCAGAGTGTTGGCATTACAGGTGTGAGCCACTGTGCTCAGCCTCTATCACAATTTTCAAACTTTCTGAGATTTACTCTCTGAGACATGATACGATAGACATAGGAAACTCGCACCAACCCTACCCCCAGCCCTGATATATCAAATGTATAGTGCCAAAATTAAATAGCTAGAAGTGTCTGTCAAGTTAAATTTATAGGTCATGTATTCTGGAAAACTTACTAGTATTCCAATGAGGCTAAGCCCTGATACTTTCCCCCATTTACCCACCTTTTCAAAGATACACTTGAGGTTCTGGCCAATGTGGCCAATTTGACCAAAACCGCCAAGTGTATTGTTTGGCGAGAATTGAGGGAAAGCTTTTTCACCTTGTCCTCATATTTGTTTCATATTTTATTATCAGGATTTCTGTCTTCATTCAATCACATTGCAAAACCTCTCATGTGCTGCATTAGAAAGATGACTACACATAATTGAGGATGAATGAAATTAGCCCTGGTAACAGAGCAGCCTTAGTGTTAATTTAATTTGTTCTGTGACAAACTGATAATCAGCTATACTAAAATTCATTCTCTTGTTATTCTATAGTAACTGAATTCCCTATTTTATTTATATGCCTATTGGAAAGACTACACTTGCCAGCTTTCAGACCCTTCATTAAGTGTGGCCTTGTTACTAATTAATTGACAATGAAAGGTAAGAAAGAACATTGTGTGATTTCAAGGAAAACTGAATATGCCTTTCATCTGTATTTTTTGTCCTTTCTTGTTCTCCTTCTATCTTGCTCCCTGAGCAGCAGACGTGATGGTTGGAGATCTCTTGGCCAGCTTTAGGTTTGCAAACAAGGGCGCTATGTGCTAAGGACAGGGGAGCAGAGACATGGAATGAGCCTGGATTCCTCATGGTGTCTTCTGCTTGACAGAATGGAAGTTTAATGTACAAGCAACCACTTATGTGAATTTCTGAAGCTTGCAACAAACCTAACCCTAACTGATAACATTTAAGTCACTTCAGAGCCTTTTAAGGACAAAAACTGAGTAAAACCCTGAAAAGGAACAGTAGCTGGGGAATGGTTTAATAAAGGAAGAACTACTTTAATGAAGTTTCTTTTTTTTCTTAAGGGAAAAAGCCACTGTTGATATGTTGATCATAGATTTGATGGTAAATTCCAATGAGTTAGGCATTAAAGTAGAAAAAAAAGAAAAGAAAAGGAAAACAAAATAACCAAAGAAAACCCATGGGACAAGGATTCTTCCTTACTGTAGCCACATCCTGCCCATTGGTGGGCATTCATTAGTCATTCCTAGCCTCTCTCTGCCCTTCTCCTCATTCCATCCAGGGAAGCAAGGTATAAAATGAGCTTGCTCATCGCTTAGCTCAGCTCCTACTTCTCTTTTCTTTCTCTTCGGAGAGTGCTGCCTGCAGAAAACCAGAGTCTCTTCTGCTCCTTCAAGAAGGGTTTTCCATGACTGCGTTGGAGAGCTGACTAATTTGGGGGTTCAGTTAGCAGACCTATTTGACTTGTATATCCGGTAACTTAGCCTTTGTCAATAATATTAGTGATATTTACTTTGTCTTCATGTTCTATTCCTTTTCCATCTTTCTCAATTAGTTGAGAATTCAGGAAGAGAAAAAGGCTGCTGTTATTTGGGTCTGCCTCAGAAGCATATATTTGATACAAACTCAAAAGTTTTGAAAATTGAGGCCAGAAGTAAAATTTTAGAGAGTTGGCAGAATAAATAGTAAAGAACCCAGCCCTGTTCCTCTCCCACTCTGTAAGTACCCAGGCCCTAAACAAGTCCAAGTGGGGCGCATTTCAGAAACCTGTAAGGACACAGATCCAGAAGAAATGGGATAAGAGAGACTAGTGAAAACCCTAGGCTAGGTTTAGTGTCCTTATGTCAGTAAGAGAAGGCAGTTACCACCCCTATTTTGCAGAGACAAGAGAGGGAATGGATACAGGAACCTGCCATAGACAATGCTGTGTGGAGAGGATTGTATGATGGAACTATGCCCTTTGCTCAAGAGGAGCCACCAGAGTTTGGACACCCTGCAGCGAGGAACTTGGGGTGTAAGCTCCCTGTGACCACCTACCAGAGCTCTTTATTGGCCAAATCCAACAGAATTCAGAAGGTACTGGAGGCTTCTGATACAGTCCATAGATGTCAGTGGCTGGGGGACCGGGGCCGGACGGAGAAAAGGGTGGTGTGAAAGAGGAGAGGCAAACAAGATGCTCATCACAGATAACCCCAAAGGAGAGAAGCCTTGAATTGGATACATTTTGCTAACACAGTGAATTGGACACTTTACATTTTGAAATGAGGCTGTCTTTTAAATGCAAGAGATTCAAAAAATAATTAATTTGACAAGTTAGCTGTGAGCAGGAAAAGAACCAGTCTACAGATATGCCCAATAGAGAAAAATGAATAAAGTTACATGGATGTACCTTATTGAGTCTAGTTCATTCAATGAGGTGGATTCAAAAGTTTGTATCAGGGTTTCTCAACTTTGGCACTGCTGATAATTTGGATTGGATGATGATCTTTTTCTTGATAAGGAGGTTGTCCTGTACCCTGTAGGATGCTTAGCAGTGTATCTGACCTCTGTCCACTAGATGAGAATAGCATGCTCCAACTTGGAACAACTAAGAATATCTGCAGACATTACCAAATGTCCCTTGAAGGATAAAATCATCCTGAGTTGCGAACCACTGAGTTTTACCTTTTTCACTGCTGTTAGTAACAAAGATAACGGCTTCCACACTTCCTTTATACTGCTCCACTCCATTAAACATTCTTTCATTCAGCAACCAGTCAGAACTTGGAGGCAGATGATAGGTTATTTTGATCCCCAGGTTACTTTGCCCCCCACAGAGGTTTTATAGCATTTGTTGTATTTCCTGTTACAGGGTTTTTTCTTTCTCTTATCTGTTTCTGTCACTTGCTTCTTTCCCCATGAACCAGTTCCCAAGCTAGCTTGAGAGAGTAAAAAATGGCCTTCATAGTAAAAAATTTGGTTTTCCAGCCCTAGTACTCAGGTAGAGCTACAGTAGTGAAACAGTCACCATGTTTCTATTTTTTGAGGCTCCTGTCCCTCAGCTAGGATGTTAGATGATTTAATCACTCATTGAAAAGCCACAAAGGATTCTCTTGATCCACTAGGAACTGATCGAAAGATGCAAATTTTTTTTTTGTTTTATTCTACATGCAAATGAACAAAGTTTCAGAGACCCATTTTTACATGTGTCTAAGGGGGTACTTATGACTAACCTAATTAAAATATTCCTGGTTACTAAAATGTACTATTTGAAATCCAAAATTAGCACATCACTTCCTGAAGTCTGAATCAGCATTCGAGGTACACCTGGTGTTCAGTAGTTGATCGCCTTCCTATTACAAATGACTTTGGTTTGCACCATTCCCATTTTAGTGTATTGTTTCTTGTTGTTTTATTTTATTGTCAGTTCTATGAAGTCATGTAATTTGCATATTTTTGGCCCCAGGTCTTTTTGTTAAGATTTAAGATAAGTCATGAAGTCCTTGCCTACGTCTATGTCCTGAATAGTTTTGCCTAGATTTTCTTCTAGGGTTTTTATGGTGTTAGGTCTGATGTTTAAGTCTTTAATCCATCTGGAGTTAATTTTGGTGTAAGGTGTCAGAAAGGGGTCCTGTTTCTGCTTTCTGCACATGGCTAGCCAGTTTTCCCAACACCATTTATTAAACAGGGAATCCTTTCCCCATTACTTGTTTTTGTCAGGTTTGTCAAAGCCAAAATAGACAAATGGGACCTAATCAAACTCCACAGCTTCTGCACGGCAAAAGAAACAGTCAGTAGAGTGAATCGGCAACCAACAGAATGGGAAAAAATTTTTGCAGTCTACCCATCTGACAAGGGGCTGATATCCAGAATCTACAAAGAACTAAAACAGATCTACAAGAAAAAAACAAACAAGCCCATTCAAAAATGGGCGAAGGATATGAACAGATACTTTACAAAAGAAGACATACAGGAGGCCAACAAACATATGAAAAAATGTTCATCATCACTGGTCATTAGAGAAATGCAAATCAAAACCACATTGAGATACCATCTCACACCAGTTAGATTGGCGATCATTAAAAAATCTGGAAACAACAGATGCTGGAGAGGATGTGGAGAAATAGGAACACTTTTACACTGTTGGTGGGAATGTAAATTAATTCAACCACTGTGGAAGACAGTGTGGCGATTCCTCAATGACCTAAAAATAGAAATCCCATTTGACCCAGCAATCCCATTACTGGGCATATATCCAAAGGATTATAAATCATTCTACTATAAGTACACATGCACACGAATGTTCATTGCAGCACTGTTTACAATAGCAAAGACCTGGAACCAACCCAAATGCCCAATGATGATAGACTGGACAGGGAAAATGTGGTACATATACACCATGGAATATTACGCAGCCATCAAAAATGATGAGTTCACGTCCTTTGTAGGGACATGGATGAACCTGGAAACCATCATTCTCAGCAAACTGACACAAGAGCAGAAAATCAAACACCACATGTTCTCGCTCATAGGCGGGTGTTGAACAATGAGAACACATGGACACAGGGAGGGGAGCACTACACACTGGGGTCCGTTGGGGGGAAATGGGGGAGGGACGGGGGGTGGGGAGGTGGGAAGAGATAGCATGGGGAGAAATGACAGATACAGGTGAGGGGACGGAAGGCAGCAAACCACACTGCCATGTGTGTACCTATGCAACAATCTTGCATGTTCTTCACATGTACCCCAAAACCTAAAATGCAATTAAAAAATGCTTTTAAAATAAAAAAATAAAAAAATTAAAAGTTAAATGGGGAAAAAAGATTTAAGTATATATTGTATTTCAACCACTAATTATGTTTAATTAGTAAAGCAAATGTATATACAGTTCCCCTTAAACATTTGTCCTCTACACTTCCTCTTTATTCACAACTGCATGTTAATTTGTGCTCTTTTAATAACAGGAAATATATGTAGCAAACTTTCTGTATGAGATAAGTGTTGAGCTTATAGGGCATTGAATATATTGCAAAGTACTACTTATAAGTTGACTGTCTTCTTTTGAAAAATAAATGATTATTGTTTTACATATTCTCTTTTTTGTTGAGCTTATAGGGCATTGAATATATTGCAAAGTACCACTTATAAGTTGACTGTCTTCTTTTGAAAAATAAATGATTATTGTTTTACATATTCTCTTTTTTAACATTTATTATCTGTTTTTGTTTTGTTTTTTGTTTTGTTTTTTACTATTTTACCAGGCAGTGCAATTTCATAGGGTAAATAAGAAAGGAGCCGGGTGCAGTGGCTCAAGCCTGTAATCCCAGCACTTTGGGAGGCCGAGGCAGGTGGATCACAAGGTCGAGAGATCGAGACCAACCTGGTCAACATGGTGAAACCCCGTCTCTACTAAAAATACAAAAAATTAGCTGGGCATGGTGGCATGTGCCTATAATCCCAGCTACTCAGGAGGCTGAGGCAGGAGAATTGCCTGAACCCAGGAGGCAGAGGTTGCGGTGAGCCGAGATTGCGCCATTGCACTCCAGCCTGGGTAACAAGAGCGAAACTCCATCTCAAAAAAAAAAAAAGAAAGGAGTCTTTTCCTCAACATATTTATTTTTTGAACTGTTAAGTACCTGGATTTCATTATGTTGACCCTTTAAGAACTTTTTTTTTTTAACAAATAAATATTTTTGTGACAGATCAATTATTGTCAATAGGTCATATGTCTTTTCTAATGCCTCCTTGCCAGAATTTTTTATGGTCTAATTTCTGCTTTATGGATGAGGAGAATGATTCTCAGAAAAGTATGCCCTATCATTTTATCCAATAAATGTTTATAGAGTGCCTGTTAATCACTACACAGTGTTTTAACTCATGAACTATTACTGTGAACAAAACAGACTGAGTCTTCGTAACTAGACTTTGTAGTCTAGTGAGAGAGAAAAATGATAAGACAAGAAAAAAAGTCTCTCACTGGATTTTGTAGTCCTGTGTGAGAGAAAAATGATACATAAGAAAATATACAATCAGTCAGATGATAAGTGCCAAAATCACTGAGAGCAGTTTCTTCTTCCATCTGCAGTCACAAGAGTTCTGCTTCCCACACTTTAGATATTACTCATTATTTAATTTTTGGAAAGCCTGAAGTTAAAATGATACCTCCCTGTCTTTGTTATGTCTTTAAAAATAAGTGAGGTTGAACTTTTTAAACTGTTTCTTGGCACCTTCTTTTTCTATGAACTATTTATAACTCCTTTGCTACTTTTCCTTTTATTATATTTCTTTTTCTTTGTTCTTTGCATTCTAAGGTAATTTACTCTTTGAATATCATGGATTGCAAGTACTTTTCTTACTTTGTACATTTTATGGAATTTGGTTACTTGCTGTTTATACCAAAACCAAGGATATAGTGATACAAATATTAATTATAAATAATAATGTAACAATTCTAGAAGAAATTGTGGGCAGTTGATAAGAAGATTGATATAAATCCTGAAAACAATGAAGAAACTGATGATTTTTCCTAAGTTGCCATCTGTCCCAACATTGTGTGCCAGCATCCACATTTCCTCAGTAGCATGGTTTCATATATTTTTCACATGCTAAATTCCCATATCTATCTACTTTTTTTACTCTGAGTCTTTGATCTCTCACTCCACAAACCACTAAACTCTTTATTGTTACTTCTGAAATATTTTAAAGACAGATTAGGAAGAAATCCCTCAAAAATCTTTTATGAAACATCTCTAGAAATTCTCCCTTATTTTTTATAATAACTTTACTTCTATTTCTATAATTATTTTCCCCTGTCATTCCCTCATCGTGTTATTTTGTTTTAGATAACACTTATTAATTTTAGAAAAACACAGCTAAAATAATGTTTTTTTTTTACCTAGAAAACAGATGTCTTCCAATTTTTCAGTTTTCATGTTCTTCAGTTGGAATTTTAGGTTTCTTCATATAAGAACATTTCTCACTAAACATTTTTATAGCTATCTTATTTGTTAATATTATAAAATGAATCTTTTCTCCCTTTGTTTTCTTACCTGAATACTTATATATATAAATCTATTATGTTCTGTGTGCTCATTCCATAACATTTAACTTTTTTGCAAAAATTGTTTAACACTCATGTGTTTTCCAAGTATAGCTTTTTAAAAAGAAATTATTTCCAAGTATTAATGTGTTACTTCTATTCCCAAACCAACAATTCGCAGAATTCACTACCCACACTGTGAGAAGTGAGTCACCCCTGGGCAACCCAACAAAAACTGAAAATAATGAGACAGAAGGAGCAAGATACATCAAGTTTCCCAGTTACAGTGAATAGATCCGCAATAGGCTGGTCAGAAAAGAGTGGTTCTTTGGAGGACAGGAGCGGCTGGACATGCAGGTGAGAGAGAAAGGAGAGGGAGTTCATCAGTACTTGGGATTGGAGACAGACCACTTCTGGGTTTTGTCCATCCTTTCAGCCATTCCACACAGAAGGCAGCAAATTTAGGAATAAAAATTGAATGCTAGACTCAGGTGCTCTCTCTTCCTCTTGAGACTAAACATCCCACAGGTGGCATGACTTCCTCTCTGCTCTCTCAATTCATTGTTCCTACCCTCCTGGTCAAGCATTGTCTGTAATCAAGTAGGTGAGTTCACTTAATTGCGGTTTAGCAAACAGATTCTGCTTTCACACTAAGCTGTTATTGAATGGAAACTACAGAAATCAGATGATATTTTGTCTTTCACTTGTGAATCTTTTACCTTATATATCAGTTATTTTAGAGCCTAGGCAAAAAGTGGAATCTGATTGGGCCTCTCATAGACCTGCAGAAGAATTCAATGTTCCTGAGGGTAGACAACTGGTCTTGCTTAACACCTATTCTCCAGACAGGGGTTAAGAGTGGAAACTCTGGACCCAAACTAAATTGATTCACAATCAGGCTACAGTATTTATAGCTCTGTTATGTGGGCTAAGTTAAATATTTCAATAAATCACATTTTAACATAAAAGTATGCATGTGAGAATTAAATTAGATAACCTATGATAAAGTTTAACACAGTAAATATTACATGCTAAGCAATCAGTAAGAGGTAGTGATGATTATTATGACACATGAGACTATTGCTCCATAGTGCTATCAGACCTTTCTCATAAACTTCCTCTTTTGCCTCTACTTGATGCTGTGACATTGTGGTCTCCCTAGTTGATCTTAAGCTGTGCCACAGGAGGGAAATTCATTCCTTACATGAATAGAAGTGTTCTTCTCACTCTTTCCAAAGCCCTTCTAGCTATTAGTGATATGCAGAAGGCAGGAGTGCAATTGACAAGGAAAGAAATCACATCAAAAGAATGCTATGATTACAGCCTAAATTTCTCAAAAGAAGACATAGTTGGAAGATATATTGTTCTAAACTTATGCTGCAGATACCCTAAAGGTAAGTTGAACGTGGCCAGAAATTGAATTATCAGTTACTGTTCCCTGCATACTATGGGCAAAACTTGCATTTGTCATCACCATCACTAAAGCACAGTAACAACCTTTGAGAAGCTATTGTTCATGAGGGACAGAATGTGACAGCATCATATGACATACCCAGAATTAATAAATTAGGGAACTACAGAGTCAAAATGATCCAAATTGCTTCAGTGTAAACAGAAAACTGCTCCATAATGTCATTATCACTGCGCTATGGTTAATAACAGGTACTACCTCTTTCTTGAGGAAGTAGATATGAAATAAGATAGAAATTGTACATTGGCAATAAAATATGGTAAGAGATCGTTCTTAGGCATAAATAGGAATAGACTGTTCCTGTTGATACTATCAGGAATCTTCACAAGCTCTAATTAGACAATAAATAAATGTGCTACCTCTTTTCTATTCATGATTCTAAACAATCTTCAATAATCACTACACCCTATATGGACTCATGAATATTCTAATGTATCTTGGAGCACCACAAAAATATTTTTTTCCAGGGCCCCACACACCTAGGGGTGGCCTTGAATGCCAATATATTAAGTCAAATAAAACAAGTAATATGACTAATCTTCATAAATCTTGAATATATATTTGATAAGTTTTAACACATTTGTTCAAAATGTAGTGGAAAACTCAAATTTTGAATATTTCATTGACAAAGTGTCTGTTTCAGTCTTAAAGCTAACCATATAATTATTGATGAAACATTAGAAGCTTTGGATTTAGACAGATTTGAATTTGAGTCTGGTTTCTGTCACTTTCTGGCTTTGGTTCCTGAAAACACTATTAAAGCCTTTGTTTTCTTATCAGTAATAATAAGAAAGGCAATCTTATCTATGTCATTGGACTGTTGTGACAGTTAAGTAAAATATTGCTTGCAATACACTTAGCAAAGTGACTGGAACATGGGAAGAAGTAAATAAATGTCTATTGAAATCACCATCACCCAAGCTGAGAAACAACTTAACAATGTATACAGTATATTCATAAGGAAAACCACAGGATGTCAGTGTATATAATTCTGAGTAAGCTGAGGGATGAATATTCTTGGATGACAAAACTAAACATTGTAAAGAGAGAATTCTCTCCAATTTATTTTATGTGTTTAATGCAATTCTAATCCAAATTCCAAATTATTTCTTAATGTAATAAAATTACTCTGATCTTCATAGGAAATATTATACAGAAAATCTTAGAGGGTTTTTTAAAAATGTGTAATGAGAAAGGGTTTGGACTATCAAATGTATAATTATACAATAATATAATAATCAGAACTGGGAAGTGCTCCCGTAAGAATTAACTGACAGATAAAAAAAACTAAAGAACTTAGAAACAAAAGTTTTAGGTTATGAAGACATAGATCAAGATTTAGATACAGATATAAAGTGAACATTCCAAAACAATAAAGATATGGACTATTCAATACATGAAAGTGAGAATTGATCAGACAAAACAAAATTGTAGTGTTCTCTCTCTGTATTACCCAGTAACTCCAGATGTCTCAAAGACTAAAATCTTTAAAAAGAAAACAGTAAGTATTTATAAGTACATGATTGTGTGCAAATAAAAGCATAAAGCAGAAGTGTGATATACTGAACACATTCAATGTTTTGTATTAAAATATTACCAAGTAATTCTTAAAAATCAGTACTCTAACAAATAGTGTGGGGCACATGGTTTAAATTCAATAATAATACAAGTGTTCAGTCATAGGGGAACATTTTAGACAGTTATGGTAAACTCATATAATACAGTTTTTTTGCAACCATTAAAATGATCTTTGAAATGGCTTTTGTTAATTTTGAAAATAATATGATGCTAAGAAAAAAAATCTCAAAGATAAAAATCATACAATATGACTCAATTGTATTAGAAATAAAAAAGATAGAAATAAATCAAAATCTTAGAGTGGATAACTGAATTTTTCTGTCTTTATGCTTTTCTGTATTTCCAGTATAGAATTTTTAAAGACACTATAATTGAAATATATATATATATATAGTTTATAAACCAGAAACAGTTCTCTGATGATGAGAAACTTAAGATGAACAGATATTTTTATTTAAAAGGGGGAAGAGAGAAAACATTTCTTTTTGGAAATTTTCAAGTTTATATAGCTACAGGGCTTTAACATACTTTGTTTTTTCTGGTAGACTAGAGAGAATGAAGGAAGTTAGTGTTGAAAATATAGTTGGCATCTCCTTAGTGGTGAGAATTAAACCAATAAATCACATGAGTCCCTTCAGGTAATCATCTGAGCTGGCAAGAATAAAGCATTTATCATTAAACTTTAGACCCCCACTTACTTTTTGGGTGGTGGTTGACATACAGGAAATGAAGTCTGGGGTATAAGCAGCATAAAAAAATGATTTTAATTTTTTTTAAGCAAATATCCATGGAGAAACACTTATGTAGTGAAGAGTTTTAGAGAGTGATAACACTGAAGTTGTCATTACATTTAACCAAGTCCTTGATGCGAGAAATTTCAGTTCATTGTTGACGACACAGATTGCAGAAGCATATGGAAGCAATTAGAGGCAAGTAAATGGAGACTGTGGGTGCAGGCTGCATATTTGTGGAGCTTGACTAGATAAAAGGAATAATATAGGATGAGATCTAAAAGAGGCAATGAGGACTCTGATATCTTCTTTCAGAGCTGAGGAAATCTGAGCATGAAAGCAAGCCAAAGACGACGACAAAATTGATGATTCTATGGTGGGGGTGCCAGAGTGGGGTGAATAAGAGAACAGTATCTCATTATGAAGGAATAGCAAGTTCTGTAGCAAAGGCTGAAGGGTTAGATTTCCAGATAAGACGATTCCTCTTCTGCTGAGTTTAGCAGGAAGTAAGTTCTGATAGATGTAAAAATTCTTCAGGAGACAGGCAGCTGGGGCAGGCAAGCAGTGTAGGGCATGCATTCAAGAAGCAGTGGATCAGAACAGAAGATTCTGGCTCTCCATGAATCAGATGCATGAGCTGAGGACATGCCTGGTGTTTACCGGGCTTACTACCCTTGCTGAGTCTGTTTCTGCTCTGATCAGTGTTGGGATACAACGCAATCTATATGATTTTTTTATGTAATATAGAAAAGTTCCATATTATATGAAATTCCATATTATACTAAACTTGGAAATTCCCTTGGAAAAGTTGTAGTGCATTCTTATAAATAGATAGTAATATTTATCATGAAATGAAGTGGGAAGAGGGCTATATGAAAATACAGAAAGGGTAAGAGCTTTCGGAGCAATACACCAGAAATTTTAGGGTGATATTCAGGCTTCAGAAGAATGGAAGAAGCATACGTGGCAGCCCTGACAGCAGCTTGTTAAATTCCTGATGAACCCCAATGATCTTGTTGCCTCATTATGATGCTTTGATGAGAGTGCTTAATATGTTTAAGCTTAAGGTTCTTCTTGGACACTATCTTCACTTACTATTGGACCTCTAAAGTGAAATTGTCTCTCAGGCTCCCCCATAATTGCCTTTTAGATTTACAGTTGTTGGGTACTATGGAAATATCTTAGAATCTAAATGCACAGTGGTTCCGTGGGAACAGAAAGGTTCTCACGCATGAGAAGCTCCATAAAACATCTACAGCATTGTCTTAGGTTGCTTGGAGAAACTGCATTCATATTCATAATGTATTGTATAATTATGAGATACTGATTTTCATATTTCCCAGTGTGCCTTTTCAGCTCTGTTGTATAACCAAATTAAAGGAGACTACACAACTTTACAAATTAGAGTGTTCTGTTTTGTATGTTGCATCTGACAGTACTTTATTTTTAATTTGTTCATCATTGATCCTAATAAAGACAAACTGTCATTGTAACCATTGCCTGGAATGCAATACATTAGTTTTATTGCATCTATAACAGCTGCTCATGTGTCTCTCCCTCTGTCATTCAATGATGATTCGTCCTTTTCTCTAGGCAGTGCCAGAAAATCTGGAAGAGCTCACAAAACAACACCTCCATATGAACTGGATTAAGCAGAGGAAATTTTCATTGTATATCACTGTATTTCTCCTACTTAATACAGAAAGAGGTTATATAAAAGAAAGGCACTTTATGCATATGTAATGAATAAATGAAGAATAAATATTTCACTTTTTCATTAGCTTTGTATTTGCCTACTTCCTTGGCCTCAGTTTCCTCTGATTGAAATTGGGAATGAGACTAAACCATGTGAGAGTCAAATGAGTAAACTGTATTTCCTGGAGATACAAACTTTGTTAACTTTGTATCTCTGGGAAAGAGATGCAAGTCTATTCTATTACGTACCTGGGAAATATTTATAATGATGTTTTAAATCTCAAATTAATGCATATAATAACCGTTATATTTATTTCCGTTGTTTAAAAAGTATTTGCCATGAAAAATAATGCTTGCTTGTATGTCTGTGCATATTCACAGGTACCTCCTATGAATCTATTTGGACATAATATATTCAGGTTTAAGATGTAATAGGTAACACTGTGCCAAAGCTTAGACATAAGATAGGGCAAAGGAAACAAGATACGGTCAACAGTAGATTCTTAAAGTGGGGTGCATGATTAGCCATCTTCCTCAAAGTCTGTTTCTCTCAAGATTTGTCTGTCAGGCAAATGTGCTGCTCAAACTTCCTTCTAGGGGGCAGCAGTGCCCTGGATTTTTGCCAGTATTCCTTCCTCTCTCTTTAAAATCTTCTTCAGTGACTTAGGTCTTCTTCGAAGAGTGAGAGTCAAAGGAAATATTTGTACTAATTTTGTTATTACATGGGCATACTGATACAAGAAAGTTAATATTCCATCAAAAGTCACTAGAAGGAAGGGTTGTTGGAGGGCATTTATAAAGAAAACATAACATGGTACAGTTAAGAGGAAACTAATATATTAAAACGACTGTACAGAGAGAGAGGCCCTCATTTCAGTATTGAATATATAGTGTTCATTTTTACTAGTATATTTTGTCTACACTTTATTGCTAGCATAATAAAATCAAGGGTAAATGTATGTTTATTTACAGAATAAAAATTTGAGACATGAGATTTTAAGTATGTGAGAATTAAAATCTGCTAAATAAAAGATTTGCCCAAGAAGTGTAAAGATTTCTGAAGAACATGCAAAAAGATTTAACTCTTAGACTTTCTTAAAATTGCTGTGATTTGTCAGGAATGGAGAATTTATGATTTTTATTTTGAATGGAGATTATGGTTTTACAAAACAACTCAAAATACTTAGCAGAAATGAATTCAAAACTCTTGACTCCTGTTTTAGTACTCTACTGGTTGAGACACTAGACTGTAGTAAATCTTGACTACAGATTTTATACATAAAATTTTATGTCTTATGTCACTTGGCCATATTCAATTACAGCTCTAATTATAGAGAAGTTATTAAAATGTTTAGCAAGTTTTACAGTTTTGTATTATGTTCTCTTTTATATCATATGTGCTAGACCCTCCTCCCAAACTCTTGAAATAGTGGATTTAGTACTAGGACCATGATGACTCATATGACTCTGGTCATCTATCGGGAGAAAGATGGTGCTTCATCTGTTGCTACTAAAAATTAACCCATAATGTCTCCCTTTTCCTAACACCATCATTATCTGGGTAGGATGAGAAGCACTTCTACTTTACCTCTTATTTCCGATTAAGTCTTCTCTTTGAATTAATGTAACCTGGATTTTTATTTTAATCATATTTCAAATATGGTAAGATTATACAAGAAAAAATATTATTTGGCCAAGCTTCTGAAGTGTTCTGGCATAGCTTTGCTAATTATATTAGAGAGAAATTTTGCTTGACATTATTTTTCAAAATATATGGTACTGACATTGTGTCTTTTCTCCAAGGGAGACAAAGTAATACACCAAATGGGAAAAATTCTTCTCTGAGTTATATATAACTTAATTTTTGCACCAAGCTCTTACTCATCACTCTTAATTGCCAAAATCTTAGAGCTCTGAAAAAAAATACAGTGCTACCCCTAATCATATGAGATCTGATATTCTTATCTAGAAAAATCTTCACTCTTTAACAGCTTCCTTCACTTAACATTTGGTGAAAAAGTGCAATAACTACTGAGGAAGTGTAAATATACTTCAAACATGCTCACTGTTCTTTTTTCTTACATTTCCTTGTCTCTTATTTTAAAAATATGTGTTATTGATACAATGGGAGTAACACTTTTAAGATAAATTCAGAAATGCCCCTGTAGGATCAACCATCCGACATGAAATGTGAAATTCTGTCACACTGGTATGAATGACTGCTACTATAATCACCGGCTCCTCTTTTATGGGGGGTTTTATTAATTAAATGTAAAGTCTGCCATTGGCCTTATAAAAGTGCTCATCTGCTTTCCTTTAATTTCAAGTAGATTAAAAGTGAGATTTGGTGTTAATTAAAAACTTAGAATTTATGGGGATTTTAATTGCAAACAACATTTCAGTGGTGAGTACTTAGATGACTTCTTAGTTCTGTTTGGTAATCAACATGGTATTGAACAATGACAGGATAAAACATAAATCATTTGAAGAAAAGAATGCCATCATTAGCTCCACTGTCCATACATAGCTTAAATCCTATGTAGTTCGGGTGCATGTAAGAGGAGAAGCTCAACAGCTCAGGCTAAACATTTACCTTGATGCCTGGAAATTTCATTCTTTCTATTTGGAAGGATAGCAATAAAAGTCAAAAAGTCATTATCAAGATTAATCAATTTAATTGAAATACTTTGACACTGTTTGATTTCAACTATCTATTTTTAAGTTGAATTTAGGATGTATAGGGTAACTGATGACCAAGAGATCCATGGAAGTTTCCTATTATTTATTATCTTAACCAAAGGCTGGTGTGTGTGTGTGTGTGTGTGTGTGTGTGTGTGTGTGTGCGTGTGTGTGTGTGTGTGTATTGGGGTGGGTAAAGACATCTTCTGTTGGAGCCTGTAGTACACCTATTTTTCAATTAGAATCTTTGCATGTTCTCTTCTGGCATGAGTCAGGTTTAGCCTTGACACACTGGGCTTTTAAGGGGAGCTCTATCTTTGCAGTCCAGGCTACATGTGACAAGATTAAATTGGCACACTTTACTGTACAGCTCTTGTGTTCTGGCAGCACTGGTCTGGCTGATACCTCTGAGAGAAGGCTCAGCTGTCACTCAGTGACCCATTAACACTACCGTTCCTTCCTGCAGTGTCATTTTTCTCATTCTTATGGAGATAATGCTCCCTGGAGATCTCTAATACCTGGAGGAATGAAAGAGAACAGCACAGACAGGCTAACTATCAAAGAGGGTGCAAACAACACAGCAAGACCATGAATTCCAACAGTTGAATTTTAAATTGAGTGAAAAGATGAGGCCTATTATGATGGCTGGGTTCAGAAGGTGGGGAGAGGATCAAGTTTTAAGAGGTATCATAACTTTTTAACAAGCTATTTTCTCTTTTCTTCCTGAATATTAACAGAAGTACCCAAAATAACAATTGCAATAGGATATAGAGAAGGCAGCTTCTTTGCACATGTAATAGGAAAATTTGGGTAAGAATTTTTCATTTGCAAATAGGCAATGAATATAAAACAGAGCATGCATTAAGATGAAAGGTTTAATATTCTAAATAGAACAGGATACCTGATTAGGGTTGGCTTATTGGTGCACAAAATTGCCTTCCTGGTAAAAACACAAAGAGAGAGAAATGATATGTGATCTTTGTAGCCCTTGGTCTAAGGCTTCTTTTCTCTTGTGATTGAACTATTACTGGTGGCATAAGCAAACTGTTGCTCTCTTGTAGTCCAAACTGTATATTGTTTGATGGGTCACTTTATAAGAAGTTACACTTTCTAATGGTTACTACATAAAAAGGCATATAAGAACATGTTTCTAGATTTCCTGGACTAAGGCTGATCCAATTTGATATGAAAGCAAAATAAATAAATAAATACCACTTGAAAGTCTGTGGAAACCTGCTGAAGACATCTTTATAGAAAGCCAAAAAGAAAAAAAAAAAAAAAAAGGAAAGAAACAAGAGGAAGAAAAAAAGTAAATTAGTCAGAAAATAGGGATAAAACTGGGTAAAACAGGGATTCAATATTGTTTAAAAAAGTAAGAAAAAGTAGAACGTCACAAACTACAAACTTTTTATCACAATCTGCCCCTCAACCCTGCCTCCCTACCTCCAATTTTCCCACACAAGGCAAAGAATATTACTGGGTTTAGATGGTTATTTTCAGGCTGAGGTTTGTATATGTCCTCCCTCTCCACTTCAAGTGTCAAAGGTACTAGAAGCCATTAGGATAAATGTGGCATATTATTTGAGAGTACTGAGGTTTCTTTAAAAGGAGTTTTTGTTAATGCATGTGCTTATTTTGATTTTAAAGTTATCTATTTAAGCTACAAATAATTTACAGCTTTGTTTTTATATCAAAATACATATGGCACATTATGGAGTAGGATAAATATTCATACCTATTTTAAAGACCAAAAACAAGACACAAAAGAACTACCGGTAGGAAGCAAATACCTTTGGACTAACTCTCAGGACTCTCGTCTGCCTCAGGGATTGAATTTGTTCCTTTCTTCTATTTGATGTGCTTGGGGGTAAAGCTTAAGATACACTGCTCCAGGGTTAGCAGGGAAAGGGGACTCAGACTATTGAGGTTCGGCAATCATGGCGGTTAATTAGGATGGCCTGTAGTTCCATCAAGCCCTCCAGAAAAGGAAACCACTATTAGTCTTCATTTTACAGTTGGCAGGTACTGTACAAATCCGTCAGCTCAGGCTGCGTGTCCCGTGCTCCCGTGCTGTGCAGGACCTGCCTCGGTCCCCAACGTGTGTTGCCCGGATGGCGCATCGGAGCACCGGAAGGAGCCGCGCAGCCGCGGCTCCACCTTCCGGCAGTCGTTAGGAAACGTCACCAACGCCGCCGCTGCCGCCTCCGCCGCCATCCACAGCACTCCATGAAGAATATGCTGGCTGCCTTCGTCTCCCACGTGTTGAGGCGTATCACGCAGAAATCAGCTCGCAGAGTGCTGGTGGCATCCCGTAACTACTCAAATGACGCTACATTTGAAATTAAGAAATGTGATCTTTATCTGTTGGAAGAGGGTCCCCCTGTCACCACAGTGCTCACCAGAGAGGAGGGGCTTAAATACTACAGGATGATGCTGACTGTTCGCCGCATGGAATTGAAGGCAGATCAGCTGTACAAACAGAAATTCATTCGCGGTTTCTGTCACCTGTGCGACGGTCAGGAAGCTTGCTGTGTGGGCCTTGAGGCCGGCATAAAGCCCTCGGATCATGTCATCACATCCTATAGGTCTCATGGCATATGCTATACTCGGGGAATTTCTGTCCGATCGATTCTCGCAGAGCTGACAGGACGAAGAGGAGGCTGTGCTAAAGGAAAAGGAGGATCGATGCATATGTATACCAAGAACTTCTATGGGGGCAATGGCATCGTCGGCGCACAGGGTCCCCTGGGCGCTGGCATTGCGCTGGCCTGCAAATATAAGGGAAACGATGAGATCTGTTTGACTTTATACGGGGATGGCGCTGCAAATCAGGGGCAGATAGCTGAAGCTTTCAACATGGCAGCTTTATGGAAATTACCTTGTGTTTTCATCTGTGAGAATAACCTATATGGAATGGGAACATCTAATGAGAGAGCAGCAGCCAGCACTGATTACTACAAGAGGGGCAACTTTATTCCCGGGCTAAAGGTCGATGGAATGGATATTCTGTGTGTTCGTGAGGCAACAAAATTTGCAGGTGACTACTGTAGATCCGGAAAGGGGCCCATAGTGATGGAGCTGCAGACCTACCGTTATCATGGACACAGTATGAGTGATCCTGGAGTGAGTTATCGTACACGAGAAGAAATTCAGGAAATGAGAAATAAGAGGGATCCTATAACGCTCCTCCAAGATAGAATGGTAAACAGCAAGCTCACTACTGTGGAAGAATTAAAAGAAATTGGGGCTGAGGTGAGGAAAGAAATTGATGATGCTGCCCAGTTTGCTACCACTGATCCTGAGCCACGTTTGGAAGAGTTAGGCCATCACATCTACAGCAGTGATCCATCTTTTGAAGTTCGTGGTGCAAATCCATGGATCAAGTTTAAGTCCATCAGTTAAAAGGAGGCTAGGTGTGAATTTATCATCAGTTTCTCAATGGAACATTCATGGTCAAATTTAAGAAAACTGTGTTCTCAGCTCTGTTAAGGAGGAATAAAACTCATAAAAGCCTTTTAAACATTTATTAAAAGATATTAAGAGATTAAAAGATTGAAAGGCATACATTCAATAAAAGTGGTATTATATTCTATTATACTGTCTTTTTTGCTTTAAAAGATACTATATAGGTAAAAATTGAGTGTGAATATCTTAAAGATTATTTTGAAATTTATACAAGTCTAAGATAGGAAAAGCAGATTATTTAACTTCCCAAACTATTTGTCGTAATAGTTCCATTTGATTTAGCTTTATATCATTTTAATAAAAACTCTTCTTTAAAGGAAAGATGGTTGTCTCCTGCTTCCCCTGGGTTTCTATGTAGAATCACCATCCTGAGGTAAGTAGATTGTTTCAAGCTACATCAGGACACCTATTATTATGTAACCATTTACTTGAATTAACTAATAATACAGTTTAGTGTAATAGTGTGCACATGTGCACTTGTGTGTGTGCACACCCACACATGTGGTGCTGAAGCTTGTTAACACCATTTTCCAACAATAAATGATATTTAACAGGGCATGGAAGGAAGAACAAGGATTTTTTTCCTATTGCATATGAATATACAATTGTTTTCATATTGTTGTCTATATTATAAGATATATTATTATATTTTTAGTCCACTAATCTTAGGGAAAAATGTAGCAAAAATTAAAATCCTGGGAAAAAACTGCATTCCACTTTCATCTTTAAGTTAAAGCCACTTTTACTTTGCAATCCACTTATATATTCTAGAGTTTAATGGGCCATTCCAGTGAATTTCAGATTGAAATATGAATAAACAGAGATGGTAGCTTCAAAAGAGTTAAGCAGAGGAAGTGACGTTAATAAAAAGTTGAAAGCAAAATCTACCTTCCTATTAACCATGTGCTAGTAATCACTACATGATTAACTATTTAGTATCTTTTAATGCAACTGATCATTCACAGATAACTTTTTCCAAAGGAAAACCCAACATGTCTTTTCTACAGTCCAGCACCATGTCAATTATCAAGTCATGATTTGGGGAAAGCAGTTTTACTTGGTTATATTTGACTACCTGCAATCCTACTGAGCTTGGTATTTGGTATATGTCACTCTTCTGAGATAGACTAAAATCAGAAATGAGAATTTGTCTGTGATTTAAGAAATAGTAGGTGGAACATACTAAAACAGTGAAAGGTTAATCCTTTTTCTTTACTGTACAACATCTACTTTTACAAATAGAACCTAGATGCTAAGAAATAAGAAAACCAAAAGTTCAGAGGCCTGTGAGAAGACGAACATATGTACATATACGTACAGGTTTTAATCTCCGTATCTTATCCCAAACAAGTTTAAACAAGATAACCTAACATTCTGTATTCAGAAAGCAAAGATAAAAATTGTTTTGCTTATATGTAAGTGATATTACTAGTTTTAACATGTTTTGGTTAGAATGCTGCAACTGTTCAGAGGTACTTGGATTGGATTCCTACAATCAAAAACAAGGACTTTTATAAGAGATTCAGAATAATAAGTACATTCTTCTAATGATAAAGAATTCTTTTTATTTTGACATACTGATATTTTCACATCTTTGCAAGTGAAAGATAAGCTGCTCAATTAAAGCTATTTTACATATGTAATATACATAAAAAAATTTTAAAGTTCTTTAATAGATTCTTTTGATGCCAGCAAAAATTAAGATACAAACAACTGATTAGAAATGAAATCATCCCTAATCAAGATACACAGATATTGTACTTCACTTCAGGAAAATAATCCAAATTTTGTTGTTATAAAGGAATAAAGTATATTTGTTATAACACAATATAATCAAATTACATTAAATTTGTTATAAAGGAATAAAGTATATTTGTCATAACACAATATAATCAAATTACATTAAAGCAAGGAGTTTTCAATGTTTTCTGTATTAAAAAATGTTCAGATTTCTGGCATACATTGGTAATGATAATCATATCACTGGTTGCACACAATTCTATTATCATGCAAACAAAAACCAACCAAAAAATTCAACATGTTGGTTTCAATTAGGTTAAGATTTATTGCTTGGCTAATAATAGTAATAATTTATCAAGCTGTGAACAAAAGAGGTGTAGCAATCTAGCAATTGGATTCTATTTCTTGTCTGTAGCACTGGGCTACTCAATCTGTTTTATCCTTACATTAAAATATCTACAAAGCTATGATAGTCATAATAAGAATTTCACTGTTGCAGCAAAGCTAGACTATCTGAGAAAAGGAAGAGTGCCTAATTTATTAATCTTTATGATATATTATGATAAAGGATTGTGTAGTAAGTGTAGAATGGAATAAGAAAGGAGGTTAAAAAAAGATTTATAAAGAGTATACTAGAATATATCAAAATTACACTTTTCACAAAATTAATGGGTATACCTTTCCATTTAGTGTACAAAAAACAGAGCATATTGTTAGGGAAATTTAACTTGAAAATTTGTGAGCATTAGGTTTTCAAAAATTGAAATATAATTCACAGACCATAAAATTTACCCTTCTAAAAGTGTACAATTCAATGGTTTTAGTACATACACAAGACTATGCAACCATCACCGTTGTCTAATCCTAGAATATTTTTATCATTCCCATTTTCAGTCAATCCTACTACTAATCTACTTTTTGTCTCTAGATTTGCCTATTCTGAATATTTCATATAAGCCATGCAATATGTTGGTCCTATATGACTGGCTGCTATCCGTTAGCTTAATGTTTTCATGTTTCATCCATGTTGTAGCATCACTCAGTACTATATTCTTTTTTATGGCTGAAAAACATTTCACTTATTCATCAGTTATTGAAGATTTTGAATTTTTTCTACTTTTTGACTATTCTGAATAAAGTGTTGCTAAGAAAATATTCAATCACAAAGACAATAAAAAAATTTGAATGTATTGTCTAAGGCAAACAACAGTATTCCTTATGATGCAATCCCTTTCAGTTATAAATCATGATGAAGAAAAGTGTTAAAATACTCTAAGCCTGAATATTTATCAACTCACATAACCTATTACTCCAATTAGATTTTGAATTACAATTTTAGATTTGCATAAAATTTGAGAACAATGTACAGATATACTATACACCCTGCAGCCACTTTCCTTTTTATTAACATTTTATATTAGTGTATGGCAAGGAAAAAGGTAAATTCAGCAGGCTTGTGTTATTCAAAACCTGCACATTGAAAGAAAGACTTCTCCTCACACTCATGGGAGATAATCTCTGAACCCTTGGAATATTCTACCTAATATGAGTGTTTGGGTGAGCCTCAGGCATTAGGCCATAATTTGCCAACATGACTGGAATAGTTTATCTTCATAATGTTAAGATAAACTATCCCTCTTTACTCCACTGAGAAGATATACCTGGTAACTTCTGCCTGCTTTGTCTTGAACTTATCTTCCTGTGTCTTTTCCCTTTGCTCATTTTAATTTGCATCCTTTCACTATAACAAACCATAACTATAAGAAAATGCAACCTAGCTTCTTAATTATACAGATTAAGAGGCTGTATAAAAAGGAGGAGGTCAAGAGATATTAAGTGGCTAATTCAGGTTCACACAATGATAGTGATAGCTATGGTATCAGTCCATTCTCACGTTGCTATAAGGATATACCTGAGACTGGGTAATTTATAAAGGAAAGAAGTTTAGTTGATTCAGAGTTCAGCATGGTTGAGGAGGCCTTAGGAAACTTAACAATCATGGCAGAAGGGGAAGCAAACCCATCCTTCTTCACAAGGTGGCAAGAAGAAGAATGAGAGCAGAGCAAAGAGGGAAGCCCCTTATAAAACTGTCAAATCTCAGATCTCATGAGAACTTCCTATCATGAGAATAGCATGGGGGGAACCATCCCCATGATTCAATTACTTCCCACCAAGTCCATACCATGACATGTGGGGATTATGGGAACTACAGTAAAAGATGACATTTGGGCGAGGACACAGCCAAACCATATCAGCTACTAATCATAGCCACTATTTTACTAGACTGCTTTTGAGTACAAGACACTATGCTTAGTATTTTGTATACATTATCCCACTTGATGTTTACAACATCCATGTAATATAGGCATTATAATCTCCATTTTACAAAAGAGGAAATGGAGGCACAAGTAAGTTGCTCAAGATTTTGCAATTTACAAATGGAGGATGCAGAATTAAAAGCCAGGCAACAAAGTCCGTATTTTGAAAATTACTTGTTTTGTACTGCTTTGTACAGTAATAACCACCATGAAACCTGTTTTAAAATGGTTCATTAATAAATGAACGAAGAGAATTACACAGAACTAAGGAATTGTATCAATTACAATAAACTGAGTCTAGATTTCAGGTCTAGAGTAGAAACACAAAGACCATGACTAGGAGGAAAACAGACACAGGAAACAGGAGGTAAGGCAGAATAAATACAGCCACAAAGTTATAATACTCCTCCCATTAAGAAATTGGATCTGTGTCCCTTCCTCTTGAATGTTATGACTGCTCTGACCAATAGAAACCAGCAGAAATGATGCTGAAATGCAGTTTCAGGGTCCAGTATATGAGAAACAGGCAGCTTTTGCTTTATAGCTTTTGAAAACATTCTTTCTAGGAGCTGTGATTCTCCACTTTAGAAGTTCAAATACACTGAGAACCATCTGCTAGAGAGGGCACGAGCAGACATTCTGATTACCAGTCCTTCCTGATCTCTGCCTTGCAGCCAAACCTGCAAAGGCAACAGAAACCTGAGTGATGCTCTCCTAGACCCTCCAGACAGCCCATAGACTAGCTGAAAGCTAACGAGTGATATCAGACAATGTCTGGCAAAATAGCAGAATCAAAACCAAACTCTCCCCAAATTCCCAATGTACCAAATCACAAGAAAAAATAAAAATGATTGCTTTTAATATTCTCATTTTTGAAGTACTTTATAGCAATAGAATAAAAATGAAGTTTAGACTCAGCAGAAATTAGAATTACATTGCTTATTCAATGCCAGGGATCTCAGGAGAATAGATGAAGGTTAATAAGCCAAGTCAGATTCAGAAAGCCCAAAGGATATTTCACTATATACGTTCACAATTTAGAAGTATCAAGGGAGAAGAGATGAGAACCAGTGAAAAGAAGACAGCCTAGGACAAAATGACAACCGTTAAACATATGATTTTACAAAATGTGAGGCTGGTTTCCAGATTATCCAGAATACCTACAACATGTGTTTTGAGGTTTTTGGAGTAAAATGTTGTCAACCATAGGTTTTGAAATACATTGCAGATTATATTTGCAATTTCAGCAACTGAGACTTGTCTGAGTCTGGGCAGAAGTTTTCTGTTGATTAATGAGTATCAGAGCTTAATGGGGCAAATCCAGCACTTGAAATGCCAAGGAAGTATATAAGCACTTTGTTGGGAGTGCACGGCTGTTTGTGATTCATCTGACTAAGTAGTAAAGAGGAATCTGGGCAGCCAAGGGCTCAGGAAGAATAGAACTTGAGAAGCAAAGAGGGAATGAAGTCAGGAATTCAGCCAAGTTAACAGCCATTGGACAAGGAAACCGACGACTAAATTGAAGGGCGGGGGAAAGAGTGGATTTATGTAATGAACAAGAGCAAGGGAACCAGAATTAGGAGTTGTCATTTGGTGGCCCTTGCGCTTTCACAGAAGTCAATACCTACTGGATGAATTGTATCGGTGGTATCTCTTGTCTTAATTAGTTCTTTAGAACGTAACGCTTCCTACCCAGGATCACTGTCTTAAAGCATCCCTTCCTTCATGTGGCATGGAAATAAATTAGAGTCTGAACTTTGGTGTCATTCACGTCTGGGTTCAAATCATGGCCCTGTCATCTATGAGAAATGGTATTTTGGAAAACGGAACTAATTCTATGCATCTTTGCTTCTCATCTGTAAGAAGATTCACCTGTTTGTTGTAAAAGTTAAGTTGTATGCTGAAATGCAGTTTCGGGGGCCAGGATATGTGAAAAATTGTGCTCATTAGTTTCATCAAAGCAGGACAATACTTGGCACAAAGTTGACGAAATTCTCATTCCTGCAGTGAGCACTAAAGTAACATCTAGTCCAGGCATACCCGATGTGATCAATTTCTGTGCCTGCCCACCTGCCCCTTCCTCCACTTCATCAAAGAAGGACAATACTTGGCACTAAGTTGACAAAATTCTCAGTCCTACAGTGAGCACTAAAGTAACATCTAGTGCAGGCATACCCGACGTGATCAATTTCTGTCCGTAGGAAGAGAGAGCTCTTCACTTAGAAAAAGAGCATTTAGAAGAGAGTATCCCATGTCAAATGAAAGGAAGCAAAAATCGCAGGTATTTTACATGTAGCTAGGTACAAGAATCACAGTGGTCAGAAGAAAATGAGAGCAGTATATGGGATGTCTTTTCTGAAATTCAGCCACCCTTTATTTTCTTCTGACCGTTTTTATCTTAAGTAACTCTCCTTCACCCAGCTTTGGATACAGAAAATAGTACAGAAGGGCCAACAAGTATGAACAGTAAGATTAGATGTACAAGCACTCGAACTACCCAATTTGATCCAAATTTTGTTTAGAACCGAGGTCAATTGATCTATTGACTGTAGTAAAGTGTGTAGATATTGTGCAGCCACTAATTTTTCAAAATCAGGGATGTGGAATACTGCTTTTATTGTAATATAGATGACTATGGATAACCTAATACTAGCAATTCCCTTAAAATTTGCCCCATTGTTTCTATTGTAGATTCCCTTTAAGGAACGCTCTGAAATAATAATAATAAAAACAATGATCTGATCAGGCTTGGAACACAAATCAAACAAAAACTCTCCGTTCAATCAGTACTGTAATTCTTTTCCACTGACTTAATCTATGTCTATTTGATCTATGAGGCTGATCTATATACCAAACAGCAAAGATGAGAGGTCCCTGTACTGGAATTTGAGAAGAAGAAATGGAAATTTTCTGCTGGCTTTATGCACAGAAAAGAACACAATCAAATTAGGAAACACTGAAGAGCAACAAAGACAGTTCATACAACACTTTCCTTTTGACAGGCCAATAAATACTCAAGCTGAATAATTTACCAAAAGAAAAAGGGCTTGCTGGAACCTCATGACCTTTTAAACAATGAGCAGGAGTTCAATTATCCACAAATGTTCTATTAAAAGTCTGCTTTCCAGGGCACAGTGTTATTTTAGCAGTCATACGTTAGAATTATTAATGAGAGGGAAGCACTGCCTTTGTCGTTTCTGTGTCCTGCTATAGTTTGTTACCTTGTTTTTATTTAAAAACACACTGCCACGTGAAATAGCACTTTGCCCAAAAAAGGGGAAAAATGGTAGGAGGAAGCAATTATTTTAATAATGATTCTGGCAAGTGCCAGCTATTAGATTTCACTGGAACACTTTATCTGCACATTACTAGAGTGATACTGTCACTTTAGAAACTATGTAATTTGCTTCCATTAGAGACAGAGTAACATGCCAACAGCACTCAAAGAATTTCCTCTATTGCTGTCCACATGGACCACAGTGTTGAGCGCTGCCAATCAATTCCTTGGGTGTTTATAGGCTTCAAATACTGGAGATCTTTCTTCTTACTGTATCTTGTACAAGCCCGTATCTTCCCTAAGACAAAGGTCTGCAGAAGTCATGTGTGGAATATCACATGTTTTGTAATTAAAGCACTGGAGTTTATTGCAATTACAAAAGAACATTGTGAACTCAGTTCTTATGGAGGCAACACAGTTCCTATGATTTAAATTTCTCTTCAAGAATCCTTTATCACTTCTCTCATTGCTTTTTAAAAATATTCTTCTAAATCCTTTATGTATTTTTCTATATCTTTCCGAATTGTTGGATTAGAACTAAGAACTCCATGTGATAAAAACTCTGACAGGTCTAAAGTTACTGGAAAAATTGTTTCACTATTCACTGAATTATGCTTACTAAGGAGAAAGAGTTGAATTTTTTTTTTGGACTTTTTTTTTAATTTTTTTTATTGCATTTTAGGTTTGGGGTTACATGTGATGAACATGCAAGATTGTTGCATAGGTACACACATGGCAGTGTGGTTTGCTGCCTTCCGTCCCCTCACCTGTATCTGTCATTTCTCCCCATGCTATCTCTTCCCACCTCCCCACACCCCGCCCCTCCCCCATTTCCCCCCAACGGACCCCAGTGTGTAGTGTTCCCCTCCCTGTGTCCATGTGTTCTCATTGTTCAACACCCGCCTATGAGTGAGAATATACGGTGTTTGATTTTCTGCTCTTGTGTCAGTTTGCTGAGAATGATGGTTTCCAGGTTCATCCATGTCCCTACAAAGGACGCAAACTCATCGTTTTTGATGGCTGCGTAATATTCCATGGTGTATATGTACCACATTTTCCCTATCCAGTCTATCATCGTTGGGCATTTGGGTTGGTTCCAGGTCTTTGCTATTGTAAACAGTGCTGCAATGAACATTAGTGTGCACGTGTCCTTGTAGTAGAATGATTTATAATCCTTTGGATATATACCCAGTAATGGGATTGCTGAGTCAAATGGGATTTCTATTTTTAGGTCCTTGAGGAATCGCCACACTGTCTTCCACAATGGTTGAATTAATTTACATTCCCACCAACAGTGTAAAAGTGTTCCTATTTCTCCACATCCTCTCCAGATCAGCCCCTTGTCAGATGGGTAGGCTGCAAAAACTTTTTCCCATTCTGTTGGTTGCCATTCACTCTACTGACTGTTTCTTTTGCCGTGCAGAAGCTGTGGAGTTTGATTAGGTCCCATTTGTCTATTTTGACTTTTGTTGCCATTGCTTTTAGCGTTTTGGTCATGAAGTCCTTGCCTACACCTATGTCCTGAATGGTTTTGCCTAGATTTTCTTCTAAGGTTTTTATGGTGTTAGGTCTGATGTTTAAGTCTTTAATCCATCTGGAGTTAATTTTGGTGTAAGGTGTCAGGAAGGGGTCCTGTTTCTGCTTTCTGCACATGGCTAGCCAGTTTTCCCAACACCATTTATTAAACAGGGAGTCCTTTCCCCATTGCTTGTTTTTGTCAGGTTTGTCGAAGATCAGATGGTTGTGGGTATGTTGTATTTCCTCTGAGGCCTCTGTTCTGTTCCATTGGTCTATATCTCTGTTTTGGTACCAGTACCATGCTGTTTTGATTACTGTAGCCTTGTAGTATAGTTTGAAGTCCGGTAGTGTGATGCCTCCTGCTTTGTTCTTTTTGCTTAGAATTGACTTGGCTATGCGGGCTCTCTTTTGGTTCCATATGAAGTTTAAGGTGTTTTTTTCCAGTTCTGTGAAGAAGGTCATTGGTAGCTTGATGGGAATAGCGTTGAATCTGTAAATTACTTTGGGCAGTATGGCCATTTTCACGATGTTGATTCTTCCTGGACTTTTTAAAATTATACTTTAAGTTCTGGGGTACATGTGCAGATTGTGCAGGATTTTTACGTAGGTATATACATGCCATGGTAGTTTGCTGCATCCATCCCCATGAGGGCACAATCAACTAAATTCTCAAATACACCTGTGATCACACCCAACAGAGGTGGAAGGTTGTCCCTTCCCAGATGAGTTAACTTCCTCTGAGTCACCCTTTACTACTCTATTTAAAAAAGGAGTATCACACTTACCTTGCAATGCTGTTATGAGGATTAGAAATTACATGTATAAATTCCTTTCAGCTTGACACACATTGAATATTCTATATAGTAGGTATGTTTTTCCTTCCCCTCCCCTTTTTTTTCTTTTTTTTAATCTCCTGTCTTATGTGAAAGGTTTGATTTTTCTCACATATCTTCTCAGAAAAACATTTACCTTTTACCTTTCACAAAAGTCATTTAGATTTTGACTCAGTCATTTCAAAAGCTTAGTCATGATTTTTATTCACAGATTCTAGAAACTCATTAACTATCATTTTTATTACATTATATAGATCATCAGTGGAAGATTTAGATGTCACCTGCTCTATAAATTGAGTGTACCACAAATGTAGTATAGGCATGAGTTTCTGGGAGGGTAGCTTTGCTATTCTTATTATCCAGACTTATCTACTTTGAACTGCACATTTTCTAATAACTCTACTGAATTCTATTTAAGTGTTAGTATGAAATATAGTAGAAAGATTTCATTAATATGAGATCTTTCAAATCTCTAAAATGCTATGAATCTTACATATATTAATGTAAAAATCTGACATATGCACAGTAAGTTTACATGTGTATAAATATTTCCTTTGAGAATTTGCTGTCTCTATTCCTTAATAAGGACTTTAGTTTTGTGCTAATCAAAGATATTAAGGGGCAGATGGCAGCATGATGTCAGGTTAGAGGAGCAGCAGTGCAAAAATTCTATTTATTCATGTTATTCATAAAGTTTCTATTATAAACAGCATTAAACTACTTACTATTCACCATAAGGGTATAAAAAGTGCATCAGAGCTTCAAAATCAATGACATGTTGCCCTCTGCCCAATGCTACTCTTTGGCAAAGAGGGAAGAAGCTGCTCCTGAAACTCAGCATGCCATTTTTTAATTCACACTTAAATTTCCACTTGAGGAGGCAAGCCAAAACAAACTAGTCCTCCCTAAGATGCACCCTGGGAATAAGTGTCCTCCCAACTTTAATAATTATCTGAGTAGAGTCCATCTTTCTCCCACTCCCCTTTTCCATCTGAATAGGGCTTATTTACTAGGCTCTAGTTGTTCTCTACTCTTTTTATTTGCATAATTCGCAGATGTCAACTTGCTGGCTCTATTCTGTTCCACAGAATGACAGTCTTTGTTTGATGAGTAAATTGTTCTCTCTTTGTAGCTATAATACTATATAAAAATTTTAAATGAAACAAATATCAGCATTTAGATAGATAGGTAGATATTGCATTTCCTAATCATATCCTGATTCAAGACTGCTTCTTCTTTTACAAATTAAGCTATGTGAATGCCTTCAAAACACTGTAAGAAATCTTGATTTAAACATAGGCTAGCTCAGAATATGTAAATAACTATTATTGTCCATTGGGTTCATTATATGCAATCTATAAAATCACATTACTCATAGGTAGGAAGCATATCATTGTTTAGTTAACAGATCTTAAAATAAAAATTAGAAACTATGGTTTTCTATTCATCTATAATATTTTATTAATGATTTCATTTTCTTCATTTGATTCTCTATGCAACTCAGCTTAATTCTTCAAATGTCAAATGTTTTCAGAATTATTAATTCTTTTGGTGTTTTCTTTACCTAGATTGCCCATAAGATATTTTTAAAAGAAAAATATTTGGGCTCAATAACATGCAGTGAAATTTGATTTGCAAATATTTTGCTCTAGTGGATTCTTTCTGGACTTTTATTACACTTGAATTTTTGTTCTGTTCCTTCAATTTGATTTATATTTGCTGCAGATTGGTTCACCCAATGGTTGATGACTGATCTCTAAATAACACTGAAGTGCAGGAAATAGTACATTTATTCATCTTCATAAAAATTATTGGTGAGTATTCTTGGAAGTGTAAGTCTGTATTAATAACCATATGTCACAACATGATTTTGTGCATTCTTAAAATTCTTCATATAGGAGCACTTTTCTTTTTTTGGCCAAGAATCAGAAGACCCTTAACTCATTTTAAAAAAGAAATTATTTGTTAATATATGAAAATTTGAATTGAATTGTATTCTGAGAAAATGGGTGTCTCTGGTGGCAAACACAATCACTTATAGTTCCCTTTTTTGTGTGAAGGTTGCAAATATATTCAAGATGCAAGCATATCTCAAAGTATTGCATTACCTTTCTCTTATTTTATATATATGTCAGCCTTTTACATGTGCAAGTAATACTGAAGTCTGACTTCACACAACTCTGTTATGATTGAAAAATATTGGAATATCTGTGCCTCCCTAAGAAAATTCTCTAGGATTCTATCCAGGTAAACTGTAAGTGGCTAGTTATGATTTTCATGACCTTTTAGAGTTTAGAAGTGAACATTCTATAGTCAGGGAGGTGTGTAGTATTTGAATTAGGCTGCCTGACATAAATGTAAAAAGAAATGAGGAAAGTGAGGTACTTTCTAGTGGCCACATGGTTAAAAACATGCAATAGATTTGACTATAATCTCTTCTTTCCTCAATTATCTATGAATGAACCAAAGTTAGTTCTAATAAATATTATATGAGAACCAAACACAGCAAACTTAACTATTACAATCAGCACTGAACACATGTCAAAGACTCCAGAAATAAAGAGCCAATAAAGTAAACATATAGTTTTACTGAAAGAATGAGAAAAATTGAATATATTGGCAAAGAAGAGAGAAAATGAAGTTACCCTTATGTAAAACTGGATTTCTCCAACTTCCTTTTCCAAAAGATCTCCAAAAAAGAACTTAGGATAGATTTTTTTGTCTATTTCTTTTACTGGTAAATATATGTGTTGTTCAAAAATTAAAGAGAAAATCAACAGAAAGGGAGTCTAAGACTTAAAAAAAAAAACAAAAAAAAACAAAAAAACATAGCATTAACATGTAATAGTCCCAGAGAGGACTTGGTAAACCATATGCTAGAACTGAAAAATCACATTGCTTTTTGAAACATAGGAATTTTGAATGTTCCCCTCCTTTTTAAATAGTTATCATTGGTGCTAGATATTACTGATTTAAAATTAAACTTTCCTGCATATTAATATAAATAAATTAAATATGTAGAGAAGAATAGACATGTCTTCCATGCCAAAAAATTTCAAAGAATTTCTGTAAATACTCTCCCTTTAAGTATATAGAACATAACTCCCAACTCCTTAAGTTTGAACCACACATAGTGACTTCCTTTCAAAGTATAAAATAAAATGGGGAAACACAGTAACTTTACAATGGAGAACACTGACAAATACCACCTAAGCCAGATAATCAAGGTCAAAATGAACAATAATAAATCACACTGATGTTATCTATCCTTGATATGATATGATGGAAATGGCACTTTATTTTTGTGGTCTCCTCAAAACATGTAACTCTAGTGTAATCATGAGAAAACTATGAGACAGACACTTCTGGAGTAGCATTATATAAAACACCTGATCAGTACTACCCAGACCAATCAAGGTCTTACAAAACAAGGAATGTTTGATGTAGGAGCCAAAGGTGTGGCCCTCTGAAGTTTCACTGAAAATCACTGACATGAAGTGGATTAATAGAAAAAAAGGCATACAAATTTATTTAACATGCATACATGGGAGCCTTCAGATTGAGACCTAGAGATTAAGGGGAAATTGTCCATTTTTATGCGTAGGTCCAACAAAATATCAACAGCCATGTAGAAATAAGATTAGACACAAAAATATTATGATCTAATCCTAAGAGACTGAGTGGAGAAACCCAGCAAGGCTGTCTGTCTGGATTCTTCTTAGCCTCCCTGAGCGTTCTTTTCTTCCTTCTGGGTGCTGGGCTGGACCCTCTCTGGAAAAGGACTCTTATGAGCTATATTTAGACAAGGTTGTTTGACCTTATAAAGATAACTTTTGTGTGGCCAGTTTTTAGACAAAAAATGAGGAGGGATAATTGGAGCAATATTTTTAGGTATTTTGGTTGACCTTGGGGATAAGAGGTTCTGGTTTCTAAGACCTGCCTTTGTGAAGAGGGAGTCTAGTTTTTATAGGTAGCCTTAGGAAGAATGGGACTGAGAGACCGGAGGGCAGGAGGGCAGAGAAAAACTTTTGCTTCTGAGGTGATTCTGAGGCTTTCATTTTGGGGTAGTGTTTTCTGAGCTCCAGTACTGCCCAGAGGAGGTAGGAAGGAAAGGCAACTAGTAATACAGTATCCTGGATGAGATCCTTGAGCAGAAAAAGGGCAATCAGTAAAAATGAAGGAAATCTTAATAAAGAACGGATGTGAGTTAATAAGGTTTCAGTATTGATTTATTAACTGTGACCATACCAACGTAAGATATTAACAGTAGAGGAAACTGGATGTGGGATATATAAGAACTCTGTACTAACCTCAAAATTTTTCTGTAAGTCCAAAACTGTTCTAAATAACAAATTCATTAGAATTTTAAAAAGAATTTCAAAATAATTTATAAAATAGATTTCTATACTAAAATAGATTTTTCTCATAGAACTTCAAACACAAAAAAATGTATTTTCAGTATATAGTCATCAATCTAGTATTTAATTTATTCCCAAATATTTATTTACAAAGCTATTAATTTACTGTTTTGGGAGTTGAGATAGAGAAAATATCATCAGATTAATAAGGCCTGTCATAGAGTTGAAGAGGAAAACACCAACTAACTAAAATTTTTAAGACATTAAATGATTTTAAGCTATTAAAGGGTTATTTAAAACTTTTTATATATTAATGCTTATTAATGTCTAAATATTTCATTGTGTTCCATTTATATTTGGAAGGAATTAAGTTATGTCAATATGAATTTCGATGTAGGATACTTGATTCAAACTAATATGACTTATTGTGAAATTTTATTTTGTTTTTGTATCTTATTGCAAAGGTATAAATTTTGAATAAAACTAAATATTAAATATTCAAAATACTTAAACTTACATTTGTTAAGCAAGATAAAATGTTACTACATCAGCTAAAACATTAATACTGTATGAACATGCTCTCTTCTATTAAATGCAAGTTTAATTATCTTAATTACTCTGGCTCAGTTAGAATTTTATATTATATCTATGCTGCCACATTGATAAATACCTCAAGGTGCACAGTTATAGCTACTGTATGTTCAGATGTGATGACTTTCCTAAATTGGGATTTTTATTTTTTATAATTTTATATTGGCTACATGAACTATGCAACTTTTAGAGTGAATTAAAGATTTTGTAAATAATCTTAGTGACGACTGAAATGGAACTAATCTATATTTTTAAATATCTGAATAAATTAGTCAAAAAGTAAGTAGCATTAACATTGACAGGCAATTAATTAATGATCAGGTCATGAACACAGAAGAACACTATGCATGGAAACGCAGAACAAATTGGAAGAAATAATTATAGGTTATTAATCAAATATTCTGCAAAATAGTTATTATTTCTATCTAAAAAACTGGGTAAACCTCTAATTCCAGGTCCTGGGGCAAAATGAATATCTCTGAGTTATTTCTTTTTGTATATCTCTCTTGATAAAGAAAATAATCTCAGTGCTGTATCTTATTTCCAGTCATGATTTGGAATGAGAGCAGAGTAGCCTGACATTTACAATACTTCAATGGCAATGACAGTACAGTTAATATATCAATTTAATTAAATTCTTATAGTGATTCATGACATAAAATATCAAAATAAGTTACCTTGCACAGAAATAGACAAAAGATCAATGTAGTGGGCAGAGACACAATGAATTAAATTAAAGTATAACTGCCATCTACTGAAAGGATTGTTTGCATAAGTAGGATTTTTTTGGTAAAGCAATCACTTAGAAAGACATAATTTAGGAAAATTAGTTAAGATAGATCTCAGAAGGTTCCAGAGATTCCTAAAATCAGCCTCAAAGCAAAATCTAAATTGTTTTTTTATCTTATTGTTAAGGAAGAATCAAATAACTATGTTTGCATTAAATAGATTTTTTAAGGTTTTACTAAACATAATACAAAGTGTTGCATTTTCAGATATGATTTGCCACTAAATTTTAGTGTTTTTAAATAAACTGATTTAATTACAATCCTCATGGAAAAGCTGTTTAATCAAATAAAACATCTGTCAAAGAGAAGAGAGGAAAAGTGGCACCAGTGAGTGAGTTGATCAGCTTTGCTTTTCTTCTTGCTACCACTTTGAACTAAGTCAGATCATGAAATTCTACAAGAATTGGGAAGGAAAGCTGCTGTGTTTTCTGCTAATAAAGGCAGGAAGGGCTTGAGTAATGAAAGAAAAGTGGAAGGAAGAAAAGGAAGACGGGAGAGAGGGAGGGAGAGAGGAGAAAGAAAGAATAAAGAGAGAGAGAGAAAGAAAGAGAAAATGCCATTTATCTCTTATGTGAGTCTTATTGGTTACACTGGGCTAGAAAATTAATAATTGGTACTTTTATATGTTACTGATTTATAAATAATCTTGTGATCATGTGTTTTTCTCCTTTTGGCTCTAAGCATCTTCATCTGGAAAAAAGAATGAAATAAATTGTGTTTTACTATCTTTTTTTTTTTTTCTTTTGAGATGAAGTTTTGCTCTGGCTGTCCAGGCTGGAGTGCAATGACGTGATCTTGGCTCACTGCAACCACTGCCTCCTGGATTGAAGGGATTCTCCTGCAGCTGGGGTTACAGGCGCCTGTCACAATACCCAGCTGCTTTTTAAAAATTTTTAGTAGAGACAGGGTTTCACCATGTTGTCCAGGCTGGTCTCGAACTCCTGACCTCAGGTGATCCACCCGCCTTGTCCTCCAAAGTGCTGGGATTACACGTGTGAGTCACCACACCCAGCCAGATATCTTCTAATGATACATTTTATAGATTATTTATGAACCTAAAATATCGGAGACAGGTCTCACTCAATTTAGGAAGTTTATTTTGCCAAGGTTGAGGACCCACCGTGACACAGCCTCAGAAAGTCCTAACGACGTGTGCCCAAGGTAGTCAGGGTACAGCTTGCTTTTACACATTTTAGAGGGACATGAGACATCAATCAATACATACAAGATGTACGTTTGTTCAGTTCAGTAAGGCAGGGCAACTCAAAGGTCAGGCGGTGGTGTTTCAGGTCATAGGTAGATAAGAGATCAAAGAGGCTGCAGTCTTTTGAGTCCTTGTTCAACCTTTAACTGAATGCACAATTTAGTCTAGCTCAGTGAACCTGCATTTTTTACATAAACAATAGGGTGGAGAAAGCAATCAGATACGCGTTTGTCTCATGTGAGCAGAAGGATGACTTTCTGTCCCACACCTGTGAAGATAGTTTACATGGCCAGGATGAAATTCAATACAACTGTTTTAGGGTAAAGATCTTAAGCTCATAAGGAATTTACTTGTGAGCAACTTGTGAAGGAGGTGTGTAACTGTTTTCTCTTTTTAGCTCTCTTACTTAGGAATTAAATGGTAGGCAGATTTGCCTGATGTAGCTCCCAGCCTGACTTTTCCCTTGGATTGATGATTTTGGGGTCCTGAGATTTATTTTTCTTTCACAGTTTTATTGTAAAGAAATAATACCTAGCTCAGTTCCTGTGCAAGTAGTTTTAGTTTAGTTACTGCTAGAGTAACGAATAATCATTAATTCATCAAGTATTTTGCTTTATATAATCAAGCAAAATGAGAGAGAGAGAGAGTGTGTGTGTGTGTGTGTGTGTGTGTGTGTGTGTGTGTCAGAGAGAGAGAGAGAGAGAGAGAGAGAGAGAGAGAGAGAGAATTTGTTCTGAGACCTTCCAGCCAGTTAAAAAAGTATCAGGACATTTCTGTACATGTCCTTTATAAACAGAATTACCAAATATTCCAAAAAATTTGGGTTTTTCCTCTCACCTTCAATAATAATTGTAGGGGAGAGAAAAACTTTTTCTACTCTCAGAAGGTTTGATAATTGAGTCTATGAAATAACCTGACAGTAAACAGATTAGCAGGAGAAAAATCATTTTAATTATGTGCATACGCATGGGAGCCACACGAAATATGAGACTCAAGGAAGGGCCAGATGATTGAAGTTATATAATATCCCAAGTTACAGAAAGCAATAGGAGTTTGAGGCCCTTGTGGTGGTGATAGTGACATAAGTTATGGAAGGGTGAGGGCAGAAAACACATGGTGAACAAGATTGTCATGTTATGCATAGAAAAGTCTTTCACGTATCAGAGGAGCCCATCATAATAGGTGATAGCCTGTAACAAAGTCTATCTGGGCATGGAGTCTCTTCTCCCTGGACTTACTCCACTCTGGTTAATGAGATTCCTGGGAGGTGGGTTTGTGACAGTTGAGGATCTATCATTTAACAGACAAGGGAACCTTAGAGAAACCCCAACCCTACACTTCAGGAAAGAAAAAGGAGCAAGAGACAGGCACATAGGAGAAAATCAGACAGATCTTGGTTCTCCTTTGGTTCAAAGCATTCAGCATTCCAAAGCACCATACTTTGGGAAATTTGCTGACTACCATCATAATCTAGCATGTTGAAAAAACTCCCCTGATTATGCTAACAGAATGTAATAGCACTGACATTAGGAAAAGATAACAAATAAGTAAATAAAATAGTCCCATTTCTCTAACAGGACTGCTGAGTCACTTCTCCCTTAAAATGAAGATCAGTCATAACAAAATCTCAAATTATGGTAGATAAGTTTCAAGTCATTTATCTATTAAGTCATTTATGGTAGATAAATTCCAAGTCAGAAATTTATTTTCCCCTCACAAAAATATTGGCAGACCATAATTAATGTGGTAGTTCTGTTATCCTTAGGGACCCAAGCTCCTTCTATGTGCTACCATCTTTAACGCATGGTTTCCACCTCATTTTGCAAGACGACTGTTTTAGTTCCACATATTACATCCACATTCCAGTTACAGAATTTATACTCCCACCCTGCTTACATTTTGGGGTCATATCTAGCTCCAGAAATGGCTGACAAATAACATATTTTTGGCAGCCCATTTGCCCAGGTTGAATTTATGGACTTAATCGTTGAGAAGGTAGGATATTGGGAGACACCTCACAAATGCTAGAAGACAACTGATAGCTTCTGCTACCAGTCTATCCTTGGGCAAAATGTCCCTGCATGTTGAATATACTCATTCTTCCATCCTAAGCTATCTTCTGGTTCTAATCAACTACAAAACAAGACAAGCTTATCTTCTGCTAGCACCCAATGTAGGCCTGTGTGGTAGGATTAAAACAACCATAACAAAAGTTTCCATTTAAAAAAATGTCAAATATTTACCAATTACTAGTACATTGCAATTTTATGCACTCATCTAAGGTGATTTTTTTTTTTTTTTTTTTTTTTTTGGAGACAGACTCTTGCCTTGTCACCAGGCACCAAGCTGGAGTGCAGTGGCAAGATCTAGGCTCACTGCAACCTCCACCTCCCAGGTTCAAGCAATTCTCCTGCCTCAGCCTCTCGAGTACCTGGGACTACATGTATGCACCACCATGCCCAGCTAATTTTTTTTGTATGTTTAGTAGAGACGGGGTTTCACCATGTTGGCCAGGATGGTCTCAATCTCTTGATCTCATGATCTGCCCACCTCGGCCTCCCAAAGTGCTGAGATTACAGGCATGAGCCACCATGCTCAGCCCTGAGGTGATTTTTTATTAGTAACTTCCTAACTCCTTTGCAGTTTTATAAATTCTTGAGTTACAAGTTTATAAATTATTGAGAAAAGCAATGAGCCTATTAATATGTAGGTATGTCTATTAATATTCGCTGCTTTATAAAACAGAGATTTTTTAAATTACTTATTGGCTACTTTATTTAAAATAACAACCCTGACACATGTTAACATAATCTTAGAAAAAAATAATGAGGAGTGGCATCATTTAAACACTGGCAAATCTCCTTTTTTTGGGGGGGTGTGGGGAGAGGATTCTGGCTCTGTCACCCAGGCTAGAGTGCAGTGGTGTAATCTTGGTTTATTGCAACCTCCACCTCCCAGGTTCCAGTGATTCTCCTATCTCAGCCTCCCAAATAGCTTGGACTACAGGTGTGTGCCATCATGCCCAGCTAATTTTTTGTATTTTATTAGTAGAGACAGGGTTTCACCATGTTGGCCAGGATGGTATTAATCACTTGACCTCTTGATCTATCCACCTCAGCCTCCCAAAGTACTGAGATTACAGGCATGAACCACCATGCCCAGCTGGTAAATTTTAATGTCTGACTTAACAGAAGACAGCTGAATCACAATATCTATTTCTGCATTCAATGTATTAACTTTGGTGAAGTAGATGAAAAAAATCCAGCTTTACACAGCTAGAAAGTTGGAAAGGAGAGATGCTTAAGTAGCCTTTTTGGAAAATTATGGTTATTTTTCTTTGATGCTACACCAAAACTTGAGTTGAAAGTCTCTCAAAGATTAGTTGCAATGTGAAATTGGAAATCAAATTAATTTTTTATTTTCACTTACATTAAAATATAGTTGTGTGTTTTGCATTTGGAATGGTCCTCTTACCAAATACATGAGTATTTGGAAAATGTTGGTTTCCTGAGTTAATAAGGTTTTCAAAATGTTTACATGCTTCATTATATAATATGAAAAGAATTCATATTTTTTAATATCACCACAGAAAAGCCTTTGCAGGACTGGAAAGCTGTCATGCTCTTGGTGATAGATACAATTTTCCAAAATTCTAATTTTTGCTTGAAAGCTCAAATCGTATCATTGGCAACAAATAGTTTCAGTTATTTTCCTTGAGGTGACAGGCTCACTTTGTTCATTTTAGAAAAAGTATCTCTCCAATATTCATGTCGACATAACCACAGTTTGTCTGTCAACCATTCTTTCTAGTAAAAATGATATTGCATGACGTAAGGGGCTGGGCTAGTTAATATAAGTGCTTTTTCTTCAAGACAACCACCATCCTTCTGTAAGCAACAGAGGTACTTAATGTGTACCTCATATTTCATCACATAAAATATTACAACAAAGTACTCCAGAGTCAAGTTTTAACAAGATAATTTTTATATGATGAAGAAAAATAAAATGACTATTAGTTTAATTTGTTACCACTGCCATAATTGCCCTTAAAAGAAACAGCCATTTCCATCATAGGTTTTCAAATTTCAATGCAAATGTTTACACAGAAACACACACACACACACACACACACACACGCACACCAACACACACATGCACGCACACACAGGCAATTATTATTTCAATATTATGAGGAAAAGCACCTTGACCTCACAAATTTTTTGAAAGTATCTGGGGAATACCCAACAGACCTCAAATCACTGTGAAGTATACGAGCATGAACATTTACAATACTTATGGATGCTACCTCATTGCACAATTTTTATTTTCATCAGAAATTTTGGTGGGACTGGTTTTGACATTATAACCAACATTTGTTTTATTAAAAGTAAAAATCTTTGTCTATCTGATAGAAAAATCTTACTGTTACCTTAATTTGCTTTTCTCTCACCCTAAGTAAAGATGAAGATCTTTTCTATTTACTATTCACTATGATACTAGTGCTGGAATAAAGTAACAGTTCCGTGGGACAGAATGAAAGGTTTAATAAGTGACTTAAGTTCATCAGGGAACAGAATTTTTGATCAAGGTTGTATTTTCTTAATGGTAATCATGTGGGAAGAAACTAGAAACTTTAAATGATGTTGGGATAACTGCCTAGCTACTCAAAAGCTAGATAGCTCTCTAATTAATTTACATGTTGTATATAACATTCTGAATGTATGAAAGATTAAAATGTTAAAAATTCAATCCATAAAGATGGTAATTTTAATATTTTATATTTGAAACGTCTGTTGAAATATAACACAGGAAAATCAGAAGACTTAAGGAAAATAAATGATAAACCTGACCATATAAAATTGAATTTCTAAATGGCAAAAAAAGTACAAAATTAATCTAACAATAAGATGGGAAATATATGTATTTAACACATACCACAAATAATTATACTTTTTAACATAAATACTACTATAAATCTGTTTAAAAAAACTCTTATAAAAACAGGCACAGGATACATATGCAGGAAACTGAAGTAGATTACAAAAGCTATTTTACAGCCATTATATTTTAGGGATATTTGAAGTCAGTCTCTCTCATTCATAAATGAGGAATCTAAAGTCCAGGGAGGCATATATAAAAGCTCAAGTTTTTTACTCTCCATTAAGTACTTTAAACACCATAGGTTATTTATTCATTTGTTTCTACTAAGTATCTAAGTTACCCAACTATATGTCAAATATATATATACATGAATATATGTCAAATATATTTGCCATATATTCATATATATTTGTCAATTATATATATATGACATATATTTGAAACATCTGTTGAAATATAACACAGGAAAATCGGAGGACTTAAGGAAAATAAATGATAAACCTGACCATACAAAATTACTTAAATTTCTAAATGGCAAAAAAGCCCAATTTTAACAGTAAGATGGGAAATTTTAACAGTAAGATGGGAAATAGACATATTGACAAATACATATGACTCTTTGACAAATACATTTGACATATATTCATATATATGAATCTTTTATATATAATATATATATATATATATCTGTATCATATATATCTCACTCTGTGATCCTCTATAAAAATGCAAATAGCATAGGATGACCTTTCGCTGTTTGTAACTGATACATTTTTAAAAATAAATTAATATTATTGAAATTGACACTATCTGCTCCCAATATACAACACTAGATATGATATAGTGGTTTAGAACTTAGGCTCTCAAGACCAACTGCTGCAACTGGAATTCTGCCTTCAAAACCTACTGAGTAACCTGAGCAATTTACTGAAACCCTATATGCCTCAGCTTCCTAATTTATGTGTCATCCTAGTTCTAAAAGTTATTGCAAGTATTAACTTATACTTAAAGAGCTTATGACAAGCTGTGACATACAGTAAATGTCCAATAATTTTTGACTATTTTCATCATTAATAGATGGGGTCACTTCTGGTGACCATAAACAATTTTCCCTTTTGTGCATGGTTCCACTGAGGATTAGAAGCATCTCTTATAATATTGTATACCACCACAGAAATGATCTGCATGTAGAATTGATTTTTGTAGAAATTCTGTAACCTAGTTATTTTCAGGATGTATCAAGTATTATGTTGAATTAATCCCAGCTGTATATTATCATTACAATGTTGGAGGAAAGATTTAGTGTCCTTTAGTTAATAAAAATGGAATGAATTTATTATTTTAATCTTTTATTTGAGGAAGAACTTACAGACTTAGTTCAAAAGTTGTTGAGAAAGTGAAATGAGAGAGCAAATAAGATAATCAGGGAATACAAATCAGTTGATTTTATATTCAGATTATATCTACACACCCTCCTATTAGTCCTGCTTGTATTTCTCACTGTAAGACTACTTTCAACTTGACCTTACTGTTCTTTGAAAACTCTTCTGGAAACACTATAAAAGCTGATGAATTTATCATAGGCTAGACTTGCAGCATTCTAATGTACCCAGGAAATGAAATTGAACTGGAAATCATCTATGCATACTAAGGCCAATGCCCGCCCATTCTGAATGGATCGCTGGTGGCTTATCGCAATTTCTAGAGACTCAATACTGAACTTAAATAGAAAATGATCCTCAGAAGCTAAAAGGCTTTCAGTTTTCAGGTTTTCTTTCCTTTGTCCTTTACGGTCCTGAACTCAATCAAATTGTCAAGAGGGCTCCCTCCCATCACAAGGGTGATGGAAATGGAAATTTGGGTCTATTTATTTTTGAAAAGAGCAAGCCATGTGTATGAAAACCACCACTCAGCATTTTAGCAACATGCAATACACCAAAGCAATCAGAGTTTTCTTGCACGAAATACGTTTCTAAAAATATCAAACACCAAATAAACTTCCTCCTGAGGTCAAATCCCTACTGTAATTGACACTCTTAGTCACATGCTTTCTATTTTTCCCTATAAATACTTTAAATGACATTGATGAACTGGACTAAGGGGAAATCATAGGATCTTTTATACTGAAGCAGAGTCTATGACACTATTATTCATTCATTCTATTACAAAAATAAATTGAGGATTTAAACATTATTCCTCTGAGTTTTCATATTGTATTTTTCTTCCATTTTTTGGAGAGGATGCTGTGGTTATTTTTTAAAAGAACAATATTGAGATATTCATGCATTATAAAATTAGCCAATTTAAAGTGTATAGCTCCCTGATTTTTTTATACATTCATGGAGTTGCACAACCATCAACAAAATTTAATTTTGGATTATTTCCTTCATGGCAAAACAAAATCGTCCACTTATTAGAGCCACTCCCCATTCCCATCCCTTCCTCCAACTCTCAGCTCAGACATCAAATCTACCCTCCTTATCCAATATTCTGGACAGTTCATGAAAATAGAATCATATAATAAGTGGTCTTTTACAACTGGATTCTTTCAAGTATGATCATGTTTTCAAGATTCACCCATGCTGTGGCAGGCATCAGTAATTTCTTTCTTTTTATTTGTTGAGTAATATTTCATTGTATAAATACACTGTATTTTTAAAATCTATTCCTTGATATTTATGTTATTTCCTCTTTTGTGGACTAGTTTTTATATGAACATATGTTTTAATTTCTCTTGGGTATATGCCTGACAGTGGAATTGCAATGTTGCATTGTAACTCATTAACATTTTGAGGAACTACCCTACTGTTTTCTAAAACAGAACATTTTACATTCTCATCAGCAGTATATGAAAGTATTATTTCTCTAAATTCTCATCCACATTATTTTCTGTCTCTGTAATTATAGCCATCACAGTGGACATGAAATTGTATGTCACTGTGGTTTTCATTTGGATCTCTAACTGTTGTTGGGGATCTTTTCATGCATCTTTTTGTCATTTGTATATCTTCTTTAGGGAAATGTGTGTTCAAGTATTTTTCTCATTTTTCAGTTGGGTTATCTATCTATAATTATTGAGTCATTAAAGTTCTTACATATTCTGGATATGGGTCCCTTGTCAGATATATGATTTACAAATAATTTCTCCCATTCGGTACATCTTCTCACTTTCTTAATGTTGCCCCTTGAAGCATACAAGTTTTAAGTTTGAACAAGTTGATTTATCTTTTTCTTTTACCACTTGTGCATTGGGTGCCATATACAAGAATGTTTCATCTAACTTAAGGTCAGAAAGATTTAACTTTATTTCTTGGCCGGGCACAGTGGCTCAAGCCTGTAATCCCAGCACTTTGGGAGGCCTAGGCGGGTGGATCACGAGGTCAACAGATCGAGACCATCCTGGTCAACATGGTGAAACCCCGTCTCTACTAAAAATACTAAAAATCAGCTGGGCATGGTGGCACGTGCCTGTAGTCCCAGCTATTCAGGAGGCTGAGGCAGGAGAATTGCCTGAACCCAGGAGGCGGAGGTTGCAGTGAGCCGAGATCGGGCCATTGCACTCCAGCCTGGGTAACAAGAGTGAAACTCCATCTCAAAACAACAACAAAAAAAAAAAAAAAAAAAAAAAAAAAAAAAAAAAAAAAAAAAAACTTTATTTCTCTTTCTAATAGGTCTATAATTTTAGCTTACATTTTTGTCTATCACCAAGTTAGATTTAATTTTTGTGTATAAGACAGGGGCCAAACCCATTATATTGCAATATGGGTATCCTGTTTACACAGAATCATTTGTTGAAATGAAAATTCTTCCCCACTGAATTGTCTGGCTGAAAATCAATTGATCAAAAAACGTAGATTCATTTCTGAACTCTCACTGCTATTCTATGTGCCTATTCTCATGCCAATAACATACTGCTTTGTTAACTGTAGCCTGATAACTGATAATCGTATTAAGTTTTAAAACTGAGAAGTATAAGCTCTCCGATTCTATTCTGTTTTTCCAAAGATAATTTTGGCTGCCATTGGGATCCTTGCATTTCCTTGCAAGGAAATTTCCACTTCTATTTCGAAATGAGCCTGTCAATTTCTGGAAACAATATAATGGCAACTTGGAGTTGAATATGGATTGTGTTTAATCTGTTGATCAATTTGGGAATTATTTTCATATAAACAACATTAAGTCTTCTAATCCATTAACGTGTGATATCTTTCCATTTATATCTTTTATTTAAAAAATATTTTATAGTTATCAGTGTACATTTTTCATCGTTAAATGTATTATTTTGCCACGTTATTTTAATGCAATTTAAATAAAATTGCTTTATTTCATTTTTATTTTTATTGCTGTATAGTAAGACAATTTTTGCATATTAATCTTATGTCCTGCTACATTGCTGAATTCATTAAAGTTTGCAGTGAATGCATTAGAATCTTTTATATATATATATGTATATGTATATATATATATATGTATATGTATATATATTTACATAATTTGCAAATAGAGTGTTTTACTTTTTTGTCTTTTTTCCTTTCCTAATTGCACCAGCTAAAACATCCAGTACACAGTTGAATAAATGTGGCAAGAGTGGACACCTTTGTATTGTTTCTGATCTTACAGAGAAAACACCCATTTTTTCTCCATTAAGAATAATGTCACATGTGCAGTTTCCTGTATCCTCTTTATAAAGTGGAGGGAGTTTCTATGTATTCATACTGGGAGAATATTTTTATCTTTAAAGAGTGTTCAATTTCGCCAAACGTTGCAAGTACATCTATTGATATGAGCATTTTTATATTTTAGTCTATAAATATGTTGCAGTATATTGATTTTCAGATATTAATCCAACATTGTATTCCTGCGATAAATTACACTTGGTCATTGTGTACAGTTATATTTATTATCGTATTGTGGTTTTTTGGCTGATACTTTGTTGAGGGCTTACATTTATATTTACAAGGGATATTGGTCTGAGTTTTCTTGTGCTGTTCCTGCTTGCATTTTTGTTTTTGTTTTCAATCAGGGCAATACTGACCTTATAGAACACCTTGGAAAACTTGTCTTTTTCTCATTTTGTAAGAATTTGTGAAGGGCTTGAGTTACATTTTTAACAATTTCATAATATTAATCAAAGAAGCTTTTTGGGCTAGGGCCTTACTTCATGGATCACAAAATTTTGCAATTCAATCTCTGGTTGTTTTTTTTTTTAGGTCTAATTCTCCCCTTCACTCTCTCTCTCTTCTGATCCAGCCATGCATGCTGTGCCTGCTTCCTCTTCACTTTCTGCCATAAATTTCCTAAGGCCTCCCCAGCTGTGCTTCCTGTACAGCCTGTGGAACTGTGATATAAGACCTCTTTTCATTATAAACTACCCAGCCTCAGGTAATTCTTTATAGCAATGTGAGAACAAACTATTACAGTTATGAACAAATATGTTTATACTGTGTTTTATATTTACTTATGTAGTATACTTAACTAGTGCTCTTTATTAATTCATGAGGTTTCAAGTGTCCTTTCAGCCTGAATGACTCCTTTTAAAAATCTTTTTGGTAGAGCAGATCTTCTAAGCAACAAATAATCTCCTTTCCTCTTTTTAAAAATCCTGGGAATGTCTTAATTTTATATTCATTTATGAAGGAGAGTTTAGCTGAATTCTCACTTAACAGTATTTTTATTTCAACATTTGGGAAATGCTACCCACTGTCTTCTGATATCCATAGTTTGGCATGAGAAGTCAGCTATTATTCCTATTGAAGATCCAGATAATTAAATTTTCTCCTGATGTTTTCAAGGAAAAAAATGATATTTGACTTTCATCATTTGACTCTGACCAATCTAGCCATGGACCTTTGAATCTGTTCTATGTGGAGTTTATTGGTTTTGGATGTATAGATTATGGGTTAGAAATTTTGAAATGTTCCATTCTTTTTGCCAATGTCTGTCTCTCATCTCCTCTGAGACTTCTATTATGTTTATTTTGGTACACTTAATGATGTCCCATAATTCTCTGAGGTTCTGCTCATTTTGTTTTATTTTCCCATACTGCTTCTCATATTGGATTATCTCTATTGACCTGTCTTCAAGTTTTTTTATTCATTCTTCTGCCAGCACAAATCTGTTGAGACATTCATATATTTTTAATTTGTTATTGGTCTAAGTCCAGAATTTATATCTGCATTTTTGAAGCAAAATTTATTGATATGCTTTATTGATATTCTCTTTTTGGTGAGATGTAAACATTTTTAGTTCATGTATGTGTATATATATATATATATATATATATATATACACACACACACACACACACACATATATACACAATTGTACGTATATAATTTGTTAGAAAAATATGGACTGCTTCTCAAATTTGTGTTGCATTCTTTTGCAGGGGCCATGCTACTCTACTTTGTATCATTCCAATGTTAGTATATGTGCTGTCAAAGTGATCGTTTATTTTTTTTTATTCTGTAACACATTATTGTCTTTCCATTTCTGGACTGCTTTACACATGGCCTTGTTAACTCTTTGAACTTATCTAAAATAAGTTATTTAAGACATTGTCTTCTAAGTTCAAAATCTCAGTGACATTTTCTGTTGGCTATACATGTGTCATGCCTTCCTATTTCTTTGCATGTTTCATTTTTAAAAACTGCAAATATATATTGTAGTCTTTCTGGTATCAGAGTCCTCAACCCTCAAGATTTGTTGTTCTTGCTTAGATGTTTAAAATTTTTATTGTTTTTCTTGCTTCTACTTGTTTAGTGACCTTCCTGAACTAATTCTGTAGATTTTGTATTCCTTTCAGTGTGCATCTACTAAGAACTGTACTATACAGGTTGAGTAGTCCTAATAAAAAAAAATCTCAAATCTGAAATGCTCTAAAATCTGAAACTTTTTTAGTGCATTGACATGATGTGAAAAGAAAATGCTAATTAGAATATTTCAGATTTCTGGATTGGAAATGCTGAGCTGGTATAGATAGTGCAAGTATTTCTAAATCCTTCCAAATTCAAAATCCAAAACACTTTTTGTCCCAAGCATTTCAGATACAAGATACTCAACCTATCTATATATAATTATAGATATAATTTATATATATTTATAATTATATATGTAAATACATAATTATATGTGTGTGTGTGTGTGTGTGTGTGTGTGTATATATATAATTTTTAAGTTTGCCTTTCTAGGAGTCATATCTAGATCAGTATAATTTAGTGGTCAATGATCCATAAGAAGTTTTTCTTAAATGCCTTTCTTGTGTATCTACCACTTTTCAAAGTGTGGTAAGTCACATCCAGACTTCAGGCAGTTTTCAATATTTCTTTAGCTTCCACTTCTTGCTTCTGCAGGGTTTTGTTCATTCACATCTGCAAGGTTAGTCAGATGTAAATGATTAATACCTCCTTTCCCATGTCTTCCCTGGACTTAACCATAGCCTTTCAGATATATCCTCATGAATTTGTTGCAGCATTTCAGAGTTTTCTGTGGTCAACCGATTCTCTGGGATTTTTTTTTTAAATCCCTCCTCAACTTGTTTGCTCCGATTCAACAACAGCCTTCAGTAGCTGTGATGTTGCCAGCTTATTGCTATTGTTTTGGTAATGTCATGGGGTTGGGACTTCTCTTTTCCATACTGAGCTGAGCTCTGATTCAAATTAATTGGCCACAACACCCTGGGAATAGAGTTTTTACATAGAGCTGTGATTTCAGACAAAACATTCACTGTTCTCTCGGAATGGTGCTTTTTTAACAGAGCTCCAAAGAGATCAGACCTCTTTGGAGCTCTGACTTTTGGCTACCACATTACTGATTTAGTGACAGAGGGGAAATTGGACTAGACCCAAGTAAAAATTGTCACAGATCATGCTGCCTTACAGACGTTCAGTAGCTTCTCTTGGATAGATGTTCAGTTTGCTCTGTGGCTTCGTGTAATTTTCACAGTGCTGAAATGATTGATTTTAGTTGTTTATCCCACATTTTCATAGTTTTAGTGGGGAATCAAGTTTACAGAGGTCCTTATTCCCTCATTCCAGAAGTCTGTTCTGGCTTTTTTTTTTTTTTTTTTTTTTTTTTTTTTTCAGAATAAAGAGGTACAATTTGATCTTTACTTTCTTATCTCTGTTAGCTTCTCTTCTACTTGTTCATTACCTATCCTATTTATATCTGCATTTTCAAGTAAAATTTATATTTATCATGCTCTTCCATTTTAAAGTTTCTTAGTATCTCCCCCCTCTCTTCCAGGTAAAATATGCATTTTTAGGATTTAAGAGATATAAGTATTATTACCTAGTTTTTATTTATATGCTCAGATTTCACATCTTAGTTGATTTCTATTATTTACTATTTTTTGTTATTGCTTTTCTCAATGTTCTCATCTTTCAAATGTGACTTGCTTCTATATTTGGTTTATGAAAAATAATTAAATGTCATGAAATTATTCCCTTGCTAGTCTTAGTAATTCTGGATTCCAGATGGAAGAGTTATATCTATTACACTTTAACAAATACATTTATATACATTCTCTAAAATAAGAAAGGATATTTCAATTTTATTACAGTAAATTTATGAAAATAAATTTACATTTATATCCTTTATTTACATTATATTCTTTGCATAAAATCAGTCGGTGAATCATGGCTTAAAAATACATCTTCAGTTAGTTATGCAGCAATAAAGTCCTCAATATGTATTATCATTTACAGTTATAATTTGCTAGATGATACAGATGAGATATAGCAGTGAGTAACATAATTGCCTTTTTAATGCTGCAGTAGGTATGCTGTGGTCATTAATTATCAACTTGACTAATTATTGGTAGCAATTAATCTTTGCTCTAATAATTATTGCTGATGAATATACATGTTTTGCCCCCATTACCTTTTACCATGACATGAAGATGAGGTATGTGATTACTAAACTACAGATTGTCTAAAACAGAGTTAAATAGTTTGATATAGTAAAGGTGTCCTTGGAACCAGATAAAATTTCATTAAATCATTGGAACTGCAAAAGGCAATTGACCTAGTGACATTTTTCAGATATTAAGGTTATCTCATTCCCCCACACTCCCTCCCAGATTTGTTTTTTTGTATTTTGTATACAATGGTGAAAAGCTTCTGGCTCTCCTTAAATAGAAGAGTTATTAAGAAGTGTGCTTCTGTAAATGAGAGGGTGTATGTAATCTTAGCATTGAGGAAAAGGAGTAGAAAAAAGTCATAAAATGCTAACTGAAAAATTCTTCATAGTAATTACCAACTTTTATGTACATGTTCCTCAACTTGTGAGAGGGTTGTGTCCTGATAAGCTCATCATAAATTGAAAATATCTCAAGTTGAAAAGAAATGAAATACACCTAACCCACCAATGTCATAGTTTAGCCTAGTGTACCTTAAAAGTATGGAAAACACTTATATTAGCCTACAGTGGGGAAAACTAACACAGCATATTTTATAATCATGTGTTGAACATCTCATGTAATTTATTGAGTACCATACTGAAAGTGAAAAGCACAATGGTTGAATGGGTACTCCAAGTACACCCTTTACTGAATGCATACAGCTTTTGTAACATAACTTTAGTTGAAAATTTTTAAGTTGAACCATTATAAGTCATGAACCATCTGTGTTTACAAATGCCCGACTTTAACCAAATAACATTTGTGAGAAGGATGGATCTTGCATTTTTTGTATACCCAGCACATGTATAGTGCCTGGCACCCAGTAGATGCTCAAGACATATTTTCAGAATGCATAATTAAATGGTGAGGTGAGCTAGGAATCCTGTAACAATGAGAAGCTAATGTAAGATAGTCATTGGATAATTGTTAATTTTCATCAAAGAGATAATTCAATAAGTTTTCACAAAAATAACCTCTACTCTAACATTTGCCATTCAAATACACTCAGATAAATATACTGACACTTATCGAATGAGAAAAAACTTAATGTGAGACTCATGATACAGATTTTAAACTAAATTTGCTGCTTTTTGGAACAATAGAGGCCTATACTTACTTCATCAGAAACAGACTGTCATCAGAACGGACCTAAAAGAACTTCTATTTTAAGAAGTCTAAACCAGTCCAGCTTATGCAGAAATATGTTATCATAGCAATTATAATAAATGATTGGTCTAAAGTATACTCAATTTCTTTCAGAGAACATTTAAAATATATTTTATGATTTAAAATGGCTTCCCAATATTGTAGTCCTAGCATACAATGTTGTAACTGTGGGAAACAGGGTTTAACTTGAGGTGTACTGATTTCTGACTACCATCCAAGAAATAAAAAAATAATTGGATCATATATTGGTTTCTTTGAAAGAGAGAGCATGGGGGTGAATGGTGTGTTTGCATGAACAATATAGAAGAAATACATAAGCAGTGGTTTGTCTAAACAAAGCAGTGGTTGTAGTAACCCATAGTTGCTGTGATCAATATGAACCTGGGAAATGGTACTACTTAAACTAAATATAAAATAACACTGTGGAAAACCCTGTGGTTAAGAGCAGTAATTCTGAGGTCAGGAGACCCTGGGTTGGAGGCTCATCTCTCTGTTTAGTATGTATTTTGCCACAAGTTATTCAATTATTCTGAACCTAGTTTCATTATCTTTGAAACACTGGTTACAAAAATAAGATTGTGTCATGGGATTACTATGGGAATTTCAAGTAAGTAATGTTTTTATTATGGTTATAATAGTAGCTGTATCAAAAGGTTGAGAGAAGTGTGGGAAAATTATTTAGTGTACTTATACATATTATTTTTATCACTGCTATTACAAATATGCACAATTCAAATACTACAGAAACATTTTTAAATCATATGTGAAGACCGATATAACTTTTAGACCAAAATGTTTTCAAAATCAACACTACCATATTTATTGAATAATTTGTCTCAATCCATCAGTAATCCTACAGAAGAGGATTCCTTTGTTTTCTGAAATAGGTTCTTTAGGACTAATTGATATTCTATCCTCTAATGTGAGTAAGCGTGTAAGCAAAAGGATGGTTCATAGCCAGTCATTTTATTCCTCCAGGTCATTCTAGAGAGAATTTTAATGTGGATTTCACATTGCATCACTGGTACAGGTGGCTTGTCTCTAAATAGACCCATACTGGAAACTTATCCCAATTATGATATCCTTCAACATTTGACCAAGAACACCTTTTCAGATTGGTCTAAACTCTACAATAGTGACAAAATTAAAATGTTTTATAATCTAGTCCTGCCCACTTGGACATCATACTCTTCCTTTATCTCTACTGAATATAAGCTCATGACTTGGCAAGTGTTAAAGATTTATCTATTTATTAACATTTTACTTACAAGGATAAAACTCTTGAAATATTACAGCTCATTTTCAAGAATGTCCTTGGGATGGAAAGCTGATATATTCTTTGTCACATTATATTTTCAGACCATGTAGGTCACTGTCATAAAGCAGTCACTAGAAAAGTTAAATGAAACTGCATTATGCAATAGACTTTTTTCATATTTTAGATACATATACATCTACATAATACTTGACTATAAATTTTGATGGTAGAGCTAAGGACTCTGTGGAGAGACTGCTAAACTCTTAAGAAGGTAAACAATTTTTGGAATCGATGTAATTGTATTTTTTGTTGAATGGTAGCAAAATTTTTATATCTACCTTTATTAAGAAAAGATTCTTTTATTTTTGTTAACAATTAAGAGAAAAAATGGTAGAGGGTCTTTCCATTCCATTCTCCCTAACTCTGAAATGCATATGCACAGAACAGGATGAATGGAGTAGGGGAGTAAGGGGGTATGTCAGTATATCAGATAGTGAAAAATATCAGTTTTTTCATCCCAGTTGGTTCCAGGATATTTGTTAGCAGTCCTCAATTGCTATTGTCAGGAGTGTATTAGGTGATAGTGTGTATTTTAGCATGGTGGTTAAGACTGAAGTATTAGAATTGCCCAAGATTGAATTGCAAACAAGTTCCATTACTTAATAAACTTTTTCCTTAGTTTGCTTATCTGTAAAAGGGGTGTAATAACAGTGTGGTATTGGATGGTCATATGGAAAAAAAAGAGGATAGCTTAGCACGAAACCTAGAAAATATAATCACTTTTAAAAATAAAATCTATAATTATTTCCACCCACATTATAATACTCCTTCAATAAACTGTATGATTCTCTAAACAATTTATCTATTTCTCTCTTTAAAAATTTATTTTTCAGGCTGGACCACTTATTACCTAGAAGAGTAAATTATGTGAGCATAGTTCCCATTCCTAGATTAATGCTTTTTATTTGTTACACTTTAGATACAGTGGGTTTCTTTTCTTAGTGCATGAGTCAGTTCACATTGAATACACCCTTTGTGCCAGTTCTTTATGCCAGTAGGAGCTGAGATACAATAACATAAAAGTTCAACAGAAACCCTGGCTTCAAAGAGCTTGCAGTTCAGTGATAAAGGCAGACTTGCAAACAGGCAATTGTCTTGCCATATAAGTTCTCTGCAGGGAGGAGCGCATGGTGCCACTGGAGCCTATAGCTGGTGTTAGAGACATGATGTTTAAACACAGACCTGAAGGTTGAGTAGGAGCAAGCCAATAAAAACGTGAGAGGAGAGGAAATCCACTCACAAGAAATAGAATGTGCAAAAGTCTGTAATGAAGAGTGAACATGGTGTATTCAAAAAGCAGAAATAAGGTATTTTTGGTTTTGGTAAGAATGCAGAGTTAAATTTCAAAGGTAACAAAGAATTAGACTGGAGAAGTAAACAAAGGCAAGATCAGATATGAATTTTTACAACTGTTCGATTAACTTTTCCTTTATTAAGAAAAAAGGAAGCCACTGAAAGATATCAAGTAGGATAAGAAATGATGGCTACTTGTTTAGGAAGTATAATTTGGGGGCAGAAGAAACTAAGGGACAAAGGTCAAAACTAAAGAAGAGAATAATTACCAGAGGCTACTCCGGTAATTGAGGTAGAAAAACATGGATATATAGACTAAAATAATGCCAGAAGGAATTGGAAGAAGCAAATGGACTTGCTAGATGTTTAGAAAGTTTACTCATCAAAGCTTCCCAAAAATTTGGTTGATGTCTGTGGTAGCAATAACAGTTAATACTTATATAGCACTTACTATGTTCCCTTAGGCATCTAAGGGTTTTGTTTATATTAAGCCGTTTAATACTCACAGAAAATGTCTCTGTTAGATAGCATTATAATTTCCATTTTAGATGAGCAAACTGAGCAACAGAACATTTAAGTAACTTGTCCAAATTCACATAGCTAGTGAGTGGGAAAGCCAGGATTACAACCCAGGCATTCTGGCTGTGAAATGAAAGCTATTTAGCATGAGGCTACTCTGCTGATCCAAATGGCAGCTACTGATTTAGTATTCATATTCAAGGCACTGTGTCAAGTACACTGTAATCATTAGTTTGTTTAAATGGTGGTAACTGGTGAAAGTTAAGGAAGACAGGGAGCTCAGCAGACAAGCACAAGTTGAGAATGATTAGTTCAATTTTAGTCAAGCTTACTTTGAGCTGCCTGTGAGTCATTCAAACAGAGATGTCCAGTAGGCAGTTGAATGTACATGACAAAAGGTCTGGAGAGTTCTTTGTCCTGGAGACACAAAACTTCTGAATTCATCAGCATATGGATATTAGCTAGAGACATGTAAGTGGTCGGACTATCACAGAAAAGGAGGCTTGGAGGAGGACACGGAAAAAGATCAACTTCAATATCTGGACAGAGAAAGATGACTAGAAAGCAGGATAAGGAATGGTCAAAGAGGGGAAAAATGGAAAATGTGGAGTTATAGAAGTCAAGATAAGAAAATGTTTCAAGAATGACAGAATGGCCTAATTAATAATGTAAAATACCTACAAAATGTCCAAGAAACTTAAGATCTGAAAAATGCCTATTTGATACAATAATACAGAAGTCATTGGTGATCTTAATATAGGAAGTTTTCGTTGGTTAGTGGAGGCAGAAGCCAGATTTCAGTCGGTGCAGAAGTGAGTGCAAGGTAAGGACGTGGTGATAGGAAATCTAGACAGGGGATTCAAGGACTTTCGCTGTAGTTTGCAAAGGAAGGGTGAGGTGGTGATTGTATGGCAGGTGAGTACTTGCGAAGAAAATTTATAGATCAGTGGAACAGTAAACAGTCCAGAAATAGAGCCACACTCGTATAGTCAATTGATTGTGCCAAAAATAAATTCAATGTGGAAAAGTAGCTTATTCAAGAAATGGCTTTGAAAAAACTGGGCAAATGTGGGAAAATAAATAAATCTTGATTTCTAATTTAGACCACATGGAGAAATTAACTAGAGATGAAAAAGATCTGAAGGAAAAAGGACAAAGATTCTAGAAAAAATATAATTTGGGGCTGGAAAATATTTACTCAAAAGGTCATAAGTAATTAGAAAAGAAAAATATAATATTTAATTTATTAAAGTTCATGTGCTCTGCTTATCAAAACACTTAACTGAATGGGCAGTCTAGCAGATAATATATGCAAAGTATATATAAATTCATTATAAATAACATATCAAGACTGTATTCTAAATTACAAAACTCAATAAAATGACAACCAATAAAATGGTAAAAATTTTGGACACTTTACAGAAGAAAATATGTAAATGGCCAATAAATGTACAAAACATTAGTCAAAATCATTAGTCATTAGAGAAATAGAAATTCAAACCATGAGACACCTCTACATACACAGTAAAATGACTAAAATTAAGCAGACTGATAAGAAATGTTGAAGATATGAGGTAACAAGAAATCACATAAATTGCTGGTGGGTATATAAAATTCTCTGTCACTATAGAAAAAAATTGTCAATAGCTTACAAAAATAAAAACATGTACCTAACCTTTAACTGAGTAATTTCACTTGTATGTATTTACCTAAAAGACAGACATGAAAAGATGTGTACGTTAATAGTAGCCTTATTCACAATAGCCAGAATTTGGAAATAATCCAAATTTCCATCAACGTGAGAATGGTTAAAAGCATTATATTCATACAATGTAATAATTTCCAGCAAAACAATAACAATATATTAAAAAATTAATAGCCACAGAAAATATGTATAAACATCAGAGGCATCAAGCTGTGCTAAAGCAGCCAAACATAAAAGAGGTATTTATATATGATTTTATTGATATGAAGTTCTGTATTGGGTAGAATTAATATTTTTGTAAAAATCAGAAACCGTGTCACTTTTTAGGGTGGCAAGAATACCTGGGAAATGGGAGTGAGTGCGTTTTCTGGCTAATGGAAATGTTCTGTATCTCGAAGTGTGAATTATAACAATTGGATGCATTCAACTGAACTCATACAATTGTACGCTTTTGATTTGCACACACTTTGCTGTATGTAAGTTTTACTTTAAAAAATACTCTTAATATTGAACCCCAGTTGGTAGGTTTACTTTTTGCAGTGGTATAAGATGGCAATTCTGAAACTCCTTTCTGTGTATTCTAGGCTTGGACAAATGAGCAAATAGACTGAGGAATACAGATGCAAAGTCTTTCATTACGGAGGGGAGGAGATATTAATAAGGAATTAGAGCATATTATAATCTTATACATGGAGTAGTATATGGAATTAGAAATTTATGATCTGATAGTTTCAAATAAATATATAATTAATGTAGATGTAGATATGAGCATATATATGATACATAAATGTAATACATATGCATAACTATATATATAAATATTCTTATTTTCCTAGCTGTTTGCTGAATGACCTGAGAAATCATGACGCAGCAGTATCTATGAGCCCACTTAGTACCTGGATCTTGGTTTCTAAATATTATCATTTGCCAAAAAGTACCAGGACCTCGTAAAGAAAAGCCTGCCACCAAATCTGAGGCAGGGAAAAGTACAAGATGAACCAAGAATATCTTGTTGTCGGAAGAAAAAAAAAAAAGAAGAAAATTCTGAAAGAATGACATGAATAATCAAAAGGACTCAGGACTTAACTTGAGAGGAATTACTGTTGGCCAAGTCCAGGAAAATTTGACTATCAGAATAATGATAGAAGTCAATTATAGTCTATTAAATAAAGTAAAAATCTATAAGTTGATATTGGTATATATGAATGAATGCATGCATGAATCACTGAACACTAATAAATTACAAAATGGAAAACCCTTATTTATAGAAGATCAACTAATAAAAGAAAAAGAGAAGGCTTCCCACAACATTCTAAAACAAAAATTGGTCTCACATAAAACAAGGAACAACACTTATATCCAACAAGTGAGAAAGAGAAGTGTGCAGATACGGGAATGTTTTATATATGTAGGTGAGCAAGAAAAATATTTGATTTTTCTTATTGGTGGTGATGGTGCTTTCTCCCTGTCAAGTATTATGTCTAAAATGGCTGTCCAGAAAATGGGTTTGATATCAAATGAGAAAACATAGAAAGACCTTAAGGAGCCTATTGATATTGGAAATAAAGAATTTATAATGGGCCCAACCAGCAATCAGGGTTATTCCTTCATTTTATTAGCATTCTGTTCTATCCCTACCTATAATTTAAAATTATATGGCGAGGAATAAATACCCTTTTTCTTTTAAAACTCATTTATAGAACATCCTTATCACTTTATGGTTTCACATACTTATAAACTGCTATTTTCTCTTAGCAATATCCAAGTGAGACAGAGCTAAAATTAGGGCCAACATTAACTCCTGCTGAATCTAAAATTAAATATCTTTTACTTCTTCAGTTTGAAGGGCAGAAGTCCCTTTTTTTAGTTAAAATTTTTATTGAGATAACTGTAGAGTCACATGCAATTCTAATAAATAATACAGAAAGATCCCCTGTATACTTTATCAAGTTTGTCAATAGTAACTAACATTTTGTAAAACTGTAGTATAATATCAGAGGTAGGATGACATTAATGCAATCCACCAATCTTACTCATTTCCATGGTTTTACATGTACTCATTATATATGTGTATTTACTTTGACATAAGTTATTAGATGTATAGGTCTGTTTATGCACAAACACAGTTCAGGTGTTGAAAATTTCCAACTCCACAAGTATCTCTTGCGTTGTTCTTTTATTACCATTTTTATTTCTCTTCCACTGCTCATCCCTTCCATTTGTAAACGCTGGTTGCCAATAATCTGTCCTCAATCTTCTAAAATTATTTCAAAATATTTCATAAATGGAATTGTATCACATGCATCTTTTTGAGGTTGCTCTTACAGTTTAATTCAATTCCCTGAGGATTCATCCAAGTTATGTGAATCAAAAGTTTGCTCCTTTTTAATTCTAAGTATATTCTACCGTATGTATGTGCCAGAGGTTATCTTTTGAAGGACAATTTGAACTGATTCCAGTTTTTGGCTTTTACAAATAAAGCCGCCATGAACATCCATACACAAGTTTTGGCATAAACAATTTTCATTCCTCTGGGAAAAATGACCAAGAATAAATTTGGTGAGTAGTCGTATATTAATCAGCTAAGGCCTCATAGCAAAATAACAGATTGGTTGGCTAATAGAAATTTATTTTCTTATAGTTTGGAGGGTAGAAATCCAAGATCATAGTGCTAGCAGAGTTGGATTCTTCTGAGGCCCCTCTCCTTCACTTGCAGATGATCACCCTCTTGCTGCGTCCACATGAGGCCGTTTTTCCTCTGCACACAAACCCTAGGTGTCTCTTCCTCTTATAGGGAGGGCCTGCTGTCTTGGGTTAGGGCCCTACCCATATGAACTCACTTAAACTTAATTGTCTCTTTAAGGTCCTGTCTCCAAATACAGTCACAGAGGGATGTTAGAACTTTAATATAAGAATTTTGGGGGGCACATAATTCCATTTATAACATAGAATTATTGGATAGTTACTTTTATAAGAAACTGTCAAACTGTTTTCCAGAATGGCTATGCCATTTTGCATTCTCACTAGTATTCTACAAGTGATTAAGTTTCTCTACATCCAAACATCCTTGGTATTGTCACTATTTTTTATTTTACCCAATTTGTAATCTCAAGTTTTGTTTTCCTGATAGGAAACAGGTCGATGCATAACATCTTTACATGTGCTTATTTATTATGTGTGTTTTGCCTATTTTCTAATTGGATTATTGAATTTTTATTGCTCAGTCTTTAGGGTTCTTTATATTTTCTAGATACCAGGCCTTTCCTGAATAAGTACTTTCCAAATATTTTCTAATAGTCTGTAGCTCATCTTTTAGTATTTTTAACAGGTTCTTTTACAGAGAAAAATTATTTAATCTTAATGTGGTCTAATTTGTCAGTTTTTTCCTTTTATAGGTTTTAGAATCAATTCTAAAAACTCTTTGCTGAGAGCCAGACTTCAAAGATTTTTCTATTGTTTTTTTCTAAAAGTATCATAGGTTTATACTTTACATTTAATTCCATAATGTATTTTGAGGTAATTATTTTCATAAGGCGTGAGATTAGGTCAAAGCTTAATTTTTTGCCTATTGATGTTCAATTGCTCCACTGCCATCTGTTACAAAGGCTTTTTTTTTCTCCATTGAATTACTTTATCTGTCAAAATTCAGTTCTTATATCTGTGTGGATCTATTTTTGAGTTCCACATTTTGCTTCATTGGTCTATTATTCAAGCCCTCAATCATGCCACAGTATTTCAATTCTTGGAACTATACAGCAAGCTTTCTGTTTCAGGTAGAGTAATTTTTCCCACTTTTTTTCTTGGTCAAGATTATTTTAGTTATTCTAGAGCCTGTGGCTTTCCATATAATTAAAAAAAAATAAGCTCCTCTGTCTATATCTACAAAACTTCTTCCTGAGTTTTTACAGAAATTATATTAAACTTACAGATTAATTTTGAAGAACTGATAATCTTTACGATGATGAATCACCCAATCCATGAGCATCGTATCTCCATTCATTTATATTTTTAAAATTTTTTAATAAAAATTTTATAATTTTTAACATATATATTTTGATAAGTATATACCAAAATAATTCATTTTTTATAGTAACTGTTGTGTTTTCAACTTTGTTGTATGTTCATTGTCAGTATACGATATTGTGACTTTCCTTTGTGTGTTGATCTTATATCTTACCTCCTTGAACTCACTTATTAGTTCTAGTAGTATATTTTTATACTTCTTGCTATTTTACACATATTTAAGGAAGTCATCAGTAAATAGAGTTTTATTTCCTTGTTTCTGATCTGTATGACTTTTTTCTCTTTATTGCATTGGTTAGATTCCTTGGTATTTTCTATACAATTTAGAGTCCTTGCTATTTTTAGATTGCTCAGTATTTTCTGTGCATATACACAAGTCATCTATAAATAGATACAGTTTGATTTGTTTCCAATCTGTTTGATTTTTCTTCTTTATGCGGTGGGTAGATTCCCTGGATATGTTCAATGCATTTTCGGTTCCTTTGTATTTTTACAATCCTTGTTATTTCCTATGCAAGTCATCTGTAAAGTGAGACAGTTTTATTTTTTGTTTCTAATTTGTGTATTCTTCTTTATTGGAGTGGCTAGAACTTCCAGCAATATATTGAATAAGAATGGTGAGAGCAGACATCCTTGCTTTGCACCCTATCTTAAAGAGAAAGCATCCAATCTTTCACCATCGGATATGTCATCTGTACATATTTTACAAATGGCTTTTATCAAACTCAGTAATTCTCATCTATTTCTAAGTTGCTGAGTGTTTTGCTATGCATGGCTACTGGATTTTCTCAAATGTTTTTCTGCATCAATTGTGTTTTCTCTTCCTTAGCTTATTGATATGAAGAATTACACTGAATTTTTTAAAGTTGTAACAGGCTTGCACAAGTAGAAAAAAAACCTACTTGGTTATGGTATGTAATTATTTTTATACATTAATGCATTAAATTTGCTAATAGTTTTTTTTTTTTTTTTTTTTTTTTTTTTTTTTTTTTTTTTTTTTTTTTGAGATGGAGTTTTGCTCTTGTTACCCAGGCTGGAGTGCAATGGCGCAATCTAGGCTCACCGCAACCTCCGCCTCCTGGGTTCAGGCAATTCTCCTGCCTCAGCCTCCTGAGTAGCTGGGATTACAGACACACGCCACCATGCCCAGCTAATTTTTGTATTTTTAGTAGAGACGGGGTTTCACTATGTTGACCAGGATGATCTCGATCTCTTGACCTCGTGATCCACCCGCCTTGGCCTCCCAGAGTGCTGGGATTACAGGCTTGAGACACCGCGCCCGGCTTGTTTCATATTTTTGTACTTATACATGGATGATAGATGTTGGTCTGTATATTTCCTGGTTGTTGTCCTTTCTGGTTTTGTCATTAGGATAGTATTTGCTTCATAAAATGAGTTGAAAAACATTCTCTACCACTTTATTCTACACGAGATTGTGTAGAATAGTTTTAATTCATTTTGGATATTTGGTATAATTCTGCACTAAAACCATTGAGTCATGAAGATTTCTTTAACGGGAGCTTTTAAATTACCAGTTTAATAACTTTAACAATTATACAGCTATTGACATTATGCATTTCATTTTTGTTGAATTAGTTGATAGTTATGAAGTAATTATTCCTTTAAATTGTTAAATTTATGAACAAAAGGCATTTGTAATATTACCTCATTATCACTTTAATGGTTATAGGATCTGTAGTCATATCTATTTCATTCTTGATTTATCTTTTTATTTTTGTATATGTTGCTAGAGATTTATCAATTTAACTGATTAAAAAATAATTAGTTGTTTCTTAATGGTTTTCTCTATTTTTTTTTCTGTTTTCAATTTCATTGGCTTTTGCTCTTATCTTTGTTTCCTCCTTCAAATTTCTTTGGGTTTATTTTTCTCTTTATATAGTTTCTTAAGGTAGAAACTTAAATGATTGATTTGAGGTATTTCCTCATTCTAATGCAAACCTTTTGTGCTATAAATTTCCCTCTAAGCACTGCATTATCTGTATTTCACATATTTTGGTAGGCTGTATTTTTGTTTTCATTTGCCTGCATATATTTTTAATATTCATTGACACTCTTTATTGATGTATTATTTAGAAGTGAATTATTTTTTATATGTCTAAATATTTTCCTGCTTTCCTTTCTCGTTTTCTAATTTTATCCCATTATAGTCAGAAAATATACTATGTATGATTACACTTCTTTAAAATTCTTTAAATTTGTTAAGTTTGTTTTATGCCCCAGGATATGGTCTGACTTGATAAATTTTCCATGGGTGCATGAAAAAATATATATTGTGCCATTGTTAGGGGAAATGCTTTATATTTGTGAATTAGATCCTGCGGACTGATGTTCAGATGTATTTTCTCACTGATTTTCTAGATAGTAATTTTAGCTGTTGCTGAGAGGAAGATGTAGAAGTCCTTGACCATAACTGTAGATTTATCTGCTTTTCCTTTCAGTTCTATCAGCTTTTGCATCCTGTATTTTCAGGCTCTATTGTTGGATGCATGCACTATTAGAATCACTATGTCTTTCTAAAGATTGATAACTATCATTATTTGTCTCTAATAATTTTATTTGCTCTTAATTCTACTTTATCAGATGCTAACATAGCCACTACTGTTTTTCTTTGATTAATGTTTCCATCACATGTATTTTTCTATCCTCCTTTCAACTTACCTGTCAAATTTAAAGTGTTTCTATGATCTATAGTTGGATTGAGTTTTACATCCACATTGCCCACCTCTGTGTTTAGAGTGGCGTACTTAAACCATTATCATTTAAGGTAAGTATTAACATGACGTTGCTTAAGGCTGCCATGTTATTTGCTTTCTATTTGTTTCCTGTTTTTTTTCCTGTTTCTCTTTTCTTGCCTTCTATTGGTTACTTGAATATTTTTTAAGATTTTATCTTATTTATTGTATTATTTATTGAATCTCTTTGTGGAATTTTCATAGTTGTTCTACAGATATAGCTGTATCTATCTATCCATCTAACCATCTAAAATCTGTTATCATTTGAATTTGTGTTCCTCTATAGTGTTCCTTCTGGCTGCTTTCAAAATTTTTCTTTACTTTTTGAAAGTTTAATTATGATTAAACATGAATTTGAGTTTATTTTGTTGGAATCATTCAGCTTCTTGGATCTGTAGGTTTGTATCTTTTGTCAAATTTGGAAAGTTTTCAGTTATTTTTTCAGACATTCCTTGAGGCTCACTCTTTCTCTTCCGAGACTGATGATACAAATTTGGACCTTTTATTATTGTACTACAGGCTCCTCAATCTCAGCTCTACTTTTTCAGTCTATTTTCTCTGTTTTCTGTAACTTGTCATCAAATTCACTGTTTCAAATGTCTGTCATCTCCCCTATTATGTTCATGAAGTTTATTATGGTTTTTTCCCTATAATTTCCATTTAGTTATTTTTGTAAGTGTTCTTTCTTTGTTGAAATTTTGTATGGTGTCACTTGAAATTAAATATTGAGGCATAGAAATGACTTCATTAACTACAATGAAAATCCGTATTAGACAATTGCAACATCTGATTCATCTTAATGTTGCATCAACTGATTGTCGTTTCTCACTCAGGTTGTGATTGTCTTGGTTCTTGGAATAATAGGTAACTTTTAATGGTATGCTGTCCATTTTGTCTATTATATTAGGAGATTCTGAATTCTATTTCATTTTTTTTAAAGCAGTTACCCTATTTCTGGGCTACATTTTAATCCTGTAATTCTAACAGCAGTTTAAGTATTAGAATCTTTGTGGTGTTACTTTGATTTGCTTGGTTTATGTGGTGCTATAGGAATTCCCACTTGCTTGTTAATGCTTCCTGAGAGTGTGGAAGGAGTTTTCTCAGTCTGGGTTGCTGTGTCTCTCACAATTGTAGAAGAATAGCAAGGGATCCACTACCCACGACCCCTATTCCACAGTTTCTCTGTGAAATAGCAGGGAAGAAGATCCTCAGGTCTGGAGTATAAAAGAGATTCCATGGGTCTGGCAGCTTGTTGTCACTGGGTCCCTGTTGCTGATTCTGCCATCAGCTCTAGTTCCCCCGGACAGAAAGGCCTCTTCCAGGCCTAGCTAATTACCATTGTTGGGTCCTCTTTCTTGTTTTGCCCATCTGACCTAATTCTTCCTCAAAGGATGTTGGGAAAGACAGACTTCTCAGGTAGGACTTCTTGCTATGGCTTAGTCCCTCTAGAGAGTTCTGCTGGCTTCTCTTGCCCACCCAATGTTGCTGGGTAGAAAATGGGTGTCTCAGGATCAAAGAGGCATCCCAGACCAGGCCAATTGATGTGACAGAGTCCCTCCTGCTGGTTCTGCTCAGTGTTTCCAGTTATCTCTTGGAGCGGAAAAGAATCTCAATCAAGTGGGAAAGGGGAGTGCTTCCTGGCTGCTTTAAGTTGGTGGGGTTACCTATTTATTGATTCCCTTTTTTGGTGTCAGACTTGTCCAGTGTTCTCAGAGGGCACCCTAATTGATCTCAGAGGGGAAATTAGAATATGTGGACTGTCTTCTGTTGCTAGGTTGGGATCAGCAAATGCCTGGTCTGTCCTCACTTTCTCCTGCTGGGCAGGGTAAATGTAAGACACGCCCCAATACTCTTTTTTTCCCTCCAATCTTGGGATCTCAAACCAGTCTGTCTTCTTATCACCTTCCAGAGTTCTTCTTTGGTTGCTGGTTGCATTATTTCCAGCTTACAGCTGTGCTCAGCATGGAGGAGCAAGGAGAAGCAGGTCTATACCAGATATACTTGTCACGACCAGAAGTCACACATCATTTAATTTACAGTGATTTGTTTTTAATAGCTATGCAGGGACTACACTTAATGCTTGATATCCATACCTCAAATATTTCAATGTTTTATTTATCTTTTTCTCTTATATAAATTTTAAAGAGTTTTGCAGCCTAATGATAATATATTATTCCTACAGAGGTGATTCACTAAAATTTATTTTCAAGTTCTAAAATCCTTTGATGATGACCTGATCTTTGCTTTTGTGCTTAAGTGTTAAGTTTTCTGATTGTTCATCCAACCAAGGCTTTGTAGCATTTATTGTTCACTGGGGCCTTCTATTAGAATGAGATTGAGCAGCTTTGCATAAAATGAGGAGGTAAGAAAGTATAAAAAGTATATAAAGTGTATTAGTTCTTATATTTAAAAACATTTTGGAAGAGAAATGCTATGTTTGACAAGAACAATGATGGGAGCACTGGAGTCACTGGAGATACTTAAATATTTAGATATAGATTGAGCACAAAGAAAATACCAATTTTATTTGAAAAGATATATTTCTAATAACTTTTCAACAAAGCTTTTCTAAGTTCTATCATGGCAAATAGAATTGTTAATTAAATGTTTAACACTATGTATAAGAAACGTAACAGTTTGGGGTTACTTGTTCATTAGAAACAAACTGTATTTATGAGCTATTATGCAAAGTTTAAATTAGAAACCATTGAAGACCATGTGCATACTGAACCTGTGTACATTTTACAATATTTGCTGGCATAATTTTAGTGGGGAAAATTATTCAGGCTTATGTAATTCTAACAACTTTAGCTTTATGACACTGCTGGGGATATATATGATTTATTTGATACCAAAACATTGGTTAGTAAGGCAATAGCTAATTATCACTTTTTCATGGAATATCCCTTTCATTTATAGGGCATGATGTCTACCAGAAAATTGTGAAAAGTGGAAACTATTACTAATAATTGTTTCCATGCATAAACACATTCACTGAGTAATTAAAACTAATTGCTTAGGATCAAAATTTGATCAAATGATAGGACGCTGGAATAATCACTTTATATATTACCAATTTTGAATCATTATCATTACCACTCTCTTTTTGAATTTACCACAGTACGTATTTGGTCCAAAATCTCTTCATCATTGACTCTGATATATTTACTCTGTCAAGCAGACTTTGTCCCTTTTTTTTCCTTATCGTATCTAGAGCTAAAAAAATTTTAATCCATACATTTTCTGAGAAAATTTAATTTGCTTTTCCAATTGCTTAGAATTAGTCTATTGGCAGACATGGAAGCCCTTAAGGAGCCATTTTCTCTCTCAGTTTAGTGCACAGAACAAATTAGTACTTCCCAAAATAATACCAATTAAGCTAACATTAAAAAGTTAGTATCTATGTTAATCTCAGGAGACAAGTTATCATATTCCTCCAAAAGGGCTGCCACTCAAGGGCAATGCTTTTTGGCTTGCATAGTATGCTAATTTTATATTATTCTCCGAAGATATCTGCTTTTGCTAGATGCTATCTACTATTTCAATTTCTACTTCTGCTGCTGCAGACACACTATTATACTTACATACAGACACAATATTTTTTCAGTCCACAAATTTTGGCATTTCATTTTGACAGTTGTACTGGGTAGGCGTTCAAAACACCTGAGGTTTTTTTGTTTTGTTTTGTTTTTTTCTAGTTCTCTTAAAACTACTGTGTGAGCTTAGACAATCATTTTATTATTCTATAAGTCATTTTCTCATTTGAAAAATTAGCACGTTGGATTAGATCAGCTGATGCACTAATGCTCTTGGACCAGATTTGGTAAATCGGGTTCTTTTGGAACATAGCCATGCTCATTTATGTATGTATGTCTATAACTACATTCACACTGCAACATTAGAGTTGAATAGTTGCAACACAGACCTTATGAACTGTAAGCCTAAATATTTTCTATGTGTACCTTTCAGAGAAAGTTTTTCAATCCTGGACCAAATGATCAGTTTTTTCCCAGTTGTACACATTTATCATTCAAGAAGATTTTGATGAAAAAAAAATCTTAGCCTGCCTACAAAATATAACTTTAAATTATTTTTCTATGGTGAAACTTCTCTATAAATCCAAATTTCAAAGACATTCCAGTTCATTTAAATACAGAGTTATCACAAGTGGTTGTCCTACTGAGTGAAGACAGAGCAATGAACCCAATGGTAGTTATATTTTTAGCAGTTTGTCCATTTTTCTAATGCTTCAATACTGTTCTCTCAATTATAAGAAATGTAGCCTAATCCTAAATCCTTCTGTGTTTATTGGAATATTTTTATTCAAAGTCCATTTTGAGGAGATTAAAACACAGGCATATTTTTCATATTATCAGAAATCAAATAAAAAAACATAAAATGAAAATATAAATGACTAAAATTCCTAAACTCATAGGAAGAAATGTAGCTATATATAAAGATTAGAGGTATATATATGTTTACACTAATTGGTAGAAGATATTAACAGTGAAGGCTCCAGTTTCATTATACATCAGGGAGAATGATTGGCATTCATATTGGATTGATGCTTAATAATGTGTTTTATTTTTCTGTGACTTTCAAACACTAAAATTAAAATATGCCGATTATGTGGCCACTGGGAAGTGATGAACTGTCAATTTTCAAATTAGTGAAAGATCTTAAAACCTATGATCAGGAACTTAAATTGCACATTAGAGGCAAATCAGGAATTACTGCAGCATTTTGAGAAGAGAACGGAAACATCAATTTATTGTGAAACTTCTGGACTGAAGAATGGAAATAAATTAAAGAGTATAACCAAAGTCACACCAGAAAAACTTAGGAGAGTTGTATAAACTAGATTTTCCTGTTCGCTTACTTCTTATAAACTCCTTAACAGCTGAGTTATCGTATGTGTTTATCTCAAGTTTAATTTTAACGTATATAAAAAATTTTGGTAGAGTTTTGGCAACAATGATCACACTATTCCCTCAATGGTATCCACATCTCTTGCTGTGTGGTTTTGGTGGTACTTCTGTGAAAATGTGGAGTCCATTTCCCTACAACTTAAATCTGGGCTGACCTTATGACGTGGGTTGGCAAACCAAACTCAATGGAATTGTTTATATGTTAGTTTTGAACAGAATTCATGAGATGTTTCTTTGTTCTACTCTTTCAAAGAGAGTCCCAATAACCTTCACGTCACAATATTTTAAAAGCCCTATATAGTCCCTGCTGCACTGAAATAGGGTTGGCTTGTGTATTCAGTAGAATGCAGCATCAGTGACACTTTTTGATGTCTGAAACCAGGTGAGAAGTACATTATGTATGGACTTCTGGTGTAGTGAGGTGGGGAAGCCAGCTGCCATGTTACAGGGATATGCAAAGCAGCCTCACAGAGGTAAGTTAACATGGAGAGAAACCGGCTGGCAGCACCAGCACACGAGCCATGTGGCTGATCTTGGAAAGACATTCTTACGTCCCCGTCAAACCTACAGATAACTGTAGCTGCAGATGACATCTGACTGCAGCCTCACAAGAAAACCCCACGCCAGTATGTTCAACTGAGCTGCTCCTGAATTCCAGCTCCACAGATGCTTTAATTGCTCTCCTTTGACTGGTTATGTCTGTTATACAACAATTTCTAACAAAAATGGGTAACTGAACAGGTTACATGGGGCTTTAGCTGCATTAGGAACTATGGCCTGTTGGTGGTGGCAGAGGTAGTATGTGCAAGTATGATGCATTTAAATTTCTCCATTGTTTACCTACAATGAGAAAATTCTGATTCAATATGTTTGCCCTTCCTTTTTTCTATTCATTCCTCAATTTCATGAGATCATATTAATTTTATATGTATATTATATATATGTACATATATATATTCTATTATTGTTTGATGTATCAGCTTTAAACATATCTGGCTTATAAAAGAGGAGGATTTCAGCATAACCACATTACCACAAAAAATATTGTCATCTTTGAGTTCTCAAACATTGCTAGTTATACAAATGCTAGTGAGACAAGTGAGACCTTGTCTCTTTCTCTCTCTCCCTCTCCCTCTATCTATCTATCTATCTATCTATCTGTATCTATCTATTTATCTATCTATATATATATATATAGAGAGAGAGAGAGAGAGAAAGAAAGAGAAAGAGAAAGAGATAAGGTCTGGCTCAGTTGCCCAAGCTGGGCTGCAGTGGTGGTGATAGTTCACTGTATCCTTGAACTCCTGGGATCAAGCAATCCTCCTGCCTCCGCCTCTAGAATAGGTGGGACTACAGGCACATACCACCATGCATGGCAAATTTTTTAAATGTTTTGTGGATATAAGGGTTTTGCTGGGTTGCCCAGGCTGGTCTTGAACTCCCGGCCTCAAGTGATCCTCCTGCCCTAGCATCTCAAAGTAGTGGTGTTATAGGCATGAGCCACTGCACTCAGCCCATCATCACTCTTAATAATAGTAGTAACTATATGCCTTACAGTTCTTTTCCTTGTCAAGTTTTTCCTTTCTGCTAGTTTTTACCATTCATCTCTTAGTTGGCAAAAGTTTGTTCTTTAGGAGACAGTTTCTTCAAGAAGACTCATGGGAACTGAGTTGTATGGTAACAACAATTCGTTCTTATCTTTATACTTGCATGGCTGCAAATACAGCCATTAAGTCAGAATTTCTTTAAGGATTTTAAAAACATTGTTGTAATGCTTTTTAGGATTCGATGTGATATTTGCAAAATGAGGTGAGCCTGATTGATTTTATGCTAAGACTGACTTTAATATTTTTGATGGGCTGCCAAAGGGTTCTTAACTTTATTTTTTTAATCTAATGTTTACTAAGTGATTGCCATATGTTATAAAATAGCTATACAAGAGGTTGAATCCTTATCCCCATTTTATAAATAGAAAAACTGAGGAAGAGAAAGTTAAGTTTCCCAGTGCCATACAGGAACTAAGTGACTTGTTTTCCAAAACAGTAACAAGGGTCCCGGAAAAACTGAGTCTCCAATTCTAGGATTATTGAGCTTAGCTTTTCTTTCTGTGTTGCCAATTCTGAACAACATGCTTGTTGTATCTGCCTTCTCAGCATTCTTTGTTTCTTTGTGTAGATTTAAGCTTTTAACAGGTATTATTTTTTTCTGCTGAAAAACTCCCTTTAACACTTCTTATAGTACAGATCTGCTGTTGAGAAATTATCTGAGTTGATTTTTGCCTAAAATGTCTACGTTTTTCTTTGATTTTTGAAAGGTATTGTTGCTCTGTACAGAATGCTAGTTGATTTTTGTTTAGCACTTTAAAGATATCGCTCCATTGTTTTCTGTTATGGAGACATGCTTATCTTGGTTCTTTCTGTGCATAATGTTGCCTTTAAAATTCTCTATTATCACTGGTGTCAGCACATTTGGTTAAAATTTAGCTTGGTGTGGTTTTCTACGTGTTTATCATGCTTCAATTCCTTGAGTCACTTAGATCCCTTTAGGGCTTTCTATAAATGAAGAAAAATCTTGACCATTATTTAAGTTTACCTCTCTCTCTGTATTTTCCACTGAGGCTACCATTCTATGTGTGTTAGACCACTTCAAATTATTGATTTATCCATTTCTTTTCAATCTTTTTGCCCTGTGTGAGTCACTGCAGGAGATCCATCAGGGTGGAGGGAAAAATTACAGGAAAGATGCAAACCTTCTTGGAAGACCAGGAGGTTTTACAAAAGCTTCAAGAAAGGGTTATGGCTGAAGGCAGCCTAATCCAGAGCTAATGGCAGAGGGCAGATAACAAGGGAGTGCAAAGGGATTTATCTAGGTAAGTTTGTTTACCTATTTCTCTGAAACCAACCTTTGATCATCGGCATGTAGGACTGCTCCCTACTCCAGGAAGACAAAGTTAATTACCCACACATTGTGTTTGCTCCAAACCTTTCTCATTAAATCTATACTGAATAAATGCAAGCATCTCCAGCTTATCAGGCCACATTTTCTGGTTGACAGGAAAAGCTGTGGAGTCCCCTAATTATGCTCACAGGCAAAAATACCTGTGTCTGACTACTCTGTTCATCTGTCCCTCAGCCAGTCTGTGGAATAGACTTGTCAGCTGGTGCCCATCATGTGAGGAATACTGCAATGGATCACATCAGAACTCTCAACATTGAAGGTGAAGAGCCTGCACAGTTCATAAGTTAGTAAGTCACTGGTGCCCATTCAGGATTTCTAAGTTTGAGTGAATTGTTTAGGCTAGGGTTTCATCATGGGACAACAGTTACCAGTACATCAGAAACAGTATATAAAAGTATTGAAACAGCTGCTTAAAGCTGGCAGAGTCTTGGTTTCACAGGCTCAATTAAGGGACCTAATGTAAACTGTTGTTTACCATAACCCATGGTTCCTGGAAGAAGGTATGCTAGATGTAAAGCTCTGGGAACAAGTGGGAGAAAGTCTTACACAGCATCATGTACAAGGGCAACGTGTCCCAGTAACATCCTTAACATTATGGGCCTTAGTCAGGGCTGCTTTGGCCCCACTCTGCACAGAAGAGCCTAAAAAGGGAAGGGAGAGGAACTGTCACCTACCTTACCACCTCCTCCTTCACCCTCAGCCCCAGAATTACCAAATAAAAATACCAAAGAGAAAATGGAGGTTTCCCCTGAGCCCCCTTCCCCAATAAATTGGAAAAAAGACAAGGGAGACACTGTAGCTGTGGAACCCTGTCGCAGGCAAGCAGCATTAGCAGGGGAGCTCCTGACCTGACTGGTAATGCAAGATCAACAAGGCAATTAGATAAGTAAACCCATTTCTTTTGATGCTCATAAAGTGATAAGAAAAAGCATTAGAGAAAATGAAGCCACTAGTCCCTTTATGAAAGGATTAATTGAAGCCATAGCACAATTTCCACATGACTCCATGGAACTGCTAAGTGCTAGCTAAAACAACTTTAGACACCAGTCAATACCTCCTCTGGAGGGCAGAATTTGATGAATTATGTGAACAGCAAACCCTTTTCTAATAATGGCCACTGTTATTCCTACCCTACTCTTAATGTGGCTCTCTAAAAATCCTATTTGGGTAGAACAGTAGTCTTTAAAGGGAGAGAAATTACATGAGCCCATGAATTAAATGAGTGAGGAGCAGTTAAAAGCAGGCCATACAGAACCATCTAACAGCCTTTGGAATGAACCCATTTTTATCATTCCCAAAATGTCTGGCAAATGGTGACTTTTGCATGACTTATGAATTATAAACACTAATCTGCAACATATAGAGCCTCTTCAACAGGAGCTCCCTTCCCCCACAGCAATTCCTAGAGATTGGCCTATAGTAATTATTGACTTAAAATACTACTTTTATACTATTCCCAATGCAGAACAGGACAGAGAAAAATTTGCATTTACAATACCAGCTATCAATAATGAAAGGCCACCTTGCTGATTTCATTGGAAAGTGCTTCCTCAAGGAATGCTGAAAAGTCCTACCATGTGTCAATATCACATAAATCAGGCTTTGCTCCCCAGTAGAAAAGAATTTCCTAATTGTAAGATTATTCATTTTATGGATGATATTTTACTAGCAGCCCCAATGGAGCCAGTACTTTTAAGTTTATATGCCTCTGTCTAAAGGAATACACAGTTAAGAGGTTTAATCATAGCACCTGAAAGAGTACAAATGTCCTCTCCTTTGAAATATCTTGGATACATACTAACTTTCCAGTAAAACCTAAAAAGGTTAAATTAAATATTAGCAACTTATATACCTTAAATGATTATCAAAAATCACTTGACAATATTAACTGGCTTTGCCCCACCTTGCGCATAACTACTGATAAGTTGCAAAACCTGTTTTCTATCCTAAAGAGTGATACAACCCTAGATTCTCCCAGGTATTTCATTGCTGCAGCAAAAAAGGAATTTGAGGAAATAGAGTAAGCTATTTCTCAGAGGCAACTAGATCACATAGATTCACAATATTTAGTTCAGTTGTTTGTTTTTCCTACTAAACATTCCCCAACAGGATTGCTAGGTTAGATGGCCCCAGGACTATGCTTCCTAGACTGTGGTTTTTGCTCACATGCCACGACTAAAACACTATCTCCCTATATCCAGCTAATTAGTAAAGTCATCCATATGGCCTGCAGATGATGCAATCTGTTGCTAGGTTATGACCCTGATGTTTTAAGAATTCTTTTGACTAAAAAGCAATTTGAAGCAGTACTCCCCTATCTCTAGATCTTTAGATAGCACTTTCTGATTATGCAGGCTATATAGAACATGCTGCCCTTCCTGCTGACAAACTATTACAGTTCTTACCTTGTACTCCTGTAGTTTTACCTACAAAAGTAGTTCACTCCACCATTAAAAATATGCTCAGAAATTTAAAACGAGGGGGAATGGGTAAAGACCCTGCAACACTACTAGCACAAGTCTTATTTACCCTTAATTTCTTAAAATTTAGATAATAAATTTCAATCAGCCATAGAAAAGCATTTTGAAAACCTCTCAAGACATAAAACCTGCAGTTTTGTGGAAAGATGTAAATAGTAATGTATAGTGTGGTCCAAATGACTTGCTAACATGGGGAAGAGGATATGCTTGTGTTCACACCCCGTCAGGCCCTCTGGATTCCAGCATGATGCATCAAACCATGCTATGGTGTGGCTAGGACCAACCTGGTACCAGAAATGAAGGAAATGATCCCGCAGGACCCGCAGACCTGGACAATGAGGCTTCCTCAAATGATACATACCCCAGACAAGATACTGAAGAAACCAACTCAGGAGGCTGAGCAAATCCTGCTCCAAACACAAACACCATTCACTCCAGATAATTTGTTTCTTATTCTCTCACTCCGCCTGCAACCCACACATGCAACACTCTATTGTGCTCATCTCCTAGATCCACCTTTTTTTCTGCCTGTTACTTAAGCAGACACTCTCTTACCCGCTGAGGTGCCAAGTAACACTACATGTCACTCCTTGATTGGAAAAGAATGTTACTGCTTATACTCATGTTTGTCTCATGTTATTTACTAATTCTAGGATGCAAAGCCAGAACACGAGTTATAAGTGCTATGCCTGACAAAACTGTTGCTGCACACATCTGTACTCTTCAATCAAAAAAACCTGATGTAAAACACAGAAAAGGAGGCGAGGTAGGAGGTTGGTCAGGGTGGTGGGAAAATTTATAGGAAAGATGCAAACTCTCTTGGAAGGCCGGGAGGTTTTGCAAAACCTTCCGGAAAGGGTTATGGCTGAAGGCAGCCTAATCAGCTTACCTTGAGCTAATGGCAGAGGGCAGATAGCAAAGGAATTTATCTAGATACATTTGTTTACCTATTTCTCCTAAAACGAACCTTTGACCATTTGCGCAGGCAGAACTGCCCCCTACTCAGGGGTCCACAAAGTTAATTACCCACAAATTGTGTATGCTCTAAGCCTTTGTCATTAAATCTGTACTAAATAAATGCAATTGTCTGTGGCCTATCGAGCCACACTTTCTCATCAGCTGTGCTAAGCCATGCCGTCCCCTAGCCGCATACACAGGCAAAATATCTGTGTCTGCAAACTTTGTTCATTAGTGGCTTGGCCAGAGTCTGTGGGACAGACTAGGCAAGTCACTTTAAGTGATTTTCTACTCTGCATTTAAATTTTCTAAAATTTTTCCCTGCAGTATCTAAGTTGCAGTTAATTTTATCCATAATACGTTCATTTATATTTTTCATCATTACAAGTTCCATCTGGCATTGATTTTTTTTTAATCTCAAATTTCTTTTCTTGTTATATTTTCCTTTTCATCCATGAGCATATTGAGTGTACTTATAATAGTTTAACTTCTCAGTTTGTTATTGATAGTTTCATCATCTCTGTCCTTTCTGGATATGTTTCTATTGACAGAGGTTTCTCCTGGTTAGAGGTCAATTTCTATATCTGGTCCTGATGAAGAAAGAGCTTTTTATAATTAGCATTCACTGCTCAGAAATAAAGATTATATGCTGGGCTAAGAAAATATGTTATTAAGCTGAAAAGAGATATGCTCTATCAAAGTTTTTCAATCCTCTTCCCCATTTCCAGTTATAAAGAAATTACATAAAATCAAACCTTTGAAAAAATTCAGCAAATTAAATGTGAGTTAAAATCAAAATACAAACAAAATTAACATCCAAGGGAAAGTAACTAAACAGTAAAAAGGAAAAGCAAAATTTTAAACACAGGAAATATCCATACAAAGTCTCTTCAGAATAATTCAACTGATAAAAAACAAACAAAAACACAATGAAACACTTTTGATAAGAAACAATCTACTTTTGAAAGTTAAAAGCAGCTGCATGAAGAACCACCTCTTAATAGATATGTAAAATAGTAGCAGGTGGGGGATGCATGGCAAAAGGTTGAACAACTTGAAAGATGCAACCGAGCATTTCTTTCAGAACACGAATTAAAAGGACAAAATGGTGAAAAGCATGGAAAGATGAAAAAGAGAGCCAGGAGTTCCAACATTTGTCTAAGATTTTCAAAAGCTGTCTACTTGTAAAATACATACAGAATTGAAATAATACAATAAGGAATATTAGAGGGAAAAATATCTCTGAGCTGGAAAAACAAACAAACAAAATTGTTTCAGATTGAGAAACCGGCAGAAATATAAGAAATGGAAAACATCTTAAATAGCCTGATGAAATCCAAAAAAAAAAGAAAAGAAAAAGAAAAAGAAAAAAGAAAATTCTAAAAGCATCTAGAATAAAAATAAAACAAAACCAACGAATAGATTTGCTAACAACTATTCCAAAGCTTTGTAGTCATCTCTCCAAGAATATTTAGGAAATCTGAATGCTCCCCTACTTATTACTATTTTTAGTGTAAACAGGAATGAATCTAGGGATAAAAATAGGTAAACACAATTTTAATTGTGTATTCAAACGTTTATTCTCCTTTTACATTATTTTTCCCATGGCACTTTAGCTTTTTACTTACTGTATAATTTACATATTTATAAAATTTAATGGCTATGTTTCCTTAAACAAGATAAGCTCCATGAAGGTATATGTTTTTGTTTACTGATTGTCCCCAAAAGTTAGAATAGTTACTGAAACAAAATAGCTTCTCAGAATTTGCAACATAAATTCTTTATAATATAAAATATTGGAAACTACCTTACTGTTCATCAATAAGAAAATAGTTATACAACATATAGTATATAGTCTATATCTTGACCATGTATCGTTAAAGTGACAAAATTCAATATTTTTGAGTACAAAGCCACAAGCCCATCTGTAAGTATGAAGATGTCTAAAACAACTAGTATATTGTGAAATACTAACTATAACTATCAGTTGGAATTGAGAAATGGTCAGTCGATACTCAAGAAGCATTTTACAATGATTCACATGCCAAGTAATATTCTGGGAATTGGGGTAAAACAATGAACAGATTCTTACAGCAAAGGTGACTTTATTTTAGTGAGTGGAAAATAATTTACAAGCATAACTAAGTTAATTTCCGAAAATGAGAAGTACCACAAAGAAGATGAAACAAGGTTGGATTGTGGAAATTAACATGGGAGATGTTGACTGTCTTTTATTGGTTGGTGGGGTTATTTTATAGTTTGGTTTGGACAGTGTCTCTGAATGAGGAATGTTTAACCTGAAACCTAGATATGAGAAGGAGGGCAGAAAAAAGATTATGAAGATTCAGAGATTAAGCATTGGAAGCAGAAAAAGAAAAGAAAATCAGCAAACGCAAAAGACCTGGGATTGGAACGTACCCAGCAATATGCGAAGAACAAAGGAAGACCAAACCATGTGGCGCATGGTAAATGAGGACACGGCTTGAAGGGACAAAATGAGAGAGGCAGGCCAGGATCCCGTTTCAGCCATGTGACATCAACATTGGAGTGCATGTTTAGTGGGGGAAGCATCAGTGGTGATGGTTTGGCTGTATCCCCACCCAAATCTTATCTTGAATTGTAGTTCCCATAATCCCCATGTGTCATGGGTGAGACCAGGTGGAAATAATTGAATCATGAATCATGAGGCAATTTCCCCCAACCTTTTCTCATGATAGTAAGTTAGTTCTCATGAGACCAAAAGGTTTCATAAGGGGCTTCCCCCTTCGCTGGGCACTCATTTCTCTCTCCTGCCACCATGTGAAGGAGGACATGTTTGTTTTCCTTTCCACCATGATTGTTAAGTATCCTGAGGCCTCCCCAACCCTGTGGAACTGTGAGTCAATTAAACCTCTTTCCTTTATAAATTATCCAGTCTCCGGCAGTTCTTTATAGAAGTATGAGAACAAACTAACACAACTGGAATTTCAGAAAGTCAGAGGTGTGGTCTGATTCACACTTAGAACTGGAGGATTCATCATCAGGAGGATAAAGAGTGTGTCCAGACTTAGACCTGTTAGAAGCTGATACAGTAATCCAGGTGAAAGACTGTGGCAATTCAGCAGTGTAGTGAGCAGTAGGACTTTCATTTATCAACATCTACTCTTTTGTGTGTCCTTTTCTCATCTCATTCTTTCTGCTCTTCCTTTCTCTGTCTCCTTCTCTTCCTCCCTCTCTTTGAGAGCATAAATTGCGTCATGCTGGCTACACAGAAATCTCTCCAAAATTCATATTATTCTAGATAAGGCTCTAGAGATCATTGTAATGGTGACACTGATTAGTAGCAGTCCTGTGACAGCCGGTTTGAAAACAGAGATTTATTTTATCCTACTTGTACTACTTTGGGGTATATTTAGTTTCAAGGGGGAGGTGCCATCTTCGCAATATTCATTTACAATCCATCATATGTACTGCAGTGGGAAGGGCATCCACATTTGTTGTGTTCTCAAAGGCTTGTCAAAAAGAGCTGACCTAAGAGACATTCACAGAATTTGGAGAAATACTTGTTTTACTCTAAAGTGTTTTCAAATAACAGTTTTCAGACTCAGAGTAGAATTGGAAATGTACTAAAATGTTTAGAAATCTCTCTCCACTATAGGGATTTTACTATTTGTATCTGCTAGGAAATAGCTTTCTATAGGCATAAATTTGAGTTATTATTTGAAAGGAAACAAAATCTGATTGCTAACATCCATGAAGGAAGAAGTTCAGGTTAGTAAATTAGAAATTTCTACTTTGGATCTGAAAATAATTTCTTATAACCCATAGAGAAAAGATTTGGCTGAACTGGTCCCTGCAAAAAGTTAAGAAAGGAGGTACAATTTTACTCCTAATTGGCTAAGTCAAAAACTTTGTTAACCCTTGGTATGAATGACATTTTGGGGAATATAACACTTTGTCATTTCATATTTGACCCATTTATGTGGGGCCAGTATGCAAATAAGCAAAAAACTGAGGCAGGCTGGTGCCCATTATAGCACTGCTGTTTATAATGCCAGCAACCTAGAGTTTGAGTTCTATATGGATTAAGTTACTAGACAGCAGAAATAGCTGTGCTTATTGGCATAGAAGTATTAACATAGAAGACAGAAAATGAAAAAAATCCATGTGAGAAACATAAAAAGTACAACTTACAGTCCTGCAAATATCAGGTGAATATACTGCTTTGTGGTCTGCTAAACAAACTAGAAATGAATAGAAAATACTTGTGAGAGTTTTAATTCCCATTTCCTATTGAGTAATTTTGAGTATGTATAGCATCTGAACATGAGACACTGCGTCTTAATTAGTAAAACAGCTATGATTATGCTTTCTGTAGCAAAAAATGTTGATTAATTTTGTTTCAACTCAGTAGAAACAATACAATGATCGCTAAGTTCAGATCTGCTCTCATGGCATTCTATATGCTTTAGCATTCGTCACCTTCAAAAGTTTCCAAGTTCTGATGACAAACAACATGGTCACCATAGCTCTTAGGCCCCTCTTGCTAATCTTGTTCGGGAATCCACCATATATATCCCTTAATCAGACCAAATGGCTCAAAGGAAGGTGACCATCTCCATGTGCCGAAGTAGGACCTGATATGTCTAATCTAGAGACTGGTTTAGAAACTCATGTTATGCTTTATGTAATCAGCAGGGGGTATTCTCCCAGGGACACTTTAAACTCTTAATCTTTACAGTGTACACATGACCTAAGTTATCCAACTCAAAAGAAATATTTCACACCTGGGGAAGGCAGAAAATTCTCTCTCCATGAGAAATAAACAGAAGAATACGGTCTTTAGGTTTGAAGGCAGTTATTTTGCACCCATGAGGGTAGGTAGCTTAAAGATGAAGCTGACTCAGACAGGCAAATTAAGGAAGTTTCTGGAGCCCTACTCATAGCCAATCTACCTTCATACATTCTGCTCTTTAAGACAATGAATTCCTTTATTGTTTATGGCAGTTTGAGGCAGTATTTTAAACATCCTAGTAAATATACTCATGAGGTTTTTCTAAAAATAAGATTATTCAAATAAAATGTTTTGCAAAGCATTTGGAATAGTAAACACAGTCATTTACTTTTAATATATCTGGAAGAATGCTGCTCCAGTAAATCAAAGTGAAAATACTCAAATATTCAGAATTTTGGACCTTAGATATGCAACATTCTTTTTAAACTCAAATAGAACACTTTCTAGAGAGAGGAGACATTTTCTCATATCAGCAACCAAAATCTAGACAAATTGGGTTAGAAGCTAGTAAGTACTTAGATATTCTTTCTTTGGATATAACTTCTCTTCAGCAACAACACTGTTTCTTGAGTGGAAATAACTTGTGACTAAAGATCAGTCTGACTCAAGGAACTATAATGGACATCTGCATGGGTATATAAATGTGCACATTTCTGGACTTCCAGTGTGTAGTCATTGTGCTTCCAGTAATAACATTTCAAAAATTGGGAAAAGAGAATCTATTCCTTTCGTCAAGCTATGCAGTTTGGAGAGGGTTCTACCCGCTCTCCTAAGACAAAGCATGTGTTCAAAGTCAAGTTGGAATCCGGGCGCACTTTTCTCCCTGGTCAGGAATAAACATGTGCCACGGCAGTGTACCTGCGCAGCAGATCAGCTGCTCACTGCATGCAGAGTCCAATTAACAAGAACAAGGGCTGCTGTAAAGAGGTTCATTCTGAAGCTAGCTTAGAGGAAGAGGTCTAAGCATCCTGTCTTTAAATGTAGTGCTTCACTTTTGGAGCAGAAAGCTGGTACTTCTATAAGGCAGGGCAGGAAGCAAGAAAGGGTGGTGGGTCCGTATGCTAGCTTGGTACCAGGGAGTTGAGTTGGCACCTTCAGAGGAAGAAATAAGTTGTAAAAAAAAAAAGTAGCCAAGTGGGCATGCTTTTGACTTGGCTTCCTGGAGATGAGAGTTCCAAGGTGACTCCCTGGAGGGTGAGAGTTCCGAGGCTGGTATCCTTTGGTCTGTAACTTGACCATTAACTCTCAAGGAGAGTTTCATCTTAGAACACATAGTTAAATGTAGTTGCCCTGTAGGGAATGCCTGGTGAAGGGGAGGTAAAAGGTCATATTTGCATTTCTAAAGTGCTAAGTAGGAAGCAGAGAACAGGGGAAAGGAGAAAATAGAATAGAAAATTTAAAAAGGTAATAGTAACTCAGTTGGGCACCATGGCTCACGCCTGTAATCCCAGCACTTTGGGAAGCTGAGGCAGGCAGATTGTTTGAGCCCAGGAGTTTAAGACCAGCCTGGCCAACATAGTGAGACCCTGTATCCACTAAGAGAAAAATACAAAAATTAGCCAGTCCTGGTGGTACATGCCTGTAGTCCCAGATACTTTCAAGGCTGAGGTGGGAGGATCATTTGAGCCTGGAAGGCGGAGGCAGCAGTGAGCCAAGATTGTACCACTGCACTCCAGCCAGGACAACAGAGCAAGACCCTGTCTCCAAAAAAAAGATTAGTAATTCATTGCCTTTTTCTTGGAAAGAGTGAGGGTACTTGGTTACATCAAAACAAACCAACTAGAGTGAGAATCACAAGGTTTCTGCTAACACAACTAAAGAATAGTATATTCTCATTCTCTGCTTGAGTTTGAGAGCTTCTGTGGCTACAGCTGCTATGACTTTAAAAAATTTCATGTTTCATGCCACTTATGTAGCTGCCTCAATTAAGAACTTCTATAGCTGTTTTCCTCCTCTCCACTTTGCTGCAAGCCCATTTTCCAAAGTGTTGTAATCCTACAATGTAATTACTTCATGGAAAAAGTAAATTTTGTGTTGGGTATCACATATACTAGTACCAGTCCTGAGATTTATCAGACAATAAGAGACATAGACCCCATCCTTGAGGGTCCTCAATGAAAAGTCTGCAAAACATGTTGTCCAGGTTGTATGGCGATTAAAATAGCTCAGCTCCTGAATATCTTTGTTTCAGGTATTTCAAGTACTAGTCATTGTATCAATAGCCCCTTCTGCAGTGTAATGAAAGAGTCACATGCCTATTTCTTTTGTTGTAAAAAAAAGTTATAAATTTGATAATCAAATTATAAAACCATCTTAGAAGCCAGTATTAAATTCAGAGCCTCTCTTCTAGTTTTCCCCATAGCACAATTAATACAGAAGTAAACAAGAGTTTTTAGATTTCTGAGTCTGATACAAATCATGCTAGCCAGCTTCAAGCAATTGGGGAATGTATTATCATCAGGAGGGAGGAGGCCTCCAGGCATTTTCTCAGTGTCAGTACCCAAGAAGACCTAAAACTAGAAGGAAGACAGCAGGCTTTGAACTTATAAAGATATCAGCAATTTATCCACAAATAGAATTGCTGAATTACCATATCTTTTGAGACTCTGGTTAAAAATAAAATAAAAATAGCAAGAAAAGGGAAAAAAAGCAACCCAAATTCAAGCCTGTCACTCACTTAATTTTCCATTTATTAGAGAAGAAAAATCAGAGCACCATTAGCAGAAAAGAAAGGCTGAATTAGTTCTGTGAAATCATAACAGGATAACTAACAACTCTAGAGGGAGATGAGGATCACGTGTTAAGAGGTAGGCCAAGCAGCTTTGCCCGCCATGCTCGACCCTTCAGAAATGTTAATTTTCACAAGAAGAATGGAAGGATTGTTTTATTTTTAGGAAGAGGGTGATGGGTAGTCTATTTTGATTTTAGGTATATAAAGTAGGGTGTCATGTGTCCCTGAACTCTCAATGGAAATGAGCCCTTGATTGGACTGTGCCTGCCTTGCCTACAGTAGGAAAAACCACTGAAAGATGAGAAAATGGCATGAATTAATGCTGAAAATTTCGCCAGAGGGGAGGCAGAGAGAGAAAGAGATGATCTGATTATACATTCAGGGATGACAGGTGAACCTCCAGAAGTTCAGAGGTTTAGTGCAGATATCCATCTCGACATTTAGCTGCTCATTTGAAGCTTTGCCAAGCACAAGGGAATATAATCTGTTTCAGAGACTGTTGACAATCTCTCAGGATCAGTGGGGCTTACCATAAGGCCTCTTGTGCCTGCATTTTTCCTCACTCTATCTCTTAATAAAAAGTTACCAAAATTGTGTATATTAAAATTTCCATTTACTGCATATTTTGCTATTGTTGCTACCCTTGCAGGTTCTGAAATATAATGGAATTTGCCTACATAAAGAATATTGCTGTTCTTAATACTTATTCTCAGCCCCAAATCAGTCAAATCATAAAAGAAAACAAAGGTAAAAGTTGCAGTATCAATATCCTAAATTTTGTTATTTAACTTTGTAGAAGTCTTATATTGACTTTATTTGGTCAGTTAGTAAATAATTAAATCATTCTCTTTTAACTAGTCAGCTCTGTGTCTAATTACAGAATAAGAACACACATTTGTTGTTAACCATACAAATTTTAACAGCACAGTCTACATAATTTTTACCACAGCCCAGCATTCAGTTATAGTCACTAATTTATTTGTCATAGAGTATAGGAGATTACAAAAACAAAGCAACGTAAAACTCACATGAACACTCTACACACACAAATTCTGACAAAACCAGGCCTAATTCTGTCTGTTGCCAAAACAAATCATCTCCATGTGCTTGCCATACAAAGTGTGATCTGCAGACCAGTAGCCCCGGCATCACCTGGAAGCCTGTTAGAAATACCTGGCTCAGAGTCCATCTCAAATAGATGTATTTCACCAAAGTCTGCATTTTAGCAAGTTCCCAGGTGATTCCTGTTTGCATAAAATCTCTGGGAAGGAATCATATACTACATTATGATTTTTCCTTGATAATAAAATTTTATTGGGACATCTCAGTTTTGGGGTAAAAAAGCCTTTTTAAATTCAAAATTAGTGTATCTTATTTTTCTCATTATAAGATTAGATATGTCTATTTAAAAATAAAACATTCCTGAATTTATAAAGAAAAAAAGTAAAATATCTCGTAACTTTATTCTCTACAAATGATCCCTATTAACAGTACAAAAAGTAATCAAAGGAATAACTACTTTGTGAGGCAAAAAGTACCGGAGACAAATCTCAATTTAGAAAGTTTATTTTGCCAAAGTTAAGATGCCCCTGTGTCCCAGCCTCAAGAGATCCTGATGACATGTGCCCAAGGTGGTTGGAGTATGGTACAGCCTGCTTTTATATATTTTAGGGGGATACTATACATCAATCAGTACATGCGAGATTTACATTGGTTCCTTCTGGAGGGGCGGGACAACTCAAAGTGGGAAGGCAGGGGAGGGGGCTTCCAGATCATAGGTGGATGTAAAAATGTCCTGATTGGTAATTGGTTAAAAAAGTTATCAATAGAAAGTAATATCTGGATTACCATAAGGGGTTGTAGAGACCAATGTTTTATCATGTAGGTAAAGCCTCCAAGTAACAGGTTTCAGACAGAAAAGATTGTAAATGTTTTTTATGAGCCTTAAGGTCTGTGTTGGTGTTAATGCTGGAGGGGAGGTGTACACGGAGGTATGCCTAAGCCCCTCTTCCATGGCGGCCTACACTAGATCTTCAGGTTAGGTCTAGAATGCCCTTGGCTGAGAGGATGAGTTCATTCATATGATTTGAGGGCCTTAGAATTTTATTTTCTGTTTACAACTTTCACTATTAAAATTTAACAAAACAACGCAATTTACTTAATATATCCATCTTAGAAAATCATTATCTCATTCATAACAATTAGGTTAGGGTTTAACTTTTAAAAACAATTCTAAGACTATCTGGGCATTATCTTCAGTAAGATATCAATAAAGACGACTTTGGAAGCTTAGAGGCAAGGGAAAACATGTAATCCATTGAGTTCACTCTAGAGCAGTTTGCATACATATCTGCCCTTCACCATGCTGCTCTTCACTTCTCCTTTTCTAATAAATTAACTTTGCCTACTTCCCCCTTACACAAACTATTTGATATTTAACAAAGGCAGAAACCAAACCATTAAGTGAAAATCCTGATAAAATTGATACATAAAGATTTAACATAGCAAAAGCCAATATCAAATGACAAAACAAAATGTATATGAGAAAAAAATGCTGTTTATATATGAACACAGAGGAACACTAATGAATATTCCAACAGGCAAAATATATGGACATATTAAAAATTATAAATGGCCAATAAGCATAGAAAAATCATTTTACCTTAAAAAATAAGACAAATGAAGTACTATTTTTTTTCACATGATGGAAAAGATATAGAAACAAAATGGAAAGCATATGAGGAAATATAACTTTCATATACTTATGAGTCATGAATTGGTGTATTTCTGAAGTGTAATTGCATGACATGCAACAAACTTGTTATAAGAGGCATACATATTTACTCAAATTCTTTTTCTCTAAGTTTTAAGATTACTGTGAAAACTTTATAAGTATGTTTATTAAAACAGCTTTTATAATATAAACTATGAATAAAAAATCATGGTATCGGTAGAAGAAAAAGGGATTGCTTTATTGTCCATTATAAAAAAGAGAAACCACTGGGTGCGGTGGCTCAAGCCTGTAATCCCAGCACTTTGGGAGGCCGAGGCAGGTGGATCACGAGCTTAAGAGATCGAGACCATCCTGGTCAACATGGTAAAACCCCGTCTCTACTAAAAATACAAAACATTAGCTGGGCATGGCGGCACGTGCCTGTAATCCCAGCTACTCAGGAGGCTGAGGCAGGAGAACTGCCTGAACCCAGGAGGCGGAGGTTGCGGTGAGCTGAGATCGCGCCATTGCACTCCAGCCTGGGTAACAAAAGTGAAACTCTGTCTCAAAAAAAAAAAAAAAAAAAAAAATTAATTCAAAAAAGAAATAAGAGAAACCACTGCAGATTGAAGAGGCACAGCATTTAGTACAACTGAAAGTGTGCTGTTCTCCAAAGAACAAAAAAAAGTTAGAGATTTTATTAAAAAGATAACTGTTATGAACTGCTTTTTGAACAACGTCATTGGCACCAATAAGGTTTTGAAGATCTGGCCAGCTCTAATTGGTAAGTGATTGTGGTGGGCAGAATTAGTCTGAGTTGTGGCAGGTCTTTTAAGTAATCATCAGAGAAAACTGGTCTCAGGTTACTGCCGGCAGTTGTAGCTGCCAGGCTTGCAGAGAATTACATTTTATGTTTCATGCCCTGAGTGCTTTCTCCCCCTGGCTTCTCAACTCTGTTTAGTTGGGTATGACAAGAACAACCCAATTCATATGAACAACTTCCACAAATTAAAAGATAAACTAGATGTCCAAAAATTTAAGGTTTGTTAAATAGATTATACTAGATTCATACAATGGAATGTTGAGCAATTATTAAAATTATACTTCAAAATATTTTATATTACTCATAAAATGGAAGAAAATGATAGTTTCTTGAGTGAAAATATATATGATCCTTTTGTAGCAATTTTTATTTTGCAATTTTGAAATTAGACAATTTTGTAGCTACTAAGTCTTCTAACCATTTTTTCCCCACATGAATAAAAGTGGAAGTAAAGTATAGTGATTTTAAAATATTAGAAGGGAGAGGACAGGCAAATCCCCAACACCCTCTTCATCATGATGTTGGGGATTTGTTTATTCACATTTGATTCAACAATTCTGAGGTCAGGGTCTGGCATTAAGACAGCTGTTACCATATCTTTCAAAGCCCAGGAAAACTGGCATATTCATAGCCAAAACCCCACAATCTGCTAAGTACCATGCTATTCCAGGGAAGCCTCTGCCTGTCCCTTAACCTATTATTAGTTCTTTCACTTCGTTCATATGCACAGGAAAACAACACTGAGTAAACAACGACAGTTTCTGTCTGCAAAAACTATCCATCCATCCATCTATCCAGTGTAACTGATGGCTTTAACTTTTTGGTCCATCATTCATTACTTCCTTCCTTGTCTCCAAGTTAGGTCACAAAGCTGAGAAATGAGAGATAAATGTGCACATAGGCTTAGCTGGGATCCCAGACATATCAAGGCAATATGGAAAGCATTGTCCATCTTACCTCACACAACAAGCAGATATTGGGGTTTATTGCAGAGGAGAGTTCTTTAATGGGAATTTGCGAGAGTAACTTTTCACCAGCTCAACTTCTAAGTCTGGGGTGATGAGGGGACTGGGGATAGACAGGTGGGTGCAAGAGAATCTCTTGAAGAACAAGGAAGGGAACTGGCATTTTACAGCTACATTTAATGCTTGCTGAGCTGCAGGAATTTTTAGTCCTTTACCCTGCTGTTAATAGAAAGATATGTAATGTAGAAGACTTATTGGGAGAACTTGATATGTGTTAAGGGGTGGACTGAGGCAGCCAGCAAAAAAATGCATGAGGAAAGAGGGCAGTGAAGGGAGAAGGCTACGTATATCCTTACCATTTTGCTGGACAAGGGCTAGTGAGAGGCAATACGCTACAAAGATGAACAGTTGTCAATTACCTGAAAGACCCTGCACAAGACGCCCACTTGCCTGCCTGGGTGAGGCGACCTGGGCAGAAAGAGGCACAAGCTATCTGGTAAGTCCTGGGAAGTAACCCGACTGTGTCTCCTGCAACAGGAAGCTAACTGAACAATGCACTCTTCCTCCCTGACCCACAAGATCACAAAGAACACTCTAGAGCACTTTCCAACATACAGGGTGTTTTGTAGTTAAGAATCACTACAAAAATCTCAACAGCTAAGGAAACAAGCCTGTAACTTTTCCCTCCCTGGTCTTTCCTCTCCTTTACCTGACCCCAAGGGAAAAAGAAGAGATAGAGAGTGACATGTAGGGCGAGTACCACTTTCCGTACTGTTGCCCATTGAGCCATTCTTTATTTTGGATCTGAAGGGCAGGACAAAATGTGTTTTTTTCTAATTTTTATTTTTAGACAGTCTCGCCCTGACTGGAGTGCAATGATGTGATCTCTGCTAATTGCAGCCTCTACCTCTTGGGTTCAAGCGATTCTCGTGCCTCGGCCTCTGGAGTAGCTGGTGTTACAGGCACGTGCCACCATACCCAACTAATTTTTGTACTTGTAGTAGAGATGGTGTTTCACTATGTTGCCCAGGCTAATCTTGAACTCCTGATATCAAGTGATCTGCCCAGCTCAGACTCTCAAAGTTCTGGGATTACAGGCGTGAGCCACTGTGCCCAGCCAATAGGGAAAAATCTTTAATTTGACTGTGAGATTAAAGTTTTTATTTAGATTAGCTTAAATTCATGAACACCCTGAAAATGAAACTGTTCTAAGACTCTAACATGTTAAAATCACTACAAGTATATGGCATCAGCCAGAATTTTGCCTATAGCAAGAAAAAAGATCTAACAAATCATGTTTGAAGGCATTTGTAAGAGAAAAAAAATGCTGTTTCTTGATTGCACCCCAATGAGTTCAGCTGACTCAAAAAAACTGCCTTATACATACATTCAATGTGGGGTCATTCACTTGGAAGTGTGCTTTATATAAATTACTTTGTTTTTAAAGTAAAGTATGCTGAAAACCCCCAGATATATCACATACAACAGAATGCAAAATAAGTTATTTCCTGTCAAATATAACTTTTAGAAACTTCAACCACATTAATCTATCAACAAATAGCTATTTCACATTCATTCATTCAAATATATATTGAGTACTGCAAATAAGCACTAAAACTATAAATACAGGCCTGGAAGTCTTATATATACACGTTTTGTATAAACCTTAATATAAAAAAAGAACACATTCATGCATTTTCCATGTGTTAAACATTGTACTTGTGATTTTCTTGCCAACCTCACCATTAGAGTGATACCAGAAACTGGACTTAACGATAAAAAAGCATACACTAAGAAATACAAATAAAATGCCATGGATTGCAAAAGAAGAATCCCATGATAACAGAAGGCATTTCAGGCACAGGAAATTAAGATGCTAGATTGTGATCACAATAATGAACTGGGAACCAGTGTTTAACAATCCAATTTCCAGACTTACTCTGCCTTACGCCTCCTACACTCTAACAAGAATAGTAGCTCCATGCCTGAGGTCTTTTCGAGGGCTCTGCACTGCCCTGAAGTATCATTACATCTTTACAACAACTTCCATGTTAGGACATACCGTACCCTTAATAGAGAGGAGGAAATTAAGAGTTTGTCCGTTTTCCTTGTTTCTCCACTCACAGCTTTGATCACATTATTCTTTCTACTTCCACGCCCTTCAATCTGGGGCATCCCTCTTTCCACATTAGGTTCAAGTGTCATTGTAGAGGGAAAGATAGAGGATCTAAAGTTAGAAGTCTGAGATTTGTGTCCTGGGTCTGCTACTTACTTAACATGTTAGTGATTCATTTCCAAACTGAGCTTCATTTTACTTTTCATAGGAATTTCTCTAACATTTGTGAACATATCGTATAGTACCATTTTTGGAAATACTCTGCAGGCTAGAACGCACAAGTGATACAGGTGTAAACCTTCTAAAACAGTAGAATTAAATCGGTCACTTCTCTATTTTTCCAACAATACATTGGTTGCATCAACGTATATTTTGGCACTTGTCACTATATAGTTTTAATCTTTTTCTCCCCCACCCAATAATGGATTCACAAAGAGGAAGGATTGTTCCTATTCTTTGCAGCCCAGTCCATAGCACGGCCTGTAGTAGATGCAAGAGGGTTAGTCAAAGAGCAGGTTAGTGGTGAGAGGGAAAACGCTAAGATTATTTCAACCACAGCCATATTAATTAGAGGCCCAAACATAACCATGAATATAAAATGTAACAATTTATAAGCAGAATCAATGTAGAAGTAACAGTGAACTTGTTTACAGGATGTTTAAGGAGCTTAGGAAAAATGGGTAAGCATTTAGCCAATATAATATATCGTATCATTTGATCTTTTAAATAAATGAAATTAAAGCTCTATCTAAAAGAGCATTCCTACCCTTTTCCCCATCTATCAGGAGACTGATTTCTAATAGGGTTTTGAATGATCTTAGCAGTTTACTTAACTTCTCTATGATGCTCTCTTTTTCTAAAATGGTGGTAAAACCCCCTTTGATCTATTTCATAGGATGAAGATAAAGTTATGCATATGAAAAGCTTGGAGTTTGTTTTCTTTTTGCTTTCCCCTCCTCCCCCCCGGAAGGGTCTTTTAGTCTTCAATTCGATGTCCTTTCCACATCCATGACATTTGAGTTATTGTTTTAATTTGTGTTTCCTTCAGGGCACTGGCCCATGGATAATCCTGACAGAGGAAATTTGTTTTCTGCATGGGTTCTCCTTGGTGTTGGTGAAGCTGCTGAGCTGGGTGCCTGTCGCATGTCGCTGGGCATCTGTCCCAGTGTAGGAAGGACCTGTGCTGCTCTTGGGGATGAATTTTGCTAGCGCTGTTTTTAGTGAAGAATGGCTGTCCTCACTGAAATGCCCTCTCCAGAATCCTGCTGCTCCCATCCCTCTCTCACTGCCGGGGAAGCTGTCACTGCCCACGTTTAGTGCAGAAGCTACTCCCAGTGGTTCTGCCACACTAATTACCCCAGACCAGACCTACTCACCTCATCATGGACAGGTTTACCCTCCTGCCACATGACTCCCAGCCCCTCTACTAAATCTGCTCCTCCAGGTTGACTGAGGCCTTCGTCCTTACCTTTCCTGTTATCTTGGGATGAAGAACAGTGGAATCTCCCTGTGAGAAGCTGCTGCCTGAGCCTGCTTGTTAATACTGCCTTAGAATCCTATCTCCTCATATATAGCCAAAGGAATTTTAAATGACTCTCCTTCTGTTGGTCTTATTGACCTTATTCTTATCTTGTTCTGTCAATGTCTTCCTCTCGATATTCCAAACTCAGTGGTGTTCCTGTGGTCCAGAGTCCACCTCAGTATTCCTGGTGAGGCCTGGCTGTTCCACAAGGCAGGTGATGTATCATACTTCAGTCTGGGTGTAGTTCTATATTTGTGTTGAAACCAGTAGCTATCCCATAAAATTTCTGGCATTTCGATGGTTCTCTGAACTTGTTTCCCAGACAGATTCAAACGTCCTATCATTTTACATAATTGCTGAGGGGTATATGGCAGAGTATCATGAAGGTGTCAAGCTTCCATCTCTTCCTCACAGATAAGTCTTGACACTCGAATAACTGAATATTCTTGCAGGCACTTCATTTTTTTTTTCTTTTTTAGTATGTTGGGAAAGATTGCCTTTAATAGTATCTACTATCTTTGCACACTACATCATAATGTCTGTCCAACAGTTTTAGGACTCCTTGTGGCTTCACATGTACCTTAAGTAACTTGTACCTTCACTTGTATTTCAGCACTGAAAACTCACCTGGAACTTCCCATCTCCAGAAGTAAAATAAACATCATCAGCTTCTTTTATGCAGTTTGTTCTCTTTTACAGTAGCCCGACTAAGCCCTTCAAGTCTGTGTCAAATGTACTTTTTTTCCATTTTTTTTTACTTCAAAAAAAAAAAAAAAGCTCAGAATGGATTTAAGTTGTTGTTACAAATAAAACGTAAGCTTAAAGAATATCTTTGGAGGAATCTCTGGATACTTAACAATAGAAGCTATATTATCAGTTATACAGAGTCTCTGTACAGGGATGAAAGATATTTTAAACATGGAAGGTACTTTTTTTTTTTTTTTAAGCAGAAAAGGCCTTTTCTAATTTTTCTTGGCCTTGTCTCCTGGGAGTGTTTTTAGAAAAATTAACGAGATATGGTCGAGAAATCACTTGTGCTCCTTAGAGCGGTGCTATGCAAATTTAAGGTAACAGCAACAGGAGCCATCACATTAAGAGTCAGGTAATTATTTGAAAGACTGAGAAACTTAATTTTAACCCATATTGATTGAAGTATTTGTTGAAATTTTGAAACGATTAATATCCAATTCCAAATGAGAATCATCATCATTGTTGGAACCCTTGGAAAGCATCATCAAACAGGATTCCTTCTGCTGTGTTAAGCATCTTTTAAAAATAATTATAGTCATTTTCCCACAGGAGAAAATATAAAATAGTTTGCTTTGGGTAGTTTTAAAGCATTTCCAGGGAGAGCTTTTATTTTTATTTACTATTCACAGAGGTGTTTTACTACAGTGCACAGTCCACAGCCCACTTAACTAGCTTTTCAGTGTCATAAACCTAAGGTTACCTTGGGTTAATTTTCCTCTGTGTCCACCTGATCTGCCAGCATTTTTTTTTTTTTTTTTTTTTTGGTCCTTAAAACTGACAGCAAGATGACTGATTACAGGCAACTGCAAGGCCCCTTTTAGAATGCATAACCTTTTCTGGAATCAAGTTAGAAATTCAGAGGATGTAAAGAAATCACTGTACATTAAGAAAGGAAAAGAGTCTAACACCCACTGACCAGCTGAACAAATCATCATGTTCATTTGCTCCTAGAAATCATTTGCAATAGATATTCTTTCAATTACAGAGAAAATTAACTACCTCACAAGAACCAAATTAAGAAGTCCAGTGCAATGAGTTGGGAAGGTCTTTATGAATGACAGGGCCACCTGATGAGCCACGATTTCACATTAAATTACAATGGTGTATAATTTATAACTCTCCCTTCTTTCAAATTATGCCTCACTGGTAGTTTCCAGCTGAGGAAACTCTATGCTGTGAGGAATTATATGCTCTGTGAGGAATTGTTGCTGTGAGTAGGCTCTGCATAGGACCATTTGATCACATCTATGTGACACAGACAAAGGAATCATAACAAATAGTACTCATTTTGCTCCAAGAAGACACCAAATGTCTTTAGCAGAATTTCTCACACAGAGCTCCAAGCCTATGTTTTGATTACATGTCCTTCTCGACAGTCTGTGTGTCTGGCAAGTAAGATAAAGGGAACTTAACAGAGAGTATTACTTGATGTGTCCCCCACTTACTCATACTGGACAACAAGGTATCTTTAAGTCAAATAATGATCACTGGGACACATTCTGAATCTTGGTGAGGTAGGGAGGCCAGAAAACAATGCAGGAGAAGAGAGAAATGCCTATTAGCTTCGTAGGGTATTACTTACTTGTGATATCAGATAGGATCTGTGAGATTCCCAATGGGAAAGACAAAGTGGCCGTAGCCTCAGACCTGTACCTTGCACTCTAGGTTAGTCTCACTATAGTGTGGAACTCAGGAAATCAAATTTAGCTTATCATCTAGAAATTTTGAATACTTCTTTCATATATTTTTAAACTGTCATTTAACAAATAACAATACTGTAAAAAAAAAAAGGATGTAGCTATTTGTTAAAATCATAACCTCTCTACCTCCATTCATCATACATTATAATCTGACCATCCTCAACTCTATCAAAATATTTTTAATCCTTAGAGAATAACCTCACAATTTATAGTTTTATATGACAGTGGGGAGACAGTTTTAAATATTGAACCTGCATCTATTTTAAAATACAACATTTAATAGGTTATAATTCAGTAAATTAATTTTAAATGATTTAAAAAATGGTTTTATTTTATTTTTTTTTTAATTTTTTTTTTATTGCATTTTAGGTTTTGGGGTACATGTGATGAACATGCAAGATTGTTGCATAGGTACACACTTGGCAGTGTGGTTTGCTGCCTTCCGTCCCCTCACCTGTATCTGTCATTTCTCCCCATGTTATCTCTTCCCACCTCCCCACCCCCCGCCCCTCCCCCATTTCCCCCCAACGGACCCCAGTGTGTAGTGCTCCCCTCCCTGTGTCCATGTGTTCTCATTGTTCAACACCCGCCTATGAGTGAGAATATACGGTGTTTGATTTTCTGCAAGGAAAAGGCTGGCACAATATTTAAGGAAGAAACATTAGCTACATTAAAAGTCAGGAAAAATATATCTAGTTCAGCACAATTATTTAATATTTTAAGAAACCACTGAAACTATAAAACATTGCAATCAGAGAAGAAAAATAAATATACAAAAATAGGATTCACAGATCCTTCCTAGAAGGGAGAAGAATTTTTCAAAGATTTTCGATTACAACAGAACCATCCTTCAAAGGGCCCAAGTCTTGCCTTGCCTGTTCTGAGAGGTTTCATACTAACTACACTAGAAAGGTCAAATGTTAATGAGTGGCTAGTTAGACATAGTCTTGGAACATTAAAGAGTTAGCTCTAATTTATACACTCATTTGGGTTAATGGACTGAGAATTCTTCCATGGATTGCAGGACTTCGGCCTAGTTCGGCTAAAGACGGGGTGTTTTCCCTCCCAGAGACATGAAATTCAGTCTTGCAGATGGTCTGAAGGGTGAATAAAGCAGGGTTTTATTGGGTGAAAAAGGAAAAAGGCGGAACAGGGACTCTGCAAGGTCAAGAGTTCCTGCCCAAGAGCTTCCAGCCTCGCCTTTTGAATCCCAGGTTCTACACAGGAAGGGGAGGAGCCAGGCTCCTTTATGCTGCAAACCGTGAGAACCTGTGGCTCCGCCCCAGTGCCCAGGCCCGTTGGAGTTTTGCCAGGGAGTCCCTCCCATCTGGCTGTCTCACCTGGAAGGAAGCAAGATGGCTTTCTGGGTATGGGGCCACTGTGTCAGCTTTCACCCAGCTCCTTGGCACTCACCACTAAACATCTTTTCTGGAACCCCGTCCGGCACCACAAGTTCCATCTGGCTCATCTTTCTTGCCACACTTGTCTTTGTTCCCCAAACTGACCATTCCTTCTGATGCCCAGAGCCTTTACACACACTCTCTACTGCCTGGTAACCTATCATTCTTCAACCCTTCCTTTAGTCAAAATCTGTCCTCATTAAACTTGAAACCCTGATGCCACTTCAGATAATCCACGAGATTCCTGTCAAAATACTCATAGTGTTTCGCTATCCTCTTTCACAAGTATTTAAGTTGTAATCCAATTATTCTGAAATCGGTGGTACGGCATCTGTCTGCCTCCTACTTTATCCATTATGAGTTCAAGATTAAATTGGTCACCACTGAAAACCCAGACCTTGCCCATTACCTGTATTATCAGAGGCATATTTGGTAAATGATTTCTACTAGAGACCTCATATTTTTAGAAAGATATCCTCTCCCACAGAGAACACACACACATGTATAGATATGTATACATATGTGAGTGTTCTCTATCTTGTGCTCTAAATTATTCTCACTGTAGTGAAGAATTTAGGAAATCAAATTTAGGTCATCCTCTGGAAGAGTTATAACCCTTCTTTCATGTATTTTTAAACTATCCTTTAACAAATAGCAACATTATAGAAAACATATATCACATATATCATTGGCATATTGATCCATGATATATATCACATGTATCATGGGTATATCAATACATATGTGTGATTGATAGGATATATATGAATATATATCATATATATGAAGATATATGATAATACATATTACAAAAATTGTTCTTTCATCTTTTTCTCTTCAATCTAAGAGTAGTCCTTTGAGTCAATCAAAGTCTGCTTTTTCTTTCATAAAAACAACTGTCTAAATTCCCAAGACAGTTCTGATGCCCTCTATTTTCTTTTCTTACTGACCATCATGCACTCATTCATTGGAAAAGCATTGATTGAATATCTAGTTGGACTAGATGTAAAAGTCCAGAGCTTTTCCTCACTCCTCATGTGACACTAGGTATTTCAGGCTTTTCATCTCAGTGCCAGTATGGAGAAATCTTCAGAACATTGTGTTTCTATTTCTTTCCCTCCAGCCCATTTTCCACCACCCCTGGTTCTTTTCTTTAGTCTGCACTTTATCTAGTTTCTGCTATCTGAGAAACGCCCTGGTATGTACCTCTTGTTCTGTTTCAGTATTCCCGAAATTAGACTGTTTCCCCAGTAGATATTTGATGTTTATGAGTGGGTAGAAGGTGGTGACAGCAAAGAGGTTTACTGGGTTCAGTTGCAAGAATTACATAAGTCATAGATGTAGAATAGAGTACAGAGCAAACACTTAATACTTAGATTTTCACACAACTTTTATGCCCATTAAAAAAAAAAAAGGAAGCTATACTACAATATAAAATTCAAAAAGGTGCCTTATTTCACAATGGAAACTCTGAAGGAACTGTCTTTTCTATATAAAGAGGCAAAAACTTGAAACAGAAAATATTCTGTATAAGATGTGAACAAAATAAATAGCTTGAAAAATCAAAAAAGGACACACTTCTGCTTATATAGCAAGTCTGGGAGACGAAACTTATGCATGTAGGATTTTCTTTTTTTGTCGCTGTGGTTCTTGGGGCACCCTGGGGTACTCTTGATGAGAAAGAGGAAATAATTTAGGTTGTGCCAACTTAACGATCGCAGTATAGTAGGCTATATGCATTAGTTCTAATTCTAACTTGAAGTACAGCACAAAATGAGAGAGTTTTGTCAAGGGCAAATGTCCCAAAAATATCTTTATCAGCAATGAGAGGTGAGGCTATCCAGTATGGGATTTTAAAAGTGAAAGAAATAACAAACTCGAGTTGGATCGGTAGCGGGAGCGGAGAGCGGACCCCAGAGAGCCCTGAGCAGCCCCACCGCCGCCGCCGGCCTAGTTACCATCACATCCCGGGAGGAGCCGCAGCTGCCGCAGCCGGCCCCAGTCACCATCACCGCAACCATGAGCAGCGAGGCCGAGACCCAGCAGCCGCCCGCCGCCCCCGCCCTCAGCGCCGCCGACACCAAGCCCGGCACTACGGGCAGCGGCGCAGGGAGCGGTGGCCCGGGCGGCCTCACATCAGCGGCGCCTGCCAGCGGGGACAAAAAGGTCATCGCAACGAAGGTTTTGGGAACAGTAAAATGGTTCAATGTAAGGAACGGATATGGTTTCATCAACAGGAATGACACCAAGGAAGATGCATTTGTACACCAGACTGCCATAAAGACGAATAACCCCAGGAAGTGTCTTCCCAGTGTAGGAGATGGAGAGACTGTGGAGTTTGATGTTGTTGAAGGAGAAAAGGGTGCGGAGGCAGCAAATGTTACAGGTCCTGGTGGCTCCAGTTCAAGGCAGTCAATACGCAGCAGACCGTAACCATTACAGACGCTATCCACGTCGTAGGGGTCCTCCACGCAATTACCAGCAAAATTACCAGACTAGTGAGAGTGGGGAAAAGAACGAGGGATCAGAGAGCGCTCCCGAAGGCCAGGCCCAACAACGCCGGCCCTGCCGCAGGCGAAGGTTCCCACCTGACTACACGCGGAGACCCGTCCACCGCAATATTCCAACCCTCCTGTGCAGGGAGAAGTGATGGAGGGTGCTGACAACCAGGGTGCAGGAGAACAAGGGAGACCAGTGAGGCAGCGTATGTATCGGGGATATAGACCACGATTCCGCAGGGGCCCTCCTCGCCAAAGACAGCCTAGGGAGGACAGCAGTGAAGAGGAGAAAGAAATTCAAGGAGATGAGACCCAAGGTCAGCAGCCACCTCAACGTCGGTACCGCCGCAACTTCAATTACCGACGCAGATGCCCAGAAAACCCTAAACCACAAGATGGCAAAGAGACAAAAGCAGCCGATCCACCAGCTGAGAATTCGTCCGCTGCCCAGGCTGAGCAGGGCGGGGCTGAGTAAACGCCGGCTTACCATCTCTACCATCACCCGGTTTAGTCATCCAAGAAGAAGAAATAAGAAATTCCAGCAATAAGAAATGAACAAAAGATTGGAGCTGAAGACCTTAAGTGCTCCCTTTTGCCCATTGACCAGATAAACAGAATTATCTGCATTATCTATGCAGCATGGGGTTTTTATTATTTTTACCTAAAGATGTCTCTTTTTGGTAATAACAAACAGGTTTTTTAAAAAAGCCTGGTTTTTCTCAATACGCCTTTAAAGGTTTTTAAATTGTTTCATATCTGGTCAAGTTGAGATTTTTAAGAATTTCGTTTTTAATTTGTAATAAAAGTTTACAACTTGATTTTTTCAAAAAAGTCAACAAACTGCAAGCACCTGTTAATAAAGGTCTTAAATAATTTTAAAAAAAGAAAGAAAAGAAAAAAATAACAAACTCACAACTTTCCTAAAAGTCTACTCATATTAATCAATTTCTGTATTTCTAAATGTGGTCTGGGTACAACAAGATGTCATCGTTTTATTTTTCTTCATTGTCCTTTCAGTTTACATAGTCTTGTTTTTTCCTATTGCAAAATAAAATTTTGGATATGTCCTATAACTTTTCTGATCTATTTTAGTTAGAAGGATCTCCCTCAGTTCACTAAATAAATTACAGTCTCAATAATGAATTTTTTTCTCTTTATACTGCAACCACCATTCTGGAATCCCCACAGACTAGAAAGGAGAAATTACTACTGCTTGAATTGCCTGTACCAACGGAGATTGACCACTTTCCTTTATGATTTCAGTGTCCTTAGTTCCTGTTTCATTGTTTCAGTTTCTGAGTCCTGAGCATGAACTGAGAGAGATCACCATGATACATTTTCATTTCTAAGTATGAGCAATTAAGAGAAACTTACTATCTGTTTGAGGGAAAATCAGCAAGTGGAGCAAATGGCTTCTACTGAAACACAATAAATGTGGAAGGATTTAAGGTCTCAGCATTTTCAATGAAATCTGATCATTGATAATAAAAAGATGCAGTAATAAAATGAAACTCTGAGGAAAATAATTATTGAATATTAACCTGTTCCAGCAAAAATCTCAAAATACGATTTTGGAAATGAAAAGAATTTCAAGAGAAAAAGAATAGAAAAAATGATAAGAGTTTATCACAAGATTTTAAATTAAATGAGGAACTAGGGCTTGAGAATGAAGAAAGAATAAAACATAAATGACATCATATACATGAGATCAAATAATTTTTAAAATAAAAGTTTCAAATAGAAAACAAATGACAGGAGGTTGTTTTTCCATCTGGAAATAAAATTTAAAAATTATACAATTTTATCATTCTGAACTTCGGTTCCCATATTCCCAAAACTTCCACCTTTCAAAAATTTTTCTGTTTGCATGTTCATTTACATATTAGTTCACTCCACTCATTCCTGTGTTAATTTATTTAACCAACATTTACTAGAAAATCATGCTTAAGAGCACTAGGCACACAAATTTTTTTAAGATGGTGTTCTTGCTTTTAAGAGTTTCATGTTGGGAGGATACCATGCCATAATACATATGAATGTTTGCAGCTCAGAGGCAGGCACCTGGCAAAACAAATGTCAATTTCCTTATTTCATTGCCATATCCCATACACACTCTCCATTATAGTGAAAATAATCATAAGAGCTAGTTTTGTGATGGGAACTAGATTTTATGTGATAGAGGTTTATCTGCAATATATTGCAGATAAGGTAATAGTATCATACCTTATTTTGCAGTAAACCATTTTATTCCATTTTCCTTCAACATAGAAACATTTCTATATGAAATGAATTTATATTGAAGCAAATATTTTTAATAGAAAAGAAAACCTATTCATCCTCACTGATCATGCCATTTTAAATATATTTAAAATAATTTAAGTTATATGGGAGCTGGAATTGCACCAACGGCAGCTGAGGGGTCTATATTGTATATGTACCTGTTGCCCTATCACTTCTTCCTGAAATTGATTCATGTGATTCTATTTTCTCAAGATTTTAAACATTCCAAGAATAGGGGCCATGCCACTTTTCCTTTAATTAGGTTTCCAGTGCTTAATAATTACTGTAGGCAGATATTAACTATGAATGGTGACTGCCTCACTTTATAATATGCCTATATGTCCAACCTATGCTAATCTACATTGTGCAAAGGGTAATTCATTTAGAGGTCAACATTTTCATATGCCTTTATTAATATCCTTCAAGAGCGAAGTCTTCTCTGGGAAGTTTCAGTTAAATTCTGGTTAGTGTTTAGTTAGCATTTCAGAAATTTGTATGTGATACCAATGATAAAGAGGAAACAAATAACTAAGAAATCTCCACAAAGGCGTATCTCCACCTGATACGTGTTTATTTTGTAAAATTTGTATTGCATAACCTTTTAAATGTACATTTAAAATTTTTATACTTATAAAGTTAAAATATTTCTAAATTTCCCTGAAAATTGACAATCATCTTGTTGTCAATCACATATTTTAATTGTCAAAAGTGTTGTCATTTTTAACTTTTGAAAGTCCATGGACACGTTTTCCCCATGACAATATTAATGCTCCTTATTAAAGATGTCGTTATCCCAGTTTGGGGCAGAATTGTAAGCAATATTATATAAATGTGAAGTACTGCATATTTATACCTGAAAGAAATGTTGGGATTTTCCATGTTCTGGCAACAGCTGTCAATAGAACTAACATGTATCAGTAATGTCATTCCTGAGAAGAGGACAAGATGATTAAGGTTGAAGTGGTGGCAGGGCGGTGTTGGGGCAGGGATTATTGATTGCAACAGAAATAGAACTTCCTAGCTGATCTTGAGCATTAGGTATACAATGCAATAAAATAAATTTTAATAATTATTTTATAAAAAGATCAGCCATGATTAAAATAACTCAGGATTTTTATACACTAATAGTCACTGAGGAAATGAATTGAAATGAATGGTTAAATTTATAGAGGAATATTACCATAGTCAAATATATTATTTTACTACTTAATCAGTATGTCCTCCCATTCTATTCAAAGTCTCTTCTCTGCTCATCGAGATAAATGCATATCTGATTGCCGCCTTTGGATAGGCTAATTAGAAACTCAAAAGAATGCAACCATTTGTCTCTTATGACTTGGAAGCCTATGACCTGGAAGCCTCCTCCCCAATTTGAGTTGTCCTGCCTTTCCACACAGAATCAGTGTTCATCTCACATATGTTGATTGATGTCTCATGCATAAAACCAAACTGTGCTCTGACCACTTTGTATAAAACCAAACTAAAATGTATAAAACCAAACTGTGCTCTGACCACTTTGGGTACATGTCATCAGGACCTCCTAAGGCTGTGTCATGGGTACATATCCTCAACCTTGGCAAAATAAACTTTCTAAATTAACTGAGACCTGTCTCAGATGTTCAGGGTTCATGCCTTCAATGAGTCCATTGGTAGACTTGGCATGACCCAAATGTGGTGGTGGGGGGAGATTAATTAGCTTATAGACATGTCAGTAGAAACTTTCTGAACTGAAAGTCAAAGGAAAAAATGAGTAATTTTTTTTTTAAAGAGAAAAAAGGATTAGGACATTAACAAATTTGGGGTGGAAATTTGAGTTGAATTCCCTAATTCAAATCATAAAGCACTGGTTATAAAGTATCTTTATTACACATAAAGTGATACATTGCTATTTAAAAGTGGATCTAGATTAGTTGTGATTGTACTTCAAATTTTTAAGGCAACTCAAAATCTTAAAAAGTATAATTGAATAGCAAGAGAGGAGAGATTGAAATCATAAAATGTTCATTTAAAAGTAGATAAGGCAGAAAGGGGGAAGACTAAAAGAAAAAAGAGCAACAAGTAGAAAATGGTTACAAATGTAATAAATATGTCTTAGTCCTTCTGAATTGCTATAACAATAACACAGACTGATTAATTTATAAGGAGCAGTTTTTATTGGCTCATGGTTCTCAAGGCTGAAAAGTCTGAGACTGAGGGAAAGGCATCTTCTGAGGGCCTTCTTGCTGCATCCTCCCATGGTGGGAGGGCAACAAGGGCAAAACCAGGTTTAACTCATACTTTATATAAGAGACTCACTCCTGCTATAACAAATCCACTCTTATAATAACAGCATTAATTCACTCATGAGAGAGGTGCTCACAGGATCCAAACACCTCCCATTAGGCTCCACCTCCCAACAGGCACTACCTCCCAACACCAATACATTGGGGATCAAGCTTTCAACATATTAACTTTAAGGGACACATTAAAATAGCATGATGCTAAATCAACTATATCAATAATCACTGCATATGTGAATCACTTAAATCAATTAAAAAATAGATTGTCAGAATGGGGGAGAAAAACCAACAAGACCCAACTATTATAAGAATATAAATATAAGGAATTTCTGGAACAAGTAAGAGATTATAGCAAAGCTTCAGGATGTAAGGTCAATAGACAAATATCAATTACCATCCTATATGCAAACAATTGTTACAAACAATTGGAACTTGAAGTTTAAAAAGCAATACCAATATTGTTAGCATACCTCCTCAGAAATGAAACACTGTGATAAACCTAACAAAGCATGTACAGCATCTATATATGAGACACATTCAATGCAAGCCCAATAAAAATCTCAGTAACTATTTGTAGATACTGAAAAAGTGAGCTAAAGAGTATATGAAAAGATGAGATTTCTACAATAGCTAACACAACACTGAAAAATAACAAAACTTGGGGAATGAAGTACCCTACTTCAAGTTTAATCAACAGCGAACTGTAAACTGCACATCACGGTATTGGAGAAAGGATAAACATCATAGATAAATGGAACAGAACAAGGAGTCCAGATATGGGCACTCTGATCCTTGATAAAGCAGCAAAACACATTTCAATGCAAAAAGTATAGTTTTTAAGCAAATGAAGCTGGGACAATTGGAAATCCATATGCAAAATGTAATCCTACATACCAGCCTTATAACTTTTGCAAAAATTAACTCAAATAGGACCTTAAACCCAAATGCTAAACTACAAAACTTGTAAACTTTGAAAACTTCTAGAAGAAAACATCAGAAAATATCTAGGTAACTGAGTTTGAGCATCAGTTTTTAGACACAATATCAAAAGAACAATTCATGAAAGAAAAAAATTGATGTGATATTTAAAACCTCTTTTCCGTGAAAGATACTTTTAAGCAAATGAAAAGACAAGCCATGGACTGGAAAAAAAAATACTTATAAATCCTGTTACTGATAATTTGTATTCAAAATATAAAAAAAAAACCCTCAAAAATTACCAATATGAAAACCTGATTAAAAAACGGGCAAAAGATCTGATTAAAATCTCAAGAAGATACACAGATAGAAAATTATGAAAGTTTATAATATTTTTCAGGAGGGAACTACAAATTAAAATAATAATGAAATACCACTATATTAATTAGCCTACTAGAAGGACTGAACACTTTATTTTAAAACTGACAAAACCAAACGCCTGTGAGGTTGAGGAGCAAAAAGTACTTTTCACTCATTTATGATAGGTACTGTCTTCCAACGGCACAGCCACCTTAGAAAACAGCTTGGCAGTTTATTTTAATGTAAGATCTAACCTTTGTGCATACGTATATTTACCCAATTGATTCGAAATCTTTTGTACACATTAAAACTGTACATAAATGCTAAGGCATTATTCATAATTGGAAACTGGAAACAATCAAGCTGTCCTTCAATAGGTGAACAGATAAACAAAATGTTATGGTGCATCCATGCAATGAAATATTATTCAGTGATTAAAACAAAAAAGAGCTATCGAGCCATGGAAAAATATGGATAAATCTTAAATGCAAGTTGTTAAGTGAAAAAAAAAGTCTGAAAGGGCTACATACTTTATGGTTTAAACTCTATGAAATTCTGAAAAAAAGGCAAATCAATAGAAACAAAAGGATCAGTCACTGACAAGGGTTCTTGGGGAGTGGGGAAGGTTCAATAGGTGAAACAAGCAAACTATTCTGTATAATCCTGTAATGGTGTATACACAGCATTATGCATTTGTCAGATAGATATTACAACATAAAAAGTTAAACTCCATGTGTGCACATTTAAAGGCCATTTAGGAGATTGAAGTGGGGATACCAGGAAGGAATTCAAACTCTGATAAAACTGTGTAACAAATGTAGCATACTGAAACATTAAGGGGAATTTACGGAATTAAATGCATATATTTGAAGAAAATAAAAATTGCATATCAGTGATGTTATGTATCAAGAAATAAGCAAAAGAACAGCAAAACGAAGAAAACAGAAATAAGAATTTGAATGGAATAATAAACAGTTGGTGATATTGTCCAAGGAGGTGGGGAGGGAAGAGAGGAAATACAAACAAATGTCCTTATAGACGGGATTAAAAAGGCCAAGTGCAGTGGCTCAGGCCTCTATTACCAGCACTTTGGGAGGCCGAGGAGAGTGGATCACGAGGTGAGGAGTTCAAGACAAGCCTGGCCAAGATAGTGAAACCCTGTATCTACCAAAAATACAAAAATTAGCTGGCCCTGGTGGTGGGTGCCTGTAATCCCAGTTACTCAGGAAGCTGAGGCAGAAAATTGCTTGGACCAGGGAGGCGGAGGTTGCAGTGAGTCGAGATCACTCCACTGCACAACAGCCTGGGTGACAGAGCAAGACTCTGTCTCAAAAATAAAAGAAAAAAAGAAGGGATGAAAAAGGAGCCATCACCATAGTTCCTACAGATACGGAAACACTAAGACTATTAAAAACTAACTTATGCCAACACATTTGAAAATTTAGATAATATAGACAAATTCTTGCACAAATAACTAAGGGTGACACAAGAACAGATAAAAATGAAATCATACATTGATTCAACAAGTTAAATTCATATTGATATTTACATATATGTGTACATGTAAATATAATAGTTTATATACACACACCTCTCTATATGAACTATCTGACCAAATTATGTTTATTTCAGAAATTTGAGGTTAGAATTTGAAAACCAGTCAATGTAATTCACCAGATTAAGTACAAAATACATATACATATATCAAAAGATTTTTAAAAATTTTGTAAAAATAATACATGATAAAAACTAAGGCAAAATAGAAAGATAAGGAAATTGCCAGCATCATAGGCAGAATTTTAATAATGGCACTAAATGATCCTTGTGTTTGTATAACACTCTGCCTCTTGAATGTGAGTGGAACCTGTTAATTTGATGTGATGTTACTCCAATGATGTTTCATTTTATCTTAAAAGGGTGGGGCTTAACATTATGTAATGGCCAAAAACCCTTTATAAACAGTTTCCTCTTTCTGACAGCAGAAAGTAAGGGAGACTCAAAGGCACCAGGAGCTGTGACTAATATTGAGCAGGGCAAAAGGGACCTCAATTCTTCATTCACACTGAATTTAATTTTGCTAACAACCTGAGTGAGCCTGCAACTGAATTTTTCTCCAGTTTTTAGATAAGACCCTAGCCAACATCTTGATTTTGACCTTCTAGACCTTAAGCACAGAACCCAACAGAAGCCACCAACTTGATCTGTGGAACTATGATCTAATAAATATTGTGTTGTAAGCTATTAAATTTTTGATGAATTGTTATATAGCAACACATCTAATCTGACAAATTATGCTCCTTCCAAATAAGCAAACAAAAACCTATATAGCATATCACAATTAAAGGTGAAATATTTTTTACTTCGAAATTAAAACTTATTGGCCAGGTGTGGTGGCTCACACCTGTAATCCCAGTACTTTGGGAGGCCGAGGCAGGCGGATGACTTGAGGTCAGGAGGTCGAGACCAGCCTGGCCAACAGGGTGAAACACTGTCACTACGAAAAATACAAAAATTAGCCAGACGTAGTGGCGGGTGCCTGTAATCCCAGCTACTCCAGAGTCTGTGGTAGGAAAATCACTTGAACCTGGGAGGCAGAGGTTGCAGTGAGCCGAGCTTGGACCACTGCACTCCAGCCTGTGCAACAAGAGTGAAATTCCGTCTCAAAAAAAAAAAAAAAATTAAAACTCATTAAAAATTATCAACATCTATAAACTATGTTTTTGCTAGATATCTCAGCCAGTACAAATGAAGTGTCATTTTTCATAATTTTGAACATAGTATCGACAACTAAAAATAGGATCATCTAGAATTCTCATTGAATTCAAGGTTATTATACAAAATCAATTATATTTCTATATACTAGCTACAGTGAATAAATTGAAAATAAGAAAAATATAACATTCACACTAGTTTCTGGATCAAAGGCACTATATTTACAGGAAAATCTCATATAAACTGTGTCACCTCTCAAAGAATGGTATTTGAAATATTGTGGAATTTTTTCACAAGTTAGAAATTTCCAGTCTTAGAATTTTCGGCCACCTAGGTTTTAATCAAAGTGACTTTCTTCCATGTTTAAAAGCTTTGTATTTCCACTATTTGCCATGTGTTTCTGGAATGTCCGTATTCAAGCAAATAAAGGTAAATAGCAGGCATTTTTTAGCCTGTGAACAGTCACTGCCCCCAATGCCTCTTGCTGTGGATTGCTTGAGCCCTTTTTCACCCACCCTGGCTGTGACTTAGAATCACTGAGGGAAGCTGTGCAAAATATTGGTTTCCAGACCTCACCCTCTGGCTTTGGGTACAAGCTCAGATTTATTTTAGCAGCTTTCAATGAGACTCTAACATACCTCTAAGGTAGAGAATCATTTACTGAGGCTTATAAAACAGTAGTTCTTAACTATGGCTGCACATTAGACTCACCTGAAGAGCTTTTAAAAATACTGATGACTAGGTCCTACCCCAAATTAATTAAGTCAAAATCTCTGAAGTATGTCTGTGATTGCAGTAGTTTTAAAAAGCTCTCCAGGTGATTCCAGTGTGCTGTCAGGATTGAGACTCTCTAGTACACAACTTGCTTCTTAGGGAAGTAGTCTCACTTATCACCACATTTGTTTCAGCTGGAGAATAACCTTCTCCAGGTTAATTAACTGATGTTGTTGATTCTCTTAGAAACAAGTGGAGATCTATGCCACTGAAGTTTGATTTTCAAGACACTGGCTTTCTATAATTTTTGAACATACTAAGTATGGATTAGCATTTATTTATATTTATTTTCCTAAAGTGATGGGATATGATGGCCCATTTACCTCTACTATTTCTATACTACTTATTTATTTTTATAAATTTAGGGGGCACAAGTGCAGTTGTTACATGGCTATATCATATAATGGTGAAATATGGGCTTTACTAAAAGCCCATATTTACTAAAGTACCCGTCACCTGAATAGTGTACTTTGTACACAACAGGTAGTATTTTATCCTTCACCCCCTCACCCATAGGCTGGCACATTCAAGAAGACTCAGTAATTTCTTATAACTTAACCAGCTTCTTAAATTGATGTTTCTCTCTCTTTCCTTGATTACATGTAGGGGCAGTATAATTTCTTGGCTAGTCCATTTGTACAGCTATAACAGAATACCTGAGACTGGATAAATTATAAATAACAGAAACTTATTTCTTACAGTTCTGAAGGGTGGGAAATCCGAGATCAAGACACCAGCATCCACAACAGACTTCCTGCTGCAGCCTCAAGCAGCAGAAGGCGGAAGAGCAGGCCCTTATATAAGGGCGCCTAATCCGGTGAGGGAGAAGCCCTCGTGATCTAATCACCTCTTAAAGCCCCACCTCTTAACGTCATCACATTGGCAACACCTGAATTTTGGAAGAGGCACATTCAAACTGTAACACTAGCATTCTGTGCATTCATGCTTTTTAAAAAAAAAAAATTTGCTTTATGCCCCAGGTATATAATTTTCTAATATCATCCTTTAATTTTGTTTTGCATTCTCTTTTAGTGAGAAAAGGGATATTCAGAAATTGGGGTCTGATAAAAGCATCCACAGTTTGACAAAATCCTGTGCTCTTTTTTAAAAAAAAATAAATAAATATTATTACTCCTTTCAGTCATGGTATCTCATTATGTTGTTCAGGCTCAGTGCAGTGGCTATTCACAGCTACAATAATAGCACACAACAGCATAGAACTCTTGGCCTCAAGTGATGCTTCTGCCTCAGAAGTCCCTGAGAAGCAGGGACTACAGGCACATGCCACCACACTTAGCTCTTCTTTTTTTTGAATTGGATAATCCCACATAGGAAATATACTGCCCTCAAAACATTCAACCCAGGTCTGAATGTAATCTGTGATTTTCCTGCCTGCTCTCTTGTTCTATATTTCACCTTTCCTATGTTGGCCTTAAGGTGTTAATCTAAGGCACAGTAAATATCCATGTGCTCATTTTGGTATGGTTCTATCACTTTGAAACTAAAATACTTATGCTTTGTTGATGGTGTTGTTTTTCTTTTTTTTTTTCCTCTGATCTCCCTGGTCTTCCCATATCCAATCTTTCCAGATTTTCTGCAAGCACTTTGTAAAGCCATCATCACCTGTACAGGGTAGCACCTCAATTGCTAATTATTCTAAATTATCTTTTCATGTCTTTAAGAAGCTACCATGAATTTTTGCTTAGACTCTGGCTACTCCTGGAGATTATTTCAGATTTGGCTTCTCTTTTGTCAAATTTTTCTAGTTCCCTACAGCTTTTACTGATTTAACGGCAAATAAATTTTCCCCTTTCCCACAGATACTTTAAGAGAAGCTAGAAATGAGTATATGGTTTTCTCTATTTGCATATCACGACTTGTAAGATATAAACTAATCTTCATGTCTATCTAGTTTTCTCCTAATATGTGCACCTTTCTCCTAGTGAAATCTCTGTCGTTACCCTGAAAGTAATAATTTTGTCTTTCTTTCTTTGATTTTCAGCCTTTACCACTCTTGATATAAAAGCAAAGCTAATTCGTACTTTCTCACCTTTGTTAATACCTTCTACTTTTTTAATTTTATGTGCAAACTGGACTTTTCAGTTTGCACATAAAATTTAAAATTGCCTTTTTATTCCTTGTGTGTGTAATAAACTGAGTTTGTTATCTTGCTCCAAGCAGAAAATATGGCATATCCTATTTCTGATTTGGGCTCCCTTTACTTTTGTTGATTCATAAAATATCTCTCTTATTATAAGTGAATTAGCTAAAATCCATAGTTAGAGCATGTATAAATATACTGAGCCAAGTTGGAAACACGCAGGGAAAGCAACCTTTAAGAGCTTATAAAAGTCATCTGAGTTGAAGAATTTAGCCTTTTCTCAGATTACTCCTTTGGAAGTGAATGCAGTTTAAAAAACAAACAGAAACATGAAAAACAACATAAATTGGGTGGCTTCCAGTATGTGCAGATTGGTTCTTTTTAGAAGAAATAGATCCTAGTTGTTAGAAGACCAGACTAAAAAATTCTGAAAAAAATACATTTGTGTTCGGCCTCCTAATTTCTAAGAGGGCTACAAAACGAAAGACTCCCTTTAACAAATGCAATTCTCGCCCCAAGCAATTCAGCAAATATTGGACAAACATATACCAGGGAAAAGCTGCAGAAGCCTCTTCTTTAGAACCTACATCATTTAAAGTTTGAGCTTTTTCTGATTCTGATTGATCTGTCTTTGTGAGGCTGTTAAGGCCCTACTACAGCTGAATTTTTCTCGTTGAGACTCTTAAGAATGCCTAGAATTTGCAAAGGCTCAAGCAAGTTGTGTATGGCTAATTCATTTAAACCATCCAGTAATCATTAGGCAAAGTCAGTTTTAACACTAAAACAAATCCCAGAACTCCTGGTACTGGAATTGATATTTCAAGAACACACCAGTTAGTACTAAATTATAATACTTTAGGAAAGGGTTTTTTTTCTATGAAAATATTATAGGTGACCTAGCACTTAAAATCTACTTGGGTATGCAGTTACTAGGCAACTTCAAAAAACATCCACGTAGAACAATCTAAACTGCTGCAAACCACCAGGTTTCAACTATAATTTTAGTGGCATTATATTTCCAAATTTTCATTTCTTCTCAGTCTTTAACCCAATGTTTCATTTTTCTGAAGTAAAATTACCTCTATGTACCATACCTCTACACCTTGCAGGGACAGGCCTAAACCATTAGCATGTGAAGCACAAAGGAAAAAAGCAGAATGTATGCTGTTTTATCTCTGTTGCTTTCTAAGAGGAGGAGGCAGAAGCAACTGATATAAACATGCCCATAGGCCTCTCCTAAACTCACCTTTCCCCTAGAAAGGAGCGAGGAGGTAAGGATTGACCACACATTTTACTATACAATGGAGCTTCCTCCACAAGTTCCATTGTAAGTAGGGAAAAAGTTTGTTCTCTGCATTATGACCCCTTCCATTCCAGAAAAAATTGTGATTACAAGCTGAAAGACAACTTGAAAATTTCTTGGGAATCTTACTGCAAATGATTACTGATTTAATTCCCACGTTAAATTATTTTTTGCTTAAAGGTTTTGTCCAAAGGAAAAAAAAATAAGTTAACAAATCTGATACCAGATCACATCTAGAACATTGTTCTCTGAAAATTATAGGCCTGCTTTTGTACTAAGATGAAAGATGCTTCTCCAGGGATTAGGAATCTCCATTTAGACGTGGCTATAGGTGGGCTGAACAAGAAGACCTAGAGTTGCCAGGCTATGGTTTACAGGCCAGGAAATAACAAGAGGGAATGTCTAGAAAAACGTACATGATTCTTTCAACATATGGTAATCAGAGGGTTTGTTTACAGTCAGGCTTCATTTTCATACCTAAGAGAAGAGGGATGGTTTTTAGCCCAGTTGCCTCCCACTTCTTATTGGTTCACCAAGTTTGGGAGACCCTACTGTCTTTCCTTTGTAGGTGCCAAGGAGCACACAGCTTTTCTATGTTTTCTTTTAAATTTATCGCTTGTATAAATATAAGCCTGCATTTTGTTGGGGTTTTATTTTTCCATCCATTTGAATAAGAATAGAAAAAGGATGATTAATCTAAGAAGATTTGGTAAACTGAGAAGGAAAGATTAGGCATAGAGTTTAGGTTATGAACTTCCATTAAGTAGAGCTGATGGAAAAGAAAGTTTGAACACAGAGATATGGGCAAATGTAAGCAAAATGAAAGCAAAAGTGGCAGTATTAATATAAGACAGAATAGACTTCAAGGACAATGTCATTAAACAGGACAAAGATTTTTACTATAAAATAATAAAAGGTGAAAGCTGAGAATAATCTATAGTCATAAAACTTTATGCACCAAACGATGTACCACACAAATCTATGAATGCCTAAAAACACAGAGAAGCATGTATTAAAAAAATAATTTATAGCAGTTGATAGCGTAACACCTCTTACAGAATTTGACATGTCAAGCTGACAAGGAAAGCTAAGTGAATAATATACTATTTTAATAGATATACATAGATATATATATATATATATTTCAGAAAGAGAATTTTCTTGTGTTCTTGGAATAGTTAAAAAATTGATTAACATATATTTCAAGAAAAAAAAACTTATGAATTATAGGAGACTATTTTGTGAAAATTTGTGGAGTGCATTTGAAATAAAATGGGTATTACTTGGTAGAATAAACCAAAATTGCTGCTAGTAATTGAAGAAACTGTGAGAAAATAATAACCACAACAAGGTTGAAAAATAAAGATAAACATCGTCTTAAAGGAAAATTATGTTCACATTTTAAAAACAACATTCCCTATGTTGTTTAGTCTAAGTTAAAGAAAAATATGAAAAATGTCTTAATTCTGATTAGGATTCCTAGACAACTTAATGCCAAAGTCTGATAGGTATTGTGGAAATCTCTTAATAGAGATAGAGCTAATACCCTTTATAAAATAATAGCAAAATAAATCCAGAAGTGTATTAAAAATACTGATTCACAATGATCAAATATAAAAAATTGCATATGGTTCACCATTATGGAGAATAACAGATTAATTTATGACATCAATGTAACAAAGAAGTAAACAATACGGTTGTATCAGTAGACACTGAGATGACATTGATGAGATTCAGCAACCATTTCTAAATAAAACTCTACTTTAAACATGACTAGAAGAAAACTACTTTAAATAATAAGACTTTATCAAACAAATATAAACAGAAAATATATAAATTGTAAAATGTTAAAACTACTATTAAAATTAGGGCTATGACAGTATCACCTTTAGGACTACTATTATTCACCATGGCTGCTGACTGATCAAGGTGGTGGTTGCTGAAGACTGGAGTGGTTTTGGTAATCTCTTAACATGAAATGACAATAAAGTTCACTAAATCAATTGACTTTTCCTTTTATGAAAGATGCTTATGTGGAATTCCATGCTGTTTGATAGTATTTTACCCAGAGTAGGACCTTCTTCCAAATTAGAGTTAATCTTCTCAAAGCCCACCACTGTTTTACCAACTAAGTTTTTATAAAATTCAAAATCCTTTGTTGTCATTTCAAGGATGTAAACAGCATCTTCACCAGGAGTAGATTCCATCTCAAGAAACCACTCTCATCCATAAGAAGCATTTCATCCCTTCAGGTTTGATCATGGTATTACAGCACAACTCAATCCCATTTTAGACTTCACTTCTAATTCTAGTTCTTTTGCTATTTCTATCACATCTGCTATTACTTTCTCTACTGAAGCCTTGAACTTCTCAAAGTCATCCGTGCGAGTTGGAATCAACTTCTTTCAAACTCCTATTAATGTTGATATTTTGACATCCTTCCATGAATGACAAATGTTCTTACTGGCACCCAGAATGATGAATCCTTTACATAAGGTTTTTAATTTAATTTTCCAGATTCATCAGGGGAATCACTATCTGGGCCAAATAGAACTTTACAAAGTGTAATTTCTAAGTAATAAGACTTGAAATTTGAAATTGCTCTTTGATCCATGGGCTGCAGAACATCCATTTCAATTTTCAAGTATTATTAAGAATTACATTTTATAAGGCTATACTTGCCATAGGATACAGTCCATGAAAACCATATTTATCTTCTTGTACTTCTCCATCAAAGTTTTTGACCTGACAAGGTGTATTGTCAATTACCAGTAATATTTTGAAAGAAATCTATCTTTCTAATCAGTAGGTCTCAACAATGGGCTTAAAATATTCATTAAACCATGCTATAAACAGATATACTGTCATCTAGGCTTTGTTATTTCATTTACAAAGCACAGACCCAGTAGATTTAGCATAATTCTTAAGGTTCCTAGGATTTTAAAAATGATAAATAGCATTGGCTGAAACTTAGTCACCAGCTACATGACTCCCTAATAATACAGTCAGCCTGTCCCTTGAACCTTTGAAGGAACTGACTTCTCCTCTCTAGCTGTGAAAGCCCTAGATGGTGTCTTCTTTTAATATAAGGCTGCTTTGTCTACACTGAAAGCTGTTAGTTAGTATAGTCACGTTCATCAGTGATCTTAGCTAGATCTTCTGGATAGATTTCTGCAGCTTTTTTTTATCAGCACTTGCTGCTTCACCTTGCACTTTTGTGTTATAAAGAAGGTTTCTCTTCCTAAACTTCATGAACCAACTTCTCCTACTTCCCAACTTATCTTCTGTAGCTTCTTCACCTCTCTCAGCTTTCAGACAATTTAAGAGAGGTAAGGCCTTTGTCTGGATTAGGTTTTGGCTTAAGGGAATGTTGTAGCTGGTTTGATCTTCTGATCATAACACTTAAACTTTTTCCATCTCAGTCGTAAGGCATTTCACTTTCTTATTAGTCCTGTGTTCACTGGAGTAGCATGTTTAATTCTTTCCAGAACTTTTCCTCTGCATTCATAGCTTGGCTGTTTGCACAAGAAGGCTAGCTTTCAGCCTATCTTGGCTCTTGACATGCCTTCCTCATTAAGCTTAATCATTTCTGGCTTTTGCCTTAAAGTGAGAGACATGTGACTCTTCATTTCACTTGAACACTTAAAGGCCCTTGTATGGTTATTAATTGGCCTAATTTTAATATCGTTGCATCTCAGAGAATAGACATATTCTATGAAGCTTGAAGACAGGGAGAGACAGGGGAATGGCCAGTCAGTGGAACAATCAGAACACACACAACATTTATTGATTATGTTCACTGTCTTATATGGGCACATTTTGTGGCACCCCAAAACAATTACAATAGTAATCTTAAAGATCACTGATCATGGATTACCATAATAAATACATACATTATTAAAAAGTGTGAAATATTGGGAGTATCATCAAAATGTGACAGAGACATGAAGTGAGCACAGGCTGTGGTAAAATGGTGCAGTGACAATGGACTTGCTGAACACAGGATTGCCACAAATTTTCAATGTGTAACAAATGCAGTATCTGTTATGTGCAATAAAGTGAAGTTCAATAAAGTGAGTATGCCTGTTCCTTATTCCAAATATTATGTTAGAACAAAATAACTTCTATCAGTAAGCCCAACACTTAAAAAACTTAGGGAGGTATTTTGATTCGGCAGGAGTAAATAGTTTCTAGTTAGACAGTGTCAGATTCTGTGTCCACAACAAAGCAAAGCAAGAATGCATAAAATGTAAGTTGGGAAACCTAAGAGAATATGTTTAGGCTTAAAACTAAACAATCTTTATTAGAAACTAAAGAGAAAATAATGTGCAAAATAGGATGAAACTGTAGGATTCTTTGGCTAATTCAGAAGCAAGCAGAGGTGGTTGAGCCTTCTACTCCTGCACAGGGATGGAGACAAAATGCCCCACTACGTAAGAGGCTGGAATTAGGATCCCTGCTTGAACATACACCTGAAACACAGTCTGAAAAAGCTGGAGCTAGACTTTACGTGAACTTACATGCTAGGGGAAACACACACATACATCTTGTAGTATAGATGGAGGGTGATGCAAGCTGAGGCAACGAGTGGATCTCTGGTCTCTCCAATATTAGTACAGGAAGAAACTAATGAATTGGGGGCCCCAGGGGACTGGGGCTAAACGAACTTAGTCAAATAAACTTCTGTTGACTGAATAAAATAAAACTAAGCTTTAAAAAAAAATTAAGGTTTGTTTTATTCAGAAGTCTTTCTGAGGATTGCAGACTGAGTCCTGTAGCCCGGGAGCAGTTCTTTCAGACTGTTTCAAGACAGTCTTTTAAATCACAGTTTATATACTGGTGGTGAAGATTCAGTATGTGCAAAAGCACATCAAAGTTTGGCTATAAGAGTACATCTGGTTACAGATTATAAAAGTACATTCGGTTATAGATTGAAGAAGCATAATCACTATCACTGACAGGCATTATCATAAGTGTAAGAAGCAGCCAGGCTGGGGACCTTTCTCTTTTGAGGAATGCAGTGACTCAGGTCAGAGATGCAGGGGGCCGAGTGCTCTATCCCATTTTATCTGCAAAGAATTATTCAGGAGAACTGCATTTTTAACACGAGTCAGCAGTTCAAGCAGAAATGAGCAAATATGCTTCTGCCTTTTACTTTTTTCACACTTCCAAAGTACATGAACAAAATAAGAAACGTTTTGAAATATGAATTTTTTTAGGTAGTGAAAGAAAATACCACTCATAGAAAAAGAAAAAACATTATGAAACCAATTGACGACCAACCAAAAAGCCCTAAAAAGAAATAATTATTGACAGATATGGAAAAATATTTTAAGAAATCCTGAAATTTAAAAATAGGGTTTTTGAAGGAAAAAAATTCTTCAGTGGATGAGGTATGATTAAGTCTGGACATAGTTGACAAGAAGACTATTTACCAGAACTACAATATGACCCAGAAATTCCTCTTCTGGGTATATGCCCACAGAAAATGTAGTAAGTACCTGAGATAGCTGCACTCCAATTTTCATTGCAACACTATTCACAATAGCCAAGATATGAAATCAACCTAGGTGTTTATTGACAGATAAATGGGTAAAGAAATTATGAAATAATATTCCACCAATGGAATATTTATTCAGTCTCACAAAAAATATACTACCATTTGCAAGCATATAGATACACCCAGAGAACATTATGCTAAGTAAAATAGGAGAGAAAAAAATATGATCTCACTTATATGTAGAATCAAAAAAAAATAGTTGACTAGATAGAAATGAAGAGTAAAGAGGAATTTACCGCAAATCAGGCAGTGGAAATGGAAAGGTACATGTCAAAAGGTACAAATTTACAGTTAGTTATGTAAAATAAATGTCTAGAGATCTAATGTATAGCAGGTAGCAAATAATTAATAACATATTAAATATTGACAATTTTCCTAGCCAACAAATTTTAGGTGCTCTTACCACACACAGGCATGAAAGGTAACTATGGAAAGTAATAGATATGTTAAATTTTTTACCTATAGCAATTATTTCACTGTGATACTTATATCAAAACATTAAGTTGTATATCTTAAATTTATACAACAGAAAATCCAATAAAGGATTAACAAATGTCCTGGTATAATTTTATTGATGATGGAAGAAAAAATATACACACATTTTTTTCTACCATGAAAGACCATAAATTTCAAATGCATCAAAGTTTGAAAATTTAGATGAAACCATCTACGAAATTTTGAAAAACGTTTAGAAGAAAAACTTTAAGATGCTTTGTATAGTCTTCTGGTATGTTCAGCTTTTAAGTAAGGTTAAAAAAAATAGGCTGTCAGTAAATATATATATATATATATTATTGTTCCATACAGAGAACTACATAATGTCAAAATGCAAATAAACTATTTGCAACATTCATATACAAATAGATTCTATAAGGTGATAAATAAAAGGCAAATAAAATAGAGGAGAGGGCAAAAAATGTTAACAAGTAAAAACCAGATGGCCATTAAAAATATTTTCTTAATAGAAATCAGGAAAATGCAAGTTATGAGTACAATGAGTATCTTTTTTTCATGTACACAATTGGTGAATATGATAAAATTGATATTCAATATTGGAGAGTATGATGAATATTTGTAATCTCATAGATTAGTAGTGAAAGCATGAATGATTACAACAGAAACAGAACAGGAATGCTATATAGTAATATTTACATAATTTAAGATATATTTTAACCTATAAATCCCACATTTTTGTTATCTATTCTCTAGAAATAAACATACCAGTAGAAAAGGATTGAGCAGTAATTACAATGAAAACATGAAAATCTTTTAGTGCAACTAGGAAAATACTGGGAAAATATGTTGTATTAGACCATTCTTATGCTGCTAATAAAGACATACCTGAGACTGGATAATTTATCAAGGACAGAGGTCTAATTGGCTCACAGTTCAGCACCGCTGGGGAGGTTTCAGGAAACTCACAATCATGGCAGAAGGGGAAGCAAACATGTTGTTTATTACATGGTGGCAGCTAGAAGGAAGAAAAGCCCCTTTTAAGACCATCAGGTCTCATGAGAATTCACTCACTATCATAAGAACAGCATGTAAGTATCTGCCCCCATGATTAAATTATCTCCCACCAGGTCCCTTCCAGGACATGTGGGGGTTATGGGAACTACAGTTCAAGGTGAGATTTGGGTGAGGACACAGCCAAATTATATCATTCCACCCCTGTTCCCTCCCAAATCTCATGTCCTCACATCTCAAAACACAACCATGCCCTTTCCACAGCCCCCCAAGGTCTTAACTCATTCCAGCATTAACTCAAAAGTCCAATTCCAAAGTCTCATCAGAGACAAGGCAAGTCTCTTCCACCTATGAGCCTGCAAAATCAAAAGCCAGTTAATCAATTCCTAAGTATAACAGGGGTAAAGACACTGCATAAATACAGCCTTTCCAAATGGGGGAAATCGGCCAAAACAAAGGTGCTACAGGTCACATGCATGTGCAAAATCTAATAGGCAATCATTACACCTTAAAGTTCCAAAATGATCTTTTCTGATTCCACGTCTCACATACGGTATGCACTGCTGCAAGACGTGGGCTCCCATGGTCTTAGGCAGTTCGACCCCTGTGACTTTGCAGGGTAGAGCTCTCCTCATGGCTGTTTTCATGGGCTGATGTTGAGTGTCTGTGGCTTTTTCATGCACTCAGTACAAGCTGTCAGTGGAGCTACCATTCTGTGGTCTCGAGGAAGGTGGCCCTCTTCTCACCCCTATACCAGGCAGTACCCCAGTGGGGACTCTGTGTGGGGCCTCTGACCCTACTTTTCTCTTCTGAACTTCCCTAGCAGGGGTTCTCCATGAGGGCTTTTTCCCTGCAGCACACTTTTGCCTGGGCATCCCAGCACTTCCATACATCCTCTGAAATCTAGTCAGAAGTTTCCAAACTTCAGTTCCTGATTTCCATGTACTCACAGTCTCAACAACATGTGTAAGCTGCCAAGGCCTGGGGCTTGCACCTTCTGAAACAGCTGCCTGAGTTGTATGTTGGCCCCTTTTAGCTATGGCTGCAGGTGAAGCAGCTGGGACACAGGGCACCATGTCTCAAGGCTGCATAGAGCAGGGGTGCCTTGGGCCTGGCCAAAGAAATCATTTTCTTCCTCCTAGCCCTCCAGGCCTGTGATGAAAGGGGCTGCTGTGAAGGTCTCTGACATTCCCTGAAGACATTTTCCCCATTGCCTTGGTGATTAACATTTAGCTCTTTGTTACTTATGCAAATTTTTGCTGCTGGCTTGAATTTTTCCCAAGAAAAAGGAGTTTTCTTTTCTATTGCATTATCAGGCTTCAAATTTTCTGAACTTTTATGCTCTGCTTCCTCTTGAATGCTTTGTCCCTTAGAAATGTCTTCCACCAGATATCAGAAATCATTTATCTCAAGTTCAAAGTTCCATAGATCTCTAAGTCAGGGGCAAAATGCTGCCAGTCTCTTTGCATAGCAAGAACGACCTTTACTCCAGTTCCCAACAAGTTCCTCATCTCCATCAGTCTGGACTTTATTGCCGATATCATTATCATTTGGCATTTTGGTCAAAGTCATTCAACAAGTCTCTAGGAAGTTCCAAACTTTTTCACATCGTCCTGTCTTCTGAGCCCTGCAAGTCTCTAGGAAGTTCCAAACTTTCCCACATTTTCTTGTCTTCGTCTGAGCTCTCCAAATTGTCCCAACCTCTTCTTGTTACCCAGTTCCAAAGTTGCTTTCACATTTTTAGGTATTTTTACAGCACCCACTCTTGGTACCAATTTACTGTATTAGTCTGTTCTCATGTTGCTAATAAAGATATACCCGAGACTTGGTAATTTATAAAGAAAAGAGATTTTATTGACTCACAGTTCAGCATGATAGGGAAGGCCTCAGGAAACTTACTATCATGGCAGAAGGGGAAGCAAACACACCCTTTTCACATGACAGCAGCAAGAAGAAGTGCCAAGCAAAAGGAGTAAAAGCTCCTTGTAAATTTATCAGATATCATGAGAATGTACTCACTAGCATGAGAACATCATGAGGGTAACTCTCCTTTTGATTGAACTACCTAACACTGGGTCCCTCCCATGCATGTGAGGGTTATGGGACTACATTCAAGATGAGATTTGGTTAGGGACATAGCCAAACCATATCATATGCCTCCTAAGGAAGCAGAATTGGCTGGTTACTGTTGAGTTGTGCTTATGCTCTGCAAGGATAATGAGAGATGGGAGTTGTTAACAGCCAAGTTGGATAACCACAATGCCCAAGTTGTGGCTTCTAAAGAGAACCTTATCACCTCTAGTAGGAGGAGAGTCATAATTGGTAAAGTAACCTGAATGTCTAATTTTGAGAGCTGCAGAGCTTGATAGATAATTGAACTCTCAACCAAGGTGGGTTATGCTGAGGTCAGGATGCTGATCAGGAAAACCTGGAATCCTGAAAACATGCGTGGAGACATCTGGAACCCAACTGGTGACAAGCTGACATTAAAAAGGAGAAAAGACTATACAACTAAGAAATTACAAGAATCAGCTGGCACGTGCCAGCAGGAGCCACAGAAATTCTCTGGACTTTATTGTCTGAAATTGGATGTTGAAGGTGCTGGATCAAGGAACTAGAATGTTAGGCTGAAATTCAGGCATTCATTGACATGAGAACATTTTCTTGAGAAGAGATTTAACACCCTAGCAAGGACCCTGGGGGATAGGTTAAACTCACTGCCCCCTGCTGGGTGGCTCTTAGAAATCTGGAATAAACACTGGCCACTTCTCAGTGACATCAAAACGCCTGTTTTTCCTAGCAGAGTATAAAAAAGGGAACAAAAAGGCTGAGAAAAGTAAATAATAAGGCTTGCTTATTAGGTCAAGCCAGATGCACTAGGTAAGGCCAGAAAAATCCACCAGAGGAGTATGCTCCATGCAAGGGGCTCAGAGACTACATTTTCCAAGGCCATCAGAAATGTGTTGCTGAGAGGGACACCAACATCAGTAAGAAGTGCAGCGGTGGCTCTTCTCTGCAAGGCAGGCATGCAGGTGGGAGAGGCACTCATAAAACTGAGCCCATTAACATCCTTTGGGATGAAGAATCCCAAAGTAATAGAGGTCAAACAGCAGTGGTTAATCACCAGAAACCAGGAGCCCACAGTGTTCATAAAATAGGTAAGGTAGGAGGAGCAGGAGGAGAAGCCCCGAGGGCTTGACCAGCAGGGGATTATAGAGATGGAGAATAGAGCACAGTGTCTTTAGAGGCAAAATAAATGGACAACCAATAAGAGTTAAATTGCTACTTTAAATCAGACATTTTGAGGCACACTGGAAACAGGATTTGTGTTGACATTGATATTCAAAGACACAAAACCTCATCATAGTCTCCTTCTTAGAGTGGAAATCTATAAGGGCCAAGTAGCAAGAAGGTCCTAGTTACAGTCTGACTCCCAGTGATCCTGCCTGCCCCAGACAATGGATGACCAGTTTCCCAATGATTGTGTGCATAAATGGCTGCTAGAATTAACTTCCACATTGCGTTCTTGGTCTATAGAGTAAGAGCTAACATACTGGTGAAGGCCAAATGAAAACTTCTGAAACTGCCCTCTCCTCTTGCCCTTCCTCCCAAATATATCCAAACCAGTATATATCCCTGGAAGAAAGTACTGATTAGTACCATAACAGATGTAAGGATTGTTGTCCCTGTAATATCTCTATTTGATTCTGGCTCCTGCTGAAATCAGAGGGATCCTGGAGAATGATGACAGACCATACTGAAGGTATAGCCAGGCAGCAGCCCCAGTCATAGCTACTGTGCTGGATGTGGTATCTTTGCTAGAATGTATTACTAAGACCTCAGGTACACAGTATGAAGTAATTACATTGTATTCCAATTAGAATAATCTGAAACAGTTTGCATTCATATGAGAAGCAAAATTGTTCTTTAAATGTTTGCAATGGAGTTGCAATAAATTGCCCTCTGCCATTCTATAGTGCACAGAGATCTGGAACACCAGGACACCCCATAAAACAACACACAACTCATTACAGTGAGAACAAGTGGACGAGGCAAATAAGAGGGACTTGGTATACTGGAAACATTTCTAAGACACATGTGCTCTAAAAGTTTGGATATAAATCCTACAAAGATTCAGTACCTGGCTGAGTCACTGAAGTTTTTAGGGTTCCAGTGGCCAGGGGCACACTGAAATATCCCCTTGAAGGTCACATATTGCTGAATCTTGCATCTCTCGGTACAAAGAGAACAACATATTCATTGGCAACTTTAGATTCTTAGGGCAACATTTTCCATATCTTCATGCCAGGTGACACAGAGGGTTACCAGCTTTGGGTGAGGTCTGAAGCGGGAAAGGGAACTGCAATAGATCCGGACTGAGTAAATAAGCCCTGCCACTTGGACCATGTCTTCTCTGTAGCAGACCTGCGGAGTTGGAGGTGTTCATGAGGGGGTAATGATGCAGTCTGGAACTTATGGCTAGTTCCCCTGTAACTCTGAAGTGAGGCCATGCCATCAGCAACAGAGAATTCCACACCCTTTGAGAAACAGACCTTTCACTGGACTCTGATATTGATGAGATTCTTGATTGCAGGGCACAAAATTATCAAGCACCTAGAACCACCCATTTTAGATTGAATTCTGTCAGCCAAGCCTATCCATAATTGGATTGGCTCCACTTCCCTTCACATGAACATTATCTTAATAAAATCCTTGTGTGTTTAATCTTATATTGGTATTTGCCTCTCAGAGGACAGGCACTAACATGCCTGCCTTTTATTCATTTCTTTTTCCTAATGTTGCTTGAGACGTTATCAGATAGCAGAAAATGCAGTTCTCTGAAACATAAACACCATGAGGAGAAGAATTTGTGTCTGTTTGTTTACCTGTTCCTGGCACTGTGCCTGACCCAGCTCAGCATTCGGTGGATAGATGTTCAATAAATAAAGGTGCCATCTGGGATAATAAAATATGAATAAGGGTCTGAAATGAAAATACATTCTCTAGCTGAGCAGTAGATGATTCAAATGTGCAATACACTATCTCTGAATAGCATAAGGTAAAAATCAATTCCTCATTGTAATAAACTACAAGATGATGAAATTCCCACAGTGAAAAACAGGAGCAACTGATAACATATAGGACACAATTAACCAGCATTTACCAAAAATCGTACAGCCAAGTCTGACAAAAGGCACTATATTTGCCTTAGCTCCAAAAGTTTAAATAACAAACCTGCACAGGTACCTCGCAAATTTTTAAAAAGTTTATATAAGAAGACAAAACATATATGCCTAAGAAACAGCATGAGAATTACTGCAGTGTTTCTGTAAACACAAGATGAAACAACATAGTTCAAAATCCATGTGCCAGAGTCATCTAATACCTGTAGTGATTAGAGAATTGAATCCCAAAAGACTTGGAAAACAAATCCTGTGCTGTATGTATTCACAGAAGCTAGAAACTCGGGGCTTCAGGGATAAATATTCAAGTTTTAAAACATTATTCTTAATTAAGCTGTGGAGGGCATTAATACAAAATAGGAATTTTAGAGGCATCTGAAGAACTAAAAAAATTATTTTAGCACCTTTATATTAAAAAATGCTTTAGTTTCACTATAAGAAATTGAGTACACAATGTCCAGTTGCTTTCCTGCAGGTCAAGTCATGGTGGTTTGGGAACCACTCTATGAAGTGTACGTTTCTTTAAAAATGCTGATGAATGTTTTGTAAAAGTTTTGATGCATAGACAGTGCAATTCAGGCTAAAATTTCCCCTGAAAGTCAGAGATGACTCATTTTCATTGTCCGTTTGCTAACAGTAACACCTTCGTAAGAAAGTATCTTTAAAAGTAGGATGAAGAGATGAAGAGGAAAGTAAAGAATAACATGAATCTTTAAAAAAACTCTATAAAGAAATACACCTGATATAATATTTGAGCTTTTTTCAATAAGTTGAATTTTGCCTTTCTTATATGAATTACACTCAGGAAGAGAAAAGGAGTGAAAAGATGCCTGCAAGATGTTTCATTCAAATATGAGAGAATACAACAAAAGTCCATTAATATGACTATCAGGAGAGGAATAATAGAGCTAAGAAGTGCTTATGGATCCAGAGCAGCAAAAGAAGACACATGTTTCACAAATACCTCCAAAATAATTTATGACAATAAAACATCTTTTTGTGCTTTAAAATATATGACAAATGCTGATTAAAATCACCCTTAGAGCATGTCAATTTGAAAAGGGGATTATAAATGTACATACCACCAGGTGCTCCCCTTTCTAAGGGGGGGCAGTGTGCATATCCATTTAAATCATTCAAATATGGTGTTAGCACTGGCGCATTTAGAATGAAAGCAAACTGATGAAAATTGGAATAACATTGGCCTTCTGGAGGGTTAGGGAGGCTTTCCTGCAGCAGGTTGGCAATTTGTCACATCAGCCCCTTCATGAACTATCAACCTCATTACCACGGTTCACTGCACAGTTGCCCCTTGGGAATCTAATACTAATAGCATGTAGAGGGTGATGAGGCCTGTAGTCTCAATTACTTCATTATTGACCCACTTAAAAATATTCCACCTACATATTTGAATAAAATAGGGGATACACTAAAAGGGGAAAAACACCAAAAACATCTAAAATCAATTGAAGTAGGGATGAAAAACAAGAAAGGGATCCTGGCAGTAACAGCACCACAAAAGCAAGTCTTGGAAAGGTAGAGGGTGAATAATTTTGTGTGACAGCTACAATTTGTTTATTCTGTTGTGTGAGACCATGCATCAACCTTTAACAGGTGTAACTGTACATTAACTAGAGCTATTAAGTGAAATAGGTCTTGGATATATTTTTAAGACACTGCAAAGACATACAGAGCCAGGATGTTTGAAGGACATATATTTAACCAACAAAATACACATCAAGAGTCTTTTCAATGACTTTAGCCAAAAAAGATGAGAATGGTTCATTTCTAATGCTCCAAGCTGATGAGAAATGTATGCATATTTATTAACACATCGTGTTATGTATTTCCTCCAATATATCTAAATACATATAAATATATAAAACAAACATTTAACAGAGATCCATCTCTGGAGAGCCAGAACTCACTGTGAGAAAGTATCTGGTTACTTGAAGTTTCTCTCATTTAGCATCAATGGATTTTTACTATATCGATTGCTTCAAGCATTGAAAGAACATGTATGTGTGTGTGAGTGTGTGTGTCTGTATGAATGCTGTTTTCTTTATGTTTTATATTTATTGATTAATTGATATGCAAAAAATACATAAGCAGCAACATTGTTGAAAGGTTAACATACACTGAGATATTTCAACTATAAGTACTTGCAGACTATAGATTGTATGGTATGATACAGTAGCCACTAGCTTCAATGGTTATTAAACTTTAAGTTAATTAACATCAAATAAAATTTAAAGATCAGTTCATCAGCCACACCAGCCCTATTTTAAATGGTGAGCATGTGTGACTCATGGCTACGGTATTAGGCAGCACAGGTATACATTTCCAACAAGGAGAAATTTCTATGGGACAGTGATGATTTAGCATTTAACTTCTATTTGCTTTCAATAAAGCTTCAAATAACACATCTGAAAAGAAATTTAAAGTCGATTAAAATGTGTAGCAAATTTGAATTTTCATAAAGTTACACTTTTTTTCTGGCATCAGTCACTCACTGTATTTCTGACACTATCATCTAAAAATATTTTACATTTAACACATATATTTAAATTACTCTGGTGAACATTTGTAAAATGACTAAAATATGGTTCTCAGATTTGATCATGCAAATGTCCTTTTTCACATGGAAATGTGGATTGAAGCAGCAAAAATTTTAGTAGAAGTATGCAACCTTTAGTTGTAATCATAATTACGATTAGTTTTGTTGCCAGTCATCACACATCTGACTATTTAAGTAAGATGGGATGGACCTTCTGACTGCAAAGTGCCAGCTGCTGAAAAAGCATTAGGTTTTCAATAATTAAGCTATACACAAAATGTCTGAAAATGGTTAAAAACAGAACCATCTTAAATTTAGCAAGTAAATTAAAATGTGGTTTAGCATAAAGCTTTATAACACGTCCCTGTTTCTGAGGTCATTTCTCTGCGTTTTAGCATAAAGCTTTCTAACACGTATGTGTTTCTGAGGTCATTTCTACGGACGAACAAACTAGTGAGATAAAGCGTGAATGAGGCCCCCACAGCAGGATCTAAAGCTAATCTTTTCTGATATTCTTAAAGATTTCTGTAACTTTTATTTTCCATGGTCTTTTTGTTGGGTGCAGTGTATGCACATGCATGTATGCACGTGCATTTTAAGATAAGGCAAACCCATATTTCAGGCATTAAAGAAATAGAAGGTTTGAAACAGTGTGAAAGTGGTTCAGCATAGCTGGAGGCTACCAGAAATCTTAGGAGGATTCGGATAAAAATATTTCCAGCTCAGTTTGAGAGAATTCTGAAGACAGAAATTGCATCAGAACTTTTGAACCCAAGGCTTTGTTCCCACTGACTGCCCTCTTTGGAGCTGTAATAGACAAAAGTAAAAGTATTTAGCACATCCAAAGTAGCTCATTTCTGTATGTCACATATTTTTCTTGGCCTTCATTATTGCTGCTTATGATTTCTTTGAGTCTCTTTTGCTTGATAATTGTTTAGGATGAAATCTCTTCATTTCCCTTTCTAACCTCACTGTTGAAAGATATCTAGAAGGCCCACTGGATGTGGGTTATTATTCCGTAATGTTTTGTCTTCTCTGTTACTCCCCATTACTTATAAAGTAAAAAAATAAAGTCTTTAGGTTAGCGTTAATGATTTTCCTAATCTGCCCAATATCGTGATTCTTCTTTATAAACCCTCTGCTTCAGTTAGATTAGTCTAACTATTGTTTCTCCCAAGTCCTGACCTCTTCATAGCACTATCTTATTAGAGAGAAGCTGTCTAGATTGATCTCAACTCTCAAAGTACCATATCATCTTTAAAAACTCCATAAAACTGTCATGAACTATTAGTATCTAATCGACACTCCTTTCTAAGTTCTCAGAGGAATGTGTTACATAACGTTTAAGAAGAGTCTAGATCCGGCTGCCGACACTCTAAATAGGGCAAAGCTAGGGATTAAAGTGGCCTAAGCAAGAACAAGTTCATTTGGACCTCTGATTCATCATTTACATAACTGCAAACTCTACCTCAAAGGATAAATGTGAAGATTTAGTATTATAATAATCTATGTAAAAGCTCAGTGACCAGCACTTCGTAAGCACTCAATATTAACTATTATTTTTGTTTGGTATTTTTATCATGAGTTACCTGTGACAGCTGCCATTACCAAACCAACTGTAATGAAAACTATCTGAAAACAATTCCTGGTCTTAGTGGGTTTAGTTTTTCCTCACCACAGCATCTAGTACAATATTCAGCACTCTTTAGCTGGTGATAGCTGAATCTTATTCAAGGAATGTGTTTCAGAATACATATTTAAAAACCTCTTTTTAAATGTGGAACTCTAAAACAATAGAGTACCTGAGGAATGTATAATTTACTTCCAAATAACAACAGATTACTTCTGGTACATGTGGCAACAAACCAGTGCCTGACAAATAGTTTAAAAACTGTAAGAGAAATACAAGTAAACGTGGTAAAACGTTAATTGCAAGAGTCGTCTCAATTTAGTAAAAAAAAAAAAAAAAAAAAAAAAAAAGTATAATGTTTGTTTATGTTCTGGCAAATTAAATATAATATGAAGAAGACGCAGTGGTATCATTTTTAAAAGATGACAGAATTCCAATTTTTTTTTATAGACAGCATGATTTTCTACTTGGAATCCCAAGAATAAAGAGAGTTAATGAAAGGATTTAACAGAGCTCCTAGATATAAAGATGAATATGCCTAACTCAGTAGTTATCCTGTGTACCAGCAATGACCAATTACAAAATATAATAGGAGAAAAAAATAAAATATTGCGTCTATTACATATCAGAAGTTATTTCACTCTTCTGAAGTTACAGTTTTAATTTTTATATTTATCTTTATTATATATGCTGGTTTTTCTATAAAATATCATGACTACATATTACTTTATTAAAATAAAATAATTGCAGTTTTAAAAATGGGAGAGTAAAAGTTGATGATACAATTTGACAGTAATAGTTGATTCTGAAACTTCTGTATTGTGTACATGCTTAAAAGTGTGATTCTTTAGCAAACTCAGAGTGATCCAATATATAATAGGAGAGTCAGTTTTGCTTAAACTGATTAAAAATTCAGATTTTATGCAATATATCCCTGCATACATTATGAAATCCCCATATTTTGAAATACCATCACTTCTTTACATACATTCACCTTCTACAGCTGTTATATTATTAGTAATGAAATTTTCCCCCCACAGAAACTAAACAAGGTTTTGGATTGTTATTCCTCTGTTATAACCAATTCCTGCTTCTATACCCTTCCTGTGATGATGCTGAGGCTTCATCTCTACAGTTTCCTGGACTCCCTTCTCAGCTGAGGTATTGTTACGTACTAAGTAAGAGAAATAGTCTGTACATTGAGGGCAGGAAGAAGGAAGAAGTTACTTTTTTCCCGTTCCAGATCCTATGAGTAGCTCGTCTGCAGCAAAGAACAACTATGATTCAAATGCCAACTTTTTTGGCATTCCCAGGCACATTCCCTCAGACATACAGCGTTAGATAGCTGTATCCATCTTGGTGACCTAAGTAACAGTTCCATTACATCCCATCTGTTAAACTTATGTCTCAAAAAATTACAAGCTACTTTAGTCCAAGGCTTTTGTGATCATTTTGATAATCAAAATAGATCTATTGAAATGTCAAGCATCTTTTGTGTTCCAATAGAGAATTATGAGTGCTGGTTCTTTTCCCTTTTATGAAATTAATGAGGGGCTACAAATTCCTAATAGATTCTTATATTGTCAAATAAAAGTAATCCAACTGCCGGGCGTGGTGGCTCAAGCCTGTAATCCCAGCACTTTGGGAGGCCGAGGCGGGTGGATCACGAGGTCGAGAGATCGAGACCATCCTGGTCAACATGGTGAAACCCCGTCTCTACTGAAAATACAAAAAATTAGCTGGGCATGGTGGCACGTGCCTGTAATCCCAGCTACTCAGGAGGCTGAGGCAGGAGAATTGCCTGAGCCCAGGAGGCGGAGGTTGCGGTGAGCCGAGATCGCGCCATTGCACTCCAGCCTGGGTAACAAGAGCGAAACTCCGTCTAAAAAAAAAAAAAAAAAAAAAGTAATCCAACTAACAATCTGGACTATGTGGCCAGAAATAAACTCCTACCAAAGTTTTAAGATGTAAATGCTTTTGAACTACATCTGTAAAATTAGAAACAACAAATAATCATATCTATAACATTGTTTTCATACATCTAAGTATGAACAGACATGTAAATTTTCACAGGCTTTTAGCTAAATGTCAACTTTTTTTTTTAAGAACTGACTTTACCTCTGCTTTATATTTTGTGTTTTGTCTAAGACTGGATACCTCATCAATCTTTCTCTCATTTATATTACTTCTTTTCTAATTTACCTCAAAACCTTCTCCCCTCAACTATGTATTTTTATTCATAGAATTACTGATAATAATAAATGATTCAAAATAATTTGAAGGATTTCATATGTTCTACTTCCCTTGTTTATATATAAAAGATGAAATTGTTACTTTACCCATGAAAATAACTTTTACTAAAATAAAACCATTAATGTAACTAACAGGGGTTACATATTCAAACTAGCAGACAATGTATATTTTGGCTTAAGGGTAAACTTTCTAATTGTACTAAAATGTAAATTTATTTGTTTTTCTGCTGATTGCAATCTTTCCAAAATTAAGCAAATAATAAAAATAACACTGTGAAAACAATTCAGAAAGCACTAAAAAGTTGTCTTTACCCTGTTTAATTTGCTATATTTCCACTTCATAATACATATAGAGAAATGATGTATTCTTAATCTAGAAGCAACATTAACATTTGCATTTATTCCTGTATTTCCTAGGGGAGTGGAGAATTTACTGTAAGGAAAGCAAAATCATACTTGAAACTATAGGGATTCTCACTTAGATTAATCCTAATATAAATCTTAAAAAAAAAAAGCAAAGATTTTTCTTTATCTTTGAGAGTTTGAGGCTTACTTGGAATTCTGCAATAAAAATTGATTGTCTATTATATACAGTTGCAAAATAAGTGCAATTTTAATATCTTTTCCCTTCAGAGTGATCAAAGGCAATTGGTCTAACATATAAAAACAAAAAACAGTTTTGGTAGTGATAGATAAGATTGCCCTTACCATATAAAAATGTAGAAGCATAATATGATTTTTGGAAGCCTCCAATATTCATTTTTTATCCGTTTTTCAATCTTATGGATGTTCCCAAATGAATACTCTATTGTTTAGCTACACAAAGGGGACCATTCCATTCGACCCACGAGGTGATCAGCCAGAGCCTCAAGTGGGAGAGTTCATTACCTGGAGCTTGGCATGAATAATGATGAATGCCATTAGTCATCATAAAATTTTCCAACAGCTTTCAAAATTCTAGCCACAGTATTTGATTCCAGGACTTCTTGCAACAATGAACCCCACAGGCTAGCTGCATACGATGTAATTAAAGATTTTTTTCATTTACTGTATATTAATATACCATTAATTTCACATGTATCAGAGGACAATATACATATAAAACAACTATTAGAACGTCCCAGTGATTTTCTGTATATACAGTCTTGATGGAAAATAAAACATTCTTTTCTGAAATACCTTTTAATAGGAAGATTATTCTATTTCCTCTGGGCTAAGACCAGGTGTCCTTAGATTTTAAAATATATTTTATATCTATGCTATATTTATGTTACACTAAGGCTCTAGAATTTAGATTTTAGAATTTAGAATTTAGATTTTAGATTTTAGAATTTTCACTCTAGAATTTAGGATTTCTAGAGTGATATAAATAGGTATAAGACAATGTTTTCACAAAATATAAGCAACATTTTTGCAAACATGACATGATAGAGTAGACCATGTTTGGCAGATAATCAGTCCCGTCTTCTCTCACTGTTGAGTGTACTTCCCTGATCCATTGATGTTTAGCTTGGCCATGTGACTTGCTTTAGCCAATAGGATGATTAGCAGAGGTGATACAAGTGGAGGAGTGGAGGTTTCAAATGTACTTGTCCAGTGTGGCTTGATTCCTTCTACCTGTGATCTACCATGAGAAGAGCAGGCCCTTGGAAGCCACTGCCCTCCCATATTAGGCCCCAGATCAAGTATATGTGGAAGTAAATTGAACTGAACTGTAGTCTGGAGCCAAACTGAGCTGACTCTCAGCCTGAACCAGAATTAGCCAGCTCACCCAGCCTAGATCAGTCCAACTGTCAGCAAACCACAGACCTAGAGGCACGGGCATAAATGCCTGTTGTTCTAAGGCACTGAGATTTTGGGTGGTTTGTTAAACAGCATTATTGAAGCAATAAACTGACAGGTAAACCATGGAAAACAAACTGTTTTAGATTAATCGGTGATTCTGAAGTTATTCTAAGTTTACTTACCAGCTCTGACATGGAAGGGAAACATCACGAGGAATAGGGCATTTCCAGTTTTAGCTGCTTACATTAGAATGAAGTTCAATCATATTTTCTGGAAACAACCAGTTAGGAAATTACACAGTTAATGTATGAATTGTACTTTAAAAGATTTGACACTATTTTGGGACAGGAAATATGAGATAAATAGGGAGAGCAAAATGATAGATATCTACCTTCTGTTAAGACATTTTTGGTGCTCTAGATTTTTCCCAAATTGATTCTGTGTTTTTTTTAAAATTTCTGATTAAAGTAATATATTTTTTATGTTCCCAGCACTTAAAAAAATACAACTTATTTCTTTCCTTCCTTAGGCAAATCACACTGTACTATGCTAAATTTGTCATTTGTAAAGAAATATACATGTATTCTTAAATTTTTTCTCATGTGTCTCTTCAGGTCACACAAGCAGTATTTATTATGAAGGAGAAAAGGAAGATAGGAATGGCATGAAGGAAGAGCATTATACGAATGTTGCAATGTTCTCTACCTTATTCAATTTTAACAACATTTTTGCTGTGAACATTGAAAAGGTACTTTTTTAGAGATAGGTAATATTTTAGAGTAGGTAATTAAGTTAGAATAGGTAATATTTTTAGAATAGGTAATGTTTTGTTGAGAACATTAGGATAGGTAATACATTCACTTTTTTGGTGTTAGTTTGGTAAAAGCAAAACAAAACAAAACAAAACAGAACAAGGCCTAAAAAATTAATGAGTCATCGAGTTTTAAAATCACACAGCTGTTACCTGAAGTTAGCTCCTCTGACCCTATTGTTTTCAATTCTGAAAAGCAGCTTTCATAATAAATGGTAGTATACTTATCTCAATATATCATAGAATTCCACCCTATAAGAGTTAAGCAAGGCCTTATTTAAGTCTGGTTCAGACAGAAATTTCACATACATTTCATAAATTTTAAATTAAAAATATCTTCCCATATCCATTCCTGCCAATTCCAGTCCTCTTCCAAATATTGTCAAATATCAAGTAGTCCTTTTGTTTCTTGCTAGATTCTTACATTGCAATATTCAATTCATTACCCTATCCTAGTGTTTCTATACTCCAGATGGCTCTTGAATCTAATAATTTCTCTGCATTTATATTGCCCCTGACCTCTTCTGAATAAACATAAGGTTTTATCTAAACTAATTCAGCAGCTTTGGCCCTCACATGAGCTCCCATCATCATGGCTTCTGTGATGTAAGTTGGGACGTTTTTTTTATCTCTCTGATCTCCCTCTGTTCAGTCTGTAGCTCCAGACTGGGAATCTGGATCTCGGAATTAAATAACTTATTTTGTTAGAAATATGTTAGATTATTTATTCGATTGTGTTAAAAATAGGGGGGAAAACATTTTTTTTTTCTTTCTCTCTCTCTTCTCACTAATCACAGAATAATTCACTTCTGGTCACCAAAATATGTGGGGATTCCTCCCTCTGTTGCTCAAGAAATTTGCCAGTGGACTTCAGCTAGGTGCCCTGGAATTCAATTCAATTCTGACAGTATCTACCTAGAGATAGCACCAGATCACACAGGTTAAAGGCTGAGACCCACAAGACTGTCCCTACCTCAAAGACCAGTCTCAGGTACAGTCATGCATCACTTAATGACTGGGACACTTTCTGAGAAATGTGTTGTCAGGTGATTTCATCATTGCATGAACATCATAGAGTGTTTTATACAAACTTAGGTGACATAACCTAGTCTTACCTAAGCTACACTGAGATAGGAATAATACAGGGTAGGCACAGGAGAACAGAAAATTCCAGGCAGCAGCTTCACATGACTAGCAAAAAGAAATGATTGAAATAGCTGCAGAAGCTAGGGGCTGATAGGACCCTAAAAAGACAGGAGATGGGACAAGCTAGATAAGATCCACTGGACCCAACATGCTACTGGACTTGACCTTAGAGGACCTCAGTATACGCTCATTAACAGACTGACTCACACACCCATCAGCACCATGGCAGCTCTAAGAAATCTTCACCTTTATCCAGGAGTCTTCATGAATATTCCCCAGGTTAAAGAAGCTCATAAAGCTACAAGTCCCTAACCCTGTTATGTGACACTTTCTTGAGTACATCCACACTCCCCGTTCTTGAATTTGTCCTTTTCACTTTGCAATAAAACTCTGTACTTTCACTATTTTCCAAATTGTCCTTTAATTTCTTCTTGTAATGATGTCAACAGCCTGGGTACCAGCTGCAGTTGAGGTCCCACTGATGTTTAGGGACCTCCCCCAGCCCACTGATATCAATATGGCATAGACTATTATTGCTCCTAGGCTACATATCTGCACAGCATGTTACTCTACTGGATATTGTAGGCAGTTGTAACACAATGCTAAGTATTTATTGAAACATATATAAACATAAAAAAGTTAATGTGTTGTTCTTCAACAATATCAGGAAGTCACTAGGGCACCAGGCTGACATTTTTCAGCACCATTATGGGGCCACCATTACATATGCATTCTATTATTGATGGATGTGAACTTACGTGGTACATGGTTGTAGTAGGTCACCACTGATACTTCTGACTAGCTGGCTATAAATCAGGGGTTCCCACAAACCCCTCCTCAAGTTCTATTAATTGCCAGTGCAGCTCATAGAACTCAGGAAAGAACTTTACTTAGGTTTACACATTTATTATAAAGCATATTACCAAGGACATAGAAGAATAGCAAGATGGGAGAAACATGGAACAAGGCATGGGGACGGGCATGGAGCTTCCATGCTCTCTCATAGTGGCCACTCTCCAGGCACTTTTACATGGTCAGCTGTATGGAAGCTTCTGGAACCCAGTCCTTTTAGATTTTTATGAAGGCTTCATTATATAGGCATGATTTATTATATCATTGTTCATTGATGATCAATCTTTTCTCCCTGAAGATTGGAGGGTGGGAGTGAAAGTCCCAACCTTCTAATCATATCTTAAACTGATTATCATGCAAAAGATGCTTTAATCACTTCAGAGATTCCAAGAATTTTTGGACTATGTACCAGAAAGCCAAACACATATTTCATAATATCACAGTTTGCTTGCTCGCTTTCTTTCTTTGTCTTTCTTTCTTTCTTTTTTTCTTTCTCTTTCTTTCTTTCTTTCTCTTTCTTTCTTTCTTTCTTTCTTTCTTTTTTTCTTTCTCCTTTTCTTTCTTTCTCTTTCTTTTCCTTTCTTTCTCTTTCTTTCTTTCTTCCTTTCTTTCTTTCTTTCTTTCAGATGGAATCTAATTCTGTCACCAGGCTGGAGTGCAGTGGTGCAATCTGAACTTACTGCAACCTCTGCTTCCTGGGTTCAAGCAATTCTCCTGCCTCAGCCTCCCGAGTAGCTGGGACTATAGGCACATGCCACCATGCCCAGTTAATTTTTGCATTTTTAGTAGAGATGGGGTTTCACCATGTTGACCAAGATGATCTCAATCTGTTGACCTTGTGATCTACCCGTCTCAGCCTCCCAAAGTGCTGGGATTACAGGCGTGAGCCTCCCAAAGTGCTGGGATTACCAGTTTGCTATTTCTTATTGTGGTCTTCCTGAAATTATTTTTCTAGGTAATTCATGGCTTAGCCCATTTAAATTTCCCCAGTATTTCTGTCATGAAAACTGAAGCAAAACAAACAAACAAACAAAAAATAAGAATGAGAAGGCAAACATGAGAGAAAGAAAGCAAAAAAAACGCAAAGTAAAAATTCCTTTATTTACCCAAACTCCTGAAACAGCTGTAGAAGTAGTTACAGTTGCTCTCTGATGTCCAAGTGTCAGTGATCTGAGAAGCAAGTATGTTAAGTCTTGTAGTCTATAGCACCTATCAGACTGGATGGTGAAAGCTGGGAACTACATATCGTCGCAGCTTTTCTTACTTCCCCAGGACACAGAAAGTGGAGGAGGATTGGTTTCGGGAAGACATAGGAATCAGTGTGAATACTGAAGAAGCACAGTGAGCTTCACCCCAAAACATGGCTCCCTCGTATAACGAGTATTTTGAATTAAAGGCCCTTAGAGATCAACAGATGCTGGAAAGGATTTTTTTCTTTCTCTACATAAGGAGACCAGAGGGATCCACTAAGGACAGTTGTTTTTCCTTCCCCTTTTCCACCTCGCCCAAAGACAGTATGAAGCTGTTTGCTGTAATTCCTTTACCTGCCTAAACTCTGGACCTAACAAAGAAGAAAATAATCACTATTCCTCCCTTCCCTGAGTTTCCATTAACTGAATTCATATTCCAGAAAAAAGACTGAAGTTTATCAATAAACGTGGAGACACTTTTTCACAAAGCATTGCCCACTCTGCAGGCCCAACAGAATTTGCCCCAGATCACTGTATGTTCTTCAAGTGTATTTAATTAACCTGAAAATCATTTACTACCCTCCTAAAATTATCCACACTTTCAGCATCTGTACCCTTTGGGATATTGGGCAACTGTCTGTGATTCTACATGCACATTAATGTAGAAATGTGCATTAAATAAGTGGAGAAAACTCCAGTTTCCTGACAACCTGTCCACCACACCATTCAACTTCAGTTTTAGGAGCTCCAACATCCTGTGAGTTCCTAGAAAGCTGGCCTTTCCATATTTGTGTCCTTAATGTCCAGCCAAGTTCCTGGCACATAGGAAATACTCAACAAATCTTTGATGAATGAATGAGTGTCCTGCCTGGAAGCGTTAGTAAGAACCATAGCCAGTCTTATATGCAGAATCTAGACATGATCCCAGGATTATTATGCAAGAAGTTCCACTGTCACTTCAGTAGTTTTGCAGAGCAAGAGCAAGCTGAATCAAGTACAGCCTATCTCCCGGATCCAACAGTTAATTAATTATGGTTTTAGAAAAACTAATTCATCTGCTTTTTGTGAGTTGATTTTTCAGTGAAATTTCTGAGGATAAAAGGGAAGTTTTTCCTTCACCCCTACAATAATGCTCCTAGGAATAAGCACTGTTAATATTATTGTTTCCTGTATATATGCCCAGATTATTCTGTATATGAACCTGTAGGATTTTTTTAAATACAAATTTTAAATAAATAATAACAAAATGATATGAACAGGAGGCAGGGAAATACTGGGTAGAAGAGGACGGTCACTAGTGACAGCCACACCCTCAAGCCTGGTGTGAACCCTGGTTTAGACCCACGGCCCAAAGCGAGAACAGGCATTCCTGTTTTCCTGCCTGAATATTGCCTTGTCCAAAACCACCCTGGCCCATCCCTACCTGCTTCCTGTACAAAAAAAAAAAAAAAAAAAAAAAAAAAAAAAAAAAAAAAAACCCAGGCTCCTCTGGCAGAGTGGCAGAGAAGGAGATAAAAGAAGCAGGCAGACATCAGAGAGAAGCAGCTTAAATTCAGAGGGATGACTTGACAGTGAGACTTCAGAGAAGAGTTCAGCTGGAAATGGCCACACTTCAGGGGAACACTGCCTTCCCGCTCCATCTCCTTTCCAGCTCTCCTTCCTGCTGAGAGCCACTTCTACTGCTCAGTAAAATTCTCCACATTTACTACCCTTCAATTCATTCAAGTGACCTGATTCTTCCTGGATGGTGGACAAGTACTTGGGTACCAAGACGGCAGGTGCAAAAGGCTGTCACCCTGACCCTCCACTGAGCTCTGAAACACTTGTCCATCCATGGACAGCAAAGCTAAAAGAATACAGTGTAACACACATACCCTCTGTGGCTCTGGGGCTCACAGGTATCCCCTCAGATGGTGCCCTGGGGCTGCACAGCGTTCTACTTCTGCCACTGACCAGAAGCGCTTGTCCTGGCCCCTGTACCTGCTCACCTGCGTGCTCCCCATCCTGTGAGTGGTTGAGAGCTGCAGGCTGAGTATACATGCCAACCCCATTGTGAATCCCATAAAGGTCAAGGGAATTATCTTGTTTCATCGACATCTTATATTTTATATGCCAGAAAAGAAACATCACACCGAGGTAAGCAGAGTCCCAGAAACAAACAACAAACAAAACAAAACAAAAAACGAATAGCTTTCTGCAATTTCACTGCTGAAGAACAAAGGGGCTCAGATAACCCCCGTGAGAGCCTACATGGCTAGGGATCTGGAACCAGGGTTAGTACACAAAAGTGGATCTGAGATAGAACTCCTCAGTGTACACCAAAGGTGAGAAGAGCTGGGATGACGGCCTGGAGTTGTGGCCTGTGAAGAGGCCTTTGCATGGAGAGAACTTGAGAGCAGAAAAGGCACATACTGAGAGTCAGGGCTACTGTGGAACTGGCTAGGATTTACATGAGCTAGATAGTCTGAAGTGAACAACATTAAGTGTTATTTGGAATTGAGTGACCCCAAAATATTAAGTTGAAGGTACTACAAAATATCCAGACTTGGGGGTAGAGAAAAGAGAATGAAAAATGAATTTCAAAATAAACAAAAACCTAATTCCCACTTAAAGCAAATTTACATATGAACATTTCAAAAGTGTGGTACAAAATTAACTTTAAATTACAGCTCACAATGAATGTGTAAAGAAATTCCCAGAGCAATGAAAAATAAAGTAAATAATTAAGATAAGCACAGTTTAAGATTCTCAGGAGGTTGTGAATGAACCTCTTGATTAATCAAGAACAAGTTGAAATAAAAATTAAACAACTAGAAATATTCAAAATTCAATATTAATAAATACCTTTAACACATCACAAAGAGATATTAAGTAAACTGGCAGATTGTAATTAGTATAGCAACTAATAGGTCAGAAAATAAAGATTCTATAGAGGTACACAATATTTGAATGACACAATTAATATTCTTGATTTCCTAAAAATTCTAGAAGTGACTATGATAAAAATAATATCTTTTTATTGTGGAAAAATATAAAATACATAAAACTTATTATTTTTACCATTTTAAAGTGTACAATTCAGTGGCATTAAGTACATTTCCATTGTTTTACAATCATCACCATCATTTATCTCCAGAACTTTTATATACCCCCAACTGAAACTCTGTATAATTAAACAATAACTTCCATTCCCCATTCCTTCAACCCCTGGTAACCATCAGGGGCTATCTCTATGAATCTCACTACTCTAGGTACCTCATAAAAGTGGAATCATACAACATTCAGTATAATTCATCCATGTAACAGAATATTTCTGAAATTTCCTTACTTTATAAGTCTAAAAGATTCTGTCACACACACACACACACACACACACACACACACACACACACACATCACCTTATATTTTTTGCTCATAGTTTATCTGCTGATGGACATTTGGGTTGTTTCCACCTTTTGTCTGTCGTACCTAATCCTGTTATGAACATTGGTATACGAATACCTGTTTGAGTTCGGTATAAATTTTTTTATTATTGTTATCTAGCCATAAATAGAATTGCTAGATCATTCTAGGCTTACTTTTTGGAGGAACTGCCGAAATGTTTTCTACAGTATCTGAGCGATTTTACATTCCCATCAGCAATGCAGAAGGTTTCCAGTTTCTCCATATTCCAGCCAATGCTTGTAATTTGCTGTTTTTTGGCTTTGTTTTTTTGATGATAGCCTAATAGGTGTGAGGAGCTATCTCATTGTGGTTTTGGTTTGTATTGCCCTAATGATTAATGACGATGAGTATTTTCCTGTGCTTATTGGCCATCTGTATACCTTCTCTAGAAAAATGTGTATTCAAGTTCTTGCCATTTTAAAGTTTGTTTTTGTTGTTGAAGTAGGAATAATATTGTAAAATATAAGCAGAATAGGCAGCCCCTTTTCTTAAAATCCTAGAATGGTGTCTTAGTTTTCTTGGGAAGCTATAACAAAATACCATAAACTAAGTAGTTTATAAACAACAGAATATACATATTTCTCACAATCTGGAGGTTGGGAAGTTTAAGATCAAGGCAGATTCAGTGTCTGCTGAGGGCTCATTTCCCCATAGACAGCCATCTTCTCATTGTCACCTCACATGACTGGATGGATATCTGTGGGGTTTCTTTTACAAGGGCAATAATCTCATTCATTAGAGCTATGCTCTTATGACCTTATCACCCCCCCAAAACCCCATATTCAAATATCATCGTTTTGCGGCTTCGGGCTTCAATATGTGAATTTTGGGAGGACACAAATATTTAGAGCATGACACATGACTTCCAATAGCAGTAGAATAACAGCCTTGTGTTTGGCTGTGTGTGCTGCATATGTGGCTCTGCTGGCCTCCAAGTCAGTTTTTCACATTCTATGCTCCCCATCCAATGTCCTTTCACAGTCTCAACTGTCAAGCTCCTCCTGCTTCCAGGCATCCATAGCAGCTGTTACATCTAAGCTTAAATATGTGCAGTCACCTTCAAATTATTGGTTCCTTATCCACCAAGCCTCAGCTTAAATGCCACTTGTCTCCTTTTTTCCTTAAGAGGACTCACAGTATTTTATTTTATGTATTTGTCTATCAGTTTATTTACTAAAATCCTATCTTGTCTTCTAGATCATGTACCAGCTAGGGGATCGCTCTCCTCTCAGTTTCAAGTGAACACTGAGGACCCAGAGTGGTACCTGTCATCTCTTGGGTGCTAAGAAAATGTTTGTGAATCCGTATGATGTAGTGTGGGTTTGTGCTGTGGGTAGGCAGTGGGTTACGGTTACGGGAACTGAAGGGCCCCTCCTCAGGTGTGCAGAGGACAGTAGAATCACTCTCTGTATTACGGGAGGTCTGATCTTGTTTTCTCGTCATCCATATGGGCCATGACAAGACTCCTTTACACTTCGTGACACACCTCAAGAAGCCCCAGGTCAGATTTTCTGTAGCACACAGAAAATTCTTCATATTTATAGCCTTTCTCACAGACTGTAACTGTAACTTCCTTCAGCCTCCTTTGAGGCCTGTTTGAACAGAAATATTCTAACACAGTTCACTGAGGATTATAAGGGACAAGGGCAGCTGATGTATAGATGATTAGCTAGAGCCAGGCAGCCACAGCCACTGCAATGTGGTGGATGGGAGGAGTTGCAGTGTGGACACCTTTTGCTTCCCTCAAATTTACTATTATTTCATTATTAGTATTATGCCAGAATGTACTACAGCAGGTTGCTTCTTAAGATCTTTCTTCTAATCTAAAATTATAATTTACTTATTCTGTCTGTAGACCACTAAACTAGGCTTTAAAATTATACTATAAATAGTGCCACTTTAGTTTATTGCAGTCATTTCATATTTAAATAAGGAAATAGCACCAGTTTACCTTATATAATTTATTTTCAGATATGACTAATGAAATAATTCCAAAATATTTTTCAAGAGTTAAAAATATGTAAAATTGTTTCCTTAGAGATCGGCTTTATCATGTGGGAGCTTAAAGAAACTCTAATTTTGTTTCAACTCTCCACTGGAATAAAAGATTGCCTATTTTAATTAAAAACCATATAAATATAACTACTAAGTACCCAACAAAAGCACTAGGAGCAGATCTTAGTATACATCACATTAGCATTTTCAGGTTTAAGCTCTTTCGATATAGATAGAAATTCTTCTTTGTCAGTATCTTACAACTCCCAGAAAAGTATTTTTGGTACAGTTTTTAAAAGTTAATTCTGGTTCACTTTGCTTTCCCAAGAAATGTTTAATGGGATGATTTCACATCTTACATTTGAAGACATTGCTATTGGTGGAATTAATTATGCTAGCTCTCATGTTACTGTCTGTTTTCTCTTTAGGTTGGGTTTAAAGTGATGTTAAAAAGAGTGGCTTATTACATTGATTATTCAAAGAGAGAAGGTAGAAATATAACAATGGCTATTTCTGCCTTCCTTGCAGACCTCTTTCATTCCTTTCTGCTTTCATGCCCTTTTACTAACAATGCTGGTTTGAAATGACCACTCTCTATACTCCCTGTGTAATCTATTCCTCTGATCTTCTGTTAAATTATCCTCATGGAGCAATAGGGACATGACATTCTCTGCTTTCACTGAAGCCCCTTACACAGCCCCCTAGTTATTTCACAATCTTGCTGATAAAGCATGTGCTTTATGCCCCCAAATCAGAATATCAACTCCCTTACAGTCCATATACTACTTAAAATAGTGCTTTGTGTATAATACACTCAATACATGTTCTAAAATCAAGTAGAATGTTGTTCAGTGCTTAACATTTGCTGCAAATAAAAATTTGATAAGACAAGAATTTAGAAGATTAAGAGATGATTTCTTGCTGACTTTTTCTACTCTTCACACCTATAGGCATAAATGTTCTCTTCTACCATTTTTTCCAACAGTGACATCCTAATGCAGGTGTAAAGCTCTACAGTATACCTATTGATCTTAATTGAAATATAAATGTTCTACTAAAGAAGAAAACTTGGGGAGAAGAAAATAAAATATTAGATTAGATAGTAGCATTGATTTCTCCTTCGAATAGCTGCTTTTAAAAGTTGACATTTAAGTATAGTGAGAGTTATTTGTATATTCATAATTGGCTAAAAATAGTCCTATATTTTGTATCTTTCATTGTGTCAAAAGGTTAAACTTTTGAAATCCTTCTTCAGAATATTGATTTTAAGAAATTATTATTTTAAAGTGTCATTTTTACAGCATATTTGCTCTACATTTTTATCAAACAGGAATGAGAAGATAATCCATCAGTGACCACAAAGTCTGTGCTCCTCTGAAAACCGACGCTGCTCTTTAAAGTAAAGGGCTGTTACAGGATGTGGAAGAGAAATCCTAAGCAATAAGACACCACTCCTAGCTTTGTAATCAGATGGCAAAACCTTCCTCCCACTATATAGTAGCCACTTTAGAGTCATTTAATCTGTTTAATAATTGTGACTCGGAGCCAAGTTATCTAAGAAGCAGACTCTGAATTGGACACCAGCATGCAGACCCTTATCGAGGAGTTCTTTTAGGATTAGCACCTGATGAGGGAGCATAGGAAGCTCAGCTGGGCAGAGGGAGAAGCCGAACACTAGTACAGTCACAACAAAGGCATGAGAGAGCCATGCTAGCAAAGTCCATGCTGGACTATCACTGCCAAGGCATCATAAGTTGGTACAAGGAAGCAAGTCTTTATATGCCTGTGCTGCTAGTCATTGGATCCAAGCCATCCCAGGGAAGGGAGCATAAACTTGCATAAAGTGACTGACTATCTTCAAATAACTGCAGTCCCCACAAAAGGGATGAGAGCTGTTATCTGTCAATTCTCACAGTATTTGGGGTAATGAGTACTTTTAGTCCTCAAAGTGGGGAGTTGTGTGGCATATCACAGACCACTATGATTGTCTAGTAAAAGCAACTTTTAAATAAAAATATATTAATATAAACTACATTTTATGATTGCATATATTCTTTTTTTTTTTTTTTTTTTTGAGATGGAGTTTCGCTCCTGTGACCCAGGCTGGAGTGCAATGGCACAATCTCGGCTCACCACAACCTCCGCCTCCTGGGTTCAAGCAATTTTCCTGCCTCAGCCTCCCAAGTAGCTGGGACTACAGGCACGTGCCACCATGCCCAGCTATTTTTTTGTATTTTTAGTAGAAATGGGGTTTCACCATGTTGACTAGGATGGTCTCGATCTCTTGATCTCATGATCTACCCGCCTCGGCCTCCCAAAGTGCTCAGATTACAGGCATGAGCCACTGTGCCCGGCTGCCTCTTTGCATGTATTCTTACTTTATGATACTTTTCTTCAACTATAAGAAAGTTTAGAAAGAACTAACCTTGAAATTCATGTGACAGATTAATACTATCAAAGAATTCAAACAATGAATCAGTCAGCAATTTTCTAGCTTTATGAATTTTAGCTAAAATAAAACTTATTAAAACTACAAGATTCACATGTGATATATTTTAATACATACAGCAATATTTTAAATGTTTATTGTTGATCTTGGATTTAGAACTAATAATATCTTCTATTTATGAAGTAAAATATTTATGAAAATTTGCTAGAAAGTTGTATAAACTCACTGAGCTCAAGATAATTTATATCCTTAGAACTGTAATTATAAACTGAAACTATTACTCCTTTTTTTAAAGGGCCAAATGTAGGTGGATGTCTGTTGCCTAAAACTCCTTGGAGGACAGATTACAGGGGATGGGGTGGAGTAGGATATGAAAAGCTATTAAATGGAAAAAAATGTATATACGCACATACATGTGTCTACACACATATATACATATATTTGAATGTATGTGTATGTGCAAATGTAGGAGTAATTTCATTAAAATGTTTATTTAAAAAAAAAACCAAAACCTCTGGGTAAAGAGATGATAATTTTTTTATTTTCTCTTTTTACTTTCCATATTTCTTGTATTTTCTACTATATATATATATATATATATATATATATATATATATATATATATATAAACAATCTAATGATATAGTTCCTGGGAAAGCAAGCAAAGAATCAAGTTATTTTTCTTGTTTCTTAGCTTGTGTCTGCTGGGGCATAAAGTAGGAGCAACCCTGGATAATTCTGTCAACTTGAAACAAGAGAAAAGAATCAATTTCTTGCACAAGGTAACCAAAACCATAATGTTTTCTTTTTAATTGCTTGTCACATTTCCTCTTGTAAAAGATGTTTAAATGACAAAGGTGAATGACTGAAAAGCATTTTAAAATAGCTTTATCTCCTCTCCATCCCAAATTTAATAGTCATTTGGCTTTGGGATTTAGTTGTCATTAGTCTTACCTAGAATTGCTTCAATTGTTATTTTTTCCATTTGAAACGTTTTCCTTATTTACATTATTTGAACCTCAGTTCAGATGTTTCTTTTTTCTTTCCTTTGTTTATATTTTCAGTTGGGGATTTTTATTTAATTTTTCCTTTACTTATTTTATTGTGAAAACATTTACCAAAAAAGAATGTTCAAGAATAGACTCTCCAAATATTTCAGAAATTGCTAAATGTTTTTCATTTTTCATGTCTTTTGTTACTTGCCACCTACGGACATACTAAATGGTGCTTTTGCATTTTCTGTTTTCCTCCCATTCAGCACTCCTTTGCTTCTTTTATAGATAACACTTTACAGATTGGCTTTTCAATGGGATGTAGTCAACACTGATGCTTTTTCTGATCGATCAGAGGAGCTTCCTTGGTTGCTCACTGGCGACAGGGTTAGCGATTTCACTCACATCAGTCACTGTCAGACACAATATTATTGAAGTTTTTAAAAATGTATTTTCAAGTCTTTTTTTAAAGACCAATTTAGAGATTGGAGAAAAGCTATAAATACGCAATCATTTTGCAAAACTTCCTGCCCTAAAGGATTAGACATTGAGGAGAGCCTTTCCTATTGCTTCAGGAAGTTACTTGACATATCTGATACATTTCTTGCAGCAAAGTTTGGTAACTATAAAGCGGAAGAATGTCTTTTGGTGGGTAAAGAAACTCATTCTATGCTTGGACTCCAATCTTGGAATTTACCACCATTTGAGTTCTGCTTCTCAGCTTTATAGGCTTCATAACTCAATTTGCCTGTATCTTAAATTTTATCAGATTCTGGGATTCTTGCTTAGATTTGTCAAGTTGATAAGAGATCGATGTTCATCTACATATACAACATGGACATCTGTGTCTTAATTTACAGTGAAAATTTTGTTAGTTGGAAGAACTACTCACATTAGTTCAACATGAATATTTCTCTCTGTAGCATTCTAAATATCAGTAAGATTACTGGGTGATCACAGAATTAGCACACTGTAGTATGGATTAAGAATTTTTAGATAAGATAGCATATAAATTCATTTTCCCAAAGGGCATATCTTTACCAATATAAATCTAGCTTTTGATGTCCCTTGTAAACATTTTCTTTATCTTGCATAGTTCTTGGAATAATAATATGTCTTTCTGCTATGACTCCATTGTTGTGTTCTTCCAATGATCATCAGCACTTTTTCTAGTAGATACATGCTTTCTCTAGAGCTATTAATGGCTTCAAGGCTGGGCACAGTGGCTTACACCTGTAATCCCAGCACTTTGGGAGACTGAGGCAGGCGGATCGTTTGAGACCAGCCTAGCCAATATGGCAAAAACCTCTCTCTACGAAAAAAATAACAAAAATAATTAGCCAGGCGTGGTGATGCATGCCTGTAATCCCAGCTACTCAGGAGGCTGAGGGAAAAGAATGGCTTGAACATGGGAGGCAGAGGTGGCAGTAAGCTGAGCTCTGCCCCTGCACCGCAGCCTTGGCAACAGAGCAAGACTCTGCCTCAAAAAAAAAAAAAAAAAAAAGAAAGAAAGAAAGAAAGAAAGAAAGAGAAAAGAAAAAGGTATTAATGGCTTTAGGAAGGTATGGTTGTATATTGAACTTGAAGCCCTATTCTTTCATTTTAAAGAAACTTTACCTTTTTACCCTAATACATTATATGCCCATGTGTAGTTTAACTTTCACAGGGAATATTCTATTTCAAATCCTGACTATCACCTTACCTATGTTTCTCCATGATCCAATTAGTAATGCCTACAGTCTAACCTACCAGTTTTACCATTGTGTCTCAACCCTGAATGCACACAGGAATCATCTGTGGGAAATTTTTAAATACAGATACTTCAGATTCATGTCATTCCAACTAAATTTGAATATCAAAGTGGGATGGAAAAGTATGTTTTTAAAAATCTCTACAGGTTATTTTGATGATCACTGTGGTTTAAAACCACCAGTTTAGACACTTGATTTAACCACCAAGGTACATCATTTTCTGGAAGGATAAGAAGAATACTGCTGTGGTATCCAGCTAATTGCTACTTTGATATAGTCTCCTGACCTGAGCCATGTCCACTTCTGAGAGTTGAAAATAAAAGTACTATGATTGGGTTACTTCTCTAATATGCATTGAAATACGATATCAACTGTGATGCAGGGTTCTGGCTTGTCGATACTG